>NC_051087.1:15323066-15979732 GCF_901709675.1 Syngnathus acus | reverse complement strand
TTCCACACGTCAAGTTTCTCGGCTACGTGGTGCGAGAGAGATCCGTTGAGATGGACCCCGAAAAGGTGAGGGCAGTCACGGCCAGTTCCTGAAACACGCAAGTGGGTACAACAATTCTTGGGATTTGCGAACTTCTACCGCCGCTTCATCCGCAACTACAGCACCGTGGCGGCACCCCTCACCGCTCTTACCAGCCCCGCCTCCCCGTACAAATGGACATACCAGGCAGGACGCGCCTTTGCGGAATTAAAGAGGAGGTTTACCTCCGCTCCCATCCTCCGAGTGCCCGATCCCAAGAGGCAGTTCGTGGTCGAGGTGGACGCCTCCAACGTGGGAGTCGGGGCAGTATTGTCCCAGCGTAGCCACAAGGATGGTCGCCTCCACCCATGCGCTTTCTTTTCTCGCCGCCTGTCGTCCGCAGAACGAAATTATGTCATCGGCAATCGGGAACTCCTGGCGGTCAACCTGGCTCTGGAGGAGTGGAGGCACTGTTTGGAAGGTGCCACCACGCCGTTCATCGTCTGGACGGACCACCGGAACCTGGAATACTTGAGATCGGCCAAGAGACTGAACGTCAGGCAAGCTCGGTGGGCCCTTTTTTTTGACCGGTTTGAATTCTCGCTCTCTTACAGACCGGCCTCCCGCAACGCGAAGGCAGACGCCTTACCGCGCAGGTTCCCTGGAGGAGAGGAGGTGGAGGGTCCAATTCCCACTATCCTTCCGAGCTCTGTTCAGGTGGCGGCCCTGCCGTGGGAGATTGAGCGTCAGGTGGAGGCTGCAGCGCGCGATCAACCTGGTCCCAGCAACTACCCAGAGGGTCACCTGTTTGTCCCCGAGGACCTGCGGTCATCCGTCCTTCAATGGGCACACGACTCCCGCCTCGCCTGCCATCCCGGGACTGCCCGCACAAGGTTCATGGTGGCTCAGCGGTTCTGGTGGCCCGCCTGGAGGGAGGAGACGCACGATTACGTCCGGGCCTGCCCTACCTGTAACTGCTGTAAGTCATCTAATCAGCCCCCGGCCGGGTTGCTCCAGCCTCTGCCCGTTCCCCGGCGACACTGGTCTCACCTGTCGGTCGACTTCGTCACGGGGCTTCCATCTTCGGAGGGGAAAACTGCGGTCCTCACAGTCGTGGACCGGTTCAGCAAAATGAGCCATTTTATTCCCCTGCCCAAACTCCCGTCGGCAATGCAAACTGCATCCATTCTGCTGCAGGAGGTTGTTCAGCACCACGGCATCCCTCAGGACATTGTGTCGGACCGTGGCCCGCAATTCTCTTCCGCCCTCTGGGCGGAGTTCTGCCGGCTCATCGGCGCCACAGCCAGCCTCTCGTCAGGGTTCCATCCGCAATCGAATGGGCAAGCCGAACGTCTGAACCAGGAGCTGGGCAAGGCTTTCCGGTACATGGCCGCTGGAGATCAGCGCGGGTGGGCCAAGCAGCTTCCCTGGGTGGAGTATGCCCACAATGCCCTTCCCAGCTCGGCCATAGGTCTGTCACCCTTTCATTGTGTGTTTGGCTATCAACCGCCCTTGTTCACCCACCAGGAGCACAGCGCGACGTGCCTGTCGGCCCTCGGTTGTGTCCGCCGCTGTCATCGGGCCTGGGCGAGGGCTTGGGTCTCTCTCCTCCGCTCTGTCTCCGGCTACACTCACCAGGCCAATAAGCATCGGACGCCAGCTCCGTCGTACAGCGTGGGACAGCGAGTGTGGCTCTTGTCGCGGGATCTGCAGCTGCGCACGGAATCTCGCAAGCTGGCGCCCTGCTTCGTCGGTCCCTTCCCCATATGCAAGGTAATCAACCCGTCTGCTGTTCATCTGCGCCTTCCTAGCTCCATGAAGGTCCATCCCACGTTCCATGTCTCTCGGGTGAGACCCGTGTTTGAGAGACCCGTGTTTGAGAGCCCCTTGGCTGCGGCGTCTGCTCCGCCGCCGCCCCAGCTCGTCGAGGGAGAGCCGGCTTACACCGTCCGCTCCTTGCTCCGGTCGCGGCGTTGTGGCCGTGGGCGCCAGTACCTCGTGGGTTGGGAGTGGTACGATGATTTGCACCGCTCCTGGGTGCCGAGCCGCTGGATCCTCGACCCCTCACTCGTCACGGAGTTCCACCGCCTGCATCCGGACCAGCCGGGCCCCCGGCGAGGGCGTACGTGCCGGAGGGGATGGCCTGTGGGGAGGGTCCGCCGCTGCACCGCGCCCCGGCCTCGCCACCTCTTGCGCCCGCATCTGCTGCTTCAACGTCGGCTGCCGATTCGGATGCATCAACCGAGTATTGATTCCCCCCCGCCCGCTCGGTGTTGGGGGGGCTGTTTCCTGGGGACGTCGGGAGTCGTCCCTTGTGGGGGGGGTTCTGTCACGCGCCGGTGTCATCCAGCCAAGCCCCCCAATTACCAGGATCACCGTCACCTGTCGTGGGCTCATTGGGAGTGCTACATTAGCACGGCCAGCGCAACAATCCTTGTCAGCTTGTCTCCGTGCACACCGGTCCTTGTAAGCTTGACTCCCCGTTTCTTTATGATTCGGTTCTGTTCCTGTCTGTCCAGTGCTACCTTGTCAGTCCGCAGTTGCTCTCCTTGGAGATCACCCGTCCGCCACGTCCAGTCCTCGCCAGTGCGAAGTCCAGCCGCCAGCCCCTTCCCCTGGCTTGCCATCCGGCTATCCACACCCGGCGAGCGCAGCCTCGCCCGTTCGCCACTTCAGCCCTCCACCATTCCCCTCTCCCTCCACAATAAAGTCTGCTTCACTTTGCATTTGGCTGTACTGTCCGATCTCTCACAATGTAGCCCTCAACTTATGAACATGTTGGGTCTGAAAAGCTGTTTTTAAGTCAAATTGTTTGTAAATTGAGACACATCTAATTGGTATGCACAAGGATAAAGTCTGATAAGAAAAGGTTGACAGGAAAACCTATGAGGCAAGACATGAACAAGGCACAGAGGGAAAATGAAGGAGCATGAAACAATTAAAATGGGGAAAATGCACCATATATGGAAAAAATATCAATGGTGTGATAATCGTTTTTGTATAAAATTGTATGCTTTTATCTGAATTTGACCCGTCAAATTTAAACTTAGTAAATGCACATTGCCATCGAATAGTTGAAGATTACCTAGCAGAAATTTAAGTGTTTGCTTATTTTGCCGCATGAACACAAGAAGCACAACAAGACACGAGTGGCTGGAGGGAGCTGAAGACGATGATAATGGTTCACATACTACATCACCGGTGTCAAACTCAAGGCCCGGGGGCCAGATACGGCCTGCCACATCATTTTATGTGGCCCGTGAAGACAAATTGTGCATCAAATTTGTATGTCATTACTAGAATTGCAAATTGTCTTCACTTTAAATAATATCTTTTTTTTTTTAATATTTGACCAGTTTTTACTCGTCTGATCTGAAAACGAGTTATTTGTCAGTTTGTTTTGAAGCTTTTACTGTATATAATATGAGGTGCTCGTACATTTATTTGGGTTGACAGTCATAATGGCCCTCCGAAAGAAGCTATGACTACAATGCGGCCCGTGAAAAAAAATGAGTTTGACACTCCTGTACTACATGGTAGAAATGTTAAATGATATGCTGTGATTTGGTGATGTTTTTTTCTACCCTATACAGGGATTGCAGTTGACAAAAATGGTTTAATTTACTTTGTGGATGGGACGATGATCAGAAAAGTGGATCGCAATGGGATCATCTCCACAGTGTTGGGAAGCAATGACTTGACTTCTGCACGACCTCTGACCTGTGATACCAGCATGCACATAAGACAGGTAACAAAGTGTCCTCACAATGACATGTACTTTGTTGTGTAAAAATATTGTTGTTGACCAAAAATATGGAAATTGGCACTGGTTGCAGAGATGCGCGTTTCCTGCTTGCGAAGGTGGCTTGTGTGAAAACATCTGATGGACATAACATTTACATGCACGATTGCTCAAGATGCCATTTTCAGCATGGAATTTTCTGCTTTTAAAAAATTAATAAACTCAAGTCTGGGTTGTTTAGCCTGTGCTGATATAGGCAAAGTTTCAGATTAGGAGCATGCATTGATGTTGACATGTTTACATTTTGGGGGTCTAGTTGACCTCCAGTCTTCATTTATGGAATAAAAATAAACAACATCCTTCTGACTTGGGCCCCCTGGCACCTTATCTAAAGCCAACAGTCGCAATTTTGGGTGTTAAACTGGATAGTAATTTTAAAATTGACCGGCAAATTGGTGCTGTAGTTAAGTCCAGCTTTTTTCATTCTTGGGAGTATTGCTAAGATAAAGCCTCTCATTTCTAAGCAGCACTTTAAAGCAGTAATTCATGTTCTCGTTACACCTCGGCTGAATTACTGTAATGCAATTTATTTTGGAGTCAGCCAGTTCGCCAATTGTCTCCGTTGGTCCTTAGCAGCTTGTCCAGTGCGGACGTTTAGAGCTCTAAACTACACACGGTGGACTTGTCGGTTAGTTAAAGGGATGATACACGGTCGGTCGGTTGGGCGGCAGGATTGGTTGGTGTGTTGGTTGGTTGGTTGGTTGGTTGGTTGGTTGGTTGGTTGGTTGGTTGGTTGGTTGGTTGGTTGGTTGGTTGGTTGGTTGGTTGGTTGGTTGGTTGGTTGGTTGGGTTAGTTGGGTCGGTCCGTCATAAAAAAAAAGATCAATACATATCTTAAAAGGTTCAACGCAGTTCATATGTGCAAAGGGAGTAGGAAGTAGAAAAACATATCCAGTCTTACTTTGTAAATTATAAATTAAGAGAAATCATGTGATTATTCATATGAAATACATTATTCACATACCGTATTTTTCGCACCAAAAGGCGCACTGGATTATAAGGCGCACCCTCATTGATTTTTTTATTTTAGACATTATTCCATATATAGGGCGCACCGGATTAAAAGGCGCATGAAATAGAAGCTATACTGCAACAAACTGAGGTTGGCTAGGGTTGTGGTATGCATCCACTAGCCAATAACCAATGACCCCTCTGTAAACAATCGCGTTTCTCAAACTATCTCCTATAAAATGATCGGAACTGAATAAAGTACGATCTAACACATTGGTACTGCTTACTTATGTTTCCCTTCCATATCGATCTGTAAATTTACTCGAAACATTAACGGAGCAGCCTATTTTGAGATGATATAGCCGCGTGCGTATAGCAGCTATCATTATAGCATTAGCCACCCGCAAACTCCCATGAGCCTCAGCTCGCAGACTCCCATGAGCCTCAGCAAAGCGTCGTGGCAGCCCTCTGTAAACAATCGCATTTCTCACACTATCTCCTATAAAATGATCGGAACTGACTAAAGTTCGATCCAACACATTGGTACTGCTTGTGTTTCCCTTCTACATCGATCCGTAAATTTACTCGAAACATTAACGGAGCAGCCTATTTTGAGATGAAATAGCCTCGTGCGTATAACAGCTATCATTATAGCATTAGCCACCCGCAAACTCCCATGAGCCTCAGCTCGCAGACTCCCATGAGCCTCAGTAAAGTGTCGTGGCAGCCCTCTGTAAACAATCACGTTTCTCAAACACTCTCCCATAAAAGTGATCGGAACCGACTAAAGCAGGGGTCTCAAACTCCAGTCCTCGGGGGCCGCATTCCTACATGTTTTCCAAGTTTCCCTCGTTAAACACACCTGATTCAAATGATCAGTTCATCCTCACATTCTGCAGGAGCCTGATAATTGAATCAGGTGTGTTTAACGAGGGAAACTTGGAAAACATGTAGGAATGCGGCCCCGAGGACTGGAGTTTGAGACCCCTGGACTAAAGACTGATTTAACACATTGGTGCTGCTTATTTATGATTCCGTTGGAGATTGATCCGTAAACGTACTCGAAAACATTAACGGAACAGCCTATTTTTAAATGAAATAGCCTCGCGGGTACAGCAGCTATTCAGTGACGCCCCCTGACCACGGTTGCCGTAATGCTGGGAAGCGATGCGACCTTGTAATTTACTAGTCGTACTAAAACGTACTGAAACGTTTTGTGCAGAGCGCTGTGTACAACCAGTATGGATCAACAAATTCATCAATTGATCCATATATAAGGCGCTCTGCATTATAAGGCGCACTGTGTTTTTTTGAGTAAATTTTAAGTTTTTAAGTGCGCCTAATAGTGCGGAAAATACGGTAGTCATATAACGGAGATACAAAACAAAAACAATACTATGCAATCCTCTTTAAGTATATTAAAATAATTGTACGTAGGTACATAGTCAACTTTTCACATCTGTCGTGTAGAATATATTGCGCTTGCATGGCTTTTGTGGTTTTCAGTCTTTGGGAAGAAAACAGAGTACCATGGAGATAACCCAAACAGATACAGGGAGAATTTGAAAACTCCTCTTTTGCCCTGAGAAACCTTAAGATGTGAGGTGACAGTTTCTAAACACTGCTCCATTGTGCACTCATCATCATCATCATCATCGGTTTAAAGTCCATGTTCCAGGCGCCGCTGGGTTGGACTGGATTCTCAGTATGGCTTTCTTCCACCGGGAACAGTCCATGGCCATCTCGTGGTTGAGAGTCCTATACCGAGAAAATCTTTGGAGCAAAACTTTTTACAGCCGGATGCCCTTCCTGACACCAACCCAAGGGGAAATTGATTTTCTGTAGGGGTTAACTCCCTTAGCCCATTCCTCTCCCGAGGAGCCCACTGGGCAGTGGTACTATTTAACCCATAGTTGGGGGCTGGTTCGTGGGCACCAGGGCGTGTCCACACACTGGTGGGCCTGCGTGCCGCACGTCTAGGGGCCAAACCTCCTCCGAGTCCCTTGTAGTTTAGCCTGGGTCCGTGTTGTACCCAGTTACCATGGTGTCGCCGCGTGGAGGCACTACATAGGGCTTGCTGTTAGAGAGGCTTTGTACTGGCAGGGAGAGACTTACGCACTCGGCTCTCCCGTTCGCATACTGCTAGCCAGCGGTGAGGGTTGACAGTGAGAAGTGACATGCACTGGGCACTCCACCAACACACTAGACGCATCATAACAGCCCGACTTGGTCTTATGAAGTCAGACACATGACTCTATATACTTAATGTATTTCTGGGAAGAACGTGTCATAAACGTGTGATAGTTTGTCTGAGATAAAACTCTCCACCTTGTTACCTCTACATCCAGGTTCGTTTGGAATGGCCCACTGATCTAGCAATCAGTCCCATGGACAACTCCATCTATGTTTTGGACAACAATGTTGTGCTGCAGATCACTGAAGATAGACAGGTATTGTCCGTATGTACATTTCTAATACTTTGTGACATATTCTGTGCTGCCTTTTTCTTTCCTACTCAGTGAAAAAGAAAACACCAACATCCATTAATGTTTAGTTTAGTTTATTGTTTAGCACATATTATTATAACAAATAACAGTGCAGGGAGGGAGACGAAGCCTAGGGCTTGTAAGGAGCTCCACTCCTGTATAATCAAAGTGCACAACAAACAAAGTGCTGTGACATCAAATATTATTCAAGTGTTTAAGAAAGAAAAAAATTAATAATAATATATATATATATATATATAAATGAATAAACATCAATGAATAAACACAAGCATAACTAGCTAAATATTAAATCGTCATATTTATATATGCATATATACGAAAGTGAACGTATACATACATAAACAAATACACTATACAAAATGAGAAACAAGAGAAACAAAATTTGACACTTTAGTGATGTTGAAACAATCAAAAAACACCAGGTAAGAAAATAGCTGAGCGGAAGCAGAAGAACAGCAAACAGAAAATAACAAAACAAGGAAGAATCAGGGTATAAATAGTGGTTTAAGTTGATGTTCTTAGTATGGATCAGCTGAGTGCGGTGGAGTAATTTTGGACTGGTAGGATCATGAGTGGAGAAGGTGGTGTTTCAGGTGCTTTCTAAAAGCAACCTGTGAAGATATGGATCGAATATGGATTGGTAGCTCATTCCAGAGTGAGGGCCCTCTAAAATGGATATTGTATTGATGGCGTGATGTTCGACAGGACGGTGGGTGGAGATTGTCCCCCTGTCTTGTAGGATAAGAATGTAATTCCGATACAAATGCGAAGAAATTATGAAAAGTGGCTGGAAGACAGTGTTTCCTGTATATATATTTATGGGTGAGTAGACAGGTTTGATGAATATTTACTTTATCAATTGGCAGTAATGAATAGTTTCTAAACAATGGTGCCGATGGTTCATATCTATTTGAAAAAGAGATCATTTTTAGGAACTTCTTTTGTATGATGAGTAATTTGCTGAGGTATGTTGGATATGTAGCTGCCCAGACTATGTTGCAGTAATTGAGTAAAGGAAAGAGGAAACTATAATACAGAGTGAGATGAGCAGACGGATGGACCAAGGGACAAACTTTTCGTAAGATACCTAGCGTTTTCATGGATCTTTTGCAAACCAAATCAATGTGTTCAGACCAGTTTAAGTGTTTATCTACTATAACTCCTAGGAATTTAGTGCTAGTAACTTGATGGATTTCGTTATTATTTATGTAAATTTTGGCCTGTTCTTTGGGGTAAGATTTATTTATATTGCAGAAGATCATGAAGTTACATTTGTTTATATTGAGTGACAACTTATTTATTTTGAACCATTTTGTAACAGCGTGCAACTCAGTATTCACACGTGCAATGAGGAAATTAAAATCCTCGTGGGTGGCAATGAGATTGGTATCATCCGCAAATAACAAAGGAAGAAAATTTGAACAAGACATGGAAAAATCATTTATGTACACCAAAAATAATAGAGGACCCAATATTGAGCCCTGCGGGACCCCAAATAGTATTTTAGATCTGTTGGAAGAACAACCATTTATATATACATATTGTTCTCTGTTGGCGAGATAGTTTGTGAACCATTTCAGGGCAGAATCGTTCACTCCATATCTCTCTAGCTTAGCGATGAGGATCTTATGGTCGACAGTATCAAATGCTTTGCTTAAATCTAGAAAGACACCAAGAGCGAATTTCTTATTGTCAAGAGCCGTTGAGATGTGGTTGGCAAGCTGAAGCAGTGCATGCTCAGTAGAAAACTTTTTGCGGAAACCGTATTGATGTTTATAGAGAATATTGTTTGTTTCTAGGTGCTTTGCCAATCTTGAGTAAACCAGTTTTTCTAGAATCTTGGAGAAGCAAGGAAGTACGGATATAGGTCGATAATTACCATATTCATTAGTCTCACCAGCTTTGAAGATAGGAATGACTTTAGCAATTTTTAATTCTTGGGGTACAATGCCAAATTTTAAAGATAAGGAGAAAATGTGTGTTAGTGGAATTATTATTGAATGAATAATTTTCTTAATAAGTATGCTTCTGATCTCATCATGGCCAGGGGCCGAGTTTTTCAAGCTCATGACGATGTTGTAAACTTCCTCAACACTAGGAGGGTCAAGAATGGAGAGTGAAGGAAACTGCCCTTTAATAAGGCAACAGGGGCTTGTATCAGAGGTTGAGAAGCTAGATGCCAAGGTAGCGCCAACATTTACAAAGAAATCATTGAAACCATTAGAAATATCTATTGGGTTTGAATGAGCTCTATTCTTCCCCAGCATCTCATTTGGGGTCGATGTTTTTGATTTCTTGCGATGTAATAAATGGTTGATAAGATTCCACGTTGTTTTGATGTCACCGGAGGCTTGTGTAAATTTATCAGCATAGTAAGTTTGTTTGGTTTTCCTTAGTAAAGCTGTAAATCTGTTTTTATATTTCTTGTATGTTTCTATATTTATAGGGATGGGATTTGCAATAGATTTTCTATATAGTTTATTTTTTTTACGTGAAGATTTTTTTAGTTCATCCGTTATCCATGGTTTCCCCTTAGAGTTATTTTTACGACTAGAAGTTAAAGGAAAGGAGAACTCTAATGCATTTGTGAGTATTGTTAGAAGGGAGTGATAGGCTTTGTTGACATCTTGCAACAGGATAACCTCATCCCATGACACAGAGCTGATGATAGATATAAAAGATACCATGTTTTTCTCAGTAAATTTGCGGAATTTCATTTGATCTCCAATATGATCTTTGATTTCAGGACTACTATCATTGTGGATGAGATGGAAGACAGGTAGATGGTCGGATACATCACAGATCAAAAGGCCAGATGTTATCTTGTAGTCTAGAGAATTAAATAGGATATTGTCTATGAGAGTGGCCGTTGAGCTTGTGATCCTGGAGGGTTTGTTGATAAGAGGGAAAAAGTTTCTGGAATATAATGTATTAAGGAAGTCTGCTGTATGTGACTGCTTAGATTCAAGCAAATTAATATTATAGTCACCAAGTAAGACACATAATTTGTTTTCTTTGTTTATAATTTCTAGAGTAGAGTCGAGGGCTTCATTGAAGGTGATTTTATCAGAGTCTGGTGGTCTATATATACATCCAATTATCACATTTTTGTTGTTTATAAGTGAGCAAGAGGAGAGTTCTATAAACACAGATTCTACTACAGTCATGTCAAAATTGACACTTAAATCCTTTCTGGGAGAGAAATTTAAGTTATCAATCACATACAGTGAGACTCCTCCACCTTGCTTGTTTGGTCTACAGGAATGTATAGGAGTGTAGTGAGAGAGAGGATAGCTAGATGTATTATCAACCATCCAAGTTTCAGTAAGAGCTATTACTGAAAAAGAATGTGTTAAGGTTGATAAATAGGTTTTTAGACCATCATAATTTTTAGAGATACTCCGTACATTGAAGTGGACAGTGGAGAATACATTTGTTTGGCAGTGGCCAGGAGGAGTATTGCACAGTTTGTTAAACATATCTTCAGAAAAATATTCACATGACATTTCAACAGATTTTAAGGGAGTGTAATTTGTATCTGGGTTAAGGAAGGACTCATAGATACCAGCATTAGCATTCTCTAGGTCAAATGAATTAAATAGTAAAGAGTCAAGATTCGGTGGGACAGAAATTCCTGCATTTGTGAGAATGTCACTGGATGGCATGAAAAGTGTAGGGGAACTGTCTACCTGAGATGGATGTCCTCCCTGCCAGTCTCTGTTTGCCTTGTTGTACTTCGCTGTAATCCATTATTTTCGTCCGGAGGGTCCATAGGTACCAGTTAATGGTCATTAGTTCAGCCATTGTAAATGTTTGGTTCCCCCACCACCAGGCCACATTTCTTCAGTTCCTCCAGTTCACTCACAACGAGAGTTTTGACATCTTCTGGTGTTGCTCCGTTTGTTTTAATCCATATTTTACAGTTCCTGACCCACGTTGCGAGAATCTTGTTTTCCTTCTTCAGTTTGCGTGCGTTCCAGGCTATCTCAGCATTCTTCTTAGTGAGGTGCTCATTTAGGTAAACACCCGTTCCTTGTAGCTTCCTCCCTTGCTTCAAAAGATCCACTTTATGTTTCCTATTTGCGAACCGAATGATAATTTTCGGAGGATCCAGTGGTCGTTTTCGGTTTCTTGGGAGTGTGTGACAAGCGGCAATGTTTCCTTTCTGGAGTTCCATGTGCTTACTCTCGAAAAACTGTACTACCTGATCTTCGAGCGTTGACAGCTCGTCCGATGGAGAGTCATCTGTCGAGGGATCCGAAGGACCCGCCGCCCTGGCGTAGGAGCGGTGAGATGTTTTTAGACCCGTGATTATGAGGTCTTCTTGTCGGGAGTACTGCTCCAGTGCATCTACTCTCCGTTCAAGCGACAGGATTTTCTCGTCTTTCTCCTTCGATAAGTTCTTAAGCTCCGTTAGCTCAGACGTTAGCTGGAGCAGGGTGGCTTGCTGCTCTAAAAGTGTGGTAATGTCTTGCCGTATCAGGTCAATGGATGATTTAAGTTCATCGTAACCCTCATTTTTTTTGGAGGGCGGCATAGCGTAAAGTTCGAAAAAGTTAGGCTCTATAAAGTTCAGTTATCAAAACAATTCGGTCACCCGAAGTAGTGCAAAAGTTTCCCTCGTTTGCAGCACAACCGGAAATCACTTACTTCCGTGTTATGTTTCCTCCGCAGCATGTAATTAACTATGTCATTAAGGAATACTGTTTGGGTGTGTGTTCAGGTTCGTATCGTGGCAGGCCGTCCCATGCACTGCCAAGTACCTGGTATTGAATACACTATGGGAAAAAAAGCTGTTCAGACCATGCTAGAGGGAGCAACAGCCATTTCCTTGTCCTACAATGGCATTCTGTACATCACAGAGACAGACGAGAAAAAAATCCATCGCATTCGACAGGTAATCTTCAACCTGTGGGGTGGAGGGGATTATCTGGTGGTCCTAAGCATGTTGGAGGGCCCTGTGAACCTCCCCCACAATGACACTATTTCTAAAAAAATGTTTTAATCCCTCAGATATCGGTCCACCCAGACTTTGATTTCCCTCACTATTTTATCTACTTGTTCCTAGGTCTCAACTGATGGAGAAATTACCTATGTTGCTGGAGCACCATCTGATTGTGACTGCAAGGTACTTAAATCACCCAATTTCTCAATTCACATCTAGATTGCTGTACAATGTAATTTCCAAAAGTTTTAGTTATAATGTTAATGATGATCATCTGTCTCACATCCTGTCTCATTTATTTGCTACAGAATGATGCCAACTGTGACTGTTACCAAACAGGAGATGGTTATGCAAAAGACGCACGACTTAATTGTCCTTCCTCTTTGGTGGTATCCCCGGATGGGACACTGTACGTGGCCGATCTAGGAAATATTCGCATTCGAGCAATCCGGCGGAACCAACCACTTACTGGTATATTATTTAATTGAATTTAATTTGTTGACTGGACAATTACATTCCAACTTAGCACAACGATGGGTGCCATTAGGTAAACATGTTACCTCAAATGTGTGTAAGCATTTTTTATCCAAATAGTGTTGTGCATTAACCAATGCCTCAGGTCAAGGGTTCAAAATAAACACTTTAATGTGTGTGTGTCCTCAGGCTCTTTAGCATCTGGTCCCAGCTATTATGAAGTGGCCTCTCCAGCCTCCCAGGAGCTCTATGTGTTTGACTTGAATGGAACGCACCAATTCACACTATCCCTAGTCACTGGAGACTATAAATACAATTTTAGCTACAGGTTGGTGTGGGATATGAGATTTGTAAGCTTTTGCTCCCCATCCTTCCCCCTGTCAGTCACATAATTTACCATGTTGATGTTTTTTTTTTTTTTAAAGCAATGAGGAGGATTTAACAGCAGTGACTGACAGCAGCGGTAACACACTCCGTATACGTAGAGATACCAACAGGATGCCTGTACGTGTGGTTGCGCCAGACAATCAGGTGAGTTAAGACCTAACACGAAGATAAACTACTGAGCTGTCTTTTGAAATATCAAATCAAATCAAATCAAATAGGGTGTTGTATCTGGCCATAAAACTATCAAGAGATTGTACACAAACCCCATGTATGCCTGTGCCCACGCTTCTATGTATAGGTCATCTGGCTGACCATTGGAACAAATGGGGGTCTGAAGTCTCTCACAGCCCAGGGTCAAGAGCTGGTCTTGTTTAGTTACCATGGCAACAGTGGCTTACTAGCAACCAAAAGCATCCAAATTGGATGGACTACTTTCTATGAGTAAGTATATATTTTTATTTGTATTTGTGGTGAACACAAGGAAAAACTGTATAGATTTGCTTTAAATACGACTCGTGTAATTTCATTAATTTCCAACTACTGCCTCCTGCTGTGGCCATGGATATTTTTAGATCATGGAAACTCATTTGATATATCTCAATTCCCCCCCCCTTTTCCTCTTCACTTTACCTACAGTTATGACAGTGAGGGTCGTTTGACTAATGTAACCTTCCCCACTGGCATGGTTACCAATCTCCACGGCGACATGTCATCAGGGGCAGTTGCTGTGGATATTGAGACGTCAGGGAGGGACGAGGATGTTTCCATAACGACCAACCTGTCATCTATAGACTCATTCTATACTCTGGTGCAGGGTAAGAGCTTAAATTTGAGAGCTTGGTGTTGCAGTCTTAAATCATGTGTATTGTATTGCATACATTTTTAACACAAATGCTGCGTCTTTAACTGAGGTAATTGGTTGAATTAAAATAACATAACTTGGCAAGTAGGTGGCACGGTGGTGCACCGTTTAGCTCGGTGGCCCACGTCCGCCTCACAGTTCAGATGGTGCGGGTTCGATTCCACCTCCGGCCCTCCCTGTGTGGAGTTTGCATGTTCTCACCGTCCCCGCGTGGGTTTTCTCCAGGCACTCCGGTTTCCTCCCACATCCCAAAAAACATGCTTGGTAGGCCAATTGAGCACTCCAAATTGCCCGTAGGTGTGAGTGTGGGTGATTGTTCCTCTCTGTCTGCCTTGCAATTGGCTGACAACCGGTTAAGGGTGTCCCCCGCCTACTGCCCGATGACTGCTGGGATAGGCACCAGCACGCCCGCGACCTCAGTGGGGACAAGCGGTACAGAAAATGGATGGATAACTTGGCAAGTATTTAATCATTCTTAGCAATGGCGCTGTAGGAGGATATTTCAGAATTGCTTTCATCACCTGTATTGAGCAGTATTCTTTGTTGGATTTAATGATGACAATGACAGAATACTATAATACATTATCGACAAAAAGCTGAAAATAATGGGAATAGTCACTTAAAATCTTTAAGAGAAATAACAGTAACAATATAAGCTTCACATTAACCATTTTGTACCCCACTTCTTTTCTGCTTTGTTTTGCTGTAAACTACTGTAACGTACCAAAATCCATTTAGTCTCCCTCGCACTTACTACTAAATACTAACCCTAACCCACTTGCTTTCATCAACAGCACCTCAGATTTTCTCAAATTGTAGGGTAGGTTTTGCTTTAAAAACACTCTTGTTCGCTCTTTAAAAAAAAAAGACGGATGATTTGCCAACATTACACATGTTATGTCATGTTATGCTTGAACAAGGAGGCAAATCATACATTTTGCATACCCTGGTTCAATATGAACTAATGAGCCAGTTTAACCAAGGTCATGTGTGGCCAGCAGTAATTTGTTTTAGTTCACGTTACGTCTACCCAGAGTGTGAGACAAACACAGCAGGGCAGTATTGATTGGGATGTAATAAGTTAATCAACACCATTGACTCATGAAGTGTTCCCCTGCATCGATATACATTATTTATGATTTAATCTCACACTGGTTCAGTATGCAGCTAGTCTGCAAAGTTCTATGAGCTGTCTTATGAGCTTTGTAAACAATGAACGATTAGAGTATGTTGCATTTTAGGCAATATAATTCAATTAATTGTGGACTATAATAAAAGAAGAGTTTCATAAAAATATCAGGTAAAGGTAGGATTTTAGGAATACATCTTTTAATATTTTCAATTGTAATCAGATGGTATTACAAATTGAGATAAGAATATCCCTTGGGACTAAAATATTGAAGTGAATACAGGACTTTTTTTCGTTTTGTTCTTAACCCAAATCGCCCGCTTCCATCCCTCATTGTTGTTCTCGATCTGCAGTTGCAAATAAAGCTATCTGCGAGTCACCATATCCATAAATCTCCTACTATCTCCTAGCCGGCAGCTCCTTTAACTGATATCCCACTGTTCCATGTGGTGCTCTTTGCTGGCATGAAACCACTTTACAACTTTAATGTGTCGAGAGGTATCAAATTCAAGTCCACAATGTGAAAACGCTGCCTTAGTTTGGGTGCTTCTATTGAACCGAACAAGCAGGTAAACAAGGACCGTTTCTCAAATTGAACGCTGAGAACGGTCTTGTGAACACACCAAGTATGGTCTTCCTAAGAACATAAGAAGTTTTTTCCAAAGGAGAGTTTCTTTGAAAATTGGAACAGCTGTTTTTTTAAATGTCCCCTCTCTCTGTGACATGTTTTTGTGGTAGTAGCATGAAATGCACCTTGGGATATTTCCCTTGCCAAGCCATTCCAAGAACTAACCAATGCTTCCTTGGTTTAAGCTATCTGACAAAAACAACATTCGCGTATTCCATGCGTTCTTGGTACTATATTCGTACTTTCAATTGGAACAGTACTTTTGCCGCCACTGAAGATATTTCAGGATATCAAAATGACGTAAGAACAGACAAGCATTGAGAAATGGCCAAGCTCTCGGGAACTTGCTCGTTTACGTGCCCGTTGATTAGACTGTGGCAGGGTTTCTATTCTCTGGGCATAGATTTGACACGACTGTTGCTCACAAATGTTCACTTTTTGGAGCGTATTAAGCCTTCCCAGCTTGAGCCCTCTGCCTCATCAATCTGTAAAATTCTGTCCCTCCTTTGTGTCCAAGCTCTCATACAACTCATATACTGTACTTTCTGTGGGCTTTTGCCATCTCCCTCTTCTACTTTGATGTCCTCTTCTTTAACTCCTGTCTGTGGTCCTCACTCCTCTTTCTACCAAATCTCTTCTTCATCATCCTCCTCTTCTCTACACTTCTGAATATCCTTGTTTGGTGTTCATTATCTTCTTATGTCTGCCCAGAGAAACATCAAATAATTTCCTACTGGTCTCCCAAATCACTCCTGCTATATCAGATCAATCATCTGCCAGCTCATCAAGACCACACAAAGCTTTTCTTGACTCACAAAATGCCTTCATTGTTAACCTTCATCATTTGGTCTTCAGGTCTACCCCCATTTACACTCTTCCTTTTTCCCACCACCATAATAATATCATGTACTATCATCTGATGATGTCTGAATGTGGTCTTTCTTGTCACCAATGAACAACATCAAAATCTCTCTCACGTTTCATCAACTACACACAAAACAGTCCACCCGAGTGTGACTGCTGTCGCTCTTGCGTGTCATCCTGTGCTCCTCTCTCTTTTGGAAATAAGCGTTTGGCACATCTATTTCCTTCGTCTGCAAAACTCACCACCATCTGTCAAATCCCTTGTCTTAATAAAACCCTGCCCATCGAATGAGCTCTGCTTTTTTACACCACTCTCTCTGAATCTAGAATCCATTTATGTTTATCTGCCATGACAGATGATAAAAATATTGTTGTAGTTTTTAAAGACAGAAATAGTTTGTAGGTTGGTGGAATAAAGCCTCTTGTTTAGTCATCATATCTGCTCATTTACACACACGCACACACACAACACACACCATTAGTGCTGTGAGGTCAAGGGAAACCTAATTAAAAGAGGCAGCGGGATGGTAATACCTGCTCTGTGCTCCATTAGCAGGTTCAAATAAGGAAATGGAAATTAATTGACCTGTTTTTACTCCCCTTTGTTCATTGTCTTATCATTCTTCTGTCTCCTTTTATAACCACAACCTTAATAATCAATTAGTTTTTTTTTAAGAACTATATCTCGTCTTTATGGTAATTACGTGTTCCTCTATCCCCCCAGACCAGCTTCGAAACAGCTACCAAGTGGGTAATGATCATTCTCTTCGAGTCATCTATGCCAATGGGATGGATACACATTATCAGACTGAGCCTCATATTCTGGCAGGTAAGTGCACAAACTGAATGAGAAGTCCTGCTGTTACAGTGTATAGGCTG
Organism: Syngnathus acus; assembly: GCF_901709675.1. Classification (NCBI taxonomy): domain Eukaryota; kingdom Metazoa; phylum Chordata; class Actinopteri; order Syngnathiformes; family Syngnathidae; genus Syngnathus; species Syngnathus acus. Next base: position 15,962,286 of record NC_051087.1, on the reverse strand, counting down.
CTTTATTTACATACATATACGGTAATTTCCGGACTATTAGCCGCACCTGACTATAAGCCGCACCAGCAAAAAATCGCTGAAAACTTTGGGGTTTTTTCCATAATAAGCCGCACCGTACTATAAGCCGCATGTGCACGCGAGTTACGTATTTACAAAGAAATATGGTACACAGAAAGCCTTTTTAAAGTTTTAATAACATACTTTAACATGTGTTTCTAAACGCTGCCTGTGACGCGGCAGTAATACCGCAGCAACACGGAAGTGTGCACGCGAGTTATTTACAAAGAAAGACAATACACAGAAAGCCTTTTTAAAGTTTTAATAACGTACCTTAACATTTCTTACCAAACACTGCCTGTGACGCGGCAGTAATACCGCAGCAACACGGAAGTGACACAGTACTAATAGGGCTGGATTAAAAAAAAACATACGGGTAAAAGTCACTGAGACGCAGCGGTAACACAGCAGCAGCACGGTAGCATAGCAAAAACAGGGCTGGTTAAAGAAACATACCAGTAAAAGTAAAAAAAGAGCCAGTAAAAGAGCCGTCTTCATCTTCCTCCTGTGCACTGAAACCATCAAAGTCTTCCTCCTCAGTGTCTGATGGGAATAGCGTTAGATATCCTTCGCCACACACTTTCTCAGTCTCTCTTTCGTCGTCGCTTTTATGCATTTCTTCTAGCATTTTCCATGATGCATTTTCATGCTAATTTTATTCATGCACGAAGCGCTAAGTTACATTAAACTAGCGAGCTACACGAAATAGCTCCAGAGTAGATGTGACTGGGAAATAAAGAAAGAAAAGGGTGACACAACAGATGTCATTAACAATGGCCCAAATCGACTGCCTTTAACTCAAAAGCGGCATCATATGCATTTCTTATGTATAATGACGGTTTGTGTATAAAAGCTTTCTTTCTTCAGTAATGTCCGTCTTGATCTCGTTCTGTCTCTTCTTTGTGTGAATTATACGACAGTATTTGCCTGGCGGATGGACATGCGATTAACACACCACTTTTCTCCCCAGTGATGGTGTCACATATCCCTCCGCCCAGCAAAGCGGTGCCGCACAACAACGGCCCACAGCCTTTTTACGAGTGTATAAAAGTGATCAAGTCATCACAAAAATCACAGAAAAAAAAAAGATAAGCCACAACGACTATAAGCCGCAGGGTTCAAAATTTGAGAAAAGAGTTGCGGCTTATCGTCCGACAATTACAGAAGTGTGTTCAAGTGTGGTCCATGGGCTACACACAATAAATGGTTGTCAGATGAAATATGGTTGGTAAACCTCAAGTAGTGTCAAGGATGGAGTGTAGAAATGGAGCAGGGCGACCAAGTGCAGCTTGGACCAGGGTTTATTGCAGCAAACTCAAAAGACAGGAACCAAACAACCTCGTGGCAGTGACACATGCATTGTCCACACATCTCATGCAATGCTCCGACGGCGAGTGACACGCAAACAGAACTTAAATTCAACACAGGTAACGAGAGGCAGGTGCGTGTGATTACCCTAATCAAGGCACACAGGAAGGGAGGGGCGAGCACACAGACACACAGAAACGATGACAACCTATACACATCACAAGACTGGGGACGAGACATGACAAGTAGGTTACTGCCCAGTATTTGTAGTTTTCTTTAAAGATGCACTGATTGCGACACTGTCAATATTTTAGTATTCTGACTTGTAAAAAGTCTTCAATTCTACATCAGTCTATACCAGCATTCCATATATGTGCTACAAGATGCATCCCTCGCTTAGTGTGTGGTGTGCAGTTTGGCAGATGGCAAACAATTCTTCAAAAGGAGTCAACATATTTTTTAAGCTGTTTGTTGACACTCTAGTCTGAAGATGTAGACGTAATATGGAGACCAGATGAACCAATCAGAGGACATTATGTTGTAGTACGTAAAATACGTAGACCAGGGCGGTAAACCAATCAGAGAACTGTACGTAATACGTGGAGTACATACCTCCGCCACCAGTGATGAATAAATACAACTGTTTGTGCAAACCGCATTAAGACCCTATAAAATGGCATCGACAGAGACATGCTTACGAGGCACAATTAGAGCTTTCTGGAAAGCCGGAATTCTAGCAGAATAGCAACGTGACAATGATGAGACAATGACGAGAGGGAACTTGACATGTTTAATGGTGTACATCATCAATTGTTTAATTCGGATACAGAAGATGAGGACTTGGATGGATTTGCGTGTGACTATCGATTAACAATAATGTGAGTACAGTACAGTACAGTACAGTACAGTACAGTACATGGTTAAATACTAGAATAAAGTACAACTGAAATCATACAACTAAACTTACTGTCTTGCTTCCGTGACGTTGAGAATAATTGTCAACTTTGGCCATGTGAAGCCCTTTGAGACTTGTCTGTGATTAAGGGTTATATGAATAAACTTGTATCCAGGATACAAGCGGCCGAAATGAGTTTCCTCCGCAGGGTGTCCGGGCTCTCCCTTAGAGATAAGGTAAGAAGCTCGGTCATCCGGGAGGGACTCAGAGTAGAGCCGCTGCTCCTCCACGTTGAGAGGAGCCAGATGAGGTGGCTCGGGCATCTCATCAGGATGCCTCCTGGACGCCTCCCTGGAGAGGTGTTCCGGGCATGTCCTACCAGTAGGAGACCCCGGGGACGACCCAGGATGCGCTGGAGAGACTATGTCTCTCAGCTGGCCTGGGAACGCCTTGGGATCCCCCGGGATGAGCTAGATGAAGTGGCTGGAGAGAGGGAAGTCTGGGAGTCCCTCCTAAAGCTGCTGCCCCCGCGACCCCGGATAAGCGGAAGAAGATGGATGGATGGATGGATGGATGGATGGATGGATGGATGGATGGATGGATGGATGGATGGATGGATGGATGGATGGATGGATGGATGGATGGATGGATGGATGGATGGATGGATGGATAAACTTGACCAAACTTGACTTAGCACAAGCTTCGCTATTTAACCCACAACATTTGTTTCTACAGCATACTGGAAATTCATACAGTGACATTGTTGGCATGCTGTCTTTTTCTGTCAAAATCCAGGTGCCGCCAACCCAACTGTGGCGCGACGCAACATGACACTTCCAGGAGAGAATGGACAAAATCTGGTGGAGTGGAGGTTTAGGAAGGAACAGACTCGAGGAAAAATCATTGTCTTTGGAAGGAAGCTCAGAGTGAGTACCACGCAAAATGACATTAGACAAAAAAAGAAAAGAAAAAAAGCATGCTATGTCAAGATATCGCTAATTACACTGACTGCCAATATTAGAACAAGAAAACAATTCCTTTGTTTTGCTGTAAACTGAATGAAACCTTGGGTCTGGCATGAGATAAGAGATTAACATTTCACACATAGCACCTTTTGTTTACCCGGCCATCTGTTAGACAACACGACATATCTAGCTGCCTTTTCCAGCTGCGGCAAAAGGTAGCTTAAACTGTAGCAGTCAACTAATCTAGTTGTATCAATCACAAAAATTAGTCAATACAAAATCGCATGCCTCAAAACAATAATAAAGACTGTTTTTGCGGAACATGAAACCAATGTTACTTGTTTCTGCGCTGACACTTGTTGCACTCGTCTGACAACAAAAGTGTGCATATATTAATCCTAGTGTTTGTGATTGTTTATGTCCGCAAAATTGTTTTATGTTGTTGCTGCGATGTGCAGCTGTGGTTGCTTAGAAACGGGAACAGGGTGATGTAAACGTGGGACTAAGAGCTAGTGGCTGGGTCGCCCGCCCGCCAGCCAGCACTACTACTATGATAGATCAAAGTGTACAGAACCAAACAATTTTCTTTGAAAAACAGATTTCATAACAGGTGTAGCTGTAACACAGTACCTACATATAATAGACACCAATTTTTGCTCGCAAACCCCCAAAAAAAAAAGTCTCAACTCAAATTAGATTATGAGTAATTATTTCAGAATATTATCAGCAACACGTATTTGTTTGAGATGCTGAATACATTTTCAGTCACACAAATCTGAGCTGGCGATTTACTTTGTTTGCCAACCTCTTGTTGTGATGCAACAATTCTCATAAAACAAAGAATCAGCCTATATATTTAGCCTTTGTTAGCAAATTGGCTCCAGAAGCCAATTGATTAGGGCATCATGTCAGTTCTACTCACAGTAGGAGAAGACGAGTCAGGAATAATACATATTTATCCCACTGTGAATATTGCATGAATTCTACAAGCACAGTTTAATAAAAAGAAAACTGTGGACCCTGCAGGGTTTTATTCACACAACAGCGTCACTCTCAGTAAGCTCCAATAAACCTTAATGAATGATCCACTACTGGTAATAGGATGAGTTGGAATGGGAACAGGACAAACGCTTCATAGACAAATGTGTTTTGCCACTTGGTGGGCCTTAATCGAGGAGTTAATGTCATCTACTTTATGAATAAAATGTCTGAAAATGTGCCTTTATTGGTATATTTGCAGTACATTCCAGTTTTCTTGCAATAGCAACAAGATGCCAATTTAAATAATTAAGACTGTAGGACTGGCTAAGGGAGCATGTATCCATCCATCCATCCATCCATCCATCCATCCATCCATCCATCTTCTTCCGCTTATCCGGGGCCGGGTCGCGAGGGCAACAGGTTTAAGAGGGATTCCCAGACTTCCTTCTCCCCAGACAGTTCGTCCAGCTCATCACGGGGATCCCAAGGCGTTCCCAGGCCAGCTGAGAAACATAGTCTCTCCAGCGCGTCCTGGGTCATCCACGGGGTCTCCTGCCGGTGGGACATGCCCGGAACACCTCCCCAGGGAGGCGTCCAGGAGGCATCCTGGTGAGATGCCCGAGCCACCTCATCTGGCTCCTCTCAACGTGGAGGAGCAGCGCTCTACTCCGAGTCTCTCCCGGATGACAGCGCTTCTCACCCTATCTCTAAGGGAGAGCCCGGACATCCTGCAGAGGAAACTCATTTCGGCCGCTTGTATCCGGGATCTTGTTCTTTCGGTCACGACTCATAGCTCGTGACAATAGGTGAGGGTAGGGGCGTAGATCGACCGGTAAATTGAGAGCTTTGCCTTTTGGCTCAGCTCTTGCTTCACCACGACGGACCGGTACAGAGTCCGCATTACAGCCGACGCCACAGTGATCCGCCTGTCGATCTCACGCTCCATCCTGCCCTCGCTCATGAATAAGACCCCAAGATACTTGAACTCCTCCACTTGGGGCAGGATCTCATCCCCGATCCGGAGAGGGGATTCCACCTTTTTCCAACTGAGGACCATGGACTCAGATTTGGAGGTGCTGATCCTCATCCCGACCGCTTCACACTTGGCTGCGAACCGCTCCAGTGAGAGCTGGAGATCACGGCTTGAAGAAGCCAACAGCACCACATCGTCTGCAGAAAGCAGAGATGCAATGCTGAGGTTCCCAAACCGGACACCCTCAACACCTCGGCTGCGCCTAGAAATTCTGTCCATAAAAGTTATGAACATAATTGGTGACAAAGGGCAGCCTTGGTGGAGTCACACCCTCACTGGGAACGAATCCGACTTACTGCCGGAAATGCGGACCAAACTCTGGCATCGATGATACAGGGACCAAACCGCCCTTATCAGTTGGCTCGGCACCCCGTACTCCCTAAGCACCCTCCACAGAACTTCCAGAGGGACACGATCGAACGCATTTTCCAAGTCCACAAAACACATGTGGACTGGTTAAGCGAACTCCCATGCACCTTCGAGGATCCTGCCGAGGGTATGGAGCTGGTCCACTGTTCCACGGCCAGGACGAAAACCACACTGCTCCTCCTGAATCCGAGATTCGAACTCCCGACGGACCCTCCTCTCCAGCACCCCTGAATAGACCTTACCAGGGAGGCTGAGGATTGTGATTCCTCTGTAGTTGGAACACACCCTCCGGTCCTCCTTCTTAAAGAGGGAAACCACCACCCCAGTCTGCCAATCCAGAGGTCCCCGATGTCCACGCGATGTTGCAGAGGTGTGTCAGCCAGGACAGCCCCACAACATCCAGAGCCTTTAAAAACTCCGGACCATATTAAACTTAATGTGCAGGGAACACTAGCAACACACAACTAATAATACATAAAATGGGACCTCTTAAGTTGGCAATGCGATACAAGCTACACGTAAAGCTCTGGAGGAGACATGACCCGAAAAAAAAAACACCGAAAAAACAAGATCTCATCAACAGTGCCCTAGTGGCCGGAGGAAACCTCTATAGCAGTGTTTCCCTCCACTGTGCTGCGGCACACTGGTGTGCCGTGAGAGATGTTCAGCTTTGCCATGGAATTGTCCAATATTAATTACGGAGCGCATTGTAAACAGGATCGCCAAACCACTGGTCAGTTCGCGCAAGGCCTGGTCAGCCACTTGCTAATCGTGCATGCGTGGAGAATCAGAGAATCTTGAGATTTCATGTTGTGTCGGTCTGTATTGCATCGGCACATATTCAGTTTATGTGTGTGTTGCTGTGTGCTTCTGCTAACAGGGACAGACACTATGACGGTTGTGGTGCGTTTGTGATCCGATGGAAATCCGAGCATGCAGTTCAACCAGAGAACCTGGATTGTTAATTTTTCACCAACATAAAATACACAGTCAAGTTGAGACACCTCGACTGTGATAGTCATTCAGCTGCTGTTGGAACAGCAGAGCGTCTTTAGAAGTGACATTGTTCTTATTGTTGTAATATTTATAGCGCTAGTCTAAAACAGTAAACAAAGTCATGTTGATTCTTTTGGATTTTAATCACAATCACTTTCAATAGTTTATTCCTTACACTGTCTAAAACGTTTTTAAAAAACTCACTTTTATTTAAAGCAGGGGTCTCAAAGCCCAGTCCTCGGGGGCCGCATTCCTACATGTTTTCCAAGTTTCCCTCGTTAAACACACCTGATTCAATGATCAGGCTCCTGCAGAACGTGAGGATGAACTGATCATTTGAATCAGGTGTGTTTAACGAGGGAAACTTGGAAAACATGTAGGAATGCGGCCCCCGAGGACTGGAGTTTGAGACCCCTGATTTAAACGAAGAAATACAGTACATTTAAAATAATATTTAGTATTTATTTGTATTCAATTATTCAACTCTTCATACATATATACGAATAGGACTTTACGTCTTTCGTTGTAATATAACTGATTTTAATATAGAAGCTGGTGTAACACTTAACAGATTTTTGTTGGTGGTGTGCCTCGAGATTTTTTCCAATGAAAAGGTGTGCCGTGAATGAAAAAGGGTTGGGAAACACTGCTCTATAGTACATGCAGCAGCTCTATTTCCTTCGTTAAGAGCCAAATCGACTGCCTTTAACTTAAAAGCAGCATTATATACGCTTCTTTTGTCCCCCGTAATGAGGGTTTGAGTATAATAGCTTCCTTTCTCCAGTAATGTCCGTCTTGATTTCGTTCTGTCTCTTGTTCGTGTCAATTGTGCGGCACTATTTGCCTGGCGGACGGACATGTGATCAAATCAACACACCACTCTTCTCCCCAGTGACCATGTGTCTGGTTGCATATCCCTCCGCCAAGAAAAGCGGTGCAGCACAACAGCAGTCCACAACCTGTTTACTAACGAATGAATAAGTGAATAAGTAATAAACATCACAAAAATCACAAAAAATCCATAAATACACCGCACCGCACAAGCCACAGGATTCAAAGCTTGTGCAAAAAGTAGTAGAAAAGTAGGAAAATACGGTAATTATAATGTGATATAATTTTTTTATAATTAAATAAAAAATATCCATAAATGTGGATAACAAATGAAATAAAATACAGTTTAAAATAAATATTTTTTATTCACAATAAATAGTCCGAATTGCCAAACAGAATGAAGGAACTCCTTTTTACTTTTTAGTGCGCATGTAGTGCGAACTATTGGGCAGTAAGGGGATAAGGGTGGCCAAACAGACAGTCAGCATGTTTCTGGTTATTCAAGACTGATTCATTGCTGAATAAGGTTGTCAAACTCATGTCTCTACCCTATGCCATTTTGAATGAGGATGGGATTCTGCCACTGAAGAGCGGCATAGAGCATGAAGGATACATTACAGCAAATAAAGAAATTTGATTGAACGGTTTGTTTCGAACCACGGCTCAGCTGTGGTGTAGGGCTTGGTCTCCAGACACACTTTCTTAATGGGTGTGGCTTGCCAGGCTACATCAACATAGGACGAAAAATATGGAAACTGTCACTGCTTTATAGACAAGATGACAAAAACTACAAACTGGTTAAAAACATGTCTTAAAGTAGGAGTTTGTTTTTTACCTCCACATATTGAAAAATACATGTAATACAAAGACTGTTTCTTTGGAACCAACAGGACAAATATTACAACTCTAGAAAGTGGACATCCAAAGAAAAACCTGCATTCAGGTTAAAATAATGTTAAATGTTAAAAGAGTTACACTGAAATTGTGATAGGTATTATATTTGTGCTACCTTAAAATACAACAGAAACTAATTAATACTACTGCTACAGCTGCAAAGCTCACAACAGTAAATATTGGCAGAAGGCAGCGCAACAGTCTTAGTCCTTCAAAGGCTTCTCCATGCATTGGGTACATTTACTATATCACTATAATCATGTCCAGCAGTTTTACATTGCTCACATGTAAGCCAAAGATGGTAATAAAAAAGTTTGGACCAGTCGTTGTTGTGCATGTGCCTCGTGTTTCTTTTTTCTTCTTGGACAATTTTGTAATCTATCTGTCCATGTTTTTAGCATTTGACATTTAACAGTATATATCTGTTTCTGATATACCAGTGAGCAACCTGATATAGTGTCACTGTTCCAAAAGAGTGAATCAAATGGACCATATCATTTAGTAATTTCCCAAGTATTTTCTTTTAGAATTTTTGCCACCTGAAGATGAGATCTACAGTTGTGGGACGATTTTTGGTCAAGATTAATCAGTCTCTTGTCTCGACTGCATGTGTACACTTCAACAGAGGTGGGCATTGTCTGTCCATCCCTGAGTTTCCTTCCTGACCCATGTGCGCACAATGTGATGATAGGTGAAAATGGGACGTATGTAATTGCGGTTTGTGGGAACAAAAGGTACAGAACTTAGTTATATTTCTATTATTTATTTGGTTGCATGTCAGCTGTGCGATGTGTGTGACGTGGTACCGTTAAGTCTGTGCTCTAAAGTGTTTGGCTGACTTGGACTGGGTGAAATACTCGCAGAAACTCAAGGACTCAGGGCATCCCACCTCTGCACTTTAACATTAACGGACAAATTCACCACTACTGGGTAACTGCCTTGTTTTCCTTGTAAGATGTGAACATATCTCTCTTTCATTCAAAGGTGAATGGAAGGAACCTATTGTCTGTAGATTACGATCGCACTTTACGAACAGAGAAGATTTATGATGATCACCGGAAGTTCCTTCTGAAGATCATTTATGACACCCAAGGGCATCCGACGCTCTGGGTTCCAAGCAGCAAGTTACTCGCTGTTAACCTGACATACTCCAGGTAATCATCTGTGCCCTGAGGAATTTACACTAATTTGTTTGATCAGGATTGTTATGTAATTCTATGTATTCAGTGTCAAATCACTTATTATAGGCCACCTTACACACGGAGTACTTTTGGGACCCTAGTTATTAGAGTTTAGAGATACACCAGAGGGAGAGAGAAACCAATGTGTAAACCTGAATTGTTTTCTTCCCGTCTTTTGTTAAATTCTAACACAGTTACAATTCTCTGTTTGAATGGCGCTTATGTTACATTCTAACACAATTATGTTTTTTTAGTTACGTGGCGCTTTTTGTTTTCTTCCCATTCCTATCTTGTCACATTCTAACTAGGGCTATCAGTTTAACGCGTTAATTAAATGAATTAATTACATTGCAAATTAATTGCTATAAAAATGAGCACAATTAATCTTGAGTGGCAAGTCAATGCTGACTTGTAGGCTGCAGTGACACATCACTTGATTCCTGCACCACTAGTCAACAGTCAAATTCAAATGCACTACTCAGTATCCCATCAGATCCCACACTTTGATTTTAAGTAACTTACCATCAAAGATACTTTTCTCAAAGAGCCATTTTCTTTTGCAGTATCTTTGCCGCAGACACACAGATTCTAAGAACATCTACAAACTATTGCTAAACAAGGTAGACAATGTCAGGGAGTGATTAATCAACATCTATTTTAGCTGTGGTCTAAGTTTAAAAAAGGAAGATAACGACTTAAAGTAATGTAGTGCAAGGTAGCCATCTAAGTTGCAATTTTTAAACACTCATATTAATATGATTTGACTAGTGTGGTTTTCTGTGTGTGTCCAGTACTGGGCAGGTAACTGGCTTGCAAAGGGGTCCAACCACAGAGAAATGGGAGTATGACAGTCAAGGAAGGATCATTTCCAGAGTATTTGCTGATGGAAAGACATGGAGCTACACCTATTTAGATAAGGTAAAGGAGAGCTACAGTTTATACACAGTTACTATGGACAAATGGTTACACTTTTATTGCTGTATTTTACTACTAACTTTTGGCAGCATCATACGATATCAAATTAAGTCCGACTGCTTATTTATACCCATATCCATGTGCAGCAACTCTACCAACTCAAGGGGAAAGAGAGAAGCCCACATGCATCTTTCTTTCAGTGAAGTACAGACAGATGTGTCTGCAGAGACATGATAAAAAGATAAATGACACACTCACACACACATACACACATCTACACACGCACGCACACACACACACACACACACACACACACACACACACACACACACACACACACACACACACACACTCAAAAGCAAACTGACTTAAAAGGTTAGTTCTGTGTTCCTTCCTTGCACAAAGCAAGGTTATCACTGTAAATTTGCAAGCAAATAGGAAGCACCATTAACTGAAGACTGTTCCCTTGTGGAGGGTGTTAAGTGGGAAACAAGGGAAACAAACTGTGTGAAAGTTGCTCTTCATAACTGACAGACCTCTCATGGCTCACAGTTAGCTTATGAGAAGGTCTTTATTGGTTCAGTTTAAAAATAAAAAACTACACAAGAAAAGCTTCTTTAGATTCTCACAAAAAGACATTTCATAATAAGAAGTTGGGCTGTTTGATCATTATGACTGCTTTATTACAGTGTTACAGATAGCTAGGATTGTTTTTGATTCGCAAAGGGGGAAGTTCACGGAAGCACCTCTTCCAGTCATACAGTCACAAGTCAAAGAGCACAGTGGCAGAATAAGTGGCTGCTTTATTCTCTCTTTCATCCAATTCCCATCGTGTCAAAATTACTTACTCAATCCGCCTGATATTGTCATCCTCGTATCGCTTCTCTTTGAATGAAATGTCAACATACTTCGATGTGTGGGTGACGGAGGGCAAATCGACCCCTTTGGCTGCCCAACAACATGTCTGATGTAAATTAACGTAACGTAACCCTGTATGAGCCACTAAAGGACTCTTGTGCATTCCATGCATTGCACTATAAAACTCTCGATGAATTTGAACACCAGCGGGGTTAACAGGAAGCAAACAGTTTTTGACTGTGTCCAACGCCAAGAAAATACCAGTGTTTTGTTAGCTTTATGTTATACGTTATTTACCGTGTTGATTGCTAAGGGAACTAAACCTGCAAGTATTCTTCAGAGCTTCACCAACCGAACTCTGTTTTTCTTTCGTATTTTCAAGTGCAAGGCACATGTCCTAACACTCCGTTTATCAGCCCCGGGAAGTGACTACATAGGGCAGGGGTGTCAAACTTATTTTTGTCGTGGGCCGCATCATAGTCATGGTTTCCTTCGAAGGGCCATTGAAATTGCCAACCCAAATAAATGTCTGAATGTCTCAAATTATATATAGTGTACGGTACTCAACAAACTAGTGAATGACTAGATGAATAACGAGTTTTCAAAACAGAGACTAAGAAAAACTGTTAACATATTTTAAAAATATGAATGGTAATAAAAATTGCTAGCAATAGAGCTATTTTTTAAAAGTGAAAACAATTAGTCATTTTAATATTGACATATGAATTTGATGCACAATGTGTCTTCGCGGGCCACATAAAATGATATCTGGCCCCCGGGCCTTGAGTTTGACACGTGACATAGTGTTTAGTCACTTAAGACCCCTTTCAGCTGCCTAACAACATGCCTTTCTAAAAAAACAACACTTTCTATACAACACGCTTTCGGTTTCCGATTCCCAAATTCTAGACCCCAAAGACCGCGTAAAATCGAGATTTAGGTGTATATTCTACAGATGTGAATGTGAACCACTAATTGCTGCCTTACAGAAAAAATATTGTCTTACAGACTTAGGGGAGTACAGTGTTCCCTTGCTATATCATGGTTCACCTCTCGTGACCTTGCTGTTTCGCTGATTAGGAGTGTCAATGTTTATTTATTTATTTATTTATTTATTTACTAGAATAACCAAGATGGCGGCGCGCTCAGACGCTGCGGCTCAGGGCTCTCCCCTTCAGTGTTTGTTTTTGCGTTTTCTGTGTGTCTATTTGTGGACTTTTTGTATTTTCGCTTCGGCGGCACACCACTACAGCCGACAGGACCTCGTAGACATCGGCTATCGACATAAGACCGCAGTCTCGAGGGAATTTCAATACAGCCAAAACATCCCGGACAAACTAGCAAGACCGCCGGACTCTCCGTGGATTGTTGTTGGGACTGGAAAGCGCCGCAGGCGGAGGAGGGAGAGGAAGCAGAAGCGAGACCGCAGGTCCGGCCTCCTGCTAAGGCTAAAGAACCAACCGCACAAGCCACCCCTCCCGAGCCTGTATCTCACCAACGGCAGATCCCTCACCCACAAGATGGAAGATCTGGAATTACAGCTTGCGAGAAATCGCTATGTTCGTGACTGCTGCGCTCTCATTATCACGGAGACCTGGCTGAATCTGAAGATCCCCGATACTAGTGTGCAGCTAGCAGGTCGTTCGCTACACCGCTGGGATCGGACTGTGGACTCCCGCAAAAAAAGAGGTGGGGGGCTCTGTATCTACGTGCATGAGGACTGGTGCAACAACAGCGGCATCATAGCGAGGCACTGCTCCACCGATATTGAGTACGTCTGTTAGATGTCGGCCCTTTTTTCTACCGAGAGAGGTAACAGTGGTGATCATCACCGCTGTTTACATCCCGCCGAATGCTAACGCTAGCGCGGCGCTCTCTCTCCTGCTGAACACCATCAATGAACAGCAGCGGGCCCACCCCCATGGTGTTCACATAATAGCAGGAGACTTTAATAGGAACAATCTGAAGACTGTACTCCCACAGTTTCACCAGCACGTTAAGTGCCCAACAAGAGGGGAAAGCACTCTGGACCACATGTACTCCAACATCAAGCATGGGTACAGAGCCATACCCCTCCCCCACCTCGGACAGTCAGACCATTTCTCCTTGCTACTCATCCCCGCATACACTCCTCTCAGACGCAGATCCAGGCCCACCATAAGGACTGTAACAACTTGGCCTGGAAATGCACTCGGTCAACTCCAGGACTGCCTTCAAAACACGGACTGGGACCTATTTCACCACCAAGACTTGGCCATGTTCACGGAGTCAGTCCTGAACTACATCAAATTCTGCATGGGAACCGTATGCGTGGACAAAACCATTCGGGTCTTTCCCAACCAGAAACCCTGGATGACCAGCCAGGTCCGCTCACTCCTCAGGGCCCGTGACTCTGCCTTCAGGTCAGGCGACAGAGCCCTTTACAGCTCAACTCGGGCTGAACTGAAGAAAGGGATTAAAAAAGCCAAAGCGGAGTACATGAGGAAGATGGAGTCCCACCTCGCCAGCAACAGACCACGAGAGGTGTGGCAGGGCATCCAGACCATCACCAACGTCAGGAGCTGTGAGGTGACGTCAGACCCAAGTGAGTCGCTGGCAGAGGAGCTCAACTGCTTCTTTGCCCGCTTTGAATCACCACAGCCTCACTCACCCGCTGTAGCCCTCCCCCCACCTCCATCCACACCAGATCCCAGCACCCCTCCACTCACTGTAAAGGAGCAGGAGGTGAGGCGTGTGCTCCAGGCAGTAAACCCCAGAAAGGCTCCTGGTCCAGATGGAGTACCTGGCAAAGTGAGCCTGCGCCCACCAGCTGTCCCCGATTTTCTGCAGGATCTTTAACCTCTCGCTGGCACAAGCAGTCATTCCTACCTGCCTGAAGTCAGCCACAATAATCCCCATACCAAAATATTCACCCCCAACCAGCCTCAACAACTACCGCCCTGTTGCCCTCACCCCAGTAACAATGAAGTGCTTCGAGAGACTGGTTCTCCAACACATCAAGGACTGCCTCCCCCCCACACTCGACCCCCATCAGTTCGCATACCGGGCGAACAGATCCACGGAGGACGCCATCACCATAGCTCTGCATGCTGTGTTGAGACACATGGAACAGCAGCAGAGCTATGCGAGAATGCTCTTTGTGAACTACAGCTCGGCTTATAATACAATCATCCCAAACGTTCTGGTCACGAAGCTGGACACTCTGGGCCTCCCCCCTCTCACTTGCACCTGGATCAAAGACTTCTTGACCAACAGGCCCCAGACGGTGAGACTTGGCCCCCACCTTTCCTCTACACGCACACTGAGCACTGGTTCACCACAAGACTGCGTGCTGAGCCCACTCCTCTACTGTCTTTATACCCATGACTGCAGTCCGGCCCACGGCAACAACATGATTGTAAAATTTGCTGATGACACCACAGTGGTCGGGCTGATCTCGAATGGTGACGAGATAGCCTATAGGGAGGAGGTCCAGAAGCTCACGAACTGGTGCTCTGCAAATAACCTGGTTCTGAACACCAAGAAAACAAAGGAGGTCATCGTGGACAGAAGGAAAAAAAGAGATCCCCCCCCCATGCATCAACAGCAAGATTGTGGAGAGGGTCCACGACATCAGATTCCTGGGAGTCCAGATCTCTGATGACAACACCAGCTATACAACACCGACACTCCTTTAAAAACTACGTGCAATAACTATTTACTCTTTATTATTTACTTTCTGTACAAACCTCATTCATGTTAATACATATACCCACATTGAACATACTGTAAATACGATTTTTTAACCTTCATTCTTAGACTAATAGCTAATAGCACTAGGAAGGGCGACGCTATCCGAATTTCGTTGTACAACTAAGTTGTAAAATGACAATAAAGGGCATTCTATTCTATTATATTATTTATTTATTTGGCGGCGAAGGAATGGTATATGGCAAATAGAGTGCACTTTATAGTTCTTTTATCAACACCATTCTTCATTTTGCATTTAAAAAAAAATAAATAAAATCAAGTCTAACAAGTATTTAGAACAAAGGTTTATTGACCAAGTATGTGCATGCCAAACAGGGAATTTTACTCCGGTTGATCTCAGCCTCTGTACAACATTTAAGTGACTGACAACATTCAGGTAACTAACAACATTTAAGTGGCGAGAGCAGGATGTTATTGCGCAGTGATGTCTCTGAGTCTCTATGAGTGGTGTGAGTTCATCAGAGCGACAGCCTAAGGGAAGAAGCTGTGTCTGTGTCTGCTGGTTTTGGCATACAGCGCTAAAAAAAAAGTCATCCGTCCCCCCCACATCATTTTATGTGGCCCGTGAACTTCCATGACCCCCACTTAAATCTGTACCAAAATGTTTGTCATGTGTAATAAATAATTAGGATATTGCGAGACTTAATTTTCAACCTTTTTACAGTAACAAGCAATAAGAGAACAAACTTATCCTTGACATCTGATGTCAAAGCTAGTAATCTATGATTTTTTGCATGTAATATAATGTTATAATATGATGAGGTGATTAAACATTTATTTGAGTTCACGGTCATAATGGTCATCTGTATCTACAAAGTATCCCATGTCAAAAATAAGTTTGACACCTCTGATTTAGAGGGAAGGGAACCGTTGTTTGTCTTAAAAACATGAATGTACAGGGGATTAGCCAACGTTCCGTTGTACTCGTCTGCTGCTGGGGGACTTCTCACAGCCTGCAGCTCACCATGTATTCTTCATTTTGCGTTTTCAAAGTTAAATTTATAAAGTGTAACAAGCATTTAGAGCATAGGTGTCAAACTCTGGCCCGCGGGCCAAATTTGGCCCGCAGTGTAATTATATTTGGCCCGCGAGGCAATTTCAAATTAATATTAGAGCTGGCCCGCCGGTATTATACGGCGGCAGCGCTGTAACACCGCATTCATCGCTTGTACTACAAATCCCATAATGCTCTGCTGTTGCTTTGGCGCCCATACGTCCGTTCATGACTCCGCCTCATGCCTATATAAGTAGAATCCGTGTTCATTTTTTCCCAGAATGCACCTGAAATTTTCAAGATGGCGCTGCCTAGATTCGATACTATTGGCTTCCGAGCAGCAGTCCACAAACCAATGGGTGACGTCACGGACGTTACGTCCATTTCTTATATACAGTCTATGTGCACACCCCGCATCTCCGTGCCTCTCCCCCACACTGCGACCTCAAACGACAGCTGTCACTGTGTTACCCTACCAACAAATGGCGAAAAGAAAGGCAGAAAATAGAACTTTTCTGGACAGGTGGGAGACAGAATATCTGTTTACATGTATACAAGACAGACCTGTTTGTCTTGTTTGTGGAGCCAACGTGTCAGTAACTAAGGAGTACAATATTAGACGACACTATGAAACCAAACACCAGGACAAATATAAGGACCTGGACACGGCTCAAAGGAGCCAGAAAGTAAAGGAGATGAAAAGAGGTTTGGTTTCACAACAGAAAATGTTCACAAAAGCCACAACACAAAGTGAGGCTGCTGTAAAGGCAAGTTATATCATGGCACAAGAAATCGCCAAATCAGCCCGACCCTTTAATGAGGGAGAGTTTGTAAAAAAGTGCATGATGAAGGTTTGTGACCAAGTGTGCCCAGAGAAAAAGCTAGCCTTTGCAAACGTAAGCCTGAGCAGAAACACAATAGCTGACCGCACATGCGAGCTTGCCACCAATCTGCATGTCCAGTTGATGGAGAAGGGAAAAGATTTTGTTTCTTTTTCCCTTGCTGTGGATGAGAGCACTGACGCGTCTGATACTGCGCAGCTGTCTGTCTTCGTCCGCGGCGTGGACTCAAATCTGTGTGTTACGGAGAAGCTTTTGGGATTTAAACCAATGCATGGCACAACCACAGGGAAAGAAATCTTTGAGGAGGTTTGCAAATGTGTAACTGAAATAAACCTTCCGTGGAATAAACTTGTGGGATTAACCACTGATGGTGCGCCAGCCATGAGTGGTAAAAGGAATGGACTGGTGGGCAGGATTCGTGAAAAGATGCGCGAAGAGAACTGTGCAGGTGAATTATCTGTTTATCACTGCATCTTACATCAAGAATCCCTGTGTGGTAAAGCGCTGAAGATGGAGGATGTTATGTCACCGCCAGTTTAAGTCTTTTCTGGAAGAGTGTGATTCAGAATACACAGATGTGCCGTATCACACAGAGGTGAGATGGCTAAGCCGCGGAAAAGTGCTGAACAGATTTTTCGAACTGCGTGAAGAAATATGCCAGTTTCTGGAGAGCAAAGGAAGGACACAGCAGAGCTCCGGGAGCAAAAGTTTCTGTGTGAGCTGGCCTTTCTGTGTGACATCTCAAGCCACCTCGATGTGCTGAACCTGCAGCTGCAGGGGCGGGGACGCATCATCACAGATATGTATGCGTCAGTGAGAGCTTTTAAAATGAAGATGTGCCTGTGGGAGAATCAGATGCTACAAGCAAACTTTGGCCATTTCCCCTGCTGCCAAACCATAAAAACGCAGATCTCTATCGCCGTGTGCGCACAGTTTGCTGAAAAACTCAGTGCGCTCGGCGCTGAGTTTAGCCGGCGGTTTGGCGACTTTGATGTCCAGAAACTTAGATTTGAACTGCTTAGTAATCCCTTCGCAGTTGATGTGGAAAAAGCACCAACCAACCTCCAAATGGAGCTGATTGAACTCCAGTGTGATGAAACGCTGAAGTCAAAGTTTGATGCTGTTGGGGCCGCACAGTTTCCACAGTTCATCCCTGACACGATGCCTCAGCTTCGCACTGAAGTTGCTCAATTGCTCTCCATGTTTGGTAGCACTTACCTATGTGAGCAACTTTTTTCCTCAATGAAGATGACGAAAACTTCTCACAGGAGACGTCTGACTGACGAACACCTTTGTTCGATAATGACGGTTTCCTCAGCTCAAACCCTAAGCCCCGACATTGATGAACTGGCATCCAAGAAAAGATGCCAGGTATCTGGCTTGGCCGCATCAGAGTAGATCAGTGTGTCGCAAAATGAGCAGTAAATACATTTTCTATGCACTTTTTCTTGCTACTCCAAGGCCTGAATGGTTGATTTATTCATAGTTATGTTATTTTATTTTCAAATTTATTAGCCTGTGTAAGAAGCTAATTTTGACATTTACCTCAGAAGGCTGCAAACAGAAAGGAGGCATTCCATTTTTATTTAAATTTTATTTAATATGCCATTGATATGTTTTATTATTATTATTATTATTATTACTATTATTGTTATTATTAGTATTATTAGTGTTATTATCAACTTGATTTTGCACGCCTGCACTTTTAAGTTATATAAGCCTTGCTTGTTCAATATTCATTGTAAAATCAAAACTTGTTTGATTCCATATTAAAAGGTTCATTTGTTCAACCTTGGCCCGCGGCTTTGTTCAATTTAAAATTTTGGCCCACTGTGAATTTGAGTTTGACACCCCTGATTTAGAGGGAAGGGAACTGTTTGGGCTGGGAGGGGCTCTTAACGGGGTAATGGAGGTGTAACCACCCTGAAAGAAAATTAAAGTCAACCTCTACTTTGTGGGTATGTCCTTATTGCTGGCATTGGGGTTTTTTTTTTCTAACCCTTGCGATATTTGAGGGAATACTGTACAGGACTGTCTCAGAAAATTTGAATATTGTGATAAAGTTCTTTATTTCCTGTAATGCAATTAAAAAAAAAGTCATACATTCTGGATTCATTACAAGTCAACTGAAATATTGCAAGCCTTTTATTATTTTAATATTGCTGATTATGGCTTACAGTTTAACAAAACTCAAAAATCCTATCTCAAAAAATTAGAATATTTCCTCAGACCAAGTAAAAAAAAAAGATTTATAACAGCAAAACAAAATCAAACATTTGAAAATGTCCATTAATGCACTCAGTACTTGGTTGGGAATCCTTTTGCACGGATTACTGCATCATTGCGGCGTGGCATGGAGGCAATCAGCCTGTGGCATTGCTGATGTGTTATGGATGCCCAGGATGCTTCAATAGCGGCCTTTAGCTCATTTGCATTGTTGGGTCTGGTGTCTTTCAGCTTCTTCTTCACAATACCCCACAAATTCTCTAATGGGGTTCAGGTCAGGAGAATTGGCAGGCCAATCGAGGACAGTAATGCCATGATCAGTACACCATTTAGTGGTGGGTTTGGCACTGTGGGCAGGCGCCAGATCATGCTGGAAAATGAAACTCATCATCTCCATAGAGCTCTTCAGCAGACGGAAGCATGTAGTGCTCCAAAATCTGCATTTACTCTGGACTTGATGAAACACAGTGGACCAACACCAGCAGCTGACATGGCTCCCCAAACCATCGCTGACTGTGGGAACTTCACACTGGATTTCAAGCAACTTGGATTTTGCTCCTCTCCAGCCTTTCTCCAGATTCTGGCGCCTTGACTTCCAAATGAAATACAAAACTTGCTTTCGTCTGAAAAGAGGACTTTGGACCACTCTGCAACTGTCCATTGCTTCTTTTCCATAGCCCAAGTCAGACGCTTTTTCCGTTGTCTTGATGGAGGGTGTCAATGATGGTCCTCTGGACAACAGTCAGATCAGCAGTCTTCCCCGTGGTTGTGATTTAGTTTACTGAACCAAGCTGAGTGTTTTTCAAGGCTCAGGAAACCCTTGCAGGTGTTTCGAGTTAATTAGACGATTCAAGTGATTAGTTGAATACCCTACTAGCAGGGCTGTGGACTCGGACTCGGGGACTCGGACTCGGTCGGACTCGGTCATTTTTGCCGGACTCGGACTCGGTGCTGATTTTGACCGAGTCCACCGAGTCCGAAAATAAAAAAAATACGTTCAATTTTATTTTCATCATGCTGCTGAGAATGCGCATAGGAATACTGTCCACAGCCCTGCTTACGATCAAGTTTGAAAAAGAACTTGACAGCATTGAGCGCCGCCGGCGTTTGTCGGCCGCCACGTGAGGGGAAATCCCGCAAAGAGGAGGGACAAACAGAGCGATTGGTTTTGCTGGCTTTTTAATGAATGGCGACTGTGACTACGGGGGCCCATTAGGTCCAGAAAAGCTGACAAGACGCTTGCCAAAATGGCAAGGAAAAAATGCACAGCTAACCGAATATATGACGATGAACACAGGACGTTTTTAACAGAGTTAAAGTTGTTTTTTGTTGAACGCTATGGCAAGCCATTCTGCCTGATATGTCGGACGTCATTGGCGCATTTAAAAGCTTCAAATGGTCAGCACCACTTCAGCTCACTTCATGCCAATATCGATAAGGACTTTGCAAAAGGGACTGAATTTCGCAAGCACAAGTTTGGAGACTTTGAAAAATAGGTACAGTTTTTCAAAAAAATTACGAAGCACTCAGAGACTGTCACACTTGCATTGTTTCAACTGGCTTGGAACATTGCACGGGCTAAAAAGCCATACAATGAAGTGGAGTTCGTTAAAATATGCCTCAGTGACGTTATTGAATTTTATTTTCATCATGCTGCTGAGAATGCGCGTAGGAATACTGTCCACAGCCCTGCTTGCTTGTTATGAAGACAAATTTAGTTGTTGCGTGCGCGCCTGCCTGCGTGCGTGCACGTACAAGACCCACAATGCCCCGCGCGCAGCCAAGATGGAAGAATCCGGGAGTAGCGAGAGAACAATGTTTTGCCTCTAGATTTGGGGGGGAAACGGAGCGTAAGTTACGATCAATGCGGCCGCGTTGAGTTGCACTTAGGCTAATGTTTACATTATGTACCAATGTCAAGGACGATTATGTCACCCAGCTTATATCATTGATGTGTTTCGATAGTTGTGGGGTCATCACTAATTATTTGTGTTTAGATAAACGTCTGAGCTATAATGGTGTAATTAATGATTAAAACTTGAAAGTATCTGTTTATTGTATTCGTTTATATGTTTAATAAAGACAAAGCCATCACAAAACTGTTGTAATTATTTAGATTTTGATCTAAATTAGCCTTGAATAAAGACTAAGCAGTCACATGAATTAACAGAAAAAATGGACAGCCGGACTCGGACTCGTGGTCAAGAGGCCGGACTCGGACTCGGTGCAAAAATCCGACCGAGTCCACAGCCCTGCCTACTAGTATACTTTTTCATGATATTCTAATATTTTAAGATAGGATATTTGAGTTTTCTTAAGCTGTATGCCATATTCAGCAATATTAAAATAATAAAAGGCTTGCAATATTTCAGTTGATTTGTAATGAATCCAGAATGTATGACATTTTTGTTTTTTTAATTGCATTACAGAAATTAAAGAACTTTATCACAATATTCTAATTTTCTGAGACAGTCCTGTCTCAGAATCCACTTGGATTGGAGAATCTTTGTATTCCCTAAAATAATTCAAAGGTTTGTGATTCTTGCTTGAGTTCAATATGACAAAGCAGTTTTGTTGGTTTCCTTGCCCTATTTTATGAGCCTGTCACAACGTATTATGCAGAGTACTTCTTGGTGCTTGTGAGTCATTTTTCAATAAAACCATAACTGCCAGTTAGACTGCCAGAAAATTTATGTTGCAGATATTGTCTAATGTTGTGTTATTTGGTCTGTTCCCCTTTTTGCAGAGGTCTTCCAAACACATTTGTTTTTCACTTTTTTTTGTCAGCTTCTGGGATTCCTTTTCTCAATATCATATGATTTTCAAAATAAATATTTTAGACTTTGTGCAGGTCAGTACCAAATGGTTTGCAGCCTGGTGCCAGTCCTTAACCCGGTGGTTGAGGACCCTCACTTTAGTAAATGACATCTTCTGTAACCACCATACACTGTATGGTTCCATTTACCAGAGGTGGGCATTTTACCTAAGTTTGCCGGTCCATCATTGACATCCATCAGTGGCCTGGGCACCAGTCTGTCATTGTCAGTTTGTCATTTGTTTCAGGTTGAACGAAAGTGTAACTGTCAGTCTCAGTCTTCCATTACTATTTCAAGCGGTTTCGTCATTGCTTCTGTCCGTCAATCAATCGTCAACAAACAAAAAAAGAGATAGACGAAGTGGCTGGGGAGAGTGATCTCTGGGCTTCCCTGCTTAGGCTTATTCCCCAGTAACCCAACCCTGCATAAGAGGGAATTGGTGGCTAAATGGTACTATATTATTGGTACAAAAATAAATGCTGCCCTTTTTGCCTGTCATATGTTGATGTTGTTAAAATTATATTAAGTACTGATATTCGTTTGATTTGCTACACTTACAGAGACATTGGCAGTATCACAAAGCAATTTACGAGAGCGCCACCTGGTGCTGCATGATGAGCGTGTGATTGAACCGGTTACCTTAGTTTATAGCCACAATCATCATGGAAAAATGGGTGGTTGAGACCAGTGACGTGCGGTGGGGTTCATGACTGGGGAGACACTGACGTCACCCCCCCGGTAAAATTTGTCCGACACCTTACGGTTTCACAAAAAAGGGGAACGCTGCTCTAGAGTAGCTTATTCATTATTTAATTTGAAATATTTTAATTAAAATCCCATATCAGCAGTCTTCACACATCAAAACACTCAATAAAGCACATGGAATCAAAAACTTGTTTTCGATCGTGCGTACCACTCCGTTTGAAAAGACATGCTCCGAAGTCCTGTTGTCCAATACAAACCTTTTAACTCCGGAGTTTGTCTTCCTTTACATGATGACCTCCTGCTTCGACCGAAAATCCATAGTTGAAAATCGTTTGGATATGTAATCCTCCATTGTAAAACGATATGTGAAAAAAAAAAAAAAAGAATGTAAAACGAAATAAATGGACGACTGCTCCTCAGTTGTTCACTGTAAATTTGAACTGGAGATCACTTATTCTACAGGTGGGCGCATGAAGTATCCCGGGATCACTAGCGCTCCCTACCATAAGGCTCGAGAACTTTTTTTCTTTGCCTCCGTTGGGTCTCTTTTCAAAGCCGTTTTGTTCATCTAAAGCAGTGGTTCCCAAAGTGGGCGGTGGAAAGATCTGGGGGGGCGGTGAGGAAGAAAGGGGCGGTAGGGGGGCGGCAGTCGATTTGTACACAACACGCCGCTCTGGCCCAGTCAGATCCGACAGCATAGACTACAAAAGCAAAAGCTCAGGTTTGTAATTTCAAGCTTGTAATGTTCAGAATTTTATCTTATAATAAAAACCGCATTCTGGCGGTCAACATCATCTTGAGTTCAAGTCAACATGAAATTGGGGACTCGCCAGAACGCGTTGTGTTGTGTTGAGCTGGTTAGGGCAGTGGTCCCCAACCACCGGGCCGCGGACCGGTACCGGTCCGTGGGTCACTTGGTACCGGGCCGCCAAGCCGCACAGAATTTTTTTTTTTATCGACGATCAATTAATTCAGGTCAAGACACTCGTCCCGGTCACGTGACATGTTTCCCCAGTCGAGCCCGCAAAGCTAATATGTGGCAACAGGCTAACTAACCAGGCAGTTAAAACTGCTAAAAAATAAATTGGTTTACTAAATACTAAATTGGGTTTTATTTGTGAAATACACATTTATGTTTAACCTTTCTCTTTTCAAATTGCAGCAAACCAAATATCAAGAAAGAGGTGTTTGTTTCCATATGTGCCTTGGGGGGGGGGGGGGGGGGGCGCTAGGAATTCACTGGGGAGCCAAAGGGGGCGCCAGCCTGCAAAAGTTTGGGAACCACTGATCTAAAGAAACACGACGTTACAGACAGATGACAAAAAACATTAGATATTATATACATCAGCTTAACTACAGAAATTAGTTAATATAGCCACAGTATTTGAACACCTAAACAGCGACATAGAGACAGACAGCAGTTCAGTCTAACTGCAGAGCCTGTCAGCTCAGGCAGCCGTGATTACGCAATCCTCAGAGGAGGCAAGGCAGGAAGTTGGGTCCCCTGAGCGTATCGTCTTTTTTTTTTAACATAACTATAAAAATTCTGTGATTTTGGTTCAAAATGATACAAAACTACTGAACTTAAAAGGAAAATGACTTTATAATAAAAACAATTGAATTTGTTTTTTCCCCTTTTCATGACGGCAGGGGAGGCGTGGCCGCCCTTGCCTCCTCTGACCGCACGTCCCTGGTTGAGACACCACTGAGAAGCACAAACAGTACTGTGAACCTGAGAAAGTGCATGTATTATGCAGAGAAGTAACTAGGAGTACAGTAATCCCTCATCAGTTCGTGCGTCACCTTTTGCGGCTTCACTATTTCGTGGGTTTTTACAGGGGTACCAACCGTACTCCGTCGCGAGCTCGACGATATGCATGCCTTCGCCATGCTCTTTTAAGATATCGAGTTTCATAGCGATAGTCTCAGGGGACATACTGTTTTGACACTGCTAATGCTCTGAGGCGAACAGGGAATGGCAGAGCGAAGGAGAAAAGGCGGGAGGAGGCGTGGCTGGTTTGTCGGTTCGGAAGTCAAAAATTGGTTTGTAAGTAGTAGATGCAAAAAATAGTACAGGTACCACTGGACATAAATATACCGTTTCTATTTCACGGATTTTCGATTATTGCGGGTGGTTCTAGTGGTTATGGAACACAATTCACAAGATAAAAGAGGGATCACTGTATAATATACAGTGGGGCAAAAAATATTTAGTCAGCCACCAATTGTGCAAGTTCTCCACGCAAGATCTCACCCCGTGGGGTCAAAATGACCACAAGAACGGTGAACAAAAATCCCAGAGGGACCTAGTGAATGAGAGAGAGCTGGGACCAAAGTAACAAAGACTACCATCTAGTGCAGGGGTGGGCAAACGTTTTGACTTGCGGGCCGAATTGGGTTCTAAATTTTGACCGGGAGACCGAACCAGGAGCAGATGGATTTAGTGTTTGTGTGAATATAAACGACATGTAAAGGTCATTGCATAAAAGGTTTTGGGCTTCAGTAGGTAGTAAAGTGCGGATATTCAAAAAAAGCTTTTTGAGAACTGTATCAAAGTTTGTGTAGCCGTTGTTTGGTAAGCACAGTCGCCCCTCTCGCAACATCACTTCCTTTAAGAGCGTCTTTGTTTGTCAGGATCGAGCTTATTGTCGATTTTGCCATGCAAAACTCCCGCGCCAACTCTGACACTTGCACACCGGACTCATATTTTCCGATTAATTCTTTTTTAAATTCAACCGTTATGCGCACTACTTTCTTCTTTTCACCATGATCAGCTTTACTGCTCCCACTTACTTCCTTTGGAGGCATGATTAGAGTTGATGCAATCCTCGGAGTAACGAGAATGTAATAACGAACGGAGTCAGTTGGCATGCGGGTCCTCTCGGCTCATCTCGCGAGGTTCGACAACCGAAATTTCGTCCGACATCCGAAGCAAAAAAATCTGGAATTTTTTGTGCGAATACCGATTTGTTCGAGAACTGGGACGTTCGGAAACCGAGGCTCCACTGTATTTGTAGACTACTTAATTATTTTAATAGTAAGCATACAGCTCATGTATCGACAGTCTATGTTGCCTTATGAAAAGCTTTTAGATTTTTGCGGCTCCAGACAGGTATGTTTTTTTTTTTTTGGGGGGGTCAATATGGCTCTTTGAACATTTCGGGTTGCCGACCCCTACCTTAGACACACATTGATGCTGTAGTTGAATGTTTGTTCAACTGCACTTAGGACTGCTATCTCTGATTGCTTGGTTCATTTGGTGTATTATTTAAAGCAACTTTTGGCCGAGGCTCATATATATATATATATATATATATATATATATATATATATATATATATATATATATATTTTATTTTATTTTATTTTATTTTATTTTATTTTATTTTATTTTATTTTAAAAGGTCATTCAAGGTATGTTGTCCATACCCCTACTTGCCGTACTGTGGATACGTTACATACTGTTGCTTTTTGTCTCAACAGTCCATGGTCTTACTGCTGCATAGCCAGCACCAGTACATTTTCGATTATGACTCAGGGGACCGCTTGTCAGCTGTTACCATGCCGAGCGTGGCTCGACACACCATGCAGACCATCAGATCCATTGGCTACTACAGAAATATCTACACTCCACCTGAGAGCAACGCCTCAGTTACTGTGGACTATTCTGAAGATGGACAGGTGTGTACCCCAGTACCACTGGATATGGACATTACTTTTACGTAATTTGCTGTAACAGCAGGTTTAGATTAGATATTGTACAATTGTGCAATAGATTTCCACTTTTTCTTGAAAGCAGCTTCAGAGAATATAGAGCCTAAGAATAAAAGAATATTTTAGGCATATACTGTTATATGCTTTGGTCAACATACTCCAAGGCTCAAGAATTCCTGCACATTTGGCAGCCCCTTTTAAGCAGCCTATGTGTTTGATACCTGCAACGTAATTTTACTTTTACAAAGATGAAAAAAGTGAGCGTGAATAACCCCATAAAACAATGAACACATTGTTTGTATTTGCATTCATGAAGGCAAGACCCATGGTGCCACATGACACAGACTCAATTACTGTGTAAATAAATTTTGGGTTTGTGGTTGTGATGGCTGTGGTAGTGAATGCTACCATTAGATTTTAAAACACACAAAGAATTTGTCTTGCTCGAGTCACTCTCACTCACTAGGGAAAAAACACCACCAGTGCAAAATATACATTTAGTCAAAATAGACAAAAATTTGCAAATTACGTAGAGTCATTAAGCAATCAAAAATTTCCCATAGTTTAGTTATATTGATGAACAACAAATTATATAGCTGGACCGAGTGAGAACAATGAAGTATTAATGACACTACACGGATGGAGTAACAACAGTGAATACAATATTCAGAGCTGTCAACTCTTGGGCTTTGAGTGAGAGTCTCGTGCATTTCTGTCCGATCTCACACTCTCATACTATACTTTCATTTGTCATGCTAAGGAAAAAAACCCAGTGGAATCAGGAGTAATGCCAAAGGTCACGCCCAGTGGGCGGCAAAAGTCGGTCCGGGACGTTGCACATCTGAGGAGCCGTTCCTGCCGTAGCTGCCTAATACAAACAAACACTGACCAATAAGGAATGCGCGCAATAATACTCACCTCAAATCACTAATCAGGAAATGTGTGGGTATGCAAGCAGCCACACCGGTCAGAATCGTGTAAGTAATCCAGTCAAACCTCTTATGCCAAAATTAACACAAATTAAACTGGAACTGTTTTTTCGATAGATAAACAACACTAGGTTAAGCCCATCAATCTGCTATGATATTGTGTTTGGAGGGTCTAAAAATAAAGCTGCCGTGAATATTTATAATAATTTAATAAAGTTTCATATTAATATTCTAGAGTAAAGACTGTATATTGTAGTAAAGTTTATGAGCAATAAATAGGTAATGACATTAAAAAACTGTTCAAAAGGTTCACATTATTTCATCGCCCAAAAATAACTGGCTAAGATTCTCATTTAAACCATGCAAACGTTTTTTTCAAGGAATGGAGAATCTCAATCTAAGATTTGGCCAAAGTTGACAGCCCTGAATATTAATGACACTATAGAGATGTGCAAAGTATTACTATTAAATTATGTGTTATTAAGACAACTGGCAACTGTGTTAACTATTGTATTGAAAAACATACACATGCCTGCTTTTAGGTGATGAACATTGTCCAGACATAAATATATTGTATAATATGAAAATGTTATGATGTTTTTTCTCTTCGATCAGCTCCTTAGAGTTGCCCATCTTGGAACTGGACGGCGTATATTATACAAATATCGCAGACAGGTGTGTGCATTTCATTTCTTATTTAAAGGTTTTAGCATACATATATATATATATATATATATATATATATGCTAAAACATATATATATATATATATATATAGTATATATATATATATATATATATATATATATATATATATATACTATATATATATATAATATAGTATATATATATATACATGCATATATATACACACCGTATTTTCCGGACAATAAGTTGCTCCAGAGTACAAGTCGCATCAGCCAGAAAATGCAAAAAAAACATTTTTGGGGTAACTTTATTTGACAAAATCCCACACCAAGAACAGACATGAATAGGCAACAACAGGCTAAACAATACGCTATGCTAATGTTACATGAACACAAACGAGAAACTGAGAACGTGCCCGATGTAACATTCAAATAACTATAACATAAATAACATGTTTATCAAACCATCTGTGCCGCTCCAAATCATTAAATCCATCGGAATCCTCACCCTCCGTGTCACTTATAAACAACGCCACTGCTGACTCCGGAAATACATGCGGCGCTGAGGTCAGACTCATTGTCAGTTGCGGCTCCAATTATTCCACAGCACCAGTGGTAGAGTGTCTGCCCTGAGACTGGAAGGTTGTGGGTTCAAACCCCGGCCGGGTCATACCAAAGACTATAAAAATGGGACCCATTGCCTCCTTGCTTGGCACTCAGTATTAAGGGTTGGAATTGGGGGGTTAGATCACCAAATGATTCCCAAGCGCGGCACCGCTGCTGCTCACTGCTCCCCTCTGCCCCAGGGGATGGATCAAAATCACACAGGAATGGGTTAAATGCAATGGACACATTTCACCACACCCAGATGTGTGTATGATGACAATCATTGGGACTTTAACTTTTAATGCGCCCTCATGCGGTTTAAAGTGAAAATAACATGTGAAGTGATCAATTATACAATAGAAAGTAAGTAATGTGTTAATGATCAAGTAGTAATGTGTTAATAATTTGACATATAAGTCGCTCCTGATTATAAGTCGCACCCCTAGCCAAACTATAAAAAAAACTGGGACTTATAGTCCGGAAAGTACGGTGTGTGTGTGTGTGTGTGTGTGTGTGTGTGTGTGTGTGTGTGTGTGTGTGTGTGTGTGTGCGTGTGCGTGTGCGTGTGTGTGGGTGCGTGTGTGTGGGTGTGCATGGTACATGAAGTATTTATTATTGTGTGGAGAAAAAGGAGTATTGTTTTCTTTCATATAGTTTTTACATCGTGTCTGATTGCTGATTATAGTATACTCTCAATGGTATAGAGCAGTGGTCCCCAACCTTTTTTGCGCCACGGACCGGTTACGTGTCAGAAATATTTTCGCGGACCGGCCTTTATATAAATAAATAATACATGTATATAAATAAATAATACATTTATATGAAATATACCCCTCCGTGAGTCGTCACCTTATCGTGGTGGAGGGGTTTGCGTGCCCCTATGATGCTAGGAGCCATGTTGTCTGGGGCTTCATGCCCCTGGTATGGTGCCCATGGCAAAAGGGTCCTAGGTGAGGGACCAGACAAGGCACGGCTCAGAAGACCCCTTATGATGAATAAAATATATGGACCTAGTTTTCCCTCGCCCGGACGCGGGTCACCGGGACCCCCCTCTGGAGCCAGGCCTGGAGGTGGAGCTCGAAGGCGAGCACCTGGTGGCTGGGCCTTCGCCCATGGGGCCTGGCCGCGCGCAGTCCGAAAAGAAAACGTGGGCCCCCCTTCCCATGGGCTCACCACCTGTAGGTGGGGCCAAAGGGGTCGGGTGCAAAGCGAGCTGGGCGGCGGCCAAAGGCGGGAACCTCGGCGGTCCGATCCCCGGCTGCAGAAGCTGGCTCTTGGGACATGGAATGTCACCTCTCTGGCTGGAAAGGAGCCCAAGCTGGTGTGTGAGACAGAAAAGTTCTGACTAGACATAGTCGGACTTGCCTCCACACATAATTTGGGCTCTGGTACAAGAGAGGGACTGGTACAAGAGAGGGGCTGGACTCTCTTCCACTCTGGAGTTGCCCACGGTGCAAGGCGTCGAGCAGGTGTGGGCATACTTATTGTCCCCCGGCTGGGCGCCTGCACATTGGGGTTCACCCCGGTGAACGAGAGGGTAGCCTCCCTCCGCCTTCGGGTGGGGGGACGGGTCCTGACTGTTGTTTGTGCCTATGCACCGAACAGCAACTCAGAGTACCCACCCTTTTTAGGTCCTTAGAAGAAGTGCTGGAGAGCGCTCCTTCTGGGGACTCTATCCTTCTACTGGGTGACTTCAATGCTCACGTGGGCAATGACAGTGAGACCTGGAAGGGCGTGATTGGGAGCAACGGCCCCCCCGATCTGAACCCAAGCGGTGTTCTATTGTTGGACTTCTGTGCTCGACACGGATTGTCAATAATGAACACCATGTTCAAACATAAGGGTGTCCATGTGTGCACTTGGCACCAGGACACCCTAGGCCGCAGTTCGATGATCGACTTTATAGCACAGAGCAAGAGCACGGACAGGTAGCATACTGGGACAAACTGACAAGGGAGTGACTGCAGTGTGGTGTTTAAAATGGACTGGTAAAAGAGCATGAACACGTGTGGGTGATGGACTTAACGGAAGGGGTGTGGTTTTGAATGGTATCCATGGTG
Organism: Syngnathus acus; assembly: GCF_901709675.1. Lineage (NCBI taxonomy): Eukaryota > Metazoa > Chordata > Actinopteri > Syngnathiformes > Syngnathidae > Syngnathus > Syngnathus acus. The sequence continues at coordinate 15,931,715 of NC_051087.1, read as the reverse complement.
ATGGAGTGACAGAGAGTACTGGCTGGTGACAGGTGGCAGGCACGTGACAAATGTTTTGAGGGTAGTAGTAAATTGTCTTTACGACAATAAAAATTGGGGGCGGTGACCGAACCGCGCAGTTCGATCACCTTTGTCAAAAAAAGTCAAGTCAAAGTCTGCTTTATTGTCAACCTCTTCACATGCCAAGACACACAAAGAAATCGAAATTACGTTTCCACTATCCCACGGTGACAAGACATAGTACACGACATACATACAAGCAAACAACACAAAATAAAAACAAGAAGGCACAAACAATGAATAACAAGAGTGATGAATAAATAATAAATAAACAAATAACACAATAAATAAATAAATAAATAAATAAGAGGAGCAAAACGGAGCAAGTGTGCATTGTTGTCGTGTCATCGGATTTGGGCTTTTTTCCCTTTCTAAACAAGCTTTCCAAACATCTGTTTCTTGCTCATTTTTGCTTGCTTCGCGGGCTCGACTGAGATGACATATCACGTGACTGAGACGAGCGTCTTGACCTGAACCGACGGATGTAATTGGGAGAGAATCGCCAATTTTTTTTATATTTTCAAAAATAAATTCTCACTCATTTTTGCTAGCTTTGTGGGCTCAACTGGGGAACTTGTCACGTGACCGGGACGAGCGTCTTGACCTGAATTAATTGATCGTCAATAAAATTTTACCTGTGCGGCTTGGCGGCCCGGTACCAAGTGACCCACGGACCGGTACCGGTCTGCGGCCCGGTGGTTGGGGACCTCTGGTATAGAGAACAGAGGACTCAAAGATGAATGTATGCGCCAAGTTTCTGTTTTGTTTGGTTCTTGACAGCAGAGTGAAATCAATGGTGCACAGGGAAATCAGGAAGCAGACAAGCAATATCAGGCAGTCTCCAGGGTGTTGGAGGTCTGATATACTTTCGTAGATTCTGCAGTGGTAAATGTATAGGAATGTTTGACAGCTTGTATAAACTACACAGAAGCTGATAGGATGTGGACTGTATCCGTTGTCGCAAACCAATATGACACTCTTTTATCTTTCTTCTCAGAACAAGATGGCAGAGATTCTGTATGATTCAACTCGCGTCAGTTTTACATATGATGAGACGGCAGGTGTGCTGAAGACGGTCAACTTGCAGACTGAAGGGTTTATATGTTCCATACGGTACCGCCAAATTGGCCCACTGGTTGACCGGCAAATATTCCGCTTCAGTGAGGATGGGATGGTGAATGCACGTTTTGACTACACCTACGACAACAGTTTCAGAGTCACAAGCATGCAGGCTGTAATCAATGAAACGCCACTGCCAATCGATCTCTATCAATTTGATGACATATCAGGAAAAGTGGAGCAATTCGGAAAGTTTGGAGTCATCTATTATGACATCAACCAGGTGAGACAGCTTTGGTTAATTTTTGGGAAATAGTATGAAAGTCCTACATTAAAATTAGCTGGTTGTGAACATGACACACGTGACTGCAGAGTGAGGTTGAAACATTGTTTTATGAGAAGTTGGGAATTCAAACATCTGATTGTCTTCCATTGTTAGATAATCTCCACAGCAGTTATGACCTACACCAAACACTTTGATCAGCATGGTCGCATCAAGGAGATCCAGTATGAGATCTTCAGATCTCTGATGTACTGGATCACCATTCAGTATGACAACATGGGACGAGTCACTAAGCGTGAGATTAAGATTGGACCATTTGCCAACACGACCAAATATGGATATGAATATGATGTTGATGGACAGTTGCAGACAGTCTCACTCAATGAAAAAATGATGTGGAGGTAAGGTCACCATATAAGATTTTTTAATGACATTTAAAAAAGATTTCTGTTGTTAATCGTCATACAAACTGGACTTGCAGGTATAATTATGACCTAAATGGGAATTTACATCTGTTGAATCCGGGAAACAGTGGTCGGTTGACACCTCTTCGTTACGACCTCAGAGATCGAATCACTCGTCTGGGTGATGTTCAGTACAAATTGGATGAAGATGGTTTTCTAAGACAGAGAGGGGCAGAAATATTTGAATATAACTCCAAAGGTAGGAAAAACATCTAATGAATAATGATTGAACTTGTAAATAATGTATGCAATTTCCATAAATGTCATTAACCCTAATGTAATGCTGACTATGTTGATGTGTGACACAGTACATGCTCACCACGGACATGAGAGTCATGTCAACCTTTGACTCGTCGTAATTTATCTGAATTTTTTTGGGGAGGCTCCAATTAACTACTTTTCTTGAATTTCTTTACAAAGGAATAAACTTTCAATAACATTGCAGATTTTAACATTCAGATTAATAATGTATCAACCAGCTTGCCAATGATTCAGTGCTATTGATTACTTCTGAAGCAATTCCGCTCTTTCATTATGGTCATTATTTTTTTTTGTACAATGCACTAGCAGTTGCAGTAGTAGCAGCCTTAAGCCCCTATCCCACTCAGGGGAAAATATTTCCTATTCTTGGCAAAGGTAGCAAAATGCTGATTCACATCAGGGTTAATCAGGCTTTGTTCAAGGTTGCAAATGTTCACCAATGTTCATGCTCGAAATTTCCTTCAGATAAGAAAAGTACAGGAAAACATCTGGTGACAAGTTGGCGAACATTTGAGACCTCGAACGAACCCTGAGGAGAATGCAACATTCGTTACCTTTGAAAAAACTCGTAGTTGTTTGCAGCTCAGTAGGATAAAGGGTTTAGGTCTCGCTGTCAGCGATGTGTGGAGGGGCAGTGAGCGAGACGGCCACAAAAATGAAAATAGATGACAATTCATGTTGAATGAGCATCCTGCTGTGATCAATGAGAATAAAGCTAAGAAAAATTGGTAACACTTTATTTGAATTCTGTTCATAACAGTCATACGACTGTCATATTCATGACATGACACCTGTCATGAATATGAATGAATCCTTATGACAGATGTCATTAAGTGTCATTCAGTAAATTATGTCACTTTTGATGCAAAATTGATATTGTTTCAAATGACAACTTGACATATAAATGATGTCACTTTTTATGGAAGCTTTTTAACAATGCTCATGCTGTAGTTGAAAATGTCAGACATGTAGCTATTAGCTACAATACAATACAAAAAAAACAACAATGTATTTTGAAATTATTTCTTTACTCCTACAGTGGGGAGAACAAGTATTTGATACACTGCTGATTTTTCAGGTTTTCCCACTTGCAAAGCATGTAGAAGTCTGTATAATTTCTATCATAGGTACTCTTCAACTGTGAGTGATGGAATCTAAAACAAAAATCCAGAAAATCACATTGTATGATTTTTAAATAATTAATTTCCATTTTATTGCATGAAATAAATATTTGATACATCAGAAAAACAGAACTAAATATACCTATGATAGAAATTACAGACTTCTACATGCTTCAAATCAAAAAGAACAATCAGGGTCACAGCTTTCCCATTGCTGGGATATGCAATGGGAAAATGTATATATAATATACAATGTATATAATATACATGAGAGTCAATGGCCTGGAGTGCAGGTGGGAGATTTCAACTTTTTTTTTTCCTGTTCTGTCGCATTCAGCCATATAACTCGGTATACAGTAGGCCTTGGACTGCAGATGTATTTTTCAGATGAATACGAAGATCCTTGTGTTAATTAAAATGTTCAATCATAATGTTTGATTTTTTCTATTAGCCGTGTTTTTATTAAAGACATGTTAAATCTTTACTGAAAGAATGTTTGTTTTGTTTCTTGAAATCCAATACCATTGCATAAAGTTTTCATCATAAACATAATTCTAAAAGTCCAAGTACCAATAATACAATTTTGCTATTTTGCCTGTTGATTACGCTAGGTCTTCTTGTTCGGGTCTACAGTAAAGCCGGTAGTTGGACCATCCAGTACCGATATGATGGTCTGGGTAGGCGAGTGGCAGCAAGGAACAGTCTAGGACAACATCTGCAGTTTTTCTATGCTGACCTGAACTACCCCACCAGGATCACACATGTTTATAACCACTCGAGCTCTGAAATCACCTCCTTTTACTACGACTTGCAGGTAACTGTTGTTTTTACGTGTTTTTCTCCCTTAAAAAAGCTGGTAGGACTGGGTTTGTACAAAGCAAATTTTTAGCCATTGTCCTTTTGTCCAACAAGTTTGACATCAGACATCACAAAGGTTGTTAAATGGATTAATGTATTCACATATATAAATAAAATATTGGAGCCTACCTTTAAAATAGGAAAAATTTCTAACTCTATATTTTTGTCTGGAAGTTTTTTGCGCTCATTTGTTACTTCTATATAACATATAACATACCACCTATAACATATTCCTGTTGCTCTTCACAGGGTGAAAAAAAATCTGAAAAACCGAAATCTAAAACACCTCATTTGAATCTCAGTGCTTGGCTTATTGGAATTGCATTTAGCTCTCAGTTTTAAATTTATGACAGTTTGTTTGCAGCCAGCTCCCCTCCTGAGACCACAAACAAATATAATGATTATACAGAGTTTGTATTAGAAGTGAAGGTAGGGGAGACTTATTTTGGAGAGAAACTCCAAATCAAACAAACGAATATATTGTTCAAATAGATACTGTTGCTATAAGCGTATTGTAGTTTCTGTTGTACAAGGAGAGCTACAATCACTTAGGCTACAATAACATCTCATAACTCCAATTCTACAGTTGTAAAATTTTTAACTATAGCATTTTTATTGGCTATAATAAAACTGTTGTTGGCACAATGTCATATTTTCTTTACTATAAGTATATTTTAAATGTGTATTAAAAATGTTTATTGCACAGGGTCATGTTTTTGCTATGGAAATCAGCAGTGGAGAAGAGTTTTATATTGCATGTGACAACACTGGCACTCCACTGGCTGTCTTCAGCAACAATGGACTCTTACTTAAACAGGTATTTGTGTCATCTCTTATTATATTTCCTACAGCGTGAATTCTAGGATAGGAAGTTTAGGGGTGTTACCGCTATGTCCCAAACCTTTTCACGACACACTGTGTGTCATAAGTGAGGTGAGGGGGTCAACGCAGGAATTTATGGGCTTCCAACACAATAAAAGAGCCCTAAGGCCAAAGCAAACGTGAAGCTTGACACCCGACATTTCTGCCCTTTGTGCTGAAAGCAATTGTCACTGTCACGCTGAGATTGCCATGCATCTAATTATGTCAGTGTTATTCTACGTTAGCTGTGCAATGCACACATATCCTTGGCACAAAAAAAAAAACTTTCAGTGGGACTTGTCTGAATGGGAAAGGCGAATAAATCCCAGCTCTGCCGTTCTGCCTCTGATGCGCCAATTTGCAGAGAATCAAGTGTGAAAGCAGCTTGCATATGTGTTTGCTTGGCACACAATGAATAAAAAAACATGTTGGTGTGCAGTTTAATCCTACTAATGTTCAAAATAACAAGAGGCCTTTATTAATCCTTGTAGGTGCAGTACACGGCGTATGGCGAGATTTATTTTGATTCAAACCCAGACTTTGTGCTGGTAATTGGTTTCCACGGAGGCTTGTATGATCCTCTGACACGTTTGCTACATTTCGGAGACAGAGACTATGACATTCCCGCCGGGAGGTAAGTTGAAAATCACTCTCTAGTATGTGATTGTACTTTACATACCTGCAGTGATTCGTCAAATTATGATGTGTTATCTTGTAGGTGGACGACCCCTGATGTCAGCGCATGGACCAGAGTTGGTAAAGACCCTCAGCCTTTCAATCTTTACATGTTCCAAGGCAACAACCCCATCAGCAAAATTCATCAAGTCAAAGAATATGTGACAGGTAACACATATTTGTTTTACATTTAAAATGAAAATTTACTTGCACATGCAGTGCAGAAAAACTAGGTTATAACAAATTGTGTTTAGAAGTCATTTTGCCCACGAAACATTTATCGCTATAATTGCTTAGTGGGTTTCCCAGGCTGTGATTATGTAACTTAAATTTGGTTATGTGCTTCAAGCGCTCACACAAATGGATTAAACATCTTTATCTTCGTCATCCAGTTGTAGGACTGCATTTGTGTCTTTGTGTTTAACCACTATACAAATGTAGGGCGGGAAATCTAATTCCTGATCCTACTACTTGTTGAAACAACCTAAATTTATGGAGGCCTTCCTATGTGCTGGCAATGTCTTGTTTTCACAAAGCTGAAGAACGATGAAATGTTCGTGGAGCTTTGGCTTTTTTGATAGCCTGCAAATTGTCAATTTTAATTATTCCATTGTTCTTCTCAAACTAATGACCAGAGATGGGCGATTTACCAAAGTTTTCCAATCCGTCATTAGTCCATGACCCAAGTACCTTTCCAATGCGGCCGTTTCGGCCATGTGTATGTATGTGAACAAAGAGGCCTTTATGTAATAATGGTACGACTGACCAACAACCCAACGGCAGTGTAGAAAATGTATTAATGTCCCCATGGGGGAAGTGACACAAAAAGAAACTGAACAAACACAAAACAAAAAAGGACAGCAGGCAGCGGTACAACTGCAAGAAATAAAACATGCGTTATCAACCAGTTAAAACTACATTGACTACATTTTATAAAACTCTCAAAACCATTAAATACGGCATACATGAACGGTGGCATACCCACACCCAGTCACTCAAACATCTTGACCACCACTCCGGTGGTCATGCCTCGGCCAACACATGGTACCTCGTGCGGCCCGCAATTCTCTGTCCCCCAAAGGAAACTGGCACACCTTGCTACGCTTGTGGCCTTTTTAAACCGGCACAACTTGCTACACTTGTGACTTCCTTTTTATATTGTTGTCTGGCACCCCCTTGTGGTGCCACTTGCCACATGTAGTTGACACTTGACCCAGGTAGGGACAATATTCACAGATGGACGAAAAAACAGTTCCTTCCATCCTTTTTTTAACTTTCTCATCCCTGATCCTTTGGTCGCAAAATGGGTGTCCATCGGTTACTCAGACAGAATGACGAGGAAAAATGCATCGGGGCACCCCTTTGAACCGGGAGATTCGAGTTGGAAAGTCTGGACAAAAAAAAAAAGAACCCAAATTCACTGGGATCAAACATCTCCAATGTGTATTTTGACAATGCTAAAATCCAAGGTAAAGTTGTGTAGAAAATGTACCTCTCTGCTAATGACACAATATCTGTTAATTCATCTATCCATCAATTTATCTGATAATTTTGCAATAACTGCTTATGCCAGAGGTCTAATCTTCAACCATTGCACGCAAGAAGAAATTTAAATAGTTAAGCTTTTTCATACAAAAAAGTAAGAAAACCATAAATGTCGTATTGAAGGAGAGATGGGGGAAAGGAAGCTATAAAGCAGAACATATAACCATCCTATTCTTGAGTTTTGCAGATTGCATCAATTTCGACATTTATTTTTGCATGCAAATTCTTGCGGTTGTTCATTTGTAAAACACTTTTTGATGTTTTTTTTTTTGCAATGACTGCTCTTTCTCTCATTGGTCCATTCAAATAAGGCTCTTCCCTTTTTTTCCCCATTCTGGGGCCCATTGCTTACAGAAAATAGCCATTCCGCCTAGTTTGTGTGACCTGATGCATCCTGTTAAAAAACCCATCAATTGATTGGAATCACAGAAAGCCAGCTGTATGAACGAAAGCACCCCAAGTTGTGCTTGGTAATTGTGCTGAGATGGCAGTGTTTTTGGCCAAGTGAGAAAAAACATTTGCATCTTGTCTTAGATTACAAAAGCAGCACAATTAACTCAGTGAACTAGTTCACGTACACCTCGAGAGGTTTTTTCGGTTGTACTGCAAATGCAAGAAGCATGTTTTAACGTTTTCTGCTGTCTGTCTCTTGAGATATCAACATCTGGTTGGTCACATTTGGATTCCATCTTCACAACGCAATTCCAGGATTCCCCATTCCAAAATTTGACTTGACACAGCCATCGTTGGAAATGAAAAAAAGTCAGCTGTGGGATGACCTACCTGTGAGTAACATTGCCATGCTCTCAGAACAACAATATTGTCTTGCCCAAAAATAAACATCCTGCCCATCGCGTATAAACTGATACCAACTTTTGACAGCTGGTTAAAAAATGGTTTCCTTGTTGATTTAAATTGTGGAATTTCACATTCAATCAACATGACTATTCCCTAATTAGTATCAAATAGAATTAATTCAAACACACAAATGTATGTATTAGTTTGTTCTACTTTGAAGACACACATTCTCCTAAATTCTAAAGTGTTACATAACAAAAGTGATTTGAGTTTTAAAGGTAAAGTTAAACCAAAACTTCCAGTTCAATCAAAAATTGTCATATTTACTTAACAGTGTTTTAAAACTTTTGTCTACAAGTATTTATTCCCCAAACATACCGTAATTTTCGGACTATAAGTCGCACCGGAGTATAAGTCGCACCAGCCATAAAATGCCCAAAAAAGAGAAAAAAACCCATATATATGTATATAAATCGCTCCTGAGTATAAGTCGCCCCCCCCACCCAAACTATGAAAAAAACCGCGACTTATAGTCCGAAAATTACGGTACCTTCAAAACATGGCATTCACTCTTCTAAGGGAGGTGCCATTTTTGCTCTCTCGTCAAAAGAATATGAAGTATATCTGTCCATCTTACTATTATTATTTAACTCTTATTCCAGAAATGTAATATGACCCCGAATACCAAGTTTTTACAGTTGCTTACACATACAGTGTATTCCTTTAAAAAATCCTTCGGGTTGACTTCTACTTTAATACTGACAGTATTATTATGATGTTCTACATTCGATTTAACTTTATTTTTTTTAGGCTGACCGACAAGCTTTTTGAAACAAAATGTTCAAATTGGCTGTGATTTCTTTATTTGTTGTGCTCAGCAGAAATCTGAAATGCACCATAACTTTAAACCGGTGAACTGAATTGGATCTTTTTTAGACTTTTGAAGTCCAACTGTTCAATATTTCAGGCCTTACAAATTCTAATACCTATAATTTGTAAATCTGGCTCATTGAGCAAAAAAGTAAATGAACAACAAACAGTTGGACTGGTGCATTCACACCTTTACAGGTCATATTAGGTTCGCCTGTTAACTATTTTAGGTTCATTTTGCTATTTCAACTGAAAGCTGAAATACAATGAATTTTCCTTTTTGTAAAAAAATGTTTGCTTCTTCATTGTAACTTACTCATTGCTTTTACGAATCTATCTTTATTAACGTGTATATATGCGTTTCAAGTAAAGTTAAACTTAACTTATACTGTACATCTCATTTTTGGCAGTCTATCTCAGGCATCCAGCAGGAGGTGACACGTGAGACTCGTGCCTTTCTGTCTTTCGAGCGGATGCCAGAAATCCAGCTGAGTCGACGCCATACGGCCTACACTAAACCGTGGCTCTGGTTTGCGACAATCAAGTCTCTCATTGGGAAAGGAGTGATGCTTGCCGTCATCCAAGGCCGCGTGGTGACCAGTGCTCTCAACATTGCCAACGAGGACTGCATCAAAGTGGCCGCAGTCCTAAACAATGCATTTTACCTGGAGGATCTGCATTTTACTGTGGAAGGACGGGACACCCACTACTTCATTAAGACAAGCCTGCCCGAGAATGATCTTGGCGCACTTCGGCTCACCTCGGGACGTAAATCACTGGAAAATGGGGTGAATGTGACCGTGTCACAGTCTACAACGGTGATGAATGGCCGAACACGGCGCTTTGCTGATGTGGAGCTGCAGTATGGGGCCCTGGCACTCCACGTGCGTTATGGGACAACGCTGGACGAGGAGAAGGCACGTGTCCTGGAGCACGCCAGGCAGAGGGCCTTGACAAGCGCCTGGACCCGTGAACAGCAGCGCGTCAGAGATGGCGAGGAGGGAGTTCGGCTGTGGACAGAGGGAGAGAAAAGGCAGCTGCTGAGTGGTGGGAAGGTTTTGGGTTATGAAGGGTATTACGTCTTGTCCATAGAGCAGTACCCTGAGCTAGCTGACAGTGCCAACAACATCCAGTTCTTGCGTCAGAGTGAAATAGGGAGGAGGTAACAGGGCATCAGCTGAGGCTTTATTTCTACACTGAGGACTGCCGAAGACTCCATAAAGATGAAAAACAAATTGTCTTTGAACAATAAATGGATGTCACAGACTGAACTGTCTTCAGAGTCCAAGGTAGACACAAAAGAGCCTCCATGTTTGCATATCTATTTTTCTCTGAGGACAATAAGACACGACTAAGATAATGAAACAATCAGATCAACATAACTGATATGAAACAATAACAATCAGATTTAAATTCCAAGAAACAAGAAAACCTTCAGTCTAATGACCGTCTTTCTTTCTTAGATTCTTCCTTTCTCTCTTTTCTCTTTCTTTCTCTTTCTTTGAAATGCCTTTGAACAAACAGCATATGCATGCATGCTCCACCCTCTCACTCAATCTTTGGAAGGTGGGGCTAACCTGAATGTTGTGTGTCGTGCTGTCAAGCTGTGATTACAGCAGAAGTACAGACTGGTTTAGCATAGACAACAGCTGTCATGGCTAAATGAGTTGCCAAGCACTTCAACAGTTCTAAACTGTCTGAGCAGAGAACAAAACAAATGTCTGTGGATCCCTGGTGGATGTTGCCTGTATCGTTAAACCGTGGAGTCAGATGTAACTTTCACCATTGCTGTTTGACCCCTCACGGGCCAATGTCTATAAGGATCTCTTGTTGTTTATGGCTGGCGCAATCAAGCAGAACTGTTGTGGACTTTCTCCAAGAGAGAATAGCACATAAAATGACTATGATTTGTATGAAGGAAAGTAAAGGATAAATTTGTTTGAAAATGTTTGTTTTGTATTTTATCAAAACATTGTATTGTATTTGCATTGGGGGAAAAGGGGGATTATAAAAATGAAGAAAAAAGGTTTTACATACTATTACAGATACCATTACTACTGTAACTATAATCATCACCACCACCCCAGGAATGGACTATGATTTTAATCCAACAAAATCTGACATTTTAAGTTTTTTTTTTTTTTTTTTTATATTGCAAACCAGAACCTATGATATGTTTGATCAGTTGTCATGAACTCCTCATATGCATCCCCGCTACATCAACAACTCCATTAAGGAGATACGTAGGATAGTCCTGTGGGTGTTTATGGTTCTCTTTGGATGGACTGTGTGGTTCTGCATAACACTGATCTGCTTCTAAGTCCAAGAGTCCTACAATTCTGCAAAATGTGACTCAGTCTTATAATGCATAGAACTTGTGTTTTTATCGGTCAAAGTTGGTAGTATCGCTTGCAATAGAAACATGTTGTCTTGTTTTTTTTGGGGGGGGGGGTTGGGGCGGAGTTGCTGTGAGTAGTAACTGTTGTTGCTTCTCTCAACATATTTGCTTGTCTCTCTTTAAAAGGAGAGTGTATTGCCGTCAGTGACTTTGAGTAAGTAATCAAGAATCAAGTGTGTATGTTTTTCCATTGACTGTAGGTCTTTGTATTATTAGAGTTTTTCTTGTGTGTGTTTGTTTTCAAGGGTGGGAAGGCAATCTGAATCATTTTAAAGACAGTATACTAATACAGAGCATTTACATCATATGCCAAGACAATTGAGACAAGTTAATGTGTTATGGATTCATCATTTTTATATTGAAGGTTGAGAAATTCCACTTAACAGTTCAATACTAGTCTCAGAGAAAGTAATTTATGTACAGTGTTTCTACAGTAAACAATAAAAACTTTGAAACTCCCACTTGTTTCTTTGTTGCTGTTGTATTGTTTAGTTTTAACTTATCAGAAGTTCATGTATGAAAATGCTAAAATCCATCCATCCATCCATTATCTGTACCGCTTTGTCCCCACGGGGGTCGTGGATGCTAAAACCTAACATCCTGATTTTTCCATACAATGACCAATATTCAACTTCTAATGAGCCCTTGTTTTTAGGTATTTTTTTCTTTCACAATTTAAAACATTTCCCGTGTTTATTGATAAAATGCACTTAGCTCTCTGTGTATTAATGCTGAGAAATCATTCCTGGAGTCAAGAGGAGATCTTATTCAATCTCTGATTACATTTTTGACTGAGTACTAAAGAGTTTCTACCAGGGCTGTGGACTCGGGGACTCGGGGACTCGGACTCGTCGGACTCGGTCATTTTTTGCCGGACTCGGACTCGGTGCTGATTTTGACCGAGTCCACCGAGTCCGACAATAAAAAAAAATACGTTCAATTTTATTTTCATCATGCTGCTGAGAATGCGCGCAGGAATACTGTCCACAGCCCTGCTTGCTTGTTATGAAGACAAATTTAGTTGTTGCGTGCGCGCCCGCGCCTGCCTGCCTGCGTGCGTGCACGTTAGGGCTGTGGACTCGGTCGGATTTTTGCACTGTCTGAGTCCGGCCTCTTGCCCATGAGTCCGAGTCTGAGTCCGAGTCCGAGTCCGGCTGTCCATTTTTTCTGTTAATTCATGTGACTGCTTAGTCTTTATTCAAGGCTAATTTAGATCAAAATCTAAATAATTACAACAGTTTTGTGATGGCTTTGTCTTTATTAAACATATAAACGAATACAATAAACAGATACTTTCAAGTTTTAATCATTAATTACACCATTATAGCTCAGACATTTATCTAAACACAAATAATTAGTGACGACCCCTTATTTGGAAAGCGAAAAACCCATGTCGTACGGCGTCAGCACTATGTTGTTTTCAATAAAAACATGAAGAACTCACGTTTGCGTCAGTCAATTTTAATTTTTATAAAGGATTATTCTCATTTGATGTCTTTAAATTCATCCGCGTTCTGCCATTGAAGCGGGGTGCATTCAAAGACCAGTCGTACAGACGGAACACTCATTCACTTCACCAAAACGCAACAATATAATTACGTGAGCTCTTTGCATAAACCTCGATGCAAAGAAACTCCTCTTTTGGGGTACAGGCTACAAGGAGTATATATTACAAAGGAGACTTTATACTTATATAAATATAATATAATTAAAAGCTGACACGATAGCAATGTCAAACGTGTTCATTTAAGAAAAAGCCACACACGTTTTGTGATCAAATCTTTCATAATGAGAATGATTTGAGTGAATTGATTTTACAATTTTTATCCCCCCTCCCCACCATCTGTCACTTTGCTTGGGACAAAAGGAGCCTTCAGAATGTAGTGTATTTGGACTGTGTGGTTACCCGTACTGGGGGGTGGGGCTAGAGGTGATGTATGGCGGGCGGATGGCATGTTGTAGCTGGTGAGAGACGGCTGCTAAAAGAACGAACATCAATACATGATTGACTCACTGCTTCCCTAAAACCTGGTCGTCCTGTCAAGTTATTTCTTATAGTATAGAGAAACATTACATGGTGTCAGAAGATAAACTTGAGCTGTAATATGGCACAATTCAAACCACCGCCGAGTTTGAGTCTGGAAGGAAATCTTGCCGAGAACTGGAGAACGTGGCTGCAACGTTATGAACTTTTCGCGGTTGCCAGTGGAGTAGAAGAAAAGTCGGAGACGGTGCAATGTGCCACTTTCCTGCATGTTGCGGGAGAAGAAGCAATAAAAGTGAGTAACACGTTTGTTTTCACGGAAGACGAGAGGAACAAGATTGCTGTGTTGAAAACCAAATTCAAAAATTACTGTGAGCCCAGGAAGAACCTGACCTACATAAGGCATGTTTTTTTCTCCCGTGCACAAGGTCCCTCAGAAACAATAGATGCCTATGTCACAGACCTGAAAAATAAAGCTAAAGACTGTGAATTTGGCAACCTGTGCAATTCACTGATACGTGACAGAATTGTCTGTGGGATACGTGATGATCAACTAAGAGCTCGATTGCTCAGGGAGGCGGATCTTACGTTAACAAAAGCACTCGATGTATGCCGTGCCAGTGAGATAACCTCGACGCAAATGAAAGCTTTACATGATGAAGTTGAAGTGCACAAAGTCAGCACAGCAAAAGCATACAAAAAAGGAGTTAGCAGCACAAAAGACAGCGCGATGGCCAGTGAAAGGAAATTTGACTGTGACCGATGTGGTTACAAGCATGAGCGAAAAAAGTGCCCAGCGTATGGACAAACATGCCGAAAATGTGACAGGACAAATCATTTTGCAAAGATGTGCCGTGCAAACAGACGACCTAAAAATAAGAAAATGCATGCTGTGGGACAGACACAGGAAGGTGACGGCAGTGAGGAAGAGGAAATGTTTGTTGGAACTATAGAGATGAGAAGCATTGATGCGGTTGAAAATGCCAAATGTGACCAAGACAGATGGTCTGAAGAGCTGTTAATAAACAAGAAGAAAATCACATTTCGTATTGACACAGGAGCTGACTGTAATGTGATGTCGGCAAAAACGTTTCACAAGTTGAATCTCAACAATAAGCTGCATGTATCCAGCTGCAAGTTGGTGGCGTATTCAGGCCACAAGATGGAGCCCTTAGGCAAGACGTCAGTCACATGTCTGTAAAAAGGTCAAAAGCACAAGATTGAATTTGAAATCATTGAGAAAGATGCTCCAGCAATACTAGGAAGAGAATCAAGCACCAAACTAAAAATGGTGAAGAGGCTGTATAGCATGGAAGATGAAGTGCAGAAAATGCAGAAAGACTATGAGCATCTATTTTCTGGACTTGGATGCTTACCAGGTGAGCACAGCATAAAACTAGACCCTGAAGTAAAGCCAGTAATACATGCACCAAGAAGAATCCCTGTTGCTCTAAGGGACAGAGTCATTGAACAGCTTCACAAAATGGAGCAGTTGGGTGTGATCACAAAACAATCTGAGCCTACACAGTGGGTGAATAGCATGGTGACAGTGGTCACTCCTAAGAAGATCAGGATTTGTATGGATCCCAAAGATCTGAACAGGGCAATAAGAAGAGAGCATTATCCACTTCTCACTGTGGAAGAAGTGGTGTCACGCATGCCAAACGCTAAGTACTTCTCTGTGTTGGATGCAAACCAGGGATTTTATCAGATAAAACTAGACGAAGAAAGCTCTAAGCTGTGCACGTTTAACACACCCATCGGGAGATACCGATTCAAGAGGCTTCCCTTTGGCATATCATCAGCGAGCGAGGTGTTCCAGAGAGCTGTGGCCCAGATGATTGAGGGGTTAGAGGGTGTGGTGAACATCATTGATGATCTGTTGGTCTGGGGAGACACACTAGATCAGCATGACCAGAGACTGACAAAGCTGCTACAGAGAGCAGATGAAAATGACCTCAGATTCAATAAGAGCAAGTGCAAGTTCAGGATGAAGGAGGTCAAGTACATTGGTCATACACTCAGTGCAGATGGGTTAAAGCCTGATGAAGAGAAAATACGCGCCATTGTTCGGATACCCGTGCCTGATGACAAACAAGCATTAATGAGATTCATGGGGATGATTCAATACCTAGCGAAATTCATTCCCAATCTGTCTGATGTCTCTGCACCCCTAAGGCAGCTGTTGCAGGGAGAGACAGAATGGCACTGGGAGGAGCCTCAGCAACAGAGTTTTGAAAAATTAAAGCAGCTGATCACGGAAGCTCCTACTCTGAAATATTATGACGTCAACAAGGCTGTGACGCTGTCTGTGGATGCAAGCTCTGAAGGCATCGGGGCTGTAATACTACAAGATGAACAACCCGTGGCATACGGATCAAGAGCGCTTACAGATTGTCAACGCAGATACGCTCAGATCGAAAAAGAGCTGCTAGCCATAGTGTACGGATGTGAGAAATTCCATCAATATATTTATGGCAGAGAGGTCCAGGTCGAGAGCGACCACAAACCACTGGAAAGCATCTTCAAGAAGCCATTGCATCAGGCTCCCATGAGGCTGCAAAGAATGATGATGCGGCTCCAAAAATACACCATGGCAGTAACATACAAGCCAGGAAAGGAGCTTCACATTGCAGATGCCTTGAGCCGTGCCTATCTACGTGAGCAGAAAGAGGACCTTTTGGAGGAGGACCTGCAAGTGAACTGGATCACACCGCAGTTGCCTATATCAGAGGAGAAGCTGGAAATGTTCAGAAATGCAACTGCACAAGACCCAGTACTGCAGGAGCTAATAAACACAACAATGAGAGGATGGCCAAAGGACAGGTCTGCTGTGTCTGACAGTGTGCGACCATTTTGGACATTCAGAGAGGAGATCAGTTTTACTTCTGGTCTGCTATTCAAATCAGAGAAACTCATTGTACCAGAGCTGTTGAGAGCACAAATGCTTGACAAGATACACGAGTCACATTTGGGCATGGTCAAATGTAAGGAAAGGGCAAGGGATGTTCTTTATTGGCCAGGCATGTCTGCCCAAATTGAGCAAGTTGTAGCGCAGTGTGCTATCTGCAATGAGCACAAGAATAGCAATCAAAAAGAGCCGCTGATCTCACACCCCCTGCCAACTAGACCATGGGAGAAGGTTGGCTCAGACATGTTTCACAGCAATGGCTCTGAATATTTGCTGTGTGTTGACTACTTCTCAAAGTTCCCAGAGATAATGAGGTTGACCGATACCACCAGTAAGGGTGCTATAAATGCCATGAAGTCCATGTTTGCTAGGCACGGGATCCCAGATATTTTGGTCAGTGATGGTGCTCCTCAGTATGCCAGTGCTGATTTCAAGAGCTTTGCAGAAAGCTGGGAGTTCAGTCATGTCTTCTCAAGTCCACACTATGCTCAATCAAATGGACAAGCAGAAAAAGCGGTGCAGACAGTGAAGAGAATGCTCAAGAAGTCTGGAGATCCTTACATTGCACTTCTGGAGTACAGGAATACACCACTGGAAGGTGTGGGCCTGTCGCCTGCACAGATGCTGATGGGACGTCGGCTAAAGACAAAGTTACCAACGTCCACCTCACTACTCACTCCTGAAGGTGCACTCGAGGTTCATAACAAGCTGAAAGAAAAGCATGCTAAACAGAAAAGCTACTATGATCGTCATGCTAAGCATCTGCCGGAGCTACACGCTGGAGAAAATGTGAGAATGCAGTCTAGAAACACTTGGAAGCCAGCTGTAGTTCTGAAGCGGCACGAACAACAACGCTCCTATGTGGTGCGTACACCTGAGGGCAGGATGCTCAGAAGAAACCGGAGACATCTCAGGGAGACTGCTGAGAGGGTGTTTCCATCTTCTACAACTGAGAGAGAATTGAATGTGGATATGGACTCTAACCAAAGTGCTGCTGATCAGGACAATTCACACTTAGAAACCTCAGCACATGCTCCGCAGTCACACAGTGACACTGTGTGCTCTCCCAAGCAACCGTACCGTACTAAATCAGGGAGACTGGTCAAGACTCCAATACGGTTTAGAGAGTAAGGTCATAAAAAAATTAAAAAAAAGGAAAAGTGGACTTAATGTTGATAAGTTCTATTGCACTATTCCATGTTTGGTTTCATTTTGCTGCATACCTGTACTTGATTACGGAAGAATATTTTGTTTGAATTTAGGGCAGAAATGTTGATTATTGGAAAGTTTTTATGTATACAGTGCTGGGTGATTTATTTCGTTTTCTTGGATGTTGTATCCGATAGAGGGTATATATGTTATTGTAGACAATTTGCTAGAAAAAAAAAAAATATATATATTTTCTGTTTGTTGTTGTACAAAAAGAAAAAGAAAAAAACAAACAACTTAAGAAGGGGGATGTAGTGTATTTGGACTGTGTGGTTACCCGTACTGGGGGGTGGGGCTAGAGGTGATGTATGGCGGGCGGATGGCATGTTGTAGCTGGTGAGAGACGGCTGCTAAAAGAACGAACATCAATACATGATTGACTCACTGCTTCCCTAAAACCTGGTCGTCCTGTCAAGTTATTTCTTATAGTATAGAGAAACATTACACAGAACTGAAATTTCTTCTCAATTATTCATTCAAATCAATTCACTCAAATCATTCTCGTTATGAAAGATTTGATCACAAAACGTTTCCGTCTGTACGACTGGTCTTTGAATGCACCCCGCTTCAATGGCAGAACGCGGATGAATTTAAAGACATCAAATGAGAATAATCCTTTATAAAAATTAAAATTGACTGACGCAAACGTGAGTTCTTCATGTTTTTATTGAAAACAACATAGTGTTGACGCCGTACGACATCGGTTTTTCGCTATAATTCGGTATAATTCGAGGTAGTCCACCCTCACCCAAAGTTAAGGTTTCATGGGAATATTATTGTCATAATTGTCTGGACCATATATGATAATTGTTTAATGGTAGTTATTGATAGATCTTGAAGATGTCAAGTTATAGGTGCATAAGACTATGTTGTTCATGCATATAGCACGTTCATTGTAAGAGGGGAAGAGATGTTGTGTATTTTGGGCTAACTCAAATTCCGTAGTAGAAAAACCCCGGAAGTGGGATGGGCATTCTGTGTTGTTCTGGTACGCCCTGTGAACGCACTGTGAGTAAGGAATAAAGCAGTTATCATTCACGTCGTTGTCCGACCTATTCTTGCTATCTAAGAACCTGGAAAATAGTAAGGATATAACATATATCACGGGTCATTACGACAAGTTTGGTGGAGTTTTTACTGCTTCTTCCAACTCCTACCGCGCTGACTGTAACCTGACACTCTCTGGCTGCGTCTTGCCTCTTTTTTTTATTGTCGGACTCGGTGGACTCGGTCAAAATCAGCACCGAGTCCGATTCCGAGTCCGGCAGAAATGGCCGAGTCCGACCGAGTCGCCGAGTCCGAACCGAATCCACAGCCCTGGTGTACGTACAAGACCCACAATGCCCCGCGCGCAGCCAAGATGGAAGAACCCGGGAGCAGCGAGAGAACAATGTTTTGCCTCTAGATTTGGGGGGGAAACGGAGCGTAAGTTACGATCAATGCGGCCGCGTTGAGTTGCACTTAGGCTAATGTTTACATTATGTACCAATGTCAAGGACGATTATGTCACCCAGCTTATATCATTGATGTGTTTCGATAGTTGTGGGGTCGTCACAAATTATTTGTGTTTAGATAAATGTCTGAGCTATAATGGTGTAATTAATGATTAAAACTTGAAAGTATCTGTTTATTGTATTCGTTTATATGTTTAATAAAGACAAAGCCATCACAAAACTGTTGTAATTATTTAGATTTTGATCTAAATTAGCCTTGAATAAAGACTAAGCAGTCACATGAATTAACAGAAAAAATGGACAGCCGGACTCGGACTCGTGGTCAAGAGGCCGGACTCGGACTCGGTGCAAAAATCCGACCGAGTCCACAGCCCTGGTCTACCATCTACATGAGTCGTCAGCATACATCTGAAACTTGACCTCTGGACATGTCTCAGGAAGATTATTAATGTATAAACTAAAGAGAATTGGACCCAGGGTTGTTCCTTGGGGGATTCCTGTTTGAGATTTCTGAAAGGAGGATCTACAATTATTAATGACAACACACTGTTCACGATTCTGCAACCAGCTGGACTGGAACCAGCACATCAAACGTTTGGAGAAGTGGAGTAATGAGAGCTTTGATAATAATAGGTCATGGTTTATGGTTTAGGTCACGGCGGCATGGTGGGGCACTGGTTAGCACGTCCGCCTCACAGATCAGAGGGTGCGGGTTCAATTCCACCTCCGGCCCTCCCTGTGTGGAGTTTGCATGTTCTCCCCGTGCCTACGTGGGTTTTCTCCGGGCACTCCAGTTTCCTCCCACATCCCAAAAACATGCATGGCAGGCTGATTGAGCACTCGAGTGCGGATGGTTGTTCATCTCTGTGTGCCCTCCGATTGGCTGGCAGCCAGTTCAGGGTGTCCCCCACCTACTGTCCAATCACTGCTAGGATAGGCTCCAGCATGCGTCCAACCCCCATGGGGACAAGCGGTACGATGGATGGATGGATGGTTTATCATATCAAAAGCCTTTTTCAAATCAAGAAACACTGCTCCAAGAATATTGCCTTTGTCTACCGATTGTTTCACTTGTTCTATGAGTAGAAGATTGTTTTTTGTTGAATGATCATGTATGAAGCCTGTCACAGAACAGAGACAGGGCGACCAAGTGCAGCACGATCCTTTATTGAAAAAGGGGGAAATGGGAAGTGGAACGCTGGACTTGCGGTCTGGCTGGCGTGGCTGAGCAGCAGAGCACAGCGCGTAGTCGTAGTCGGAGGCAGGCAGGTGGTCGAGGCAGGCGGCGATCAGAAGCGTGGTCAAAGGACGAGCAAGTAGTCAGGGCAGGCGGCGATCAAAGCGTGGTCGGTCCGTTTACGGAAGCAGTTGGCAACAGAGATCGTTCCGGGGACAAAAAGGCCGTGGTGTCACGGGCAGGGTAAGCAGACGAACTGACAACTACTGGCAGAATACACAGAGGTTAAGTAGAGGACCTAACGAGCTGTAGCAGGTGCTGGCAATTCCTTGATTGGGGCTTGGCTGGAAGTCAGGTGACGCAGGAACGTGACAAAGCCAAATTGTTGAGAATCCAAAATGTTTTCCAGAAATTGTATTGTAGAAGTAATATTTTTTTATAACACTTAGAGATGACAGGCAGAAGACTGATATTAATTGGTCACTTCTTGAGTCAAATTTCAATGATCATTGTTTGAGTTGTTTTTTTACTGTGACTCTCCCTCCAGTTGATGTTAAAATCTCCAAGTTTGCTTTAAAGGTTTTGAACAGATCCTTAAGATCCTCATAAAATCTGTTGGAGCAGGTCAAAGGCGGATTATACACTACCACAATATTTAAATTCACGTGGAGAAAAGGAAAACATTTATGCGGGGGCATTCGATTGACAGAATGTACAAACCGGATTCGGTTGAAGTTGGGAAATTGTGTAAAATATAAATAAAAACAAAATACAACGATTTGAAAATCCTTCTCAACCCATATTCAATTGAATACACTACAAAGACAACATATTTAATGTTCAAACTGATAAACTTAATTGTTTTTTGCCAAATAATAATTAACTTAGAATTTCATGGCTGCAACACGTCCAGTAGAAGTTGGGAAAGGTGGCAAAAAATATTGAGAAAGCTGAGAAAAGCTCATCAAACAACTATTTGGAACATCCCACATGTGATCAGGCTAATTGGGAACAGGTGGGTACCATGATTGGGTATAAAAGGAGCCTCCCCAAACATGCTCAGTCATTCACAAGCAAGGATGGGGCGAGGTTCACCACTTTGCGTGAGAAAATAGTTGAACAGTTTATAAGACCAACATTTCTCAAAGCAAAATTGCAAGGAATTTAGGGATTTCAACATCTACGGATTGAATCGTTACACCCAGGTAAACTGAGCAAGTTGAGTCGAGTCGCCACTAAATTTCATTGTCAATTCATTCATTGGGTTGAAAAAAAAAATAAAAGGTCGAGGGGCCTCTCGTGAGATGAGAACATTTCTATTTCTATTCTGGATTAAAATAAAACAACAACCAATCAAGCTTTGTTTGGTGCACCGCGTAAAACTTGACCGCCGCTTGGAACTAGCTAACTAGCCGCGAAGCTACAACACACTGCTTCAATGCTAAAACCAACTAGCGCATCCCAAACATGGGTCCAAAGAAGGCACCATTGGCTGCCCTCTCTTCGGTGGAGAAGATCGATGACATTAAAAAAGCGTTGGACTCCCTCAGTGAAGAAGTCTCTGCTGTCAGGCTGCAACAGAAAGGCATCCTTAAGCTGGTCGAGGAGGTTAAAGCTCTCCGCATCCAGATTGAGGAAAAGGATAAGAGAATCACCTTTCTGGAAAGCAGGGTTGCCGACCTGGAGCAGTACACCAGAATCAACGATGTTATCATCTCCGGACTCAACATCAAAGCCCGGTCATACGCCCGGGCGTTGGCCGCTGGCGAGGGAGGTGAGCCCGATGAACTGGATGTTAGCTCCAGGGAGCAACAGGTGGCTGCCTTCCTGCGGTCCAAGGGGATACAGCTGGACTGCGACAACATCGAAGCTTGCCACCCTCTGCCCAAGAGGAGCCCCAGGGACAAATCTGCTGTTATCATGCGGTTTGTCAACCGAAAACACAAGATTGCACTATTAAAACAAGGAAGAAAGTTGAGGGGAACCGACGTCTACGTCAATGAGCACCTGACCAAGCGCAAAGCTGATTTCGCCAAAAAAGCACGCTACCTGAAGAAGCTGAAAAAAATTCAACACGCCTGGACTATAAACTGTAAAATATTTATCAAGCTCAATGGAACACCGGAGGAAGCAAAAGTGCTGATGGTAAGAAGTACCGAGGAGCTGGACAGATACCAATGATCATCATGCAGGACGCTAAGGTAAACTCTACTCAGAACCATGACACACACCGAAAGAAGTCAAGCATCTACACTTGAAGACAATAGTAACATAACTCAGAGGATTAGTGAACACGACAAACTGGAACTCCAATCATTTCAATATACTGACCACAGTTCACTGGATATGGAACATGATATAGACCCGGATAACAACTTCTTCAACTCAATCAACAATAACTGCAGTTACTATACTGATGAAGAATTTAATAGAATCAATAAAGATAGCAAACTGTCCATTATACATATTAACAGTAGGAGTCTGCATGCCAACTTCACAAACATTAAGGATTATCTGCATCAGTTTACTCGCCCATTCAACATTATTGCAATCATGGAAACATGGATCAACACAATAAAAGGGGCAGACTTTGAGGTGGAGGGATATGACTTTATACACACAGATCGACAAAACAAAGGTGGAGGAGGAGTTGCGATCTATGTGGAAAAGACATTAAACGTCAGGGTGATAAAGGACATGTCAATGGTTGTTAACAACATATTGGAATGCATAACAATTGAAATACTCAAAGAAAAAAAGAAAAATGTAATCATTGGCTGCATATATCGGACACCAGGTTCTAGTGAACTGTTCACAGAATGGATGGAGGAGGTGTTTTCAAAAACCAGTTACAAAACAATTTTCATCTGTGGAGACTTCAACATTGATTTACTCAATCCAAACAAGCACAAACTGACTGAAGAGTTTGTTTACACAATATATACCATGAACTTGTGTTGGAATAATTGTTTTTGCAGAAGTGCTGGTCGGCCTGAACCGGAGGCCTCATATGTTTGCTTAAACAAAGATCTCTGTCTGGCTCAGGGGAGTTCTTCGACTCCCTTCCTCTCTTATCTGTGAGAGGCCCTCACTAGTTATGAACAGAACACCTTTGTTCTTTGTTTAGTTCGAGAGGAGTTCTTTCTCTTTTAAACCTTGTAGTTTCTATTCATAAATTGTTGTTGACCGGGACAGTTTTTCTTTGATATAAAGTGTTACAGAAAAGACATACATGTTGAAGTAGTTGCACATACAGTGCCTTGCGAAAGTATTCGGCCCCCTTGAACCTTTCAACATTTCGCGACATTTCAGGCTTCAAACATAAAGATATAAAAGTTAAATTTTTTTGTCAAGAATCAACAACAAGTGGGACACAATCGTGAAGTGGAACAAAATTTATTGGATAATTTAAACTTTTTAACAAATAAAAAACTGAAAAGTGGGGCGTGCAATATTATTCGGCCCCCTTGCGCTTATACTTTGTAGCGCCACCTTTTGCTGCAATTACAGCTGCAAGTCGCTTGGGGTATGTCTATCAGTTTTGCACATCGAGAGACGAATTCTTGCCCATTCTTCCTTGCAAAACAGCTCGAGCTCAGTGAGGTTGGATGGAGAGCGTTTGTGAACAGCAGTCTTCAGCTCTTTCCACAGATTCTCGATTGGATTCAGGTCTGGACTTTGACTTGGCCATTCTAACACCTGGATACGTCTATTTGTGAACCATTCCATTGTAGATTTGGCTTTATGTTTTGGATCATTGTCCTGTTGGAAGATAAATCTCCGTCCCAGACTCAGGTCTTTTGCAGACTCCAACAGGTTTTCTTCCAGAATGGTCCTGTATTTGGCTCCATCCATCTTCCCATCAATTTTAGCCATCTTCCCTGTCCCTGCTGAAGAAAAGCAGGCCCAAACCATGATGCTGCCACCACCATGTTTGACAGTGGGGATCAGAGGCGTAGCCAGGAATTTTTCCAGTAGGGGCGCACGCCCACAGGAAAAAAAATCGAACATCACCCGCGCCGTTCGCTGATCGCTAAAACAACATCCGGGTCCGGGAGGCAAACAGTGAATGGATAACATCGCGCACATAGAATAGCGCAAGCACATTCACGCAAGACCGAAAGAGAAAAACGGCATGAAAATGAAGAATCGAAAAAGCTCGATTTTTTTTCAACCGGGGCGCAGGGAGTCCTAACCGGGGCGCCGCCCCGGCTCGCCCCGGCTTGGCTACGCCTCTGGTGGGGATGGTGTGTTCAGGGTGATGAGCTGTGTTGCTTTTACGCCAAACATCGTTTTGCATTGTGGCCAAAAAGTTCGATTTTGGTTTCATCTGACCAGAGCACCTTCTTCCACATGTTTGGTGTGTCTCCCAGGTGGCTTGTGGCAAACTTTAAACGAGACTTTTTATGGATATCTTTGAGAAATGGCTTTCTTCTTGCCACTCTTCCATAAAGGCCAGATTTGTGCAGTGCACGACTGATTGTTGTCCTATGGACAGACTCTCCCACCTCAGCTGTAGTTATCTGCAGTTCATCCAGAGTGATCATGGGCCTCTTGGCTGCATCTCTGATCAGTCTTCTCCTTGTTTGAGATGAAAGTTTGGAGGGACGGCCGGGTCTCGGTAGATTTGCAGTGGTCTGATACTCCTTCCATTTCAATATAATTGCTTGCACAGTGCTCCTTGAGATGTTTAAAGCTTGGGAAATCTTTTTGCATCCAAATCCGGCTTTAAACTTCTCCACAACAGTATCTCGGACCTGCCTGGTGTGTTCCTTTGTCTTCATGGTTCTCTCTGCGCTTTAAACAGAACCCTGAGACTATCAAAGAGCAGGTGCATTTATACGGAGACTTGATTACACACAGGAGCATTCTATTTTTCATCATCAGTCATTTAGGACAACATTGGATCATTCACAGATCCTCACTGAACTTCTGGAGTGAGTTTGCTGCACTGAAAGTAAAGGGGCCGAATAATATTGCACGCCCCACTTTTCAGTTTTTTATTTGTTAAAAAAGTTTAAATTATCCATTAAATTTCGTTCCACTTCACGATTGTGTCCCACTTGTTGTTGATTCTTGACAAAAAATTTAAATTTTATATCTTTATCTTTGAAGCCTGAAATGTGGCGAAATGTTGAAAGGTTCAAGGGGGCCGAATACTTTGGCAAGGCACTGTAAGTTATCCCATATTTACTCAATGTTTGTTTAAGTAGACTTCATGCAAGTTATCTCACATTTACTTAATGTTTGTTGGAGTGTTTGCACGAGAGGTATCTTTTTATTTACTTATTATTATTGTATGAAACTTAGCAAGAAAGTCTAGAGCATTGTTTTACAGGGACACGGCACCCAGCACGTTTGGAGATCGCAGCCTAGGACGAGGCTGCCGACCAACTAAGGACAGACTCTGCATTGCTGGGGTCACGAATCGGCCAAGGCCTCGCACCACACAACATCCTTTAGTTAGCTAATCAGCGTTGCTACAGCCACAATCTCCCCTCCCTTCAGTGTAGCAACGCCTTTTGTAACCAAGGCAACCCAAAATAAAAAGAGGAGATAGCAGAAGAGGAGTCCAGAATTGGTGGAGGACTAACTGGGCCTTCTACGTAATTCTCCTCGCGAGCAAAAAGAATACTGGTTGTCTTCTCCTCTTCTTTCAGTGTGTAAAATAATGTCTGATGGTACTTAGACCTGACAACTTGTATCCAAAAATCACTAGACCAACCAGAATAACTTCTCACTGCGCCACTCTTATTGATAATATATTCACAAATGACATTATAAACAGCACAATAAGTGGGTTATTAGTGTGCGACATCAGTGACCATTTGCCAGTTTTTATGGTTTTTGATGACAACTATAAAATTACTCCACCGGCCAAAAAACAGGATTACAGAAGACTTAAAACAGAAGAAACAATCAACGCATCTAAAAATGGGTTAATGTCACAAAACTGGGATACTATATACAATGAAAATAACATTAACTGTGCATATGAGGAATTCTTAAAAATTTTCAAAAGATTATATGACAAATAATAAGTAATAGGAAACTAAATTATGTAGATCAGTGGTTCCCAAAGTGGGTGGTACCACCCCCCTGGGGGCGGTGGAAAGATCTGGAGGGGCGGTGAGGAAGAAAGGGGCGGTAGGGGGGCGGCAGTCGATTTGTACACAACACGCCGCTCTGGCCCAGTCAGATCCGACAGCATAGACTACAAAAGCAAAAGCTCAGGTTTGTAATTTCAAGCTTGTAATGTTCAGAATTTTATCTTATAATAAAAACCGCATTCTGGCGGTCAACATCATCTTGAGTTCAAGTCAACATGAAATTGGGGACTCGCCAGAACGCGCCGTGTTGTGTTGTGTTGTGTTGAGCTGGTTAGGGCAGTGGTCCCCAACCACCGGGCCGCGGAAAATTACTGACCGCGGGGATCTACGACTTCTTCTTAGTGAGTTCCAGCCTGATGTTGAGAAGCTTATGTCCCTGCACCAAGCACATCCATCCCATTAATATTACGTGTGAGACAATGAAGGTTACTGGTGGAATGTTTATTTACGATTCTATGTTGCTGAAACAGTTAAAACTGCTAAAAAATAAATTGGTTTACTAAATACTAAATTGGGTTTTATTTGTGAAATACACATTTGTGTTTAACCTTTCTCTTTTCGAATTGCAGCAAACCAAATATCAAGAAAGAGGTGTTTGTTTCCATATGTGCCGGGGGGGGGGGGCGCTAGGAATTCACTGGGGAGCCAAAGGGGGCGCCAGCCTGCAAAAGTTTGGGAACCACTGATGTAGATCATCCCTGGATCACAAAGGGCTTACAAAATGCCTGTAAAAAGAAAAATACACTTTACAGAGCATTTATAAGACAGAGAACTAAAGAGTCAGAAAATACAAACAATATAAGAACAAACTGACTAATATTAAAAGAGCTGCTCGGAAAGAATACTATAATAAAATATTAAATGATAATAGAAATAACAGCAAAGAAATATGGAATATACCGTAATTTTCGGACTATAAGTCGTGGTTTTTTCATAGTTTGGGTGGGGGGGCGACTTATAATAACTTGACTTATATGACTCATATGTGTTTTTTGTGAAACCGCGATAAACGAACCGCGATGTAGCAAGGGATTACTAATTTGAATTTCAAGTGACGTCAGCAGCACGACGCGGCGTGGCGCGGCGGTTGTTTACATAAAGGACAAAGATTCGATCACGGGATGACGAAGGGCCCCACGTACTACCGGCATCATTAGCGGCTTTGTTTCGAAGTGACACGGAGGACGAAGAGTTTGAAGGATTTAAGGATTTGGAGTGACACAGAAGGTTTGAAAAACTATTATGGCTTTTACGCACGCCCGGTCCTACTCTACGGAGCTCTCTTTCACCTCCGTGGATAGAAGTCCACGCCGCCACACGCCTGGAAGTTTGTTTTGTTAAATAAAGAGCCGTTTACCAAACACGTCTTTCCTTGTACTTTGTTAACGCTACAATCTAGTTATATACTAGATCTGTGGAATAACGACGAGGCTGACGTCAGGGCGCACGCGCGGCGTTGTTGACAAAGGACGAGGAATTTGATCGATGGATTTAATGATATGAAGTGCACAGATGGTTTGATAATATAATTGCTTATATAATAGTTATTTGATATCTAATTTATATATCGTTATATGGGCCTGTGGAATATTTTGAAGTTCAAGCGCCATCAGCAGCGCGCACCCATTGTTGACAAAGGATGATCGATGGATTTAATGAATTGGAGTGACACAGATGGTTTTATAAACGTGTTATTTATGTAATAGTTTTTTTTTTATAACTCTGAATGTTACATCAGGCCCGTTCTCAGCTCTTTGTTTGTGTTTATGTCACGTGCGCATACCTATCGTTTAGCCTGTTGTTGCTCGTTCATGTCTGTTCTTGGTGTTGGATTTTGTCGAATAAATTGCCCCCCAAAATGCGATTTATACTCCGGAGCGACTTATATATGTTTTTTTTCACTTTTTTGGGCATTTTATGGCGGATGCGACTTGTACTCCGGAGCGACTTTTAGTCCGAAAATCACGGTAATGAATACTGTAATACAAAATGGCTTTAAAAAAATAAATTATCCTAAATATTTTATTATCAATAACACTGAGAAGCATGATATGCAAGAACTGGCTAACAACTTTAATAAATTCTTTGTAAGTGTAGGACCTGATCTGGCCAAACAAATCCCAGATCCAGTAACATCTGACGAGCAGTGTAATAGTATAATAGACAGGAATTTGAGTTCAGTGTTCCTTACTGCAGCGGATGAGAAAGAAATTATAAAGGCGGTTTCCCAATGCACAAACAAGACCTCTAAAGACTGTGATGACATTGATATGACTGTTGTAAAACGAGTGATTGAGGGGATTTCTAAACCATTAACATGCATCTGTAACCTATCATTTCAGACCGGTATATTTCCAGATAAAATTAAAATAGCAAAAATCATACCTTTGTATAAAACTGGGAACAAACACCAATTCACAAACTACAGACCTG
This sequence comes from Syngnathus acus, assembly GCF_901709675.1. Classification (NCBI taxonomy): domain Eukaryota; kingdom Metazoa; phylum Chordata; class Actinopteri; order Syngnathiformes; family Syngnathidae; genus Syngnathus; species Syngnathus acus. Next base: position 15,903,184 of record NC_051087.1, on the reverse strand, counting down.
TATCATTACTATCGCAATACTCTAAAATACTGGAAAAAAAATTTCAATAACCGACTGGACAAATTCATAGATAAATATAAATTACTCACTGAAAGTCAATACGGATTTAGATCCAACAGAGCAACATCACTGGCACTAATTGACTCAGTGGAGGAAATTACTAACGCAATAGACCTAAAACAATATACAGTTGGGATATTCATAGATCTAAGAAAGGCATTTGACACAATAAATCATGAAATACTATTCAATAAACTACATCGGTATGGCATCAGGGGAAAACCATTAGAGTGGATCAAGAGCTATTTAACAAAAAGGAAGCAGTTTGTAAAGTTGGGTGAAAATTGTTCAACGTGTTTGGACATTACCTGTGGCGTCCCTCAGGGGTCAGTGTTGGGCCCTAAACTTTTCATATTATATATAAATGATATATGCAAGGTATCACATATTTTGAAGATGGTTTTGTTTGTAGATGACACAAATATTTTTTGTTCTGGCAGTGATTTGCACACCTTAACAAGATTAATCAATAATGAATTAAGCAAATTAAAGGTATGGTTGGACACTAATAAATTATCCTTAAACCTAAGCAAAACAAGAGTAATACTTTTCGGTAATCACAAAACTAATTTGAAACTAGAGATACAGCTGGATGGGGTTAGTATTGAAAGAGTGAATGAGATTAAATTTTTAGGGGTGACGATAGATGACAAGATCAGTTGGAAATCACAAGTTAAACATGTACAAACTAAAATCTCAAAATGCATCGCAGTATTAAATAAAGCAAAACAGGCTCTGGATCATAAATCACTCCGCATCCTTTATAATACACTAGTTCTTCCATATCTCATGTACTGTATAGAAATCTGGGGTAATAATTACATAAGCACAATATATCCACTTATTATTTTACAAAAGAAATCAATACGGATCATTCATGGGGCAGGATACAGGGATCACACAAATTACACACAAGGTACACAGTAAAAAAATGTGGCTCTTAGTCTCTGACTGGTTGGCCACCCCTGGCCTAGGTGAAAAGATGGGAATTTTACCAACATGAAATGCTCGCTCATAACGGATTGTGTTGTTATTTGTTCTAGACCTGCGCCCATATTAAAACACCTTGTTGTGAATTAGAATATCCATCCATACATTTTGCTTGTACTCAATGTATAGTGGGTGAGTTGGAGGCAATTTTTGCTGACTTGAGGTGAGAGGTGGTTTCCATAAAAAAACACTAGCTTGCATTTATAGTCTTCATTGAACATAAAATGCTTTTTTTTGCTTTTTTTATGTGGGAAGAAGCCGGAGTACCTGGGGAAAACATGTAGAACATGCAAATGTCGCACAACAGGGCAATAATAATAATAATAATAATAAATCAGAGGCGTAGCCAGGAATTTTTCCAGTAGGGGCGCACGCCCACAGGAAAAAAAATCGAACATCACCCACGCCGTTCGCTGATCGCTAAAACAACATCCGGGTCCGGGAGGCAAACGGTGAATGGATAACATCGCGCACATATAATAGCGCAAGCACATTCGCGCAAGACCGAAAGAAAAAAACGGCATGAAAATCAAGAATCGAAAAAGCTCGATTTTTTTCAACCGGGGCGCAGGGAGTCCTATCCGGGGCGCCGCCCCGGCTCGCCCCGGCTTGGCTACGCCTCTGTAATAAATTATATTTATAACGCACTTTATATTCGGGGGAATCTCAAAGTGCTACATGGCAGATAAAAAACAAGAAAACAAAACAAGGACAAGTATAAAACAACTGGACGACAACCAAGATATGAGAGAAATTACGGAAATGCTAAGGTAAAGAGGTGAGTTTTAAGTCCAGTTTTGAAAGAGTCAGTGGATTGGGGTGCTCTTAGGTGGTCGGGGAGGGAGTTCCACAGTGTAGGGGCTGTATGGCAGAAGGCCCGGTCGCCCATGATGCGCAGCTTGGTTTTCGGAACGTGGAGAAGGTGTGAATTGGATGAGCGGAGGCTTCGGGTGGCAGGTTTTGGGGCAAGGAGTTCTTTGAGGTATGGGGGAGCATGTCCGAGGATACAATGGTGAGTGAGGAGGGCGATCTTATAATCAATTCGGAATTTGATGGGGAGCCAGTGCAGAGAACGGAGGATGGGTGTGATGTGATTGCTTTTCCGCACCCTCATCAGGATCCTAGCAGCGCTGTTTTGAATGTACTGAAGCCTCTGGAGGCTCTTGCTAGGGATCCCGATGAGGAGTGCATTACAATAGTCTAGCCTTGAGGAGACAAAGACGTGGACAAGTTTCTCAGCATCCGTCAGGGTAAGTGTGGGGCGGAGTTTGGAAATATTTCTGAGGTGGAAGAAGGAGGTTTTGCAGATGTGTTTTATGTGTGACTCAAGGTTGAGTTGAGGGTCCAGTTTCACACCCAGGTTGGTGACAGTGGCTGAGAGGGGAATAGTGAGACCGGCGAATAAGATGCTTGTTATTGGGCAGGTATGGATCTGATGGGGAGTGCCAATTAACATAGCTTGGGTTTTGTCACTGTTAACTTGCAGGAAGCTGAGATTCATCCACGCCTTTATCTCCTCCAGACACAGGGAGAGGATGGATGAGGGAGATGGAGAAGGCTGGGTTATGGAGGGCGGGGGGTCAAGTTTGAGGTATAGCTGGGTGTCGTCCGCATAACAATGATATGAGATGCCGAACTTCCTGATTATATTGCCGAGGGGTAGTATGTAGAGAGTGAAGAGGGTAGGACCGAGTACAGATCCCTGGGGGACACCGGAGGTGACAGTGTGAGTGTCGGATTTTTTCCCCCCCAGGGAAACGTACTCGGTCCGGTTCGAGAGGTAGGACTGAAGCCAGGTTAGAGCAGTGCCAGAGAATCCAGTGGAGTGAAGTTGGTTAAGGAGGATATTGTGGTGGACAGTGTCAAATGCAGCGGACAGATCCAACAGGATGAGAAGTGACGGGGAGCCTGCATCGGCAGCCATAAGAAGGTCATTGGTGACCCTAACAAGTGCTGTTTCAGTGCTGTGGCCAGAGCGAAACCCGGATTGAAATTTCTCAGCGATGTTATTGCGGGTGAGATGAGTGTGAAGTTGGGCAGCTACCACTTTTTCCAGAACCTTGGAGAGGAACGGGAGGTTAGATATTGGTCTGTAGTTGGCAAGGTTGTCCGGGTCAAGTGAGGGTTTTTTGAGCAGGGGGGTAATAATGGCAGTCTTCAATGCAGGGGGTACAGAGCCAGACTGGAGTGAGAGGTTGATGACATTGGTTATTAGGGGACTAATGGCTGAGGTTTGTTGTTTAATGAGGGCTGTGGGGAAAGGGTCCAGGGCACATGTGGAGGGTTTCATCTTTTTGATGATGTCCTCTACCTCCGACTGCAAGATAGGGGAGAAGCAGCGGAGAGGCTGGACTGTCCCGGGTGGAAGGAAGGGGGGAGGAGGTGAAGTGGTGGGGCCAGAAGAGGAGAGGAGCTGGGTGCGGATGTTATCAACCTTAGCGGTAAAGAAGGTCATAAAGTTATTGGACACTACCTCTGAGGATTCTGTTGGAGTGGTGGGTTGGAGTTTGAGAAAGTGGTTGATGGTTGAAAAGAGCTGTTTTGAATTTCCAGGGGTATTGTTTATGATATTGGAATAGAACTGGGCCCGTGCAGTCCCAAGGGCTTTTGAGTAGGCCTTCTGATGTTCTTTGTAGGCCTGTTTGTGCACGGTCAGTCCTGAGGCTTTAAGACGACGCTCCAGGATGCGTCCAGTTGACTTCATCAGACGCAGCTCACTGGTGTACCAGGGGGCTGAGCGTGAAAAAGTGACTGTTTTGGTTTTTTGGGGGGCGTGGATACTTAGAAGTTTGGCCAAAGAGTTATTGTAATGGTCCACTGCCTTGCTGACTGATGTAAAGGTTGCAGAGGAGGAGGAGAGAAGCTGGAGGTCCTGTGCTATAGTGTATTGGTTGATGTTTTTGAAATTTCTGAATGAGATTTGCCGCTTGGGTTTGGAGTGGGGGCGTGGGAAAGGAAGTTCCATTTGAATAAGTTTGTGGTCAGACACACCGACCTCGTGAACTTGCAGGTTGCTTATGGCCGATGAGGAGATGACAAGGTCAAGTGTATGCCCTTTGTCATGTGTGGGGACATTTACATGTTGGGTGAGGTGTAAACAGTCCAATAGTTGCAACAGGTCAGAGGCAGGGGGGCGGGAGGGGGTGTCGACATGGATGTTAACATCACCTACCGTAATTTTCGGACTATAAGTCGCACCGGAGTACAAGTCGCACCAGCCATAAAATGCCCAAAAAAGTGAAAAAAAACATATATAAGTCGCTCCGGAGTATAAGTCGCATTTTGGGGGGCAATTTTTTCGACAAAATCCAACACCAAGAACAGTCATGAACGAGCAACAACAGGCTAAACGATAGGTATGCTAACGTGACATAAACACAAACTAAGAGCTGAGAACGGCCCTGACGTAAAATTCAGAGTTATTAAAAAAACTATTACATAAATAACACGTTAATAAAACCATCTGTGTCACTCCAATTCATTAAATCCATCAATCGTCCTTTGTCAACAATGCGTGCTCGCCGCTGACGGCTCTTGCACTTCAAAATATTCCACAGGCCCATATAACGATATATAAATTATATATCAAATAACTATTATATAAGCAATAATGTTATCAAACCATCTGTGCACTCTAAATCATTAAATCCATCGATCAAATTCCTCGTCCTTTGTCAACAACGCCGCGCGTGCGTGCGCCCTGACGTCAGCCTCGTCGTTACTCCACAGATCTACTATATAACTATATTGTAGCGTTAACAAAGTTCAAGGAAAGACGTGGGTTTGGTAAACGGCTCTTTATTTAACAAAACAAACTTACAGGCGTGTGGCGGCGTGGACTTCCAGCCACGGAAATGGAAGAGAGCTCCTTAGACGATAGGTATGCTAACGTGACATAAACACAAACTAAGAGCTGAGAACGGCCCTGACGTAAAATTCAGAGTTATTTAAAAAACTATTACATAAATAACACGTTAATAAAACCATCTGTGTCACTCCAATTCATTAAATCCATCAATCGTCCTTTGTCAACAATGCGTGCGCGCCGCTTGCACTTCAAAATATTCCACAGGCCCATATAACGATATATAAATTATATATCAAATAACTATTATATAAGCAATAATGTTATCAAACTATCTGTGCACTCTAAATCATTAAATCCATCGATCAAATTCCTCGTCCTTTGTCAACAACGCCGCGCGTGCGTGCGCCCTGACGTCAGCCTCGTCGTTATTCCACAGATCTACTATATAACTATATTGTAGCGTTAACAAAGTTCAAGGAAAGACGTGGGTTTGGTAAACGGCTCTTTATTTAACAAAACAAACTTCCAGGCGTGTGGCGGCGTGGACTTCCAGCCACGGAAGTGGAAGAGAGCTCCATACAATAGGACCGGGCGTGCGTAAAAGCCATGACCGAGCCCCATCCACCGTCCCCGGACAGCCACCCGGCTGAGCGCCAGCCCTCGACTTCCATCCACGGAGCTGAAAGACAGCTCGGTAGAGTAGGACCGGGCGTGCGTAAAAGCATTGTCCGAGCCCCATCCACCGTCCCTGGACAGCCACCCGGCCGAGCGCCGGCCCCCGACTTCAATCCACGGAAGTGAAAGAGAGCTCCGTCGAGTCAATCTTTGTCCTTTATGTAAACAACGCCGCGTCGCGCTGCTGACGTCGCGCTGCTGACGTCGCGCTGCTGAGTCGCGCTGCTGACCGCGACGTCGCGCTGCTGACGTCACTTGAAATTCAAATTACAGTAATCCCTTGCTACATTGCGGTTCGTTTATCGCGGTTTCTTTTTTTTTTTTTTCTTTTTTTTTTGAAAATCTTTGAAAAAAACCACATATAAGTCGCTCCTGAGTATAAGTCGCCCCCCCACCCAAACTATGAAAAAAACCGCGACTTATAGTCCGAAAATTACGGTAATATGATTAGATTAGAGGAAGTGGAGGTACAGAGGGTAGTGAGTAGATCGTGTAGTTCTGGAATGAAAGTAGTAGGCAGCCGGCTCTGTGGATGTTCGCCGCGGTTCGCCGCGGTCCAGGCGCACTGCACACTAAAACTAGAAGCTAAAAACTAAACTTTAATAATGGCTAAAAAAAATAAATAAATAAAAACACTAAAACTAAACTAATTCTGGTGGAGAAGCGGCGAACAATCAGCGCCAGCGTCCTCTCCCCAGATTACTTCCGCCTTGGTCCACACGCAGCCGTCAAATCAATCAGTGACCTGATTGCAAGACAAAAGAGAGGGCACTAACCTGAACCTCTTGACTATGTAAAATCCATCCATCCATCCATCCGTCCGTCCATCCATCCATCCGTCCGTCCGTCCGTCCGTCCGTCCGTCCGTCCGCCCATCCATCCATCCATCCATCCATCCATCCTCTATACCACTTGTCCCCACGGCGTGCTGGAGCCTATCCCAGCAGTCATCGGCAGTAGGCGGGAGACACCCTGAACCGGTTGCCAGCAGGGCTGTATGTAAAATGTAAAAATTAAATAAAATTGTTAGAAAAAAGAAAAAAACACCAGGTGCCCCTGCACCCCTGTACTCTTGCATGCATTTGCTTCCATTGATAGAATTGGAGGCTTACAGCAAGCTTCAGCCACTTCGTCCAGCTCATCCCGGGGGATCCCAAGGCGTTCCCAGGCCAGCTGAGAGACATAGTATCTCCAGCGCGTCCTGGGTCGTCCACGGGGTCTCCTGTCGGTGGGACATGCCTGGAACACCCCCCCAGGGAGGCATCCAGGGGGCATCCTGGTGAGATGCCTGAGCCACTTCATCTGGCTCCTCTCAATGTGGAGGAGCAGCGGCTCTACTCCGAGTCTCTCCCCAATGACCGAGCTTCTCACCCTATCCCTAAGGGAGAGCCCGGACACCCTGCGGAGGAAACTCATTTTGGCCGCTTGTATCCGGGATCTTGTTCTTTCGGTCACGACCCATAGCTCGTGACCATAGGTGAGAGTAGGAATGTAGATCGACCGGTAAATTGAGAGCTTTACTTTTTGGCTCAGCTCTTTCTTCACCGCGACGGGCCGGTACAGAGTCCGCATTAGAGCCAACGCTGCACCGATCTGCCTGTCAATCTCACGCTCCATCCTGCCCTCGCTCGTGAACAAGACCCCAAGATACTTGAACTCCTCCACTTGGGGCAGAATCTCATCCCCGATCCGGAGAGGGCATTCCACCCTTTTCCGACTGAGTACCATGGACTCAGATTTGGAGGTGCTGATCCTCATCCCGACCGCTTCACACTCTGCTGCGAACCGCTCCAGTGAGAGCTGGAGATCACGGCTTGAAGAAGCCAACAGCACCACGTCGTCTGCAAAAAGCAGAGATGCAATGCTGACTCAACACCCTCAACACCTCTGCTGCGCTTCGAAATTCTGTCCATAAAAGTTACGAACAGAATCGGTGACAAAGGGCAGCCTTGGCAGAGTTCAACCCTCACTGGGAACGAACCTGATTTACTGCCAGAAATGCGGACCAACCTCTGGCATCGATGATACAGGGACCGAACCGCCCTTATCAGTTGGTTCGGCACCCCGTACTCCCGAAACACCTTCCGCAGAACTTCCCGAGGGACATGATCGAACGCATTTTCCAAGTCCACAATACACATGTGGACTGGTTGAGCGAACTCCCATGCCCCCTCGAGGATCCTGCCGAGTGTATAGAGCTGGTCCACTGTTCCACTGCCAGGACGAAAACCACACTGCTCCTCCTGAATCCGAGATTTGACCTCCCGACGGACCCTCCTCTCCAGCACCCCTGAATAGATCTTACCAGGGAGGCTGAGGAGTGTGATTCCTCTGTAGAAGGAACACACCCTCCGGTCCCCCTTCTTAAAAAAGGGGGACTACCACCCCAGTCTGCCAATCCAGAGTTGCTAGATTCAGTTTGCGCTCCAGCCTCAGACATTTGCCTCAGAAGGAGCCAAGGTGGGATTTACCATCGCGCACCTTACCGGTAAGGCCCTCCTATGGGGGATGTCCGAGTTCGACCGCCAAACAACCGCCTACGCTTCCTTTGAGGCATTCGCTCGGGAAATGGTCAAAGTCTTCGATGTCAGCTCCTCCGTCGTCGAGGCATCGCGGGAGCAGCTCCGGATCCGAAAGGGAGGTCGTCCACTGGCGGAACATGCCCTGAACTTCCCCATTGCTGTCAGTTGGAGGTCGTGGAGCCCGTTCTTGGTAGTTGATATTTTTTAAGAGAGTATGGATGCCTATCTGAGAGACGAGCTCATGTCATGCGAGTTTCCCGTGTCGCTAAATGAAGCCATGGGGCTGATGACACGCATCGATCGCCGCATCCAGCGGTGGCGAAAGGAGCGACTCGACGTCACTCCGCGTGGGTTCGGGACAGAACCCAGAGGCTGGGCGACCGGACCGCTCAGGGTCGTCCTCGAGCAGATTGGCCGGACCGAGCAGAGCCGATGGAGATCGGTTGGTCTTCCCTCCCTGCTGAGGAGCACCAGCGGCGACTGCACGCCAGCCTCTGCCTCTATTCTGGAGGCGAGGGGCACCGAGCGGCTGGGTGTCCAAGAAATAGAAGGCACTCAGGCGGGGTCGGAGAGATCCGCGTGTGTTCGAACACGGTCCCCATTCCCACCGACCGCAAGACATTATTGCCAGCATGTCTGCTGATTAATAATGAAGTCCACGATCTGTCCGCGTTGGTGGACTCCGGAGCCAACATTATGGACATCAACCTCGCTCGGAAGCTGCGGATCGGCGAGCTCACCGCCCTCACCCGCACCTCCGCCCACTATCATTAGAGTCCAGCCACCGACAAGGCGTCCGCTGAGCTAACAACACGCTTCACTTGCGTGAACGACAGTTCATTGTCAAAGTCAATGCGTCGGACGTGGGCGTAGGGGCCGTCCTCTCACAACGTTCCAGGCCAGATGATAAACTTCACCCCACACGTTTTTTTCACGCCGACTATCAGCAGCGGAGAGGAACTATGACATTGGTAACCGCGAGCTTCTCGCTGTGAAGCTAGCCCTAGAACAGTGGTTCCCAAACTTTTGCAGGCTGGCGCCCCCTTTGGCTTCCCAGTGAATTCCTAGCGCCCCCCCCCCAAGGACCGGCATTTATATAAATAAATAATACATTTATATAAATAAATAAATAATACATTTATAATATCATTACCATTACGTTGAATTAGTGGGAGCACTGAGTTTGTTTCTCAGAAACGAGCCGGTCCCATCTAGACGTAATCGGAGACAATGACACCCGAAGTGATTTAAGGTTTGTCTTTTATTGCAGGATGCTTGGTCTCCATGTGTTGAAGCAGTTTTGAATGCTTCACTGCCTGGTTAGTTAGCCTGTCGCCACATATTAGCTTTGCGGGCTCGACTGGGGAAACATGTCACGTGACCGGGACGAGTGTCTTGACCTGAATTAATTGATCGTCGATAAAAAAAAAATTCTGTGCGGCTTGGCGGCCCGGTACCAAGTGACCCACGGACCGGTACCGGTCCGCGGCCCGGTGGTTGGGGACCACTGCCCTAACCAACTCAACACAACACAACACGGCGCGTTCTGGCGAGTCCCCAATTTCATGTTGACTTGAACTCAAGATGATGTTGACCGCCAGAATGCGGTTTTTATTATAAGATAAAATTCTGAACATTACAAGCTTGAAATTACAAACCTGAACTTTTGCTTTTGTAGTCTATGCTGTCGGATCTGACTGGGCCAGAGCGGCGTGTTGTGTACAAATCGACTGCCGCCCCCCTACCGCCCCCCTACCGCCCCTTTCTTCCTCACCGCCCCCCCAGATCTTTCCACCGCCCCCAGGGGGGCGGTACCGCCCACTTTGGGAACCACTGCCCTAGAAGAATGGCACCATTGGCTGGAGGGCACACCGTTCATTGTGTGGCCCGACCACCGCAATCCACTCTGCTAAGAGGCTGAATTCCCGTCAGGCTAGGTGGTCCTTGTTTTTCAGTCGGTTCAACTTCTCCTCGTCTTACAGACCGGGGTCCTGTATCGCCAAGTCGGACGCCCTGTCGAGGTTGGCACAAGGAGACGAGCATCTTTGGGAGGCGGCGGCAACAATACTCCCGGAGTCAATGGTGGTCGCAGCCGTCTCCTGGGACATTAAAGAGCGAGTAAGGTCGGTCACTCAGGATGAGTCCAGCCCAAGCGCTTTCCCAGACCTGTTTGTCCCCAATAATCTGCACGCGCCCATCCTGCAATGGGCCTCCCACCTCACCTGCCACCCTGGAATTGCTCACACCAAATGTTCTGTGGCTCAACGCTTCTGGTGGCCAACGATGGGGGAAGACATCCGAGACACAGGCCTGTCACCATTTCACTGCGTTTACGGTGCCCGCGTCGGGCCCGCGCCAGCCTCCTTCGTGCTGTCACCAGCTACGCCTTCCAGGCGAACAAACATCAGACCCCAGCGCCACCACTCCGGGTCGGCCACAAGGTGTGGCTGTCAGCTAGGGACCTTCCCCTTTGGGTGAAGTCATGCAAATTGGCTCCGTGGTTTGTTGGTATGTACCCAGTCCACAAGGAGATCAATCCCTCAGCTTCATCTTCTAGAGTCCATGAGGGTACACCCCACTTTCCACGAGTCACAAATGCGGCCCGTCCTCGAAAGTAACTGGTTACGGCGCCGGCTCCCCCGCCTCCCCGGCTCATTGACAGAGATCCGGTGTACACAGTTTGCAGACTGCTCCGTTACCGCCGGTGTGGCAGGGGGCTCCAGTACTTGGTGGGCTGGGAGGGGTACGCTGACTCGGCTCGCGCTTGGGTGCCGGTTGGGTGGATCCTGGACCCGGCACTCATCGCAGAGTTCCGTCGCTGCTCACACCAAATTCGTCGTCCGGATTAGCCCGCCCGCAAGCAGGGATGCCCCAGGGGGTCCGGGACGGCCGCTACGTCCGGCCGCACGTCACCTCACAACTTCTTCTGTCTACTGTATCAGGGGTTTCTGCGCTGCCGACTCCTGTATGGCTCCGGACGTCAGAGACTCAGATGCCACCGCGGAGTACTGATCTGCTACGGTGTTTTGATCCGTTACTATTTCCTCCCCTGCCCTGCTTGGTGGGGTGGGGGGGGGGGGCAATTCTGTCACCTGCCGTGCCACCTGTCACCAGCCAATATTCTCTGTCATTCCATCACCATGGATACAGTAATATAGATATATAAGATAATTGGTTCCAGAAACCACCCGCAATAAGTGAAATTCGCGAAATACGGTCACCCTCATTTTTGTGTCAATAAGATTCAAGATTCAAGAGTTTTTATTCGCCATGTTTGAGCGTGCCAAACGTGTGAATGTGTGTGCGTGTGAATAAATGTATATAAAACCATTTAAGTGCATATTTTATTATTAGAACATTAAATAATTGCTTCAAACGTGTAAATAATACATTAATAGTATAAAACACATGTGTGCGTGTAACATGTTAACAAGAAGTACTGGGCAGGCTAACGAGTTAGCAGAAAGATGCTAATTCGCGATCGTGCTAACACGCGAAAACAGACCTCTAAAATGTAAACGAACATTTGGAGCAATACTACATTGTCCTAAAGGTTAGACACATGTGATCACTCATTTCTCTTGTTAGGAGACCCACTTACATCGTCAATGACTCCTGTACCACTGTAACCGACATAGTATGTACACGAACGTAAAACAGGAAGTGGTATCGCTTGAAAACGGCCTTCAAAATAAATCACCCTACCTCAAATCAAAGCACGACTGAATAACATAAATAACATGGACAATTCTTAACACATACTGTAAATATGTTTATTGAACATCTTTTATTATGATATATTTTTTACAACAAGGTACAAGTGTACATGCTGTAAATACAGTCAAACCTCGGTTTTCGAACGTCCCGGTTCTCGAACAAATCGGAATTCAAACGAAAAATTCGAGATTATTTTGCTTCGGTTGTCAAACAAAAATTCGGAGGTCGAACCTCGCGAGATGAGCCAAGAGGACCTGAGAAAACCCGACCGCGCGGCCCCGATGCCGACTGACTCCGTTCGTTGTTATTGTATTTTCGTTACTTTGAGGATTGTATTTACCCCTAATCATGCCTCTAAATAAAGCAAGTGGGAGCAGTAAAGCTATCCTAAAACACAAAGACGCTCTTAAAGCAATGCGACAGTGAGCGCCCGGCGCGCTGCGGTTGCGCGATCAGACTAAATTAAGATCCCTGCGCACTGAGGTCCATTTAAGTTTTGGAAAGTACATCAAGACTTTAAAAATATCTTCTAAATTTCAGCGACGGCTCTGTCACAATAATGCGACCAGCACGGTGCAGTTGCACGGTCGACGGCGCGCTACGGTTGTGCGTTCGGCGGTGCGCTGCAGTTGCGCGACCGGACAAAAATGCGCAAATGAAAAAATGCTTTAAAAAGCGTTTTTTTTAAGTCTTGGAACGAATTAAATCTTTTTCCATTATTTGTAATGGGAAAAATAGATACGGAATTCGAACGATTCATGTCACGCCGTCATGTTTTGTAGGTTATTGTTGTCTTGTCCCGTTTGTCGCATTGTCACTTCCTGTTTTATTTTGATAACTCTCCTCTCGTTTCAGTTCGTGGGTCCTTCCTCTGTGCGTCAGTCTACTTGTATTCCCTGATCCCAATTGTGTGCACCTGTGTCCTTGATCCTAATTGTCTGCACCTGTGCCCTTACCCTTCTGTGTGTATTTAGTCAGAGTCTTCCCCTTGTCTTGTGCCAGTGCGTCTTGTCCCGTCCAGAGCACCACCGATCGCGTGAGTTAAAGAGACCCTTTAGAGCAGTGGTCCCCAACCTTTTTTGCGCCACGGACCGGTTACGTGTCAGAAATATTTTCGCGGACCGGCCTTTATATAAATAAATACATTTATAATAAATAAATACAATTATAATAAATATATAAATACGATGAAATAAAATGATACGACTGGCATAAAAACAAATACAAACCACATAAAAATAAAACTCACCATTACGTTGAATTAGTGGGAGCACTGAGCTTGTTTCTCAGAAACGAGCCGGTCCCATCGAGGCGTAATTGGAGACAATGTCCTTCTTGTTCACGTTTCTGTTCTTTAAAATAATTCCAAATGTTTGTCTTTTAATGCGGGATGCTTGGTCTCCATGTGCCGAAGCAGTTTTGAAGGCTTCATTGCCTCGTTAGCTAGCCTGTCGCCACATATTGTGCGTATTGGGCTTGGCGCGTCAAAGACACCTGTGGCGATAAATCCATATTTTAAGTAGGACTCCTGAAATTTTCTTTTAAATGCAGCTTTCCTTTTCTTAGAAGTCGTAGCCTCTTCTTCTTCCGTCTCCTTAGTGGGCTTTTTTCCCTTTCCGAAGAAGCTTTCCAAACATTGCTCATTTTTGCTAGCTTCGCGGGCTCTACTGGGGTGACACGTGACCGGGACGAACGTCTTGACCGAATTAACCTGTCAAGAGACACACATGCACCGACGGATGTAATTAGGAAATAATCGCCAGATTTTTTTTATATTTTTCAAAATAAATCCTTACTCATTTTTGCTAATTTTGCGGGCTCGACTGGGGAAACATGTCACGTGACCGGGACGAGCGTCTTGACCTGAATTAATTGATCGACGATAAAAAAAAAAATTCTTTTTTTCTGTGCGTCTTGGCGGCCCGGTACCAAGTGACCCACGGACCGGTACCGGTCCGCGGCCCGGTGGTTGGGGACCGCTGCTTTAGAGAACCTAGTTTGTGAAGAGACCTTTGTTGTCAAGCCTAAGCTCTGTGTTTTTCAGTGTTTGTTTTTTGCCACCGTGTTTTCCCTCTTTTGAGGCGCTTTTGTTTTTTTGCTGACTCCAACCTGTCAGAATAAATTCCTTTTTTGTTGGCACTCTGCATCCGAGTCCTCTCCTTGACCAAGTCTGACAGATTCACTTCTCGAACAGCCTTCTGGAACGGATTGTGGTCAAAAACCGAGGTTTGACTGTATGCTTTTAGAACTCTTTTATTATTATAACAATTTCTCTATAACAAGTTACAACACTGTAAATGTGTTTTTAGAACTCTTATTATTATAAAAATATTTTTATAAAAAGGTACAAGTGTACGCACTGCAATTGTGTGGGCACTCCTTGCCTTCTGCTGCCGTGTGGGCAAGTTTCGTGCCATAATTCCTCAATTTCGAAGTTTTATTTTGACGTTTACATTTTTGGAAAAAAAATCCACGATGTAGTGAAACCGCGATAAACAAACCGCAATGTAGCGAGGGATTACTGTACCATGATCACAGCGTCACAGCCACACACCCTAACTCTAACCCTAACCCACACCTGTTTCTGCTTGTTTACCAGTCCTATTTAAACATCACACTGCAGTCACTACCTTGTCAGTTCGTCCCAGTATGCTACCCTTCCGTGCTCTTGCTCTGTGCCTTGTTGCTCTTGTCGCTCTTGTCGACTCCCAGTTGCCGACCTGTTTCCGTGTACTGACCGACCAAGCCCAAATGCCGCCAGCCCTGACCAAGCGCCCATCCAACGACCAAGCCCGAACGCCGCCAGCCCTGACCGAACGCCCGATCACTGACCACGACTCCGTCTTGTTACTGGAAAGTCACGTCTGCTCACCTAATTTCTCCAATAAACAGTGTGTCGCATTTGGTCGTCCCACTTGTCTGTTTCTGTTACACATTTAGAAAACACGCAACTACGACAGAGACGGCGATTGGTAAGGGCTGTTATGATAATGCTGCTTACGATAATAGAGGATATGCACGTGACGTCACAGACTGGCTGACTGTTTGTTTGGGTGGCAAAAAGCGGTGGATGCTAGGTGGTGCTAATAGGGCCAAGGCTGGATTGAGCTTTAGAGATACGTGTACTGGGGCATTTTTTTCGCATTTTATCGGTGGCAGAGTTGTTACGGTGCAACTTTGACCATGGTGAATGGATGTGCCTATCTATCGCTTCCAAAAAGGCGATACCAAGAAGCTGTATCGGTTCCCTGCGGACCAGACCAGAAAGGATAGCTGGGCGGCGGCGCTTCGTAGGGCGGAACATGGCCGCAACAGCTCCAAGCTTTGGAAGCCAACGATCCATTCTTACCTCTGCTCAGATCACTTTGTGGGAGGTACGTAGTTTTGTTTTATTGACGTCAACATTCATCCCTTCTCACCCAGGTTGCAGTCTGTTTGAACTACTCCCCTCCGGACAGCGTTATAGAGCTCTGTACGCCAAAACCAGCAGACACAGAGACAGCTTCTTCCCCCAGGCTGTTGCTCTCACCACTCTTAGAGTCTCAGTCATTGCTGTGCAATAACATCCTGCTCTCCACACCTTTTTTGAATTGTCTACACTGTTTGTACTATGTGTCCTCTCTGCATCCATTGCAGCCTGGTCATCCTGGAAGAGGGACCCTCCCATCTGTGGTCTCGTCTCAAGGTTTATCATTTCCCCTAGCTGGAGTTTTGAGTTTTTCCTTGCCCTCTTGGGAGTTTAAGATCAGGGGATGTTTGAGAATATTTGCCATTTTTCACATGTCCTGAGTGTTGTTAGTCACCTAAATGTTGAATAGAGGCTGTGATTTACCGAAGTCAAATTCCTTGTTTGGCACGCTCAAACATGGCGAATAAAAACTCTTGAATCTTGAATCTGTGAGCTATTGCTTTGATATTCCCTTTTTCTTGCTGCTACTCGGCCATGACCTAAGGAATGCATAATTACACAGCTTCATTACAGTATGTTTGTCCAATTGCTAGTTTCTAATAATTAGATTGTTCATATATCTACAATTACAAGTCAGAATCATCCATTGTCACTGGCGGATACATGGTACAGCCACAGGCGGATACACCCAAAGATCAGTTCGGCCCCACTTGAAACACCAAACTGGATCCGCCAGTTTCCATTTTTATATCAAGCTTGTCTGAAAAACAACTATCGAATAGTTGTAAATGTCTGGATATGATACTGGCGGAAAAGTCGCCTTATCAGAGGACCAAGCGCTTGCTGTCCCAGCTCCTGCTACGCTTGAGCTGATGGCGTTCTTACTTGGTTTCCACAGCGGATCAACACAAATGTTATATTTTTTCAACTTTTCAATGTATCTCTTGCGGCTTTCTTGGTCCAACTGGACAAAATAATCACTCACGACACCCACCCAGGCTGCCATCCTCACGAGTCCAGTGACAGCGGACGAGGCTTTTTGCCACCCAAACAAAAATGGCCGCCCTGATCTGTGACGTCAGTGCATATCCTCTATAGCAGGGGTCCCCAAACTTTTTCCTGTGAGGGCCACATAACTTTTCCCTTCTCTGATGGGGGGCCGGTGTCAGTTTGTAACAGAAAAAGTGTGACGATCGTAGGGGAGCTTAAAAAATTTATTGTTTTCCAGAAAGCCACATATAACCAAATAACGGTTATTTAATAACCCTTTCCAGGTTCTTTACAGAAAAAAAGTCAGGAAACAAATAATAACACTATTAATGAAATAAATAATAACTAAATAACCCTCTCTGAGTTCTTCACAGAAAAAACAGGAAATAAATAATAACTAAATAACTCTCTCTGGGTTCCTCATAGAAAAAAAAGCCATGGAACATTAACTTTCTGTTGTGCCATGCAAAATCTTAACAGATAGAAGTTCAGCTCAGTTGTCAGAGCAGAATCTCTCTGACACATATGAGCAGTCTCTTAAAGTTCTTGTGTTCCTTCCTTATAATCCTTTTGTAGGTTCCAGTAGGCTTGTAGACACCGCTGTCTTTTTTGTTAAAGTTTGCTAGTGCGTCATAGTCTGGAGTAAAATTTGTTGTGGCAATTCTTAGGCGAGATCCGAGGTGTTGGTCCGTTTACCTCGATCTGTGACGGTTTGATGTTGACGTTCATGTGGCTGAACGTCACGTCGCGTACGTCGAGCCAAATTGGCCACTCTCTTTTAAACGCTCGGCACTGTGTCCACCTTGCTTTTCCTTGGGCGACTCATTTTAATGGAAGGATTCCAGGGGAAGGTTTGTGGGTGGCTTTAGCGCAAAACTGCATCTGAAAGCTCAGCGCGCGAATTACAAGAATGCTGTCGTCACAGCCCACGCTCTAAATTCGGGACTGATACAAATAGAGCGCGAGTGCGCCATGTCCGTACGACTGAGTACGTACAGTGTACGTCGTACACGCACTTGTGAGTGTGCACCGAGCTTTCTGACACGGCTTCCGGTAGTAAATGCGCAGGCGAGCGCTTCCCCATCTACTGGGGAAACGCAGTCATTGCAGGCAAAATGACCAAAAAAAAAAGTTTAATAATACAATTTGTTCAGGGTTGGCGGGCCGGATTAAACGGTCCCGTGGGCCGTATCCGGCCCGCGGGCCGTAGTTTGGTGACCCCTGCTCTATAGGATAGGACGTCCCTACATGATCACTTTTTATATCAAGCTTGTCTGAAAAACAACTATCAAATAGTTGTAAATGTCTGGATATGTTACTGGCGGAAAATTCGCCTTATCAGAGGACCAAGCGCTTGCTGTCCCAGCTCCTGCTACGCTTGAGCTGATGCCGTTCTTACTTGGTTTCCACAGCGGATCAACACGAATGTTATATTTTTTCAACTTTCCAATGTATCTCTTGCGGCTTTCTTGGTCCAACTGGACGAAATAATCACTCATGACACCCACCCAGGCCGCCATCCTCACGAGTCCAGTGGCAGCGGACGAGGCATTTTGCCACCCAAACAAAAATGGCCGCCCCGATCTGTGACGTCAGTGCATATCCTCTATAGCAGGGGTCACCAACACGTTGCCCGCGGGCACCAGGTCGCCCGTGAGGACCGCATGAGTCGCCCGCAGGACTGTTCTAAAATTAGCTCAAATAGCGGCACTTGTCAGTGAGCTGCATCTATTTATTTTACAGTCAAACCTCAGTTTTCGAACGTCCCGGTTCTCGAACAAATCGGAATTCGAACAAAAAGAATTCGAGATTTTTTTGCTTCGGTTGTCGAACAAAATTCGGAGGTCGAACCTCGCGAGATGAGCCGGGAGGACCCGAGAAAACCCGACCACACGGCCCAGATGCCGACTGACTCCGTTGTTATTGTATTTTCGTTACTTTGAGGATTGTATTAACCCCCTAATAATGCCTCCAAAGAAAGCAAGTGGTAGCAGTAAAGCCATCTTAAAACACAAAGACGGTCTAAAAGCAATGCGACAGTGAGCGCCCGGCGCGCTGCGGTTGCGCGATCGGACCAAATTAAGCTCCCTGCGCACTGAGGTCCGCTTAAATTTTGGAAAGTACATCAGGACTTTCATATCAGGATATTTTCTAAATTTCAGCGACGGCTCTGTCACAATAATGCGAGCAGCGCGGTGCAGTTGCGCGGTGCAGTTGCGCGGTGGGCGACGCGTTACGGTTGCGCGTTCGGCGGTGCGCTGCAGTTGAGTGACCGGACAATAATGTGCAAATGAAAAAAATGCTAAAAAAAAAAAAATAGGCGTTAATTTTAGTCTTTAGTAAACGGACTAAATTTTTTTACATTATTTGTAATGGGAAAAATAGATTCGGAATTCGACCGATTCGCTTCTCGAACTGCCTTCTAGAACGGATTGTGGTCGAAAACCGATGTTTGACGGTATTTTTGCTATTCTTGTTAAAATCACACGTGAACTGGAAATGACAATAATAACACATAGTGAAAGCTAAATTGAGCAAATTGGCTATTTCAGAAGTGTGTGTCAAACTGGTAGCCCTTAATCAGTTCCCAGGAAGTAGCTCTCGGTTTAAGAAAGCTTGGTGACCCCTGCTCTAAAGCAGGGGTGGCCAACCCGCGGCTCGCGAGCCGCATGCAGCTCTTTGCCGGGTTTCATGCGGCTCCTTTACGTTCGGCTCGCGAGACGCATGCGGCTCCTTGCCGGGTTTCATGCGGCTCCTTTACGTTCATATCAACATTTGTGGGTTTATTTGTTTGTTTGTTTGTTTTTGTGCGTGTTCGCTTCGCTTGAGTTCAATATGGTATTTTCGTCAAACGCGCATGCGCATGAGGTGAAATCCCGCAAAGGAGGAGGGGCAAACCCATTCGGGGGGGGGGGGGGGGGGGGATGTGGCTCTTTGCGGTACACAGTAAAAAAATGTGGCTCTTAGTCTCTGACTGGTTGGCCACCCCTGCTCTAAAGGATAGGACATCCGTACATGATCACTAAATAAAGGAAAAAAAATTCAAACGTTTGTATTTTAATGCATTAAATAGCCCTTTTGATGCATTCTTAATAATCAATGAAGCTTTTATTGTCGGTTATTTAGGTATTTATGTAATTATGAATAACTATAAGCATATGTGGATAAAATGTTGAGGGAAATGTGAGAAATGTGCTTCTGCAATTGGGATAGTGTTTTTGTAACTAATGGAAAATACAGTGGAGCCTCGGTTTTCGAACGTCCCAGTTCTCGAACAAATCGGTATTCGAACAAAAAATTCGAGATTTTTTGCTTCGGATGTCGGACGAAATTTCGGTTGTCGAACCCCGCAAGATGAGCCGAGAGGACCCGCATGCCAACTGACTCCGTTCGTTATTACATTCTTAATAGAAGGCAGAAACAAGTTACACTTGATAGGTTCTTTGCAAAAAGGAAAGAACATCCAGTGGAAGAGTCTTCCCAACTGAAGAGATTTGCGAGAGAGACAACACCTACAGACGAGTTTCCCGATGTTTTTATGGGAGGGGACCAATAAACTTTTTTTTTTGTGTGAAAATACATGCTGTACGTAAGAAAATGTTTTTGCTATTTTTGCTCCACACAAACTTTGATATAGTACGTATACTGTATGTTATCTTTCATTAGAATTTCTGCAGTTTTTTTTTGTTTTGGTTTTTTGAAATTAAGAAAGAAAATGTTTTTGCTGCACACGAAACGAACTTTGATACAGTACATATATATATATATATATATCTTTCATTACAATTTCTGCAGTTTTTTTGTTTTTTGAAATTAAGAAAACGTTTTTGCTGTTTTCTTTCACATGATCTTTGAAATGTTGTCTTACATTGGTAAAAATAAAAAAAATGTTTTGATGTGCTTTTTTTCCCCTCACAATTTAAAAATATATCTTTTACTATTAGAATGAAACACACAAGCGAGTTGCTACAGATACGGCCTCACATTCCCCAGCCTAGCATACTCTATTAATTCAGTTTATTATTTATATTATTTATTTATACATTACCTACTCACTTATTTATGCAGTTTATGGTGTAAAATAATGAAAAAATGCTTTAAAAAAAGCGGGGTTTTTTTTTGGCTTGGAACGGATTAATTTTTTTTCCCATTATTTGTGATGGGAAAACATGATTCGGAAGTTGAACGATTCACTTCTCGAACAGACTTCTGGAACGGATTGTGGTCGAAAACCGAGGCTCCACTGAATAGGAAATGGTGATTGTGCAACTTTGTAATAGGGTTGTCACGATACCAGAATTTCAGTAGTAGGCACAAATACCTGTGATTTTCCACGATTCTTGATACTAAATTGGTACCACGGTAAAAAACAATCCACTTTTAAAATCCATCCATCCATCCATCTTCTTCCGCTTATCCGGGGTCGGGTCGCGGGGGCAGCAGCTTCAGGAGGGACTCCCAGACTTCCCTCTCCCCAGCCACTTCATCTAGCTCATCCCGGGGGATCCCAAGGCGTTCCCAGGCCAGCTGAGAGACATAGTCTCTCCAGCGCGTCCTGGGTCGTCCCCGGGGTCTCCTACCGGTGGGACATGCCCGGAACACCTCCCCAGGGAGGCGTCCAGGAGGCATCCTGATGAGATGCCCGAGCCACCTCATCTGGCTCCTCTCAACGTGGAGGAGTAGCGACTCTACTCCGAGTCTCTCCCGGATGACCGAACTTCTCACCCTATCTCTAAGGGAGAGCCCGGACATCCTGCGGAGAAAACTCATTTCGGCCGCTTGTATCTGGGATCTCGTTCTTTCGGTCACTACCCATAGCTCGTGACCATAGGTGAGGGTAGGAGCGTAAATCGACCGGTAAATTGAGAGCTTTGCCTTTTGGCTCAGCTCTCTCTTTACCACGACGGACCGGTACAGAGTCCGCATTACTGCCGACGCTGCTCCATCCTCCCCTCACTCGTGAACAAGACCCCAAGATACTTAAACTCCTCCACTTGGGGCAGGATCTCATCCCCGATCCGGAGAGGGCATTCCACCCTTTTCCGATCGAGGACCATGGCCTCGGATTTGGAGGTGCTGACCCTCATCCCGACCGCTTCACACTCGGCTGCGAACCGCTCCAGTGAGAGCTGGAGATCACGGCCTGAAGAAGCCAACAGCACCACGTCGTCTGCAAAAAGCAGAGACGCGATGCTGAGGTACCCAAACCGGACACCCTCAACGCCTAGAAATTCTGTCCATAAAAATTATGAACAGAATCGGTGACAAAGGGCAGCCTTGGCGGAGTCCAACCCTCACTGGGAACGAATCCGACTTACTGCCGGAAATGCGGACCAAACTCTGGCATCGGTGATACAGGAACCGAACCGCTCATTAAAATCAGTTTTTTTAAAAACTGCTTAAACCGTATAGTAAACGTTATACATTATAAAGGAGCAACAGTGACATGGAGCCTTTAAGTCACACATCTATAAAAACAAGCAAGACTGATATATAGCCAAGAAGGCTTGCGCACACCCCTCAACATGTGCCCAAACGTAATTTTGCATAGTTGAGCATTTGTCTGCGCACTTTGTCAATGTGTTTGCCATTTGGTGTGGAAAACTCTCGAGCATTTTTTGCACGTTGGCTTGTTCGATTCTATAATTGCTCTGGTTGCATCCGCCTCGAATGCAAAATATTTCCACACACGACTCTTTGATCGACTTGGCTTCTCAACAAGCCGGCGTGTTGGACTTCCACTCCCACTTGCTGAAGCCATTGTTACGAATGAGCGAAAATCTTCTTCAGCGCCGCTGACTGCTGCTCCGTGCTGCTCGCATGCGTATACTGCCCCCTTCAGTTCCGGCAAAAAACGACAGTTCCCCGAGTGAAAAGTCAAACATTCGGTTCAGACGGTACCACAAAAAAGTAGATAGACGTATTTTTTGCGTGTTGGTACCGGAAGTATCGGTTCTTGCGACAATCCTACTTTGTAGTCATTGGCATGTTTCAACAATTTTTTATAAAAAAGAAAAAATAATAATTTCCACAGTTTGGCTCCTCTTCTTCTTCTTCCACCCATATCTTGTCATTGTTAGGCAAAACATTTTCCTCTATCCAGAACATTCTGTAATAATCCAAAGCTGGCGTCTAGCATTAGGCGACATACGACGTCACATCAAGCATTAATCAAAACATAAGATATAATGTGCATAGAAAAAAGTGCTGAACATTCTTAGACGCCTTTGGCAGTGTCCGTGATTTAGAAAAACATCAGGGATGCATTAAACAGTTCATTAAGGGTCATTAAGGTATTCAGGCAATTTACCAAAAAACATTTATTTCAAAGTGCACAGAAATACATATCAGATCATAAAGTAATAAAAACCTTTGTCATTACCACATATCAATAATGTCTATGTCTCCTTTATTGATTTAGTGTGTAGGTATAATTATATGCTTATAATGCTTCTTTTATTGATTTTATATGTGAATATATACTTGTCTGCTTATGTACTTTATTCAATGAGGTTTGAGCATATCTGTTTTTGTAGCTAGGCAGCACTTTGTTTTTTGACCCCATTTCTTCAAGTTCTAAAACTGTAACAGTACCAAAGCAAGTGGAGTATGGGCCATAATTGCTGTGAAATCAAAATGTCAGTGATTCAACTCATTCAAAACAAATGTTTGTGAGTCCTGTAGTCAAGAAAAACACAAACTTGGACACATCCTTTTATACAATGGAAAAAATATGTTCACAGTTTGACAGGACAGTCTGAGAGATCAAAATGGAATAATTGGGGCAAGATCCCGTTTCAAAGCATACTTTGAGGTCAGCTTCCATAATACATAATTTTTTTTCCATTTTGTCTCATAGTTGAAGTGTACCTATGATGAAAATTACGGCCATCTCTCATCTTGTAAGTGGGAGAACTTGCACAATTGGTGACTGACGAAATATTTTTTTGCCCCACTGTAAGTGAAATGGCCAGGAACTTAACAATATTCCTCCTTTGCCATAGTTGGGGAATGTCTTTGGATTAAAAAAAAAAGATGAATAATTTTTCAACTTAAAACATGTAGACTTGTAGGTGGAACTCAATTTAATTTTCAATTAAAAATGTGAAAACAATATCTATAAAACTCTTCTTGTTACCTAGATTGCAAAAGCAAGTAATCTGTATCTTGTGAAAAAACAAAAACAAAGATACAGGGCTCAAAAAGTATATACATAACAAATGCAACACTTTCTCTTCCATGTTCTGGCTTTTTGGCCGGCCTTGATCAGAAATTTGGATAGTCACTTTGTTGAGTTGTCCAGCGCTGTTGGGAGGTTTATGGAATTAAAATCAATGGTAATCTTGGTCCTCTTCGGCTTGAATTGCCTAACAAGAAGACAGGAGGATGTAAATATATAGATTTACACAAAAACAAACAAATGTCTAGAATTACTAGCCTAACTGTAGCACTGTTTTCTTTAAAGAAACAACATCTTAAAATATGACTTCTATAAAAGACCAAAAATGCCGCCCAGTTAAAAAAAGTCAAAATGGCAGTCTTCCTGTTAGCATAAGGTGAGTCTTTTTTTTGTAGGTCTTGAACTGTTACATAAATCACACAATTTTCACAGATCTAGGTGAAACATAGAACCAGGAATGCCTCATTAACAATTTGTAGAGGCACAGTAGAGCCAATTTCTGAAACCCGCACAAGAAATCGCTGAAATATTGATTATGCCAGGTGCGATGTGTGTGCCAAGTTTCACGAGTTTTCGCCGAGGTCCAGACCCTCAAAAACACCATGATTATTCTTTGTAAAGAGCACATTGTCACAAAATAACATTTTCAATGACTTTTCAGCCTTAACATGTTAACTAGATGAAACACCCAAAATTTGATAAAATATCTTAGAGTTCATTCAAATATGACCTCTGTAAATATGCAAAAATGGGCAAAAATTGTACTTTCAAATACTCATAACTCACTCCCTGTACATGTTGGGTTATAGGTATGAACGCCTTTTTTGTACATATGAACATGCCCCATGTGCCTCCCAGTTTTAGTAGCCACCGGTGGCAGTTAAAGCACCACTATGTCTCTACGTGCATTAGTTTACTACTATGAAGACCATCTCTCAACCGTAAACGGGGGGTTGGTGTTATGGGGAAAATGTTTTACAAGTTGGGACCACCAAAGCTCTATATAAAGTCACACACAAGAAATGGTTACTCACTGGAACTGTACACATGCCATATTGAGTAGTCGTCTTGAGGCAGTCATCTCAGGTGTGTCATGGTATTTGTCAGAAAGATAGACCACTGCCTTAATGCCTGGACAGAAGGTCAGTGCGACAAAGTAATGATACACAACAACTAGAAAATGCAATTTCTGGAGAAATTGCGTGTGAAGGCGAAGAAACTGAATAAATTCTTAGGGAATACTGCAGAATGATGATGAAACGAGTTGAATTACTTGAGAAATGTAGAAATGAGAAGTGTAAAACAAAATTTTGGAGAATTTCGGGTGAATTTCAAAATTGAAAATTTTGAATTTTTGGTAAGTGGGAAGTTGTGGAATAGATAGGAAAATGATGAACAGTTGAAAGTTGGAATTGGTGGAAACGTGTAGAAATAAGAGGTGAGAAACAAAATTGGGGAGAATGTGGCGTGAATTTCAAAATTGAAAATGTGGAATTTTTGTCAAGTGGGTAGTTGTGGAAAAGGTAGGGAAAAGATAAACATTTGAAAGTTGGAACGGGTTGAATCGGTTAAAAAATGTAGAAATTAGAAGGGAAAACGAAATTTGGGAAAAATTGGCAGGAATTTCAAAATTGAAAATGTGGAATTTCTCGTAAGTGTGAAGTTGTGGAATAAGAAAGAAAAATATGAATAGTTTAAAGTTGCACTTCCGGTTTGATTCGGGGCACTTCCGGTTTGATTGGGGGGCACTTCCGGTTAACTTCCTGTTAAAATTGGGGCACTTCCAGTTGACTTCCTGTTCATGTTGGGGCACTTCATGTTCATTTTGGGGCCCTTCCTGTTTGTTTTGGGGCACTTTCAGTTCACTATCTGGCCCCTGGGCCTGGAGTTTGACACCTGTGGTGTAGAATAACACAAGGCCTTCGCCTTCACACGAATAAATAAATTACAAATAATCTATTTGCATGCCTTCTTAGTATACATTGATATATTAATATACTGTACAACGATTGTCAGAAAGATTCCCGGACTGGTGTCACAAGACATATTTCAAGGAATTTAGGATATTTCACGTTTACTTTTCTCTTTGAAGTAATTCTCCGCTTTTGATGTTATGGGGGGGGGGAATTCACGCTGAGCCAGCTTGGGTGAGAGGTTGCGCCAACATGGTAATGTTGTTCACAGCCAGGAACAAGCAGATGCTTAGGGAATTGTCATAATGTGGAGGTGACAAAATGTCCTGCCCCAACTCTTACCTCATCTTGTGCACTGAATCAAGCCAACACTGCAGGATCCCTAAACATGCTGTTTGGTAGCCTTGCATAAGAGGATGTCCCTCCCTCGTAGAAGAATGCAATCAACATGTCTCACTTTGACTGTTTTTTCACTCTTCTACCAGTGAGGGCTCTAGTAATTGATCTTTAGATTGTAATATTCATGATTAATTACTGGCATTGACTCTCCAGAGCAAGTCTGGTCTTATTATTACTCTCATTGCTTGACTACCCAGACATACGTATGTGGAGACCCCTTTCCGTCCTTTAAGTCATCAAACGCTGCAGGCAAGTAAAAAGACGGAAGACAAATGTGTGACTTCCTCCATCCAGACAGGAACGATCCTCGTCTCGGGTCTACAATAATCCCTCGTTTATCGCAGATAATTGGTTCCACGACCACCCGTGATAGGTGAAAATCCGCAATGTTGAGAAAATATATTGTTACAATATCCACAAAATATGAAACTTTATTGTATTTTTGAACACTGTATTGTATTTGTACTTTTAAATGCTTTTTGGTATTTTTGAACACTTTTGTGAACTTTTTAAAGTCAAACAGATTTTCAGAAACATTCTTATTTAAAAAATAAACAAGAGTAAATATATTGTTACAATATCCACACAAGACTTTTATTAACCTTCATTGTAGTTTTATACACTTTATTGTTTATTAAACACTTTTTTGTATTTTTAAATACTTGTAAAAATGTTTAAGTCAATTGACTTTCAGAAACATTCTTATTTAATTAAACAAATAAGAAAATAAATAAGAGTACCGTAATTTTCGGACTATAAATCGCAGTTTTTTTTATAGTTTGGGTGGGGACTATATACTAGACTTATACTGAGGAGCGACTTATATGTGAATTTCTTCAAAAATTAAAAAAAAAAAAAAAAAAAAGTGAAACTGCGATAAACGAACCGCGATGTAGCAAGGGATTACTGTAATTTGAATTTCAAGTGACGTCAGCAGCGCGGCGTGGCGCGGCAGTTTACAAAAAGGACAAAGATTGATCACAGGACGACGAAGATGACAAGGGCCCCACGTACTACCGGCATCATTAGCGGCTTTGTTTGTAAGTGACACGGAGGACGAAGAGTTTGAAGGATTTAATGATTTGGAGTGACACAGAAGGTTTGAAAAACTATTATGGCTTTTACGCACGCCCGGTCCTACTCTACGGAGCTCTCTTTAACCTCCGTGGATGGAAGTCTGGGGCCGGCGCGCGGCCGGGTGGCTGTCCGGGGACGGTGGATGGGGCTCGGACATGGCTTTTACGTACGCCCGGTCCCACTCTACGGAGCTCTCTTTAACCTCCGTGGATGGAAGTCTGGGGCCGGCGCACGGCCGGGTGGCTGTCCGGGGATGGTGGATGGGGCTCGGACATGGCTTCTACGCACGCCCAGTCCTATTCTATGGAGCTCTCTTCCACCTCCGTGGCTGGAAGTGCCACCTCCGGGGATGGAAGTCCACGCCGCCACACGCCTGGAAGTCGACACCGGTGCTTGGGGCCGTGTGGTGGTGAACTATTTATGTTATAGTTATTTGATATATTTTATTTTTCGTGTAGCAACTTGTATATGTTTTTATCGTTACAGTTCAGTAGTTGTTAGCTCGTTGAACTCTTGTTTTGTTAAATAAAGAGCCGTTTACCAAACCCACGTCTTTCCTTGTACTTTGTTAACGCTACAATATAGTTATATACTAGATCTGTGGAATAACGACAAGGCTGACGTCAGAGCGCACGCGCGGCGTTGTTGACAAAGGACGAGGAATTTGATCAATGGATTTCATGATTTAAAGTGACACAGATGGTTTGATAATAGTATTGCTTATACAATAGTTATTTGATATATAATGTATATATCGTTATATGGGCCTGTGGAATATTTTGAAGTGCAAGCGCCGTCAGCGGCGCGCACCCATTGTTGACAAAGGATGATCGATGGATTTAATGAATTGGAGTGACACAGATGGTTTTATAAACGTGTTATTTATGTAATAGTTTTTTGAATAACTCTGAATGTTACGTCAGGCCCGTTCTCAGCTCTTCGTTTGTGTTTATGTCACGTTAGCATACCTATCGTTTAGCCTGTTGTTGCTCGTTCATGTCTGTTCTTGGTGTTGGATTTTGTCGAATAAATTTCCCCCAAAATGCGACTTATACTCCGGAGCGACTTATATATGTTTTTTTTCACGTTATTGTGCATTTTATAGCTAATGCGACCTATATTCCGGAGCGACTTTTAGTCCGAAAAATACGGTAAATAGTCCCTAACCCTTTAGTAATGACATAACAAAAATAAATGTTTTTTTTTTTTATGGCTGGGACAGATAAATTGCATTTCTATTCATTTCAATAGGGAATGTCGTTTGAATGATGGTCATGGAACAAATTAAACTCATATCTCAAGGTACTGTACAACTATGTTATTAGACATGCAAAGAGCATTTTTAATACTGTTGTTACACTATTTAACTATGGGAGTAAAAATAGTTCTCAGTGCAGTTTCATAAAGCCAGTAACCATTACTTAACCCCCCCCCCCTTCCCCCCAAATAAATCAGCATTTTTCTTAGCATTTCAACTTAAATCCATCACTAACAAAAGAAAATCATCATCAATCAGCCAATAGAAATTACACCATTACCAACCTGCTTGGATGATGAGTTTAGCACATTCATTACAGGGGAACAGTGCAACATAGATGGTACAGCCCTTCACATCAGCACTGTTCTTGTTCATGATGGCATTGAGCTCTGCATGGCACACTGTGGGACACAACCCGGTGATTAATATAATGCACCTGTGTATGTTCTGAGTCTGGCTGATTAACAAGAAGCACTTTTGAGTTTGTCTTCAATGTTGAATTGGTGCTGTATGTGACTATGATGTAATTTTAAATATAAGAGGTTTTTTTTTCAAAACAGTGAAAAAAAAAGGCTGACAGATAAGGTTGCATACATTTGTCAAAGCAGCATAAAATGACAATAATTTAAATGAACAATACACTACTAGAGTGAACTATTACGCCTTTTTGGATGGTGAACCTCAAACCACTATGAGCCATGTTGTGCAGACCCAGCTTAAAGTGCGATCATGCTGTTTGTGTTTAGTAATATAATATAAAACTAACTCAAAAACCCATGGCTTCTTTTCAAAAACGCTTTACAAAAAACATTCCTTTCTCCATGCCATGTCATATCCCTGGGAATTTGACAAGTTGAGTCCCGGTTAAAAGCTTGTTTCGCCGTGTCATCTTGCTTCTTTTTTTGTGGGCACGGATACGGAAAACTAAACTTTGTTTGTTGTTTGCCACGGCTCAGGTGCTGAGACATTGTTGGTGCAGTGTGCTTATCAATATTATGTTAGTAGCAATGCCGATACATTGCTAGCCTCACTGCAATGTGGAATATACTATAAATGATGCTATTGGATTGAAAGCCATATTGTGATGACAATCGTCAATCATATGCATCACTGGCCCCATTTAGAAATGTGGGATTATTTGATTCGCAAACGGACATTTTCATTTCAAAATGACAGCTTTTGAGACAATTTCCACAAGGAGAGTTTTATCAAACAAATCAGCTCTTCACCTGAGTAGCGAGCTTGGGAAATATTTATCTCGCCAAATTCATTTTCAAATCGTCATTGGCAACGTAGCAAATGCCGTGCGATCCCTGCTCCAGCTAGCACCCTTACGTCATTGTGACATAGGCCATGCAATGGACTATAGTACAGAGTGTACACTCATGAGTGAGCACTTGGAATAAAGTCATGTAATAATTGATGCTGTTATGACAAGTCAATTTTTGTTCAAGTAACACATTACCATAGGGATATTTAGTGTCCAGACGATCAGCCGCCGACCGAGCCCAAGGCAGCTGATCATCATCACAGCCGTTAGGCATTCCATTGTAGCCAATGCCAACAATCTTATTCTCCTGGTTCACTATACAGGCCCCCACCTGTAATTACAAAAATAACTAGGGCTGTCATTAATGAACCTTTATGGAGCCGATTATCCTATGGATCATTCGAGAAATTGAACACTACACCAATTTCCAATATAATAATAAATTTTGGTTTTCAAGGGTCTGGTGCCTCTTTTTTCCCATGAATACCTGCTCCAGATGACGTAAGGAATTACAGTCGGTTTTCGATCACAATCCGTTCCAGAAAGCAGTTCGAGAAGCGAATCGTTCGAATTCCGAATCTATTTGTCCCATTACAAATAATGGGAAAAAATTTAATCCGTTCCAAGACTAAAAAAAACCCTGCATTTTTTAAGCATTTTTTCATTTGCGCATTTTTGTCCGATCGCGCAACTGCAGCGCAACACCAAACGTGCAACCGTAGCGCGCCGCCGACTGCGCATCTGCACCGTGCTGGTCGCATTATTGTGACAGAGCCATCGTTGAAATTTAGAAAATATTTTTAAAGTCCTGATGTTCTTTCCAAAATTTAAGTGGACCTCAGTGCGCAGGGAGCTTAATTTGGTCCGATCGCGCAACCACAGCGCGCCGGGCGCTCACTGTTGCATTGCTTTAAGAGCGTCTTTGAGTTTTAGGATGGCTTAACTGCTCCCACTTGCTTTCTTTGGAGGCATGATTAGGGGTTCCTCAAAGTAACGAAAATACAATAACAACGGAGTCAGTCGGCATCCGGGCTGCGCGGTCGGGTTTTCTCGGGTCCTCTCGGCTCATCTCGCGAGGTTTGACCTCCGAAATTTGTTCGAGAACCGAAGCAAAAAACTTTAGATTTTTTTGTTCGAATCCCGATTTGTTCGAGAACCGGGACGTGCGAAAACCGAGTTTTGACTGTATTTAAAAAAAAAAAAAAAAAAGCCCGCGCAACGACGGTCATGCTCGCCTGGTCCTTATTCATATTTCTTCACCATTGCCCACGTTACAAAGGCAAGCTATGCCAATATGACAAGAACAAATTAATGCACACAAGACAACTGAATTAAAATCTTAACATGTTTTATGAGGTGAGATTTGTGTCAAAATTATTTACACAAATACATCCACAATTTTGTTTTTCCAGATCCACAGATATATTCGTGATTTCCACGTTTTTCAGATTCACAAATACGTTCGTGATTTTCACGTGTTTTTCGGATCCAAAAATATATTTGTGACTTTAATGATCTCATCCATCCCTAATCTGTACGGGTTAATCCATCAATATAGTTTTAAAGTTAAAAGGTTGGTGCAACCATGCCATTTTACTCATTTTTATAGCTGTATAAAAACTTACAATCTTTGTGACGGTTTTTCTTTGGAACCAACTTGTTGGAACGCTTGCGCACGCACACGCATTATATATTAATAGAACTTCATTTGCCTGTGCATGTTAACTAAAACCTCCCTGGGGAGGTGTTCCGAGCATGTCCCACCGGTAGGAGACCCCGAGGACGACCCAGGACGCGCTGGAGAGACCATGTCTCTCACCTGGCCTGGGAACGCCTTGGGATCCCCCGGGATGAGCTAGATGAAGTGGCTGGGGAGAGGGAAGTCTGGGAGTCCCTCCTGAAGCTGCTGCCCCCGCGACCCGACCCCGGATAAGCGGAAGAAGATGGATGGATGGATGTTAACTAAAGCCTGAAATGTCAGGCAGAGGATTATGGGTTAAGGCTTAAACTTAAACCTTAACCAGCCCTTCCAACAAAAACTGAATCGTTTTAAGTTTGGACACAATACACACTTGTGAGTTCGGGTCTTTGCTTCTCTGAGCTGACAAGAATGCCACAGCCATGAAGTACTCGGGCCATTCCAGGTAGTCTTCCCTCTTCTTGGTTGTGCAGCTGTAGAGATCAGTC
This sequence comes from Syngnathus acus, assembly GCF_901709675.1. NCBI lineage: Eukaryota > Metazoa > Chordata > Actinopteri > Syngnathiformes > Syngnathidae > Syngnathus > Syngnathus acus. The sequence continues at coordinate 15,871,729 of NC_051087.1, read as the reverse complement.
CATTGACAAGATTCGGCCTTAAAAGGTTTGCAAACATGGTAATCGTGCCTCCAAGAAAAAGCGTGTCTTTTGTCAACTGACGGGGAGCCCCATTTTATGCGTGAATTGTTTCCGGTGTTGTGCTTGATTTGGTTCCCCCGTGAGATTTTGTTCCCCCTGCCGCGGGAGCGCGCACGCCTTGTTTGGAAAGCGAAAAACCGATGTCGTACGGCGTCAGCACTATGTTGTTTTCAATAAAAACATGAAGAACTCACGTTTGCGTCAGTCAATTTTAATTTTTAGAAAGGATTATTCTCATTTGATGTCTTTAAATTCCTCCGCGTTCTGCCATTGAAGCGGGGTGCATTCAAAGACCAGTCGTACAGACGGAACACTCATTCACTTCACCAAAAAGCAACAATATAATTACGTGAGCTCTTTGCATAAACCTCGATGCAAAGAAACTCCTCTTTTTGGGTACAGGCTACAAGGAGTATATATTACAAAGGAGACTTTCTACTTAATTGTGATCATCATTCATCCATCCATCCATTTTATTACCGTAATTTTCGGACTATAAGTCGCACCGGAGTATAAGTCGCACCAGCCATAAAATGCCCAAAAAAGTGAAAAAAAACATATATATGTATATAAGTCGCTCCTGAGTATAAGTCGCCCCCCCACCCAAACTATGAAAAAAACCGCGACTTATAGTCCGAAAATTACGGTACTCAGGTATTTTCAAAGCAAATTAATATTGTTGCATTTATTAATTTGCTTTAAAATGACAGCGCAATATAATTAAAAGCTGACACTATAGCAATGTCAAACGTGTTCATTTAAGAAAAAGCCACACACGTTTTGTGATCAAATCTTTCATAACGAGAATGATTTGAGTGAATTGATTTGAATGAATAATTGAGAAGAAATTTAAGTTCTGAAGGCTCCTTTTGTCCCAAGCAAAGTGACAGATGGTGGGGAGGGGGGATAAAAATTGTAACAGGAACTCTATAAAAAATGTCAAGCCGTGAGAATTTGTGCCCCCCTCCCATTTTGAGAACGGTGTGCCCTGTGAGGATATGTTCCCCCCCATTTAAAACGGTGTATATGTAAATAAATGATTTGTGCACTGATAACTATACAATATTGGATGTTAAATAAATAAATAAACAAATAGATAATAATGTTTTCTTTCCTTTGTTGGTCAAACAATATTGTCTTGAATTCAAACTTGTCACCAAAGCACCCATTTTACCCCACCTTGTAAGTGCGCACTTCGCGTCATTTCGCCATTGTTTTCTGACAACAATACGCTGCCGCACAATGGACCCAACTATTTACCAACAAATTATTGCCTACAAAACAAAACAAGAATACCCAAATGGTATTACGAAGAAGGAGAAGTACGTATTGAGAAGAAAAGCTTATTTTTACGACGTTGAGGGTAAGATACACAACGTACATAAATCAAGCAAATTAGATCCAGAGACGCACCAAAAATTCACATTGCAGAACCTGCTAATTTCTACACTAACGTCAGAAACTTAAGTTTTAGTTTCTGTTTCAATTTGTTTGCCGTTTCAATTACAGGTTATAAACGCGTACCTCCTGTTGTTGGTGAACAAACGCAACCAAATCAGCGTGGAAAAGGTATTGACTCATTTGCAATGACAAATTTATGGAATGGAAAGAGCCAGAGACTCAAGGTGTGTCTGTATTGCCCTGTTTATTGAATTATATCTTGCAAAATTATCAATGAAGTTAAGAAGTTAAATGTCTTAATATTGTTGTCGGGCCAATTAGTGGCCCAACAACGTTATTAAGACATAACAATTTTATTAAAAAACTCAATTGGCATTAATTTTGTTCTTTACGCATTTTACTGAAATTATTGACAGACGTATTTTTTTCTTCTGTTTATTTTTAGATCAACCCGGTGGAATACAAACTTATTGGCATTGTCAATGAGCATAAGCATTGGAAGCTGGCGGTAAAGAAATGTTTTAATGCCACAAGAGGAGTAACATTACAGCAAAAAATATATAGTTATGTGCAGAATGTTTAATAATTCATGCATATGAATAATAAAACCTCATTTTTTGTGTTTAAAATATAGGCAATCATGCCAGGAGAAAAAAGGTCCTTACTAGTTGATCCTCTTGGTGAGTCTCAAATGGACATTAAAAAATGCCTGGAATCAACCCGGTAAGCACAGCTTCTAAAAGTCAGAGTACTATTGTGATATCAACATTTAACTGAAGATGTGCGCTTTCTTTTGAAAGTGGACTAGGTTTTTGTTTTTACCAATACAAATTATGTAATTGACGGATAAAACTTGAAATTTGTGATAATATGTACTGGCTCTTATATTTCAGGGCGTTCATGCGCAAGAAAGGGTGCAATGTTTCCAGGTGGACTTGTGGCACTGTCCCCCATCCCAGGCAACAAGATTCAACCTCTTGTGTTGTATTTGCTTTGAAAGTATGCATTTGATTTACAGACTAGATTTACCAAACTCATATCACTCAATTATGCAAAAACTTAATCAAACATTACTCAAAACTAAAAAAACTAATTTAAAACAAATTATTGTCTGACAGCAGAATCTTTTGTATGATATATAGGCTAAAGATGGCAAACATTTAAAGCATTCTTTATGCACTGTAAACATCTGACATTGTCTTTTTCAGTTTGCAGAACATCTTCTTTCAAATGAAGAAATAGATTTCTCAGCAAAGGCACATGATGTAAATAGGTACAGGCTGCAAATTGCCACCACACTTCTATTAGAGACTGGTAAGTAATATGCACCCAAGAGATGTTATTGCCACCCAAAGAATGGTCCTGACTGTGCTATCAATGCTATATACAACTCAGTTAAGTTTTACACAGGGAAGTACTATATCAATTCTTCTGTCTTTGTTTTCACAGATGATTTATCTAACTTGTGCTTTGTTTGTGGGGAAGCTACACATGACACAGACAACAGATGAGTAATTATTTCAGGTCTTGTTAACTAATGCATGTGATGATTAAGAAATATATTGAATTACACATTCGTTGTAAATTATTGTAAATGTGCTGCATTGTATGATCTTGCTTTTTTCTTTGTTTACCAGATTCAGTGTGACGAGTGTTGCAGGTGGTTCCATCTTGTATGTGTCGGGGAGCCTCCAACCGAAGGCTCTTTTTTGTGTACATGTACAGAAATTAAATGCTAAATATTTGAAGCTTGCTTGAAATCCATTTTGCTTTTTTTTATTAAAATTTGTATTTTTTTATTTTATTTTATTATTATTTAAAAAAATTAATTCTTTTTTTTCTTAATAAAGTTTAAAGTTATAATTTTTGATGTATGTTATATGATTAAGAAACAAAGTTGTTTGACCAAAATAAGGCCAAAGAAATTGATAAAGTGCAGTAATAATGGTATCACTGCACAAATCATCAGAAAAAAAAACAGCTGGGAGTCCAGCACTCACCGTTCTCAAAATAAGGAGGGGGAACATATCCTCAGGGGGCCGCCGTGAGGATGTGTTCCCCCCCTGTAATTTGGCCTAGGAATGACGGAACCTGTTCAAATTTGCCACACAACCTGAACAGACCCCCAGGACGACAGAAAAAAAACTGCTGTAGTCCAGCACTCACCGTTTTCAAAATAAGGGGGGGGGAACATATACTCACGGGGCAGCTGTGAGGATGTGTTCCCCCCCTGTAACTTGGGCTAGGAATGAGGGAACCTGTTCAAATTTGCCACACAACCTGAACAGACCCCCAGGAAGACAGAAAAAAAACAGCTGGAGTCCAGCACTCACCGTTTTCAAAATAAGGGGGGGGAACATATCCTCACGGGGCAACTTACATTGGCTCCCGGTCCATTTAAGATGTGACTTCAAGGTTCTTCTATTAACCTATAAATCACTGCATGGCTTAGCGCCTTCATATCTCGTCGACCTAGTTGTTCCTTATGTTCCGTCTCGTAACCTTCGTTCGCAAAACGCTACCTTTTCAGCGACACCGAGGGCCAAGAAAATGTCTGCAGGGTCTAGAGCAGTGGTCCCCAACCACCGGGCCGCGGACCGGTACCGGTCCGTGGGTCACTTTGTACCGGGCCGCCAAGCCACACAGAAAAAAAAAAAAATTTTTTAATCGACGATCAATTAATTCAGGTCAAGACGCTCGTCCCGGTCACATGACATGTTTCCCCAGTCGAGCCCGCAAAGCTAGCAAAAATGAGTAAGTATTTATTTTGAAAAATATAAAAAAATTGGCGATTCTCTCCCAATTACATCCGTCGGTTCAGGTCAAGACGCTCGTCTCGGTCACGTGACATGTCACCTCAGTTGAGCCCGCGAAGCAAGCAAAAATGAGCAAGAAACAGAGATGTTTGGAAAGCTTCTTCGGAAAGGGAAAAAAGCCCAATGAGGAGACGGAAGAAGAAGAGGCTACGACTTCTAAGAAAAGGAAAGCTGCATTTAAAAGACTGACGCGCCAAGCCCACTCTGCATAATATGTGGTGACAGGCTAGCTAACGAGGCAATGAAGCCCTCAAAACTGCTTCGGCACATGGAGACCAAGCATCCTGCATTAAAAGACAAACCTTAACCACTTCGGGTGTCATTGTCTCCGATTACGCCTAGATGGGACCGGCTCGTTTCTGAGAAACAAGCTCAGTGCTCCCACTAATAGAGGCTTTGCAGCTGACGTCATCAGCCGCGCACATTAGCTTGGCGGCCATCTTGCCGGTCAACATTTCAGTGCCGGTCAACGACTCACACACGCTTTCTTGTTACATCTGCTGCTATTTGAGCTTGAAAATGCCGGAAACCTGCTGTGCTGTTGGATGTAGCAATAGATGAGGCGATAAACCTTCTATAGATTTCCGGCAAACATCCAAAAACGCGATAAATGGATCGCGGCGATTCGTCGTGAACGATGGAAACCTACGATTTACACAAGGATATGCAATGAGCACTTCATATCAGGTATGTAAACTATTCACCCCTGATTTGTTTCACAAAATGTGAAATAATACAATATGGGATGATACAAATATGATTGTTGAAAATGCTGGGTGCATTTTTAGAAAGGCAGCAAGAGCAGCAAGGCAGGGAATGGGATGATTTCTTCAGTTCACACCCCCCCCCTCCGTTTTTATTTTTTGTTTATTTTTTCATGATGCTTCATCTGATTGGCTTGAAAATCATATTGGAATTGAACAATTAATTCTCATGAGTGAATGCATTAGGAAATTTCAAAAGAAATTATTATGAACCTTGTGAAACAATTTTTATTTAATGAAGCATTTTTGAACAAGAGGCTTTTTGTTACTTCATTTGGCACAAGGTAAAATCTACATTGATAAAGTTTTCAAGCCATTGGCACAAGGTTAAAATTTTTATTGGTTAAGTTTTCAAGCCAATCAGATGAGGCATCATGCAAAAATAAACAAAAAATAAAAATGGTAGCAACTTGAACAGACAGGTACAGTTTACTGAATGATTTCACTCTATTGAGTTTTTTAATATGTCAAGTTATGAAATGCCATTACGAAACAAACTGAACTGGGTATATCCCCTTCAACAACGTGCTTAATTATTTATGGTAGTCATTACGAATAATGTGATTGTTTAATTGTTTCAGGTGCAAAAAGCAAAGATCCACTATCCCCAGACTATGTGCCAAGTATATTTGAGCATACCCAGTCACCTCACAAACGAAAACTCAAATGTTCATTGAAGATCTTTGAGAGAAGACAAAATCTCAAGCAGCGCAAGAGAGACCGCGAGAGGGCATTGGCAGCAGCAGCAGCACTTGTCAATATTTCCCAGTCTGTCCCTCGTGAAAATGATCAACTACCCGCTGGTGAAGATGTGATGTTGCTTGGCCCCTGGACTCTTCTTCAACCGCAGATATCTGAAAAACATTTTAATAAAAATTGTTTTCACTATGATTAGATTATTTGTAACAGGTTGGAGAACAATAAATTATTTATGATATATATATTAATTACTAAGTGCGAAAAAAATACAAACCTGCTCTCTGGTAATGGAATGTAACTTTTCCAGCTCTGACCGGCATTTTAGTGCAAGTTCATCTGGGCTGAGTTTCATATTGCCAGAATCGTACAGCTGTGAGAGAGGTACAGGAAGCTTTTGCTTCACTGCCCTTGGCACAAAGTTGTCAGCATAGTCAGGGACAATGCTCAAAATTGCTGGTCTTCCACCGCATTCAGACAAAGCCTTGTAAAAGGCAGCTTTCTGCTCTTCAGTTGGTGGAGGAACATTCAGCAGTTTTCTCGCAGCACTTTCCTCAGGAGTTGAAACTTCTGACTTTCGTTTCTGGGCTGGACGGGCAAAATCGATATTGCATCCTTCAGCATATTCTATGTGCGATGCTGATGGTTTCAGCCACTGACAAGGTAGTGATGTGCATGAAGTGGCCGTCTTCATACGTATTCATGTCTCCAGGGCGAACAGGGATGCTGCTGAATGTGAACATGTTTCACCCAATCCAGCCATGCAGGTACAGTGGCAGCACAGGATCTGACCATCTTTCGCTATTGCTACCCAAGGTCTGAGGGGAGGATCATTCATCCGTTGAGAGTGTTTTACCTGAAACAGATAATATGACATACATATATTAATACAAAACATATATTATTATCAGTCCCTAATTTGGATATAATATACAAGGCTAGACCTCTTACTGTCCATTTATGCATATTTTACCTGGCATTTGGTAAATTTTCTCATGAATCATTCATTAAATTAGCTTGAAAATTTAAACCTGGTTCATTTTGAGCAAGAGACCAAAAGGAATTATCAAGCATGAATTCTAAAAAGTATTTTTGTAGAAATTGTTGCATAAGCTCTATATTGAATAGTTGGAAATTATGTAATGTTTTATTGTAGGAATTAATTTCTCAGATTTCAATATGATATTTTCCTTACCTTGGTCATGAGAAGAAATCGATTCTGTTTGGAATCTGCCATATCAGCCCATCATGCACAAAACCTGCTGTAAAATACTTGTAGGCATCCAGACTCTTGTATGCCTTAAGGTCCTTTCCAGTGTACGGAGATGGTGAATCGACGAGGTAATTATAAATATCTGGATATGAGAGATCAGGCAGGTCGGCTGTTGCAAAATGCTCAGGTGATTTTAGCATGCTTCTCGGTAAAAGGTACGGATCCGTTGTTCCAACAAGGTTCAACTTCTCTCGGTAACGTTTCTTGGATTCTTCATCCAAATGCCCAACTTCATGGGATAGCAAATCAGCCATAATTCGGATGAAATCGGTGAAAATGTAGCGCAGAAATCAAACTGAATCTGTACGAACACGTAGGAACGAGCTGACCGGTTGACCACCAAGATGGCGGCATAACACAAAATCACGTGACTGCAAAGCCTCTATTCAATGTACTGGTGAGTTTTATTTTAATGTCGTTTATACTTGTTTTTATGCCAGTCGTATCATTTTATTTCATCGTATTCATATATTTATTATAAATGTATTATTTATTTATATAAATGTATTATTTAGTTATATAAATCTATTATTTATTTATATAAAGGCCGGTCCGCGAAAATATTTCTGACACGTAACCGGTCCGTGGCGCAAAAAAGGTTGGGGATCACTGGTCTAGAGCATTTTCTATCCGGGCTCCAGAGCTTTGGAATGCCCTACCAATGGATATTAGGACTGCTACCTCAGTAGAAACATTTAAGACACGTTTAAAGACACATTTCTATGACATGGCCTTTAACTAACCTGTAGTGGCCGATTCGGCCGGAGTTTGTTTTCTCACTCAAATCATTCTTGTTATGAAAGATTTGATCACAAAACGTGTGTGGCTTTTTCTTAAATGAACACGTTTGACATTGCTATAGTGTCAGCTTTTAATTACCGTTTTTTTCCCATGTATAATGCGCCCCCATGTATAATACGCACCCTAAAAATGGCATGTTGATGCTGGAAAAAAGCCTGTACCCATGTATAATACGCACCCAAATTTGTTTTTCTTCTTTTTTTTTTTTTTAAGTCCCAATGATCGTCACACACGCATCTGGGTGTGGTGAAATTTGTCCTCTGCATTTGACCCATCCCCGTGTGATTTTGATCCATCCCCTGGGGGAGAGGGGAGCAGTGAGCAGCAGCGGCGCCGCGCTCGGGAATCATTTGGTGATCTAACCCCCCAATTCCAACCCTTAATGCTGAGTGCCAAGCAAGGAGGCAATGGGTCCCATTTTTATAGTCTTTGGTATGACCCGGCCGGGTTACTTAAGTCCGTAAACGTAAAATTATTTCAGAAAAAAGATCATCTTTGGGAACAACCGGATGTTATTCTGCCGGTCAGTATCACTGCGTATGCAGGAGCAAACTCGATAGCGAAGAAATATGTGAGACTCAACGGGATCACCAATATTTGAGTGATGTTCCAGTTATTTATCACAATTATTTATTATTATAATAATAATATATATAATATATATAATAATTATTTATTTATTATTCACAATTGTCATGGTGATCTTTCTGGTGATTTCTTAACTAGGCTGGATGTATTTTTTTTGTTGGCGTTGATTTCTCCGACTGCCCATAAAGGCACCACCGCGATCAGTTAGGTTAGGTTAAAATGAAAAGAGAGGAAAGTGACGTGCGGACATGTGAAAAAGGCGGCTCTGTATGGGAGAGAAGTTGAAGAGGAATAAAAACACCCTTGGAAACCAAAACTTGCCCCTCGTCGTGACTCGGAGCCGCAACAAATGTTTCGGATTTGTGTAGGGTACATTGTGACAGCAAACGAGCAGGTGATCGAGCAAGCGTCTGATACGAGAGCATTGTGTTCGTATGGAGCGTGTTTGAAGTGAACAGCAGAGAAGAAAGGAACAAGGCAAAGTGTTGTGAAATAAAATATTACCTGTATTATTTTAGGTAGAGAACTGAACTCTCGCTCTTTATATAGCTGACGTGTCAAAAAATAAAATTAAATTAAAAAATAAATAAAATTTGTACCCATGTATAATGCGCACCCCAGATTTTAGGACAATAAATTAGTTAAATTTTGCGCATTATACATGGGAAAAAACGGTATATTGCGCTGTCATTTTAAAGCAAATTAATAAATGCAACAATATTAATTTGCTTTGAAAATACCTGAGTAATAAAATGGATGGATGAATGATGATCACAATTAAGTAGAAAGTCTCCTTTGTAATATATACGCCTTGTAGCATGTAACGGTACCCAAAAAGAGGAGTTTCTTTGCATCGAGGTTTATGCAAAGAGCTCACGTAATTATATTGTTGCTTTTTGGTGAAGTGAATGAGTGTTCCGTCTGTACGACTGGTCTTTGAATGCACCCCGCTTCAATGGCAGAACGCGGATGAATTTAAAGACATCAAATGAGAATAATCCTTTATAAAAGTTAAAATTGACTGACGCAAACGTGAGTTCTTCATGTTTTTATTGAAAACAACATAGTGCTGACGCCGTACGACATCGGTTTTTCGCTTTCCAAACAAGGCGTGCGCGCTCCCGCGGCAGGGGGAACAAAATCTCACGGGGGAACCAAATCAAGCACAACACCGGAGTTGTCTCTCGTCAGATAAAACACTTACCCATGGCAAATTTCTGTCTTCGGCCGCGAATTGTTTTCCATAATCGGTCAACCTGGTCCACAATACAAAACTTTACTTTCTACGCTTGGTCCGCCAATTTGTTGCTCCCTTTCTCTACTTAACATAACCCGGAAACAATGTTGTTCACCCTGGGTTTTGTTTTACAGGTAAACTAAACTAATCGGAGCCATGTGCGAAAGTTCCAAGACTAGTTGTGTGTCAAAGATTTACTATACAACCCAAAATCCTATCTAATAAAGTCCAAAGTGTAATACATACATAAAAAAATAAATTAAAATAAATTTTCTTTCTTCAAAGTTTAGTCTGGCTGCCATCATTTGGATCGATGGGTTTAATCTGCAAAGAAAAACCAAACTTTTGAGTAATCAGCTGCTAAAAGGTGTATATCTTTCTGGGACAACCTGTATATATGCCGTTGCCTGTCAGTCCTCGTGAGGAATAAACTAAAAAAACTATATCAACTTCCTCCGTTCCAACATTGCCATCTAGTGGCTAATCAAATGCCTTACCTGCTAAACTGTTAAAATACAAGCGCCTTAACAGTACATGACAAACCAAGCACTGCAGGCAATCTTAAATCTGAGACTATTTTTGTTTGGAAAAATTATACCCATTACAATCTGCAAGCAAACACTGATCTTACAATCAGGGCCAGCAAGGCATTCTCTTCTGGCCCTGCAGAAGCACTGACCTAATTTAATTCTTGTTGAGGCTCCACTGTCTCCCCCTAGTAATTAGGGTAGTTTGATTAGTAAAGTTTGGTCTCGATTTGGTGTCGTGTTCAGCCACATCCATATAATCATGCTTAAATGTGCTAAACGGTTCAGCTTTCTCCTTAAGTGTACAGTTGTTTTTAAGATGATCGGTTCATCTGCTGAGTGTTTCAGGGAGGCTTATGGCTGTCTCCGCCACCCCCCTACCCCACAGCCTCTCGTGCTGAGTAATATTAATGCTCTCCGTTTAAGAAATCTAGTTCAGGGTGTTTGTTAATTTAGGGGATATTCACCTATACACCTCGGTTCTCGACACCAATTCGTTCCAGAAGGAGCGTTGAGAAGCGAAACTTTGAGTTCCGAAGCAATTTGCCTCATTATAAATAACTGAAAACCCAACAATCTGTTCTCAGCCTGCAAATTTTTACACTAACGTTCCCTTTTTCATACCACAATTGCGGAGCGAAGATGCGCAGGGTTGAATATGCAAAACTAAATAATATAATATACACTGCTCAAAAAAATTAAAGGAACAGTTTTTTATCAAGGTATGGCATGAATTCAATTAGACTTTTCTGATAAGGGTTTGGTCAGGTACGTGGCAGAGGGGGTTGTTAATCAGTTTCAGCTGCATTGGTGTTGATGGAATTAACAACAGGTGCACTAGAGGGGCAACAACGAGATGGTCCCCAAAACAGGACTGGTTTTGCAGGTGGAGGCCATTTCAAGTTCCTCCCTCTTGATCTTTTTTAACTGTTTTTCCACAAGTGTTGGCTTTAGCTAGAGTCATTATCACGACTGGGAGCATGGGGCGATTTCTTAACCCTCCTGAAGTTGCGCAGATTGTCCAACTCCTCCAGGATGGCACATCCATGCGTGCTGTTGCAAGAAGATTTCATATGTCTCCCAGTACAATCTCCAGAGCATGGAGGAGATTCCAGGAGACAGGCAGTTACTCTAGGAGAGCTGGACAGGGCCGTAGACGGTCCTCATTCCATCAGCAGGACCGATATCTGCTGCTTTGTGCAAGGAGGAACAGGTTGAGCACTGCCCGAGCCCTACAGAATGACCTCCAGCAGGCTACTGGTGTGAATGTCTCTGCCCAAACAGTCAGAAACAGACTTCACGAGAGAGGCCTCAGGGCACGACGTCCTGTAGTGCAGTGGTCCCCAACCACCGGGCCGCGGACCGGTACCGGTCCGTGGGTCACTTGGTACCGGGCCGCCAAGCCGCACAGGAAAAAAAAAAAAAATATATATATATATATATATATATATATATATTTTTTCTTCATTGACGATCAATTCATTCAGGTTAAGACGCTCGTCCCGGTCACGTGACATGTTTCCCCAGTCGAGCCCGCAAAGCTAGCAAAAATGAGTAAGAATTTATTTTGAAAAATATAAAAAATTTGGCGAATCTCTCCCAATTACATCTGTCGGTGCATCTGAAAAATAAGGACTCTTGACACAGGGCGCTCGTCTCGGTCACGTGACAGGTCATCACAGTCAAGCCCGCGAGGCAAGCAAAAATGAGCAAGAAACAGAGAAGTTTGGAAAGCTTCTTCGGAAAGGGAAAAACGTCCAATGAGGACACTGAAGAAGAAGAGGCTACGACTTCTAAGAAAAGGAAAGCTGCATTTAAAAGAACATTTCTGGAGTCCTACTTAAAATATGGATTTATCGCCACAGGTGACTCTGACGCGCCAAGTGCACTCCGCATATGTGGCGAAAGGCTAGCTAACGAGGCAATGAAGCCTTCAAACCTGCTTCGGCACATGGAGACCAAGCATCCTGCATTTAAAGACAAACCTTAACCACTTCGGGTGTCATTGTCTCCGATTACGCCTAGATGGGAACGGCTCATTTCTGAGAAAAGAGCTCGGTGCTCCCACTAATTCAACGTTTTATTTTTATGTGGTTTATATTAGTTTTTATGCCAGTCGTATCATTTTATTTCATCCTATTTATATATATAAATATTTAAATAATAAAAATATAAATATATTTATTTATATAAAGGCCGGTCCGCGAAAATATTTCTGACACGTAACCGGTCCGTGGTGCAAAAAAGGTTGGGGACCACTGCTGTAGTGTGCCCTGTGCTCATTGCTCAGCACCGTGGAGCTTGATTGGCATTTCCATGGAGGGACGAACAGACCTCTACAGGCTAGAGAACGGCAGTCTGACTGCCATTAGGTATCGGGATGAAATCCTTGCACCCATTGTCAGACCCTACGCTGGTGCAGTAGGTCCTGGGTTCCTCCTGATCCACAACAATGCCCGGCCTCATGTGGCAAGAGTATGCAGACAGTATCTGGAGGATGAAGGAATTGACACAATTGAATGGCCCTCACGATCACCTATAAACCCGATAGAACACCGGGACATAATGTTTCGGTCCATCATACGCCGCCAGGTTGCTCCTCAGACTTTACAGGAGCTTACTGATGCCCTTAGACCAGTGGTTCCCAAACTTTTGCAGGCTGGCGCCCCCTTTGGCTCCCCAGTGAATTCCTAGCGCCCCCCCCCCAAGGCACATATGGAAACAAACACCTCTTTCTTGATATTTGGTTTGCTGCAATTTGAAAAGAGAGAGGTTAAACACAAATGTGTATTTCACAAATAAAACCCAATTTAGTATTTAGTAAACCAATTTATTTATATAAATAAATAAATAATACATTTATAATATCATTACCATTACGTTGAATTAGTGGGAGCACTGAGTTTGTTTCTCAGAAACGAGCCGGTCCCATCTAGACGTAATCGGAGACAATGACACCCGAAGTGATTTAAGGTTTGTCTTTTATTGCAGGATGCTTGGTCTCCATGTGTTGAAGCAGTTTTGAATGCTTCACTGCCTGGTTAGTTAGCCTGTCGCCACATATTAGCTTTGCGGGCTCGACTGGGCAAACATGTCACGTGACCGGGACGAGTGTCTTGACCTGAATTAATTGATCGTCGATAAAAAAAAAAATTCTGTGCGGCTTGGCGGCCCGGTACCAAGTGACCCACGTACCGGTCCGCGGCCCGGTGGTTGGGGACCACTGCCCTAACCAGCTCAACACAACACAACACGGCGCGTTCTGGCGAGTCCCCAATTTCATGTTGACTTGAACTCAAGATGATGTTGACCGCCAGAATGCGGTTTTTATTATAAGATAAAATTCTGAACATTACAAGCTTGAAATTACAAACCTGAGCTTTTGCTTTTGTAGTCTATGCTGTCGGATCTGACTGGGCCAGAGCGGCGTGTTGTGTACAAATCGACTGCCGCCCCCCTACCGCCCCTTTCTTCCTCACCGCCCCCCCAGATCTTGCCACCGCCCCCAGGGGGGCGGTACCGCCCACTTTGGGAACCACTGCCTTAGACAGATCTGGGAGGACATCTCACAAGACATCATCAGTCGTCTTATTAGGAGCATGCCGCGACGTTGTCAAGCATGCATACAAGCTCGTCGGGGCCAAACAAGATATTGAAAAGAATTTCGAGTTGCAGAAATTGAATTTAGGCAAAATGGACAAGCCTGCCATATCATTTTTTCACTTTGATTTTTGGGGTCAAGTCAAGTAAAGTTTATTTGTATAGCCCTAAATCACAAGCAGTCTGAAAGGGCTTCACATAGACAAAAAAACGACAATTATTCTCAAAGCATCCTCTGATCTTAAGCTCCCAAAAGTGCAAGGAAAAACTCAAAAAAACCCTACCAGGGGAAAATGAGAAACCTTGAGAAGGGACCACAGATGGAAGGATCTGCCTTTCAGGATCACCAGGCTGCAATGGATGCAGAGAGGGCACAAATAATACATAATATGAGAATCAATGAAAAAGTGGATGTCCAAGTCAAAGCGAAGAGCTGCCGGAGGTGCCCTCGATTGTCCTGGCAGTGTCTTCGAGGAGGGTAAGCTGCAGTTCCCTCATCCTGAATTGGTCCACGAGAATCCAGATAGCCGCTGTCAGCTTGGGTGCCACCTAACCACCTCCCCAGCCGGGAAGGGGTGGGGGGAGGGGGGATGGGGAGAGGGAGCGAAAACAAACTCCAGCCGAATCGGCCACTACAGGTTAATTAAAGGCCATATCATAGAAATGTGTCTTTAAACGTGTCTTAAATGTTTCTAGTGAGGTAGCAGTTCTAATATCCATTGGTAGGGCATTGGGCTGCAGACATTTTCTTGGCTCTCGGTGTCACTAAAAGACTAGCGTTTTGCGAACGAAGGTTACGAGACGGAAAATAAGGAACAACTAGGTCAACGAGATATGAAGGCGCTAAGCCATGCATTGTTTTATAGCAGTGGTTCCCAAAGTGGGCGGTACCGCCCCCCTGGGGGCGGTGGAAAGATCTGGGGGGGCGGTGAGGAAGAAAGGGGCGGTAGGGGGGCGGTAGGGGGGCGGCAGTCGATTTGTACACAACACGCCGCTCTGGCCCAGCCAGTTTTTGGTTACAAAAAAAAATCTCTGACTGCTATCAAGTGCTGTGGAACAAGGTCAAGATGTACTTCATTGCCTTCCCAACATCATATTTAGTAGAACAGGGCTTCAGTGCAGTCACCTTGCTTCTTTCCAAGCAAAGAAACCGACTGAAAATTACTGACCGCGGGGATCTTCGACTTCTTCTTAGTGAGTTCCAGCCTGATGTTGAGAAGCTTATGTCCCTGCACCAAGCACATCCATCCCATTAATATTACGTGTGAGACAATGAAGGTTACTGGTGGAATGTTTATTTACGATTCTATGTTGCTGAAACAGTTAAAACTGCTAAAAAATAAATTGGTTTACTAAATACTAAATTGGGTTTTATTTGTGAAATACACATTTGTGTTTAACCTTTCTCTTTTCAAATTGCAGCAAACCAAATATCAAGAAAGAGGTGTTTGTTTCCATATGTGCCTGGGGGGGGGGGGGGCGCTAGGAATTCACTGGGGAGCCAAAGGGGGCGCCAGCCTGCAAAAGTTTGGGAACCACTGTTTTATAGGTTAATAGAAGAACCTTGAAGTCACATCTTAAATGGACCGGGAGCCAATGTAAGTTGGCTAATATTGGGGTAATGTGATCAAATTTTCTTGTCTGTGAGAGCAGCCTTGCAGCAGCATTTTGTACTAACTGTAGACTTTTGATGCTGGACTTAGGAAGACCAGAGAATAATGCATTACACTAGTCCAGGCGCGACGTGATGAACGCATGTATAATAGTTTCCGCATCACCGGTCGAGAGGATCAGACGAATCTTAGCAATATTACGAAGGTGAAAAAACCCAATTCTGGTTATATTCTTAATGTGCTTTTGAAAGGAGAGCGTTTGGTCAAATATTACCCCGAGATTAGTTACAGTATCGCTCTGAGTGATAGTACGGTTATCTATAGTTCTAGTGGTTTCCTTAAATAAGTGTTGATAACGAGTTGGACCAATTATCAACATCTCAGTTTTATCTGGGTTAAGACGAAGGAAGTTGAGAGACATCCATTGCTTGATCTCCGCAAGGCACGCCTCAAGATTACAACAGTCCCACGGATCTGTCATTGATAACGGCATATATAATTGGGTGTCATCCGCGTAACATTGAAAACTAATATTATATTTACGTATTATGTCCCCAAGCGGAATCATATAAATATTAAATAGAATTGGTCCGAGTACCGATCCCTGTGGGACACCGCACGTAACATTATAGAGCTCAGAGGACGTATTGCCATGGACCACTCGGTGCGTCCTGTCTGATAGATAGGAATAGATCAGCCTCGTGCTGACCCTGAAATACCAACACAACTTTTAAGACGCTCTAATAAAATATCGAAGTCTACAGTGTCGAAGGCAGCACTAAGATCGAGTAGTAACAATACCGATGAAGTGTTTGAATCCATAGCTATGAGGAGATCATTAGTCACTTTAGCAAGTGCAGTCTCAGTGGAATGATTAGCTCTAAAACCAGACTGAAAAGATTCATATCGATTATTGGCGACCATGTAATCAATAAGCTGCTGCGCTACTACTTTTTCAAGAAGTTTTGCTATGAATGGGAGGTTTGAAACTGGCCTACAATTACTGAGACAGTTCGGGTCAAGATTTGGTCGGTTAAGTAACGGTTTAATGATAGCGGTTTTAAAGGCTGTTAGCACTATCCCAGAGGAGACAGACAGATCACCGTAATTTTCCATATACAGTGCCTTGCGAAAGTATTCGGCCCCCTTGAACTTTTCAACATTTCGCCACATTTCAGGCTTCAAACATAAAGATATAAAATTGTAATTTTTTGTCAAGAATCAACAAGTGGGACACAATCGTGAAGTGGAACGAAATTTATTGGATAATTTAAATTTTTTTAACAAATAAAAAACCGAAAAGTGGGGCGTGCAATATTGTTCGGCCCCTTTACTTTCAGTGCAGCAAACTCACTCCAGAAGTTCAGTGAGGATCTGTGAATGTTGTCCTAAATGACTGATGATGAAAAATAGAATGCTCCTGTGTGTAATCAAGTCTCCGTATAAATGCACCTGCTCTTTGATAGTCTCAGGGTTCTGTTTAAAGCGCAGAGAGAACCATGAAGACAAAGGAACACACCAGGCAGGTCCGAGATACTGTTGTGGAGATGTTTATGAAGCCGGATTTGGATACAAAAAGATTTCCCAAGCTTTAAACATCTCAAGGAGCACTGTGCAAGCAATTATATTGAAATGGAAGGAGTATCAGACCACTGCAAATCTACCAAGACCCGGCCAATGCGTTAGATCGAACTTTAGTCAGTTCCGATCATTTTATAGGAGATCGTTTGAGAAACGCGATTGTTTACACTTTGCTGAGGCTCATGGGAGATTGCGAGCTGAGGCTCGTGGGACTTTGCGGATGGCTAATGCTATAACGATAGCTGCTATACATACCAGGCTATTTCATGTGAAAATAGGCTGCTCTGTTCATGTTTCGAGTAAATCTACGGATCGATATGGAAGGGAAACATAGGTAAGTAGTACCAATGCGTTAGATCGAACTTTAGTCAGTTCCGATCATTTTATAGGAGATCGTTTGAGAAACACGATTGTTTACAGAGGGCTCGTTGGTTATTGGCTAGTGGATGCATACCGCAACCCTAGTCAACCTCAGTTTGTTGCAGTATAGCTTCTATTTTATGCGCCTTATAATCCGGTGCGCCTTATATATGGACAAAGTTTTAAAATGGGCCGTTCATTGAAGGTGCGCCTTATAATCCGGTGCACCTTTTAGGGCGGAAAATACGGTAATAAGAAAAACAATAATTTTTTATTTTTTCATTACTTTTTTTTTCTAGGCTTCATGTGTACATAATGAGATATCGATACTTTCCCACAACACAGTGATGGCAGTGCTTATTGGTCTCACCTTGGAAGCATCAGAACTGGAGGCGAAAGAGTAGAATGGGGCAGATAACTCGGATGGTGGAGGAGCACTTGACTATAACAAAAATAAAGTGGTAATGTTACAATAACTCTCAGAGGCAACAGTCAAATTGATGGGAAGGACAGGAATCTTAGCTAAACAGAATTGCTCAATTTTTTTTCCTAGTCCTGTCAAGTTGTTCAGCAACAATTTTGTGAGGCAAAATCATTGTGCTCAATGATCCAATGGGGAAAAGATGGCAGAGGCACGCAAAACACCCAATAAGCTCTTTGAGTGACAAACTACCAACCGCTATTCCAAGGAATTAAAAAATAGACGTATCCAGGTGTTAGAATGGCCAAGTCAAAGTCCAGACCTGAATCCAATCGAGAATCTGTGGAAAGAGCTGAAGACTGCTGTTCACAAACGCTCTCCATCCAACCTCACTGAGCTCGAGCTGTTTTGCAAGGAAGAATGGGCAAGAATTCCAGTCTCTCGATGTGCAAAACTGATAGAGACATACCCCAAGCGACTTGCAGCTGTAATTGCAGCAAAAGGTGGCGCTACAAAGTATTAGCGCAAGGGGGCCGAATAATATTGCACGCCCCACTTTTCAGTTTTTTTATTTGTTAAAAAAGTTTAAATTATCCAATACATTTTGTTCCACTTCACGATTGTGTCCCACTTGTTGATTCTTCACAAAAAATTAAACTTTTATATCTTTATGTTTGAAGCCTGAAATGTCACGAAATGTTGAAAGGTTCAAGGGGGCCGAATACTTTCGCAAGGCACTGTATAAATTAGAAATCAAATAACTATTATATATGCAACAATATTATCAAATCATCTGTGCACTCTAAATCATTAAATCCATCGATCAAATTCCTCGTCCTTTGTCAACAACGCTGCGCGTGAGCCCTGATGTCAGCCTCGTCGTTATTCCACAGATCTAGTATATAACTATATTGTAGCGTTAACAAAGTACAAGGAAAGACGTGGGTTTGGTAAACGGCTCTTTATTTAACAAAACAAACTTCCAGGCGTGTGGCGGCGTGGACTTCCAGCCACGGAGGTGGAAGAGAGATCCATAGAATAGGACCGGGCGTGCATAAAAGCCATGTCCGAGCCCCATCCACCGTCCCTGGACAGCCACCCGGCCGAGCGCCGGGCCCCGACTTCAATCCACGGAGGTGAAGGAGAGCTCCGTCGAGTAGGACCGGGCGTGGGTAAAAGCCATAATAGTTTTTCAAACCTTCTGTGTCACTCCAAATCCTTAAATCCTTCAAACTCTTCGTCCGCCGTGTCACTTAGAAACAAAGCCGCTAATGATGCCGGTAGTACGTGGGGCCCTTCGTCATCTTTATCATCCCGTGATCAATCTTTGTCCTTTATGTAAACAACCGCCGCGCCACGCCGCGTCGCGCTGCTTTGCGTCGCGCTGCTTTGCGTCGCGCTGCTTTGCGTCGCGCTGCTTTGCGTCGCGCTGCGTCGCGCCGCGCTGCGTCGCGCTGCGTCGCGCTGCGTCGCGCTGCTGACGTCACTTGAAATTCAAATTACAGTAATCCCTTGCTACATCGCGGTTCGTTTATCGCGGTTTCACTTTTTTTGGGGGGGAAAATTTTTGAAAAAAAAAACATAAGTCGCTCCTTATTATAAGTCGCCCCCCCACCCTAACTATGAAAAAAACCGCGACTTATAGTCCGAAAATTACGGTACATAAAATCCATGAAGAACTCTTGGTTAACCACCATCATACTCCAATGTCCCTAAGTATATGCCACTCCATACAATGGACAGTAATGTTAAATTGCATAGCTCGTTTTGTGTTTGATAGACATTTTGACTGGTCGTCATAGATTCTTAAAAAAAAAAAGATAATAGTTTGTCAGAATTGAAGAACAATAAAGAAGAAACCTTCATAAAACGGCCCAAAAACTTTTACTAAATCAAACAAATATATACAAAAGACAAATTATTGTAAACAATTTACAATCAGTTCATTTCCAGATAGTGATAACTATGACAGAGTAAAACAAATACAAACCCATAACCTCTGAATTAAAGCAGATGTGCTAAGCAGTCATCTACCGTGCTGCATATTTATTACAGATTATAGAATTATTGAATTCTGCTAAACAGAAATAACCCAAACTTAGTTTTCAGTTTTGTTCCCATCAAAAAGAGATAAATATGCCTCCCCTATCACCAAAGGCCAAGCACAAACAGAAACTCGACTGATGAAGTGTGGGCCTCCTGTGAATAAAGTTACTTTGACTTAAGTAAATAATCAATCTAGTTGTAAGGTGTTGTGGGTGAGTCTGTACTCTTCATTAGAGTTGAGG
Organism: Syngnathus acus; assembly: GCF_901709675.1. Lineage (NCBI taxonomy): Eukaryota > Metazoa > Chordata > Actinopteri > Syngnathiformes > Syngnathidae > Syngnathus > Syngnathus acus. Next base: position 15,851,703 of record NC_051087.1, on the reverse strand, counting down.
TACTCTTCAACCTACAAATGTCAAGACAAAGGAACACTCAAAAACAGTGCAATGTTTGTACAGTGTTGGTCCACAAAACTCATGTTCAAGAATAAATCAGTTTGAGTAGAATTTTCGAACAATATTTCTTTGTTCCACGGACTGTTTTTCAGTTCGCAAAAACACAGAATCCATGCAATATTGCGCTCTTTCACATATTGTGAGCTAGTTCTCTTCGTGTGCCACCTACTTAAGAGAAACGTATCTTCCTTTTTAAATGTTTTTAAATTAAATGTTGGTACAGTCTTGGTCCACAAAATCCATTTTCAAGAATAAATCAGTTTGAGTACAATTTTGAAACAATATTTCTTTGTTTCACAGACTGTTTTTTGGTTCGCAAAAACACAGAATCCATGCAATATTGCGCTCTTTCACATAGTGTAAACTAGTTCTCTTCGTGTGCCACTTAAGAGAAACGTATCTTTTCGTTTTTAATCATCTTTGGAAAGAGTTACATTTCCAGCAGTGTCTTGTGAGCGCTTGCTGGCGGAGCTGGGCACCTGCCAACCTACTCTGCCTCTGAAGGCCATGGGTAGGGGGCAATCGTCCGCTCCTCACCAGGCGACAGCTCTGGCTCCACGCAAAATCAACTTTTTTCAGGGGCTGGAAGCTGATATATTTCATTTCCATTCATTTATTCATTTTAAAATTACTTTGGCTCATGAACAGGTCATGGTTCCACTGTAAAGATCTTATCATGATGCTTTTGTGAAGTCATCACTTACATGTTGGCGATCCTCTCCAGTCTGTCTTTTATATCACTCTGGACAAACAAGAGGAAAGAAACGCGAGCTGAACTGATTAATTCTGGGTAACAGATGTCCCCGAGCCAGATAATAAGATACAATAGCTGCATTTACATGCCTGCTTGGTTTGAATTACCGTATTTTCCGCCCTAAAAGGTGCACCTAAAAACCTAAAATTTTCTCAAAAGCCGACAATGCGCCTTATAGTCCAGTGCGCCTTATATATGGATCAATTGATGAATTTGTTGATCCATACTGGTTGTACACAGTGCTCTGCCAAAATGTTTCAGTACGTTTTAGTACGACTAGTAAATTACAAGGTCGCATCGCTTCCCAACATTACGGTAACTGTAGTCAGGGGGCGTCACCATATAGCTGTTGTACCCGCGAGGCTATTTCATTTCAAAATAGGCTGCTCCGTTAATGTTTCGAGTAAATAATTTACGGATTGATATGGAAGGGAAATTAGGTAAGCAGTACCAATGTGTTAGATCGAACTTTAGTCAGTTCCGATCATTTTATAGGAGATCGTTTGAGAAACGCGATTGTTTACACTTTGCTGAGGCTCATGGGAGATTGCGAGCTGAGGCTCGTGGGACTTTGCGGATGGCTAATGCTATAACGATAGCTGCTATACGTACCAGGCTATTTCATGTCAAAATAGGCTGCTCTGTTAATGTTTCGAGTAAATCGACGGATCGCTATGGAAGGGAAACATAGGTAAGTAGTACCAATGCGTTAGATCGAACTTTAGTCAGTTCCGATCATTTTATAGGAGATCGTTTGAGAAATGCGATTGTTTACACTTTGCTGAGGCTCATGGGAGATTGCGAGCTGAGGCTCGTGGGACTTTGCGGATGGCTAATGCTATAACGATAGCTGCTATACGTACCAGGCTATTTCATGTCAAAATAGGCTGCTCTGTTAATGTTCCGAGTAAATCTACGGATCGATACGGAAGGGAAACATAGGTAAGTAGTACCAATGCGTTAGATCGAACTTTAGTCAGTTCCGATCATTTTATAGGAGATCGTTTGAGAAACGCGATTGTTTACACTTTGCTGAGGCTCATGGGAGATTGCGAGCTGAGGCTCGTGGGACTTTGCGGATGGCTAATGCTATAACGATAGCTGCTATACGTACCAGGCTATTTCATGTGAAAATAGGCTGCTCTGTTCATGTTTCGAGTAAATCTACGGATCGATATGGAAGGGAAACATAGGTAAGTAGTACCAATGCGTTAGATCGAACTTTAGTCAGTTCCGATCATTTTATAGGAGATCGTTTGAGAAACACGATTGTTTACAGAGGGCTCGTTGGTTATTGGCTAGTGGATGCATACCGCAACCCTAGTCAACCTCAGTTTGTTGCAGTATAGCTTCTATTTTATGCGCCTTATAATCCGGTGCGCCTTATATATGGACAAAGTTTTAAAATGGGCCGTTCATTGAAGGTGCGCCTTATAATCCGGTGCACCTTTTAGGGCGGAAAATACGGTAATAAGAAAAACAATAATTTTTTATTTTGTCATTACTTTTTTTTTCTAGGCTTCATGTGTACATAATGAGATATCGATACTTTCCCACAACACAGTGATGGCAGTGCTTATTGGTCTCACCTTGGAAGCATCAGAACTGGAGGCGAAAGAGTAGAATGGGGCAGATAACTCGGATGGTGGAGGAGCACTTGACTATAACAAAAATAAAGTGGTAATGTTACAATAACTCTCAGAGGCAACAGTCAAATTGATGGGAAGGACAGGAATCTTAGCTAAACAGAATTGCTCAATTTTTTTCCTAGTCCTGTCAATCTTACTCGCATCTCGTTTAAATATCCTTCGATAGATACGCACCCTGACCGACCGATTACGCTTAAACTCGGTTTTATGAATATTAGATCGCTTCATACAAAAGCAGTTCTCGTTAATGACCTCATCACGGAACATAATCTAAACGTTTTTGGTCTCTGCGAGACCTGGTTAAAACCTAATGAACTGCTGCCGCTTAATGAGGCCTCGCCTCCAAATTTTGTGAGCTCGCATGTGGCGCGTCCTCGAAAAAAGGGTGGGGGTGTCGCCCTCATCTCGAATTCTGAGCTGAGACTTAGGCCTCGTTCGACCAATGTATTTAAAACATTTGAAGTTCTCACTGTCCGATCCACCGCTTTACCGTCATTTTATCTTGCTGTTATTTACCGTCCACCCGGGGCTTACTCTGGCTTCCTGGATGAATTTTCAGAATTCGTGGCTGATCTCGTAACCAATGCCGATAATATAATTATCATTGGTGATTTCAACATCCACATGAATTTACCGTCAGAGCCACTTACTTCGGCGTTTCAGACTTTAACTGATATGTTTGGTTTTTCGCAAGCCGTACAGGCAGCAACGCATAAGAATGGAAATACCATAGATCTGGTATTATCCCGAGGACTTGCAACCTCAAATATAGCAGTGCTGCCATACACTACTGTTTTGTCTGATCATTACTTAATAAAATTTGAAATTTTAGTTTCTTGTCAAAGACAAGAGAGCAATCGGAATTATAGGAGCCGTAATTTTAACTCCATGACTGCAACTGCGCTATCTGAGTTACTGTCGCCGGCAACTGCCATATTTCCCGCGTACACCGGCTCTGTTGATAACCTTACAAATGAATTCAATGCGACATTGTTAAATGCCATTGACTCTGTGGCGCCGTTATGTCTGAAAACTCGCCGTAGATTGCCTACTCCGTGGTTCACGGATGAAACGCGTACGCTTAAGCAATTATGTAGAAAGCATGAGCGCAGATGGCGTCTAACCAAACTTGAGGTTTTCCATCAGGCATGGCAGGACAGCCTCCTGAAATATAAAGATGCGCTTATCTTAGCAAAAACTCGGTATTTCTCGCAAGTTATTAATCTCAATAAAAACAATCCGAAACACCTATTTGATACAGTGGCAAAGCTGACTCTACGCCAGCCGACCCCCGATAATTCCTTCCACTCAGCTGACGAGTTCATTAAATTTTTTGCTCAAAAGGTTGAGTCCATTAGGGACGAGATCAAGAATACCATTCCAATCGCGCGGTCGAGCCCGCCGTGTACCAACGCTGATGATCATGCAACAACCCTCTCAACTTTTAATAGCGTGTCCCTTGAAAGGCTTACACAAATGGTTAGTGCGGCTAAACAAACATGTTTGCTCGACCCTCTTCCAGCCAAACTACTTAAAGAATTATTTCATATTTTAGGACCGTCTGTCTTAAATATAATCAAGCTGTCTGTCTCCTCTGGGATAGTGCCAACAGCCTTCAAAACCGCTATCATTAAACCGTTGCTTAAGCGACCAAATCTTGACCCGGACTGTCTCAGTAATTATAGGCCAGTTTCAAACCTCCCATTTATAGCAAAACTTCTTGAAAAAGTAGTAGCACAGCAGCTTAATGATTACATGGTCGCCAATAATCGATATGACTCTTTTCAGTCTGGTTTTAGAGCTAATCATTCCACTGAGACAGCACTTGCTAAAGTGACTAACGATCTCCTCATAGCTATGGATTCAAACACTTCATCTGTACTGTTACTACTCGATCTTAGTGCTGCCTTCGACACTGTAGACTTTGATATTTTATTAGGGCGTCTTAAAAGTTGTGTTGGTATTTCAGGGTCAGCACTAGGCTGGTTCCATTCCTATCTATCAAATAGGACGCACCGAGTGGTCCATGGCAATGCGTCCTCTGAGCTCTATAATGTTACGTGTGGTGTCCCACAGGGATCGGTTCTCGGACCAATTTTATTTAATATTTATATGATCCCGCTTGGGGACATAATACGTAAATATAATATTAGTTTTCAATGCTACGCGGATGACACCCAATTATATATGCCATTATCGATGACAGATCCGCGTGATTGTTGTAATCTTGAGGCATGCCTTGCGGAGATCAAGCAATGGATGTCTCTCAACTTCCTTCGTCTTAACCCAGATAAAACTGAGATGTTGATAATTGGTCCAACTCGTTTTCAACACTTGTTCAAGGAAACCGCTATAACTATAGATAACCGTACTATCACTCAGAGCGATACTGTAACTAATCTCGGGGTAATGTTTGACCAAACTCTCTCCTTTCAAAAGCACATTAAGAATATAACCAGAATTGCGTTCTTTCACCTTCGTAATATTGCAAAGATTCGTCCGATCCTCTCGACCGGTGATGCGGAAACTATTATACATGCGTTCGTCACGTCGCGCCTGGACTACTGTAATGTACTATTCTCTGGTCTTCCTAAGTCCCGCATCAAAAGTCTACAGTTAGTACAAAATGCTGCTGCAAGGCTGCTCTCACGGACAAGAAAATTTGATCACATTACCCCAATATTAGCCAACTTACATTGGCTCCCGGTCCATTTAAGATGTGACTTCAAGGTTCTTCTATTAACCTATAAATCATTGCATGGCTTAGCGCCTTCGTATCTCGTCGACCTAGTTGTTCCTTATGCTCCGTCTCGTAACCTTCGTTCGCAAAACGCTACCCTTTTAGCGACACCGAGGGCCAAGAAAGTGTCTGCAGGGTCAAGAGCATTTTCTATCCGGGCTCCAGAGCTTTGGAATGCCCTCCCAATGGATATTAGGACTGCTACCTCAGTAGAAACATTTAAGACACGTTTAAAGACACATTTCTATGACATGGCCTTTAACTAACTTGGAGTGGCCGATTCGGCCGGAGTTTGTTTTGTTTTCTCTCCCCCCCCCCCCTCCCCGGCCGGGGAGGTGGTTAGGTGGCACCCAAGCTGACAGCGGCTATCTGGATTCTTGTGGGCTAATTCAGGTTGGGGGAACTGCAGCTCAACCTCCACAGCCAGGATAGCAGAGGGCTCCTCTGGCAGCCCTTCGCTCTGACTTGGACATCCACTTTTGATTTTCATATTATGTATTATTTGTGCCCTCTCTGCATCCATTACAACCTGGTGATCCTGAAAGGGGGATCCTTCCATCTGTGGTCCCTTCTCAAGGTTTCTCATTTTCCCTGGGCAGGGGTTTTGAGTTTTTCCTTGCCCTTTTGGGAGCTTAAGATCAGGGGATGCTTTGAGAATAATTGTCAATTTTTGTCTATGTGAAGCCCTTTGAGACTGCTTGTGATTTAGGGCTATACAAATAAACTTGACTTGACTTGACTTGACAAGTTGTTCAGCAACAATTTTGTGAGGCAAAATCATTGTGCTCAATGATCCAATGGGGAAAAGATGGCAGAGGCACGCAAAACACCCAATAAGCTCTTTGAGTGACAAACTACCAACCGCTATTCCAAGGAATTAAAATCAAAACAGATATTTGAAAATCAGTGGCGGCTGCTGGTCATTCAAGGAGGGGTAGCTGCTTTTTTTCCAGTCTACATGTTAATTCTATTATTCTTATGTTGTGCAGTGCACACAAAACTGACATACAAAGTGAATATTTAATTTATTTTCAGGCGTGACATAAAATACTGTACTATATTGGAATCAATTAAAACACAAATGATAAAGCACACTGAAAAAAAGCAGCACCTCAAATCTGTTCAGAAGTGCTCATCCTACCTTAGTGTGCCCAAGTTCAAATTTGGTTTCCAGTAGTAGGATTCGACCATTTAGATTTTCCCAGCTCTCTCTTGATATTGTGATCAATTCTCCTTCCTTCTGAAACAACATAACAGTATGATTTTAGGTGAGATGATGGCATCAAAACACACTAATTGAATTGAATGAATGATGGTTGATTTATGTATTGTTGGGACTGTAAGTCTCTTTTTTTTCTTGGTTTGTTTGGTCCTGCAACGTATACCCAGGTGTGACTTGTATAAATTAAAATTAGAGTTGGGACTGGCACACAAAATCCATGTTCCCTATTTGTGTTGACTTTCTGTGCATAACTGCCACTTTATTTCCACCAGCAGTAATGCACCAAAAGTATTTGCAAACTGACAAAATGCAGCAAGAAATGGAAGTACAAGAAGTGGTGGTTATTCATTACCCTCGCAGGCCACCTTCATTATAGCATGCAAAGGAAGGTGGCGGTAATGCACCAAAAGTATTTGTCAACCATCAAAAACGAAGAAATGAAAGCAGAAAAAGTAGAGTAGTCATGGTTGCCATATGGCAAGTTGTGCTTGCGGTTTCCTTACGCAACAACAAGCATTTACAGCATTAAAAGGCGCAATAACTGACCAGGAGTTTAACTTTGGGCTCAATGTGACCAGGCACACAAGTTAAGGTAAGCCATTCAACCTAAAAAGAATTTTCTTTTCATAGTTTTCAGTAGTCTGAAGCGCAAGTTTTGTCCAACCAGAACTCATTCATTTCCGTCAACACTGGAAGCGTTTGAAAATTCACTCTGATGGCCTAACACCGCTATGAGAGTTCAGAGAGGCAGAGCGTGCTCCACTCACAATTTTTCCAACTGCAGAGTAACTATTCAGCAGCTTGTGCTTGAACTATTTCTATATTTCTGTACTGCCTGATGAACTAGGCTCCGGCACTCCTTTTCTTTTGAATACTGAATAACTCAACAGCACATTTGAACAACGTTCTGAGTATCCCAACGGTTGGAATGAAGCAGTGAGCACTAATTATTTGTAATAGTCCTAATTGCAAACGCACCAATGACGAGGGAACGGGGATTTTGTGTGCAAGTACAAGCTCTACTGTTTGTCTCAATCTTTTCGCCAAAAATGCGACTTATACTCCAGAGGGACTTACATATGATTTTTTCTCATGATGCGTATTTTGATATTGGAAGTTATACTTTGGATCGACTCATTGTCTTTGAGCAAAACTGTATTTTTCCATCAGTATACATTGAATAGCACACTATGCTATGTGTTTACATGACCATACAATCATCAGCACAATAAAATAATCGGGTTTAAAGTCTGTTGAATAAATCACTGTATAGGCCTACAGGTATAAAATAAGTGTCATTACCTTTTCTGTGTTAGTCCTGCTCGCTAGCTCCTCCAGACGGGCTTCCAAGGTACTAAGCCTTTGAAGACTACAAAGAAGACTCTCAACTTGACCTTCCATGACAGAAATCTTTCGCTCTATATCAGAAGACTGAAAGACATACCAAATGAGATGCATGAGTTAAGACATACTATTTTTACAAATTTATTGGATGCAGCCCATGTTTGAGTAGGTGTGTTGCGCTTTAGAAATTTCTTACATGTTGAATGTCATCCTCCAATTGCTTCTTTTCTGTCAGGCCTATGTTCTCATTTTCAGACAAATTGAATGAGTATGCTTCATCATGCAAGGCCTGCACTGCACTCTGACATGCCAATGTGTCATCTTTTGCATATGATTCACAAACCTGAAACAAAAAATATGTTGAGTCATTAATATACCGTAATTTACGGACTATAAGTCACGGGTTTTTTCATAGTTTGGGTGGGGGGGTGACTTATACTGGGGAGCGACTTAGATGTGAATTCTTTCAAATATTTTCAAAAAAAAAAAAAAAAAAAAAAAGTGAAACCGTGATAAACGAACCGCGATGTAGCAAGGGATTACTGTAATTTGAATTTCAAGTGACGTCAGCAGCGCGGCGCGGCGGTTGTTTACATAAAGGACAAAGATTCGATCACGGGATGACGAAGATGACGAAGGGCCCCACGTACTACTGGCATCATTAGCGGCTTTGTTTGTAAGTGACACGGAGGACGAAGAGTAATGATTTGGAGTGACACAGAAGGTTTGAAAAACTATTATAGCTTTTACGCACGCCCGGTCCTACTCTACGGAGCTCTCTTTCACTTCCGTGGATGGAAGTCTGGGGCCGGCGCTCGGCCGGGTGGCTGTCCGAGGACGGTGGATGGGGCTCGGACATGGCTTTTACGCACGCCCGGTCCTACTCTACGGAGCTCTCTTTCACCTCCGTGGATGGAAGTTGGGGGCCGGTGCTCGGCCGGGTGGCTGTCCGGGGACGGTGGATGGGGCTCGGACATGGCTTTTACGCACGCCCGGTCCTATTCTATGGAGCTCTCTTCCACCTCCATGGCTGGAAGTGCCACCTCCGGGGATGGAAGTCCACGCCGCCACACGCCTGGAAGTCAACGCCGGTGCTTGGGGCCGTGTTGCGGTGAACTATTTATGTTATAGTTATTTGATATATTTTATTTCGTTTAGCAACTTGTATATGGTTTTATTGTTACAGTTCAGTAGTTGTTGGCTCGTTGAACTCTTGTTTTGTCAAATAAAGAGCCGTTTACCAAATCCACGTCTTTCCTTGTACTTTGTTAACGCTACAATATAGTTATATACTAGATCTGTGGAATAACGACGAGGCTGACGTCAGGGCGCGCACGTGGCGTTGTTGACAAAGGACGAGGAATTTGATCGATAGATTTAATGATTTGGAGTGACACAGATGGTTTGATAATATTATTGCTTATATAATAGTTATTTGATATTTGATTTATATATCGTTATATGGGCCTGTGGAATATTTTGAAGTGCAAGCGCCGCGCACCCATTGTTGACATAAAGGATGATCGATGGATTTAATTAATTGGAGTGACACAGACGGTTTTATAAACGTGTTATTTATGTCAAAGTCAAAGTCTTTGTCAAAGTCAAAGTCTGCTTTATTGTCAATCTCTTCACATGCCAAGACACACAAAGAAATCAAAATTACGTTTCCACTATCCCACGGTGACAAGACAGTAATAGTTATTTGAATAATTCTGAATGTTACGTCAGGCCCGTTCTCAGCTCTTCGTTTGTGTTTGTCACGTTTGCTTACCTATCGTTTAGCCTGTTGTTGCTCGTTCATGTCTGTTCCTGGTGTTGGATTTTGTCGAATAAATGTCCCCCAAAATGCGACTTATATGTTTTTTTTCACGTTTTTGTGCATTTTATGGCTAATGCGACCTATATTCTGGAGCGACTTTTAGTCCGAAAATTACGGTACATACATACCATATTTTCCGCACCATAAGACACTTCGTGTTAAAAGGCTCAATTGCGGGTGCTATTCTGTACTTAATCCACACATAGTGCACACCGCATTATAGGGCACATGCATGACATGACAGTGTTTTAAAAAAAAACACCGGGAGTCAGACAGTGAGTTTGGTTGTAATCAGTCTTCATACGCAAATCCATAAAATTCCTCATCTTCTGTATTCAAATTAAACAGTTGGGCAAGTTCGCCATTAAACAGGACAAGTTCCCTCTCGTCATTTTCGGAGTCACATTTGTTGTCATGTTGTTCTTCGGCAATGACACCGGCTTTCCTGAAAGCTTGAATTGTGCCTCGTAAGCGTGTCTCTTTGTTGATGCCATTTTAGAGGGTCCCAAATGCTGTTTGCTTTGCACAATTTATCATGCACGGCGGAGAAATGTACTCTACGTATCATGTATAGTTTGTTTATTGATTTACCGCCCCGGCCTACGTATTTTAAGTAAAACGCAATGTCCTCTGATTGGTTCCTCGCTGTCATCTTACGTATTTTGTGTAACACATGGTGTTTGCTAACATATTACGTTCCTGTGGTAGCAGCCACACAACAACATTTACAGATTTTGGAATTTAGTCCACACAAAAGGCGCACCTTATTAAAAGGTGCACCTTTGGTTTTTGAGAAAATTAAAGGTTTTAGGTGTACCTTATGGTGCGGAAAATAAGTATTTTTCGTTGCTTTTGTTTTCATTTCTCATTTGATAACATAAATGAAAGTGAAAGAAGATGAAAAGCCTCATACAGCTAAGCCTCGATTTTATGCGCTTTGATTCCACGCGACTATCTGTCTAACTCGGTTTGGTCCGGGACCCCAATTTTTTTTCTATCGTATTTTAAATCGACAAGATTGTAGAAATTGCAGTGCTAAAAGACAAGAGGCAGCTTCTACTTTTGATTACGCAACGGTGTCGTTCTTTTTCTCCTTGTTCCTCCCTCCTGTCAACCCCTTGTCCATCTCTCTTAAAGGGACCGCAGCAATAGCAAAGGTTGTACATTAGCACAATGGAACAAACCCACCAGCAGTAAGCAGAGGCAGGGTAACTACCGTATTGGACCGAATATAAGACAGTATTTTTTGCCTTGAAATAAGACTGAAAAAGTGGGGGTCGTCTTACATTTGGGGTCTAGACATTATACCCATTCACAACGCTAGATTGCGCCAGATATCTTTAAAGCGAATGCTGAACTTAACTCCCCAGGCCAAAGCTAACCCCTGTCACGAAGAATAAAAATAAAAATAGCAGTAGCACGAAGAAGAAAAATAAAAAATAGCGGTAAGAAAGAAAAGAGAAGAAAATAAGAGAAATTATTAGTTATTATTATTAGAAAATTAGTTTACATATTTAAATGTTCAGATATTAAGATGTGATAGACAGTTTTTGCATGATTTGAATGAGGCAAAATAACATGCTTTTTCCAAATATATTGTTAAAATCATTTGTTTCAGATGTACTGTAATTACTTTCTGTATAAAAATGTAATTTGGTGTTCAAAAAGTCTTTTTTCAACCTTGAGTCTTGAAAAAAAGGGGGTTGTCTTATAATCAGGGTCGTCTCATATTCGGGCCAATACGGTACTCACACAAACTACATGGTGAATTATGTCGTATTATTTCTATCCCGAACAATGATGTTATTCCTCAAATGCAAACACGTGTATACATAGTATTTCCCTACTGCAATTTCCCAATACGCTCATATGCATGGATCTGAATTTATTTGCCCCTTCCAAGACTCTCTAGATTATGTGCTTTCGGGTTAACACGATTCCCAAATTCTGGACCCCGAAGTCCACGTAAAATCGAGGCTTAGCTGTATTGAGTGAGTTTGTGCACAATTCTCTTGAGTGAGAGTGAGTATGATTATGCTATCATAGTGTAGTCTTTTGCTAAAAATGCAGGCAAATGTAGGTGTTCCACTTTTTGAGAGTGTCATAAATCTGACTTTGTTATAAGGAAGGCATTTTGAAAACCAACTGGTCAATATGGTGTCAAATTAAAATAATTATATACTGTATATACACATTTTTTGAGGGGTGGTGTTCTGTACCGTCTAGTTGACAACGTACAGTGTGTAGTGTCTATCTGATAACAGAAGGGCCATACTTTTGTACTACTGCATCGAGTTTGATCAGTGCTTCTGTATTACATTATTATATTGTATACTTACAGTATCTGGCATATTCAATTTTGCATGGTCTGCTCCTCTTGTGTCCTTGTGTGTGACAGGATTTCTGAGTCTGGGCTGAGAGAACACACCATAAAGCTCAATGCAATCTAGTAAAATAGATGCTTATAGACAAAATGAGTAAATTAAGAGAACAAGTCCCTGCATATGCATTTTAGGCATGGCAGGACATTAAAGAGGATTAGATTACTGAGTTTTGACATTTCCTTTCATTTTAATTAATTAACCTTATATGCAATGAGGACCATCGACAAATAGAGTTGGAGACAAAATCTTGATACTTACTGGTTCTTTTGTCGGTTTTCAAAAATTTAGGTACAGTTTTTGTATTACTGTTATGTGCAGTATATTTTAATGTGACCACAATATAAAGTAACATAACAAATTTGTCAATTTTATATAAAGGCGACACCTCTATTTTAGAGTTGGAACATCATTGTCGTCTTGAGTACACGTTACATTGTTTGCACAATATTTTTGTGTTATTCATTGATCTTGTCGTCTCATACTGTATGCATGTTTAAATGTGTTTGAATAATTTTGAAACTGCATTAGAGGAGAAGATTTTTTTAAGTTTTTTAAGTGTTGTGAATTTTATGATGTGTACTTTTATATTGCAGTGATCATGTACAGCGTGGACGTTCTGGGACATAACCCACACATTGCAGGGGGCTTTACTGTAGATACATTTCACACAAAAACCCAGGGTAGCGGAGAACATTGTAGGCTACACCATTAAAAATGCTGGGTTTAAAACACCCCAATTTGGGGTTAAAAAAAATTGACCGACCTGGATTATTCAAAGTGGGTTTTGCAGGCGGCTCGGTGACGCACTGGGTAGCACGTCCGCCTCACAGTTAGGAGGGTGCGGATTCGTTTCCACCTCCGGCCCTCCCTGTGTGGAGTTTGCATGTTCTCCCTGGGCCCGCGTGGGTTTTCCTCACACATCCCAAAAACACGCTTGGTAGGCCGATTGAGCACTCCAAATTGTCCCTCGGTGTGAATGCGAGTGCGAATGGTTGTTTGTCTCTGTGTGCCCTGCGATTGGCTGGCAACCGGTTCAGGGTGTCCCCCGCCTACTGCCCGATGACGGCTGGGATAGGCTCCAGCACACCCGCGACCCCCGTGGGGACTAAGCGGTACAGAAAATTGACGGATGGTTATTTTTGCAAAACAACCCAAAGTTGGGTCAAATTGACCCAACTTCCTGGGTCTAGGGTAGACTTCCAGCATGCACATAGCTCCTTGTGTAGACTAGAGCGTCACAGTTTGAATAGTGCTACAGTACACGTGAACACACTTTCTACTGGGGTAGTAGACAATGTTCCCTCTAAGCTGCGCGCGTGCGCAATCGCGCACTGCCCGCACAATCGCGCACTGCCCGCACAATCGCGCACTGCCCGCACGTTCTCAGCGCACAAGAAATCTATCCAGCGCATAAACATCCCCCGCCCCCCCCCGAAGCGAAGCGAACACGCAGCGTTGGACGCCCCATTAGCACCCCCCCCGAAGCGAAACGAACACGCAGCGTTGGACGTCCCATTAGCAACCCCCCCCGAAGCGAAACGAACACGCAGCGTTGGACGTCCCATTAGCATCCCCCCCCCGAAGCGAAACGAACACGCAGCGTTGGACGTCCCATTAGCAGATAATTTTACATGTGTAACAAATATTTACTATCAAATTCCCACGGTCGTATCGTCCCACCGCGCTAATAAACATTTGAGAGGTGATGTCAGGCCTAGAGAACACAATCTTACTCTCATTTCGTTTAAAAATCCTTCGATAGATACGAACCCTGATCGACGGATTACACTTAAACTCGGTTTTATGGATATTAGATCGCTTCATACGAAAGCAGTTCTCGTTAATGACCTCATCACGGAACATAATCTAAACGTTTTTGGTCTTTGCAAACACTGATCCTACAATCAGGGCCAGCAAGGCATTCTCTTCTGGCCCTGCAGAAGCACTGACCTAATTTAATTCTTGTTGTCTCCGCCACCCCCCTACCCCACAGCCTCTCGTGCTGAGTAATATTAATGCTCTCCGTTTAAGAAATCTAGTTCAGGGTGTTTGTTAATTTAGGGGATATTCACCTATACACCTCGACACCAATTCGTTCCAGAAGGAGCGTTGAGAAGCGAAACTTCGAGTTCCGAAGCAATTTGCCTCATTATAAATAACTGAAAATCCAACAATCCGTTCTCAGACAGCAAATTTTTACACTAACGTTCCCTTTTTCATACCACAATTAAAGGAACAGTTTTTTATCAGGGTACAGCATTAATTCAATTAGACTTTTCTGATAACGTTTTGGTCAGGTACGTGGCAGAGGGGATTGTTAATCAGTTTCAGCTGCATTGGTGTTGATGGAATTAACAACAGGTGCACTAGAGGGGCAACAACGAGATGGTCCCCAAAACAGGACTGGTTTTGCAGGTGGAGGCCATTTCAAGTTCCTCCCTCTTGATCTTTTTTAACTGTTTTCCACAAGTGTTGGCTTTAGCTAGAGTCATTATCACGACTGGGAGCATGAGGCGATTTCTTAACCCTCCTGAAGTTGCGCAGATTGTCCAACTCCTCCAGGATGGCACATCCATGCGTGCTGTTGCAAGAAGATTTCATATGTCTCCCAGTACAATCTCCAGAGCATGGAGGAGATTCCAGGACACAGGCAGTTACTCTAGGAGAGCTGGACGGGGCCGTAGACGGTCCTCATTCCATCAGCAGGACCGATATCTGCTGCTTTGTGCAAGGAGGAACAGGTTGAGCACTGCCCGAGCCCTACAGAATGACCTCCAGCAGGCTACTGGTGTGAATGTCTCTGCCCAAACAGTCAGAAACAGACTTCACGAGAGAGGCCTCAGGGCACGACGTCCTGTAGTGTGCCCTGTGCTCATTGCTCAGCACCGTGGAGCTCGATTGGCATTTGCCATAGAACACCAGAATTGGCAAGTCCGCCACTGGCACCCTGTGCTTTTCACAGATGAGAGCAGGTTTACCCTGAGCACCTGTGATAGACGTGAAAGGGTCTGGAGAAGCCAAGGAGAGCTGCCTGCAACATCATTTAGCATGACTGGTTCGGTGGTGGGTGAGTGATGGTCTGGGGAGGCATTGCCATGGAGGGACGAACAGACCTCTACAGGCTAGAGAACGGCAGTCTGACTGCCATTAGGTATCGGGATGAAATCCTTGCACCCACTGTCAGACCCTACGCTGGTGCAGTAGGTCCTGGGCTCCTTCTGATCCTCCTGATGCTATTATTTACCGTCCACCAGGGGCTTACTCTGGCTTCCTGGATGAATTTTCAGAATTCGTGGCTGGTCTAGTGACAAATGCGGATAATATAATAATCATGGGCGATTTCAATATCCACATGAATTTACCGTCAGAGCCACTTACTTCGGCGTTTCAGACTTTAACTGATACGTTTGGTTTTACGCAAGCCGTACAGGCAGCAACGCATAAGAATGGAAATACCTTAGATCTGGTATTATCCTGAGGGTTTGCAACCTCAAATATAACAGTAGTGCCATACACTACTGTTTTGTCTGATCATTACTTAATAAAATTTGAAATTTTAGTTCTTTGTCAAAGACAAGAGAGCAATCAGAATTATAGCAGCCGTAATATTAACTTCATGACTGGAACTGCGCTGAGTTACTGTCGCCGGCAACTGCCATATTTCCCGCATATATCGGCTCTATTGATAATCTTACAAATGAATTTAATGCGACATTGTTAAATGCCATCGACTCTGTGGCGCCGCTACGTCTGAAAACTCGCCGTAGATTTCCTACTCCCTGGTTCACAGATGAAACACGTCCGCTTAAGCAATTATGTAGAAAGAATGAGCGCAGATGGCGTTTAACCAAACTTGAGGTATGGCAGGACAGCCTCCTGAAATATAAAGATGCGCTTATCTTAGCAAAAACTCGTTATTTTTCGCAAGTCATTAATCTCAATAAAAACAATCCTAAATACCTATTTGATACAGTGGCAAAGCTAACACTACGCCAGCCGACCCCCGATAGCTCCTTCCACTCAGCTGACGAGTTCAGGAAATGTTTTGCTCGAAAGATTGAATCCATTAGGGATGAGATCAAGAATACCATTCCAATCGCTCAGTCGAGACCGCCGATTACCTGCGCTGATGATCATGCAATAACCCTCTCAAATTTTAAAAGAGTGTCCCTTGAAAGGCTTACACCAGTGGTTCCCAAACTTTTGCAGGCTGGCGCCCCCTTTGGCTCCCCAGTGAATTCCTAGCGCCCCCCCCCCCAAGGCATTTATATAAATAAATAATACATTTATATAAATAAATAAATAATAAATTTATAATATCATTACCATTACGTTGAATTAGTGGGAGCACTGAGTTTGTTTCTCAGAAACGAGCCGGTCCCATCTAGACGTAATCGGAGACAATGACACCCGATGTGATTTAAGGTTTGTCTTTTATTGCAGGATGCTTGGTCTCCATGTGTTGAAGCAGTTTTGAATGCTTCACTGCCTGGTTAGTTAGCCTGTCGCCACATATTAGCTTTGCGGGCTCGACTGGGGAAACATGTCACGTGACCGGGACGAGTGTCTTGACCTGAATTAATTGACCGTCGATAAAAAAAAAATTCTGTGCGGCTTGGCGGCCCGGTACCAAGTGACCCACGTACCGGTCCGCGGCCCGGTGGTTGGGGACCACTGCCCTAACCAGCTCAACACAACACAACACGGCGCGTTCTGGCGAGTCCCCAATTTCATGTTGACTTGAACTCAAGATGATGTTGACCGCCAGAATGCGGTTTTTATTATAAGATAAAATTCTGAACATTACAAGCTTGAAATTACAAACCTGAGCTTTTGCTTTTGTAGTCTATGCTGTCGGATCTGACTGGGCCAGAGCGGCGTGTTGTGTACAAATCGACTGCCGCCCCCCTACCGCCCCCCTACCGCCCCTTTCTTCCTCACCGCCCCCCCAGATCTTTCCACCGCCCCCAGGGGGGCGGTACCGCCCACTTTGGGAACCACTGGCTTACACAATTGGTTAGTGCGGCTAAACAAACATGTTTACTTGACCCGCTTCCAGCCAAACTACTCAAAGAATTACCGTTTTTTTCCATGTATAATGCGCACAATTTAACTAATTTATTGTCCTAAAATCCGGGGTGCGCATTATACATGGGTACAATTTAAAAAAAGTTATTTTTATTTATTTATTTATTTATTTATTTTTTTTAAATTTATTATTATTTTTTTTTTAAGAAAATCATGGTACAACAATTTTTGAAGAAAATCTTGTCACGGATGGAGTGTGGAAAGGAAGAGGGCGACCAAGTGCAGCTTGTACCAGGGTTCATTGGAGGAACTCAAAACACAGACTTGGTAAACTAACATAACTCTCTAACAAAACCAACAACAGGACTGACCGACAAAGACGTGGAACAAAAAGACAGGGTGACATTACCAAAGACAGGAACAGAAACCTGTGTTATTGTCAAATATTGTTTGTTTTTTAATCTCCATCGCGGACTGGACGTCATACGGAGGCAGTATCACTGCGCATGCGCACTATGGATCCGATGCGAATAGTCCTCTTCTCTTCTTGACTGACAATGAATGTGATAGTTTAATACATACAATCAGCAAATAACAAAATACGTATTACAGGTAATATTTTATTTCACAACACTTTGCCTTGTTCCTTTCGTCTCTGCTGTTCACTTCAAACACGCTCCATACGAATGCAATGCTCTCGTATCAGACGCTTGCTCGATCACCTGCTCGTTTGCTGTCACAATGTACCCTACACCTACACACTGGTGTGCCGTGAGAGATGTTCAGCTGTGCCGTGGGAAATTGTCCAACATTAATTACGGAGCGCATTGTAAACAGGTTGGCCAAACCACTGGTCAGTTAGCACAAGGCCTGGTCAGCCACTTGCTAATTGTGCATGCGGGGCAAATCGGAGAATCTTGAGGTTTCATGTTGTGGCATCGGCACATACTCACTTTATGTGTGTGTTGCTGTGTGCTTTTACTAACAGTGACACTATGACGGCTGTGGTGCGTTTTCGGTCCGATGGAAATCAGAGCAGGTAGTTCAATGGGAGAACCTGGATTGTTCATTTTTCACCAACATAAAATACACAGTCAAGTCGAGACACCTCGACTGTGATAGCCACTCAGCCGCTGTCAGAACAGCAGAGCGTCTTTAAAAGTGACTTTGTTCTTAATGTCGCAATATTTATAGAGCTAGTCTAAAACAGTAAACAAAGTCATATTGATTCTTTTGGATTTTGATCACAATCACTTTCAATAATTTATTCCTTATGCTGTCTAAAACCTTTTTTCAAAAACTGTCACTTTTATTTACAAAAGAAATACAATTTAAAGAATATTTAGTATTTATTTTTCTTCAATTAGTCGACTCTCCATACATATATAGGAATAGAACTTTACGTCTTTTGTTGTAATATAACTGATTTTAATATAGAAGCTGGTGTAACACTTAACAGATTTTTGTTGGTGGTGTGCCTCGAGATTTTTTCCAATGAAAAGGTGTGCCGTGAATGAAAAAAGGTTGGGAAACACTGCCCTACACAAATCCGAAACATTTGTTGCGGCTCCGAGTCACGACGAGGGGCAAGTTTTGGTTTCCAAGGGTGTTTTTATTCCTCTTCAACTTCTCTCCCATACAGAGCCGCCTTTTTCACGTCCGCACGTCACTTTCCTCTCTTTTCATTTTAACCTAACTGATCGCAGTGGTGGCGGCTCGGTGGCGCACTGGGTAGCACGTCCGCCTCACAGTTAGGAGGGTGCGGGTTCGATTCCACCTCCGGCCCTCCCTGTGCGGAGTTTGCATGTTCTCCCCGGGCCCGCGTGGGTTTTCTCCGGGCACTCCGGTTTCCTCCCACATCCCAAAAACATGCTTGGTAGGCCGATTGGAGACTCCAAATTGTCCCTAGGTGTGAGTGCGAGTGCAAATGGTTGTTTGTCTCTGTGTGCCCTGCGATCGGCTGGCAACCGGTTCAGGGTGTCCCCCGCCTACTGCCCGTTGACGGCTGGGATAGGCTCCAGCACTCCCGCGACCCCCGTGGGGACTAAGCGGTTCAGAAAATGGATGGATGGATGGACGGATGAAGATTATGGTAAACTTGTAACATTAAAATTAAACGTTTTTAATATTTTTACCGCCCAAAATATGCGTCACATCCGCCGATGTGCGACATTCGAATTCCTGGCGTCCCTCACGTCTGGCAGCCGGCGTTTTTCCAGCACACTACCAGCGTGATAACTATATATTAAGTGAAGTAGTCCTTTTTTTTTTTAATTCAGGAGGACAACTGGCTGCACACTCCAGTACACGCGATGGGACAGAAGCAGACTGCGCATTTTTTTGGTTTGCATTGTTCGTTCAGTGCTGGTGGATAATATTTGGATAAGTTTGGATTTTTATCTCATAAATAAGAGGACAGGTGACTGCAGGCTGTTTGCATTTTTTGTTCAGTGGGTTGGGTAAGTTTGGATTTTTATTTCTTAAATACGAGGACTCAAATAGACACCGGGTATTTTATTTGAAATTAAGCATCAACCAAGTGTAAAATGCTTTTTGTTACATGCAGAAATAAAATTCTGTGTTCTCTGCAGCAGTTCGTTGATTTCATTTTCATAAATGCAATAGTTTTTTGTACATAGCATAATATATACATGCATAATATATATAATGATGTCAAAATGGGTTGTGGCTCCGGGTGCTTTCTTTTCATTGGGGGGCGGTCCCAAATGGCTCAGAGTAAAAAAGGTTGCCGACCCCTGGTCTAGAGCATTTTCTATTCGGGTTCCAGAGCTTTGGAATGCCCTACCAATGGATATTAGAACTGCTACCTCACTAGAAACATTTAAGACACGTTTAAAGACACATTTCTATGATATGACCTGTAGTGGGCGATTCGGCTGGAGTTTGTTTTCGCTCCCTCCCCCCACCCATTCCCGGCTGGGGAGGTGGTTAGGTGGCACCCAAGCTGACAGCGGCTATCTGGATTCTCGTGGACCAATTCAGGATGAGGGAACTGCAGCTTACACTCCTCGAAGACACTGCCAGGACAATCGAGGGCACCTCCGGCAGCTCTTCGCTTTGACTTGGACATCCACTTTTTCATTGATTCTCATATTATGTATTATTTGTGCCCTCTCTGCATCCATTGCAGCCTGGTGATCCTGAAAGGCAGATCCTTCCATCTGTGGTCCCTTCTCAAGGTTTCTCATTTTCCCCTGGTAGGGTTTTTTTTAGTTTTTCCTTGCACTTTTGGGAGCTTAGGATCAGAGGATGCTTTGAGAATAATTGTCATTTTTTTGTCTATGTGAAGCCCTTTCAGACTGCTTGTGATTTAGGGCTATACAAATAAACTTGACTTGAGTCTGTCCAATTTTTAACCCAGCATTTTAAGGGTGTATTATTACAGTTAATGTTCCCAAGCTGTCAACTCAAATATATTTAATACTATTATTATTGTGATTGAAAAAATGTCTGATGGTGACTCGTTTGTGTGCCTTTATTCTGTTAAGTTTTGTACTGATGCGTGCTGTCATTAGACTAATGCTCCGAGCGCATGAAGAGGTCCAGCGCAAGATCCTGGCGCGCACTACTGCCAACTCCACGGCAGGATTCTGGACAATATTATTTGCCAGACACAGACCAGATTTCAAGACCACAAAAAACTGATCTTTGTCACCCTCCTCGACCCCCAGAAGTTTCGGGAATACCTGAAAAAATTCCCGCATGCAGCCTTTTCCAGCTGAGCACAGAGTCACGGAACACTTTTCAATCTGCCTCGGCTAAGAACAGAACGGACTGTAATGACTGGATGATTTTGCAGGAAAATCTCCCAATCTCCTTGACTTCCTTCAGCAGAAAAATCTGAATGAGAGCATGGGGCATCTGTACACATTTGTGTTTGGCGGTGACCATCCCCATGTCCACTGCTTCTGTTGAACGGACATTCTCAGCCCTAAAACAAATTAAAACTTCTGCCAGAAATACGACAGGGCAGGCTCGACTTTCAGCATTAGCTTCGATGGTGATAGAAAAGGACTTCTTGATGGAACTGAAACGCTCGGATAATCTGCACAACAGAGAAATTGAAATCTCCTTGAGGAAAGAAAGGAGGATGGATTTTGTGTACAAATAATCAGGATTTTTGGTGAGTAAAATGTTGCTATATTTCTAAATAATATTGCAATTTTATCAGGTTATTTTTGATGTTTTTTTGTGTGTGTCGCAGCTGTACCTGCAGTAGATGTTTCATACCCATAAAATAGTTGTTGAGGGTTGGATTGATTCAGACGGAGCACTACTGCAGGCCTAGGTGTGAAATGCATAGCCGCCACTGTCATTAGTAATGTAGCTTTCTGGCAAATTGGCTGGAAATATAACCGATTTCTGTTACGCGAGCTGTCATCTGAAGTTGCTGACTAAAATACGGCTCACATCTAAAGAGTAAGTGAGTTGGGGTCACTTCAAGCAACAAGATGGGCATGCACTCAATTCTGGGCTATCAAAGGGGTCTGATTGAGACCAGAACCCTTTGAGGTTTGGGAGTGTTTATATATTAATAATATATCAATTATATTACCGTATTTTCCGCCCTAAAAGGCGCACCTAAAAACCTAAAATTTTCTCAAAAGCCGACAGTGCGCCTTATAGGCCAGTGCGCCTTATATATTAAAGTTAAAAGTTAAAGTCCCAATGATCGTCACACACACCTGGGTGTGGTGAAATTTGTCCTCTGCATTTAACCCATCCCCGTGTGATTTTAATCCATCCCCTGGGGGAGAGGGGAGCAGTGAGCAGCAGCGGTGCCGCGCTCGGGAATCAGTTGGTGATCTAACCCCCCAATTCCAACCCTTAATGCTGAGTGCCAAGCAGGGAGGCAATGGGTCCCATTTTTATAGTCTTTGGTATGACCCGGCCGGGGTTTGAACCCACAACCTTCCAGTCTCAGGGCGGACACTCTACCACTAGGCCACTGAGATGGTTCAACTGATGAATTTGTTGATCCATACTGGTTGTACACAGTGCTCTGCCAAAATGTTTCAGTACGTTTTAGTACGACTAATAAATTACAAGGTCGCATCGCTTCCCAGCATTACGGCAACTGTAGTCAGGGGGCGTCACCGAATAGCTGTTGTACCCGCGAGGCTATTTCCTGTCAAAATAGGCTGCTCTGTTAATGTTTCGAGTAAATCTACGGATCGATATGGAAGGGAAACATAGGTAAGTAGTACCAATGCGTTAGATCGAACTTTAGTCAGTTCCGATCATTTTATAGGAGATCGTTTGAGAAACGCGATTGTTTACACTTTGCTGAGGCTCATGGGAGATTGCGAGGTGAGGCTCGTGAGACTTTGCGGATGGCTAATGCTATTGCGATAGCTGCTATACGTACCAGGCTATTTCATGTCAAAATAGGCTGCTCTGTTAATGTTTCGAGTAAATCTACGGATCGATATGGAAGGGAAACATAGGTAAGTAGTACAAATGCGTTGGATCGAACTTTAGTCAGTTCCGATCATTTTATAGGAGATCGTTTGAGAAACGCGATTGTTTATGTAGTAATAGGCGGGGTAGGAACCGTTGTGAGGGTTATATGTTGCTGGGGGAGGGGAACACAATAAAGTATGTTCCGTCTTGACATGAACGAGCGTCTGTCCCGTCTCTGCCTTAAGGGTTTCTATGTACCTATTAAACCATAGAACATGGTGTCAGGAGTGGGATCCTAAAGTGTCGAAGCGAAGAGACTACTGGACTAGAGTAAGTCCCAAGCAAGACAGGACGTTGAAAGTGATAAAAGTAACTTCAGTCCGCTAGCACGGCTAGGCAGGAGCTAACGCTAAGGGAGACGAGGAAGAAAACAACGAGGCTCGAGGAGATGGCGCAATATCAAGTAATGCCACCGGAAAAATTCACGTTCAAGGCAGAAGACTGGCCCAAATGGATAAAACGCTTTGAGAGGTTTCGCATCGCGTCAGGTTTGGATACTCAAGCGGAGGAGAACCAAGTGAATGCACTGATCTACAGTATGGGAGAAGAAGCGGAGGACATTTTGGTTTCCCTCCACCTCACCCCAGAACAAATGAGTGAGTACCACAGAGTCACGCGGAGACTGGATGCTCACTTTGTAGCTCGGAGAAATATAATTTTTGAGAGAGCTAAGTTTAATCAGCGGCAGCAGGAGATGGGCGAGTCGGCGGACAGCTTTATCACCGCGCTTCATTGTTTAGCTGAACACTGTGGATATGGACAACTACACGATGAGATGGTCAGAGATAGGCTTGTAGTTGGACTTCGAGACAAGCGTTTGTCAGAACTGTTGCAACTGGATCCAGAGCTTACATTAGAAAAAGCAGTTACAAAGGCCAGACAGAGTGAAATGGTCAAGAAACAACAAGAAATGCTGAATACAAACTTCAAGGGAGACGTCGTTAATACTCAACTTGATAGTGTACGCATCAGACCACAAGGGGGCGCCAGACCCAAACAACATAAAATGCAGCTGAAACCAGGATTTTCCATCAAAGCCAAACCGTGCACAAGATGTGGAGACACAAAAGGTCACGCTTATCAGCAATGCCCGGCTAAAGATGCCTCATGCAATAATTGCAAAAAGAAGGGACATTTTGCTAGAATGTGCAGGTCCAAGAAAATGTATGAGGTCCATCTAGAAAGATTAGAGGATTTTTCTTCAGAGGATGTTTCATTTTTGGGTTCATTGGCTTGTGAATCTTCAGATCCGTGGATGACAGAAGTAGAGATGGACAAGTCTAGCGCTGTGTTTAAAATTGACACAGGCGCGGATGTGACGGCAGTTCCAGCTGGCATGTATGTGAAAGGACAATTCAATGAACTAAAGCAAACCAGAAAAGTGCTGATGGGGCCAGGCAGGTCGCAGTTAAAGGTTAAAGGCAAGTTTTCGGCGACTCTCAAAAGAAGAGACAAAAGCATAATGGAGGTCATTTATGTGGTTGAAGGACTAAGTACAGCTTTACTGAGCAGACAAGCAGCCACTGCATTACAGCTAGTGGCTAGGCTTGATACAGCTACTTTGGACAATAAAGAGACAATCAAGCAGGAATTTCCGGAGCTATTCACAGGGCTTGGAATCATGAAAGGTGAATACCATATTGTACTTAAGCCGGAAGCACAACCATTCTCCGTCTCAACTCCACGACGCATTTCTATCCCTTTACTGCCAATGGTTAAAGAGGAACTTTCTCGTATGGAGCAACAAGGAGTCATCTCCAAGGTGGAGCAGCCTACAGAATGGTGTGCACCTATGGTGGTGGTTCCCAAGCCCGCACGTGACCGAGTGAGAATATGTTCAGACCTCACTCAACTGAATAAGTCGGTTTTGAGAGAAAGGCACCAGCTACCTTCAGTTGAGAACACGCTTGGACAGCTTTCAGGTGCCAAGGTATTTTCAAAACTGGATGCCAATGCAGGTTTCTGGCAGATTCCTCTTTCAAAAGACTCATCACTGCTCACAACCTTTATCACTCCTTTCGGTCGCTATTGCTACAATCGACTGTGCTTTGGACTATCTTCAGCACCAGAACACTTTCAGAAACGCATGCAGCAAATCCTAGAAGGCCTGGAGGGAGTAGTGTGTCAGATGGATGACGTCCTCATCTGGGGAGTGGATCAGGAAGAGCACGACAAAAGACTAAGGGAAGCTCTCACATGTCTACGGGACGCGGGCGTGACACTTAATGATAAGTGTGAATTTTCAAAGACTAAAATCAAGTTCCTGGGTCAGATCATTCAGGCAACTGGAGTTAGCCCCGACCCAGAGAAAATAAATGCGGTGAAAGCCATGAAGGAACCAACCAACATTTCCGAGGTGAGAAGATTTCTGGGAATGGCAAATCACCTGGGCAAGTTTTTGCCACACTTAGCAGAAAAGACACGTCC
This sequence comes from Syngnathus acus, assembly GCF_901709675.1. Taxonomy (NCBI): domain Eukaryota; kingdom Metazoa; phylum Chordata; class Actinopteri; order Syngnathiformes; family Syngnathidae; genus Syngnathus; species Syngnathus acus. The sequence goes on along the minus strand of NC_051087.1, from coordinate 15,826,789 downwards.
ACTCAGAGATCTGTTAAGAAAAACGAACATGTGGTCATGGGGACCTCAGCAGATACAGGCTTTTGAAAGCATAAAGATGGACTTGACAACACCTCCTGGGCTGGCATTGTATGATCCTTCAGCTGATACGCTAGTCTCAGCAGATTCATCTTCTTATGGACTGGGTGCTGTATTGTTGCAGAAAACAAGCAGTATGGACTGGAAACCAGTGGCATATGCATCACGCGCATTGAGCACCACGGAGCAGCGCTACGCGCAAATTGAGAAGGAAGCGCTAGCCACAACGTGGGCATGTGAGAGGTTTGCAGAGTTTTTGATTGGAAAGGACTTTCTCGTTCAAACTGACCACAAACCTCTAGTCCCTCTACTTGGCGCGAGAAATCTGGACGAACTACCTCCACGTATACAACGCCTGAAAATGCGTCTCATGAGATTTTCATTCACCATATCCCATGTGGCTGGCAAAGACATCGCAACGGCTGATGTTCTATCAAGAGCACCGGTGACGTCTTCGGAGGACAGTCTACGGGAGGAAGAGATCAACCTCTACGCCGACACCGTAGTGGCCAGCCTCCCTGCAACTGAGAAGAGACTTAAAGAGATTCAGTCTCATCAGGACAAAGATGACATTTTGCGACAGCTTAAGCGGTTCTGTGTAAGTGGTTGGCCAGACAAGTTTTCGATTGAAAAGACTTTTATGCCATATTTCCCTTTTGCAGGTGAACTGACTGTTCAGAATGGGTTGTTGTTATTAGGCTGTAGGCTGGTCATTCCAAAAACACTCAGAGATGAAATGCTAAACAAACTTCACGAAGGTCACTTAGGAATTACCGAGTGCAGAGAACGTGCTAAACAATCTGTGTGGTGGCCAGGTCTTAGCAAAAATTTAAAGCAACTCATTGAGACGTGTGACACATGTGCCCGTGAGCGAGTTAACAACAGAGAGTCAATGTTAGGAACTGAGTTTCCTTCAAGACCATGGTGTACAGTAGGGGTAGATTTGTTTCAGTTCGGTGAAAACCAAGGTTTTGTGAGGTAGCCAAGCTTTCGTGTACAACTTCAGACGCTGTAATTACCCACTGTAAATCTATTTTTGCTCGACATGGTATACCTGAGGTTGTACGCTCCGATAATGGTCCGCAATTTGCATCTGAAGAGTTCAATAGGTTTGCACGGATGTGGGGGTTTTCACATGTCACATCCAGTCCACATTTCCCACAGAGTAATGGGGAGGTGGAGCGGGCAATAAGGACTGTCAAAAGTCTACTGAAAAAGTCCAGTGATCCCTACTTAGCTTTGATGGCTTACCGTGCCGCACCTTTAGCAAATGGTTGTAGTCCAACTGAACTGCTAATGGGGCGTAGAATACGTACTACTGTTCCGGTCATTCCCTCTCAGCTCGTTCCAAAGGGAGCGGATTTGGAAAAGGTGAGGAGGAAGGAGCGGAGCTACAGACAAAAACAAAGACTGAATTTTGACAAACGACATAGAGCTCACACCTTGCCTGCCTTACAACCTGGAGACCATGTGTGGGTCCAGGACATGCAACAGAGAGGTACTGTAGTGTCCACAGCGAACACACCAAGGTCCTACATCGTAGAAGCGTCTGGGGGAAATCTCCGGAGAAACAGGTATCATCTCTCACGCACACCTGTGGCTCCAGAACCACACATCACTGTCCCTGATATGGGGGAAAGCAACCCTACAGAGACTCTGAAAAGACCGGTCTCTCCTGTTGTACCCTCTGGTTCACCAGAACCTGAGAGACGCTATCCTTCTCGCGTCAGGAAGGCCCCAGAGTACTTTAAAGACTATGTTACTTGAGTTCACATGTTTCACTTCAGGGTCTGGGCTGTCAGATTTGGTAATACCAATTATTTAGTAGTTAGGGTGTTGCCACTGGGTTCGTATATTGGGATGGTATTGAGTTGTAAAACATTTCACCTTTTTCAGCAAGTTGTTGGGGAACTAATCTGTTGTACTAATTTTCTACGCAAAGATTATTTCCCATTGAGAAAGGGGGATGTAGTAATAGGCGGGGTAGGAACCGTTGTGAGGGTTATATGTTGCTGGGGGAGGGGAACACAATAAAGTATGTTCCGTCTTGACATGAACGAGCGTCTGTCCCGTCTCTGCCTTTAGGGTTTCTATGTACCTATTAAACCATAGAACAGTTTACACTTTGCTGAGGCTCATGGGAGATTGCGAGGTTAGGCTCGTGAGACTTTGCGGATGGCTAATGCAATTGCGATAGCTGCTATACGTACCAGGCTATTTCATGTCAAAATAGGCTGCTCTGTTAATGTTTCGAGTAAATCTACGGATCGATATGGAAGGGAAACATAGGTAAGTAGTACCAATGCGTTAGATCGAACTTTAGTCAGTTCCGATCATTTTATAGGAGATCGTTTGAGAAACGCGATTGTTTACACTTTGCTGAGGCTCATGGGAGATTGCGAGGTGAGGCTCGTGAGACTTTGCGGATGGCTAATGCTATTGCGATAGCTGCTATACGTACCAGGCTATTTCATGTCAAAATAGGCTGCTCTGTTAATGTTTCGAGTAAATCTACGGATCGATATGGAAGGGAAACATAGGTAAGTAGTACCAATGCGTTAGATCGAACTTTAGTCAGTTCCGATCATTTTATAGGAGATCGTTTGAGAAACGCGATTGTTTACACTTTGCTGAGGCTCATGGGAGATTGCGAGGTGAGGCTCGTGAGACTTTGCGGATGGCTAATGCTATTGCGATAGCTGCTATACGTACCAGGCTATTTCATGTCAAAATAGGCTGCTCTGTTAATGTTTCGAGTAAATCTACGGATCGATATGGAAGGGAAACATAGGTAAGTAGTACCAATGCGTTAGATCGAACTTTAGTCAGTTCTGATCATTTTATAGGAGATCGTTTGAGAAACGCGATTGTTTATAGAGGGCTCGTTGGTTATTGGCTAGTGGATGCATACCGCAACCCTAGTCAACCTCAGTTTGATGCAGTATAGCTTCTATTTTATGCGCCTTATAAGCCGGTGCGCCTTATATATGGACAAAGTTTTAAAATGGGCCGTTCATTGAAGGTGCGCCTTATAACCCGGTGCGCCTTTTAGGGCGGAAAATACGGTAATTAATTATAATAATTATTATATTAATTATTATATTAATTAAAAAGTGCTTTGAGAGTTGTAGCATACTAGCTCATTGCCATCTGCTAACCAGCAGTCTACCAAGTGTTGTTTCCCCTCTCGAATCAAGGAAGAGTTGTAGTTTTGTTATTTAGTATTTAAAGTGCACTTTACCTGTAAACTGGTGGATGGTATTGTACCTGCAGTGGTAATTTTTCTTGTTGATAAAAACCTCTGAAAGTCAATGTCTGTCTTTTGTTTTAAGTTGTTGGATCAGGCACAGGTACTGTTTTAAAAATACTGGTTTGGCATCACAATATTAACAAAAAAACTAATGATACCTGATCCTATTGACACATTTAATTCTCTGTTTTCTAAATATATTTGACTCATATACAGCATTGTACATTTCAAGCATTCCCTGGAAATGTTACAAGCATTAATACGCAACACTCAGCAAACAATACAATTTGTCAACAACATTCAGATGACTTCACTGGTTCTTTTATATCAAACAAATTATTTTAGGTGCATTACCTGACATGTTTCGGCGGGTTCTTCCGCCTTCATCGGAGTGTCACTGATGTGGTTGTGACGCGTCTTTATCAGCTGATGGATGAAGGCGTGGCTCACCTGTCAGATTTGACAGGTGAGTCACGCCCTCTGCTGTCCGTTCACCTCTCCAGAATGCTGTTCCAGGTTGTAGAGAGCATGTAGGCTCCCTCGTCCCTGTTGATGGTCCTCGGGCCCCGCTTGCGGATCTCAATGGTCTCCCTGATCCAACGCTGATGTTTTGTTTTCTTTGTTCGTTTGTTCGTGACTCACCTGTCAGATTTGACAGGTGAGCCACGCCTTCATCCATCAGCTGATAAAGGCGCGTCACAACCACATCAGTGACACTCTGATGAAGGCGGAAGAACCCGCCGAAACATGTCAGGTAATGCACCTAAAATAATTTGTTTGATATAAAAGAACCAGTGAAGTAATTAAAAAGGAAAAACAAGATGAACTTAGTACAAACATTCAGATGAATTTGAATGTTCACTGTACCTTATTAAGATCCCTGTGTCTCTTCAGGACCAAATCAATGATGTCACAAAGGGTAGAAATTTTTCTTTGCACAAAGCCCTTCTGAAGGAACTGCTGCTTGGAAACTACTGGCTTATAGTGAAAGATATCTCGCAGAACCTTGACAAAGAAATCGTCAAGCTGAAAAGACGTGACTTGTAGAAAATCAAAATTGGGAACAGGGCATTCACATTTGCATAGTTAAAATATCAGCCACATCATATTTTTTTCAGTTTTTTTTGCTACACAAGCCTGTTCAAAATGTAGGCCAGTTCCAAGACAAAATCATTGCAGAAAGTTGCGCCAGGAAGGGAATCCATCTTAAAACTTTGACAGATAAATATGAAGTTAATATATTACAGAATTTCATTGCATCAGGTGCGATTCGGGTTAAAAGCAACCACTGACGTGGAAATGATGAACGCAAAGGAGAGGTAATATAATTAATTAGAGAAGGCACAAAGCGTGAAAATATAAAACATGCAACTAAAAGAAAAAAAAGAGCTAAAATCTTGAAAAATAAAAGGAAGTGAAAACTGAAAAAAAAAAAAGACAATTCAAAAATTATTGTTCAAAAATATTACCATAGCGGAGCAAAACTATTTTTATTTTTTTTATTTTTATTTTGAATAAATTGTTTTATTTTTCAAGATTCAAGCCCAACACATTTATTTTCAGTTTCAAAGTTTATAATTTTTTCAAGTACGAGTTTTGTTTTTTCAGATACAAAACGTTTGAGCCCAATCTACCTCCAGAGATGAAGAGGTGGTAGGTACGCACGCACGCAAAAGGAGTGTGACCAAATGATGTGGCTGGTGTGACCAACTAAAGAAGTATAAATACATAAGCTGCCAAACTTTCTGTGCCAGAGAGGGGTACCTTATAGAGTGTGTCAGTGAATCTCAGGTCACTTTTGCTTGCCATCTCCAGTCCAGCTGCCATTAGTTGTTCAGCAAAAGGTGGAGAGAATGTGGTGAGACAGAAGCTCAATATTGGCAGAAAGGCTGAGGGGTCTCCTTTGGAAAGCCTGATGTGAAATGGATTTGAAATTATTAAATAGAACCACCAGGAAGAAACTACATACATCACAAACAAAAGGAACTAACAATATTCAGAATACAATCATATTTTAAGGTTAAACATGCATTAATTAATGTAACATTTGAGAGGCGCTCTATGTATTTTGGTGATTTTACATCAGAATTGCATTTCACTGACAACATCTGGAAGGACATGTTTGAATTACACAATGGACTTTGTCTCAGCAATTTGGACTGGTGGGGAGGGCCATTCAGCACGGCTCGGCACAAAATAAACTGACGAATCAAATTAATTTACTTGCTGCGATCCAGGGCGCTTACTTGGAGCACACACACATATGTTGAGCTCTTGTTTTGTGAAATAAAGAGCCGGTTACCAAACGCACGTTTTGCCTGGTACTTTGGTAACGCTACAATATAGTTACATATGTACGTAGATCTGTGGAATAATTGGAGCCGCGCACGAAGGTCTGGAGTCAACAGCTGTTTTTTTTTTTTTTTTTTTTTATTGACACAGAGGATGAATATTCCGATGGATTTAATGATTTGGAGTGACACGAATGGTTCGATAAAATTGTTGTTTATATTACATTTTTTTTATATATCTAGTCTGACGTCAATGGCGCACGTAGGTCCGGAGTCAACAGCTGTGTCTTTTTTTTTTTTTTTTAAGTGACACAATACCAAGATTCCGATGGATTTAATGATTTGGAGTGACACTGATGGTTCGATATAATTGTTATTTATATTATTGTTATTTGATATATAGTTTATATATTGTTATATGGGCCTGTGGAATAATTTGAACTGCAACTGACGACGAGTCCGACGTCAGCAGCACGCTGCACACACAACATTGTTTACATAAAGGACGAAGAATTCGATCGATAGATTCATTGATTTGGAGTGACACAGATGGTTTGATAAAATTGTTTATATTATAGTTATTTGATATATAGTTTATATATCGTTATATGGGCCTGTGGAATAATTTGAACTGCAACTGACGACGAGTCCGACGTCAGCGGCGCACCGCGCCGCACACGTGGCGTTGTTTACAGAAAGGACGAAGAATTCGATCGATGGATTTAATGATTTGGAGTGACACAGATGGTTTGACAAACGTGTTATTTATGTTATAGTTATTTGAATAACTGTTACGTCAGGCCCGTTCTCAGCTCCTCGTTTGTGTTTATGTCACGTTAGCATACCGTATCGTTTAGCCCAGTGGTTCCCAAACTTTTGCAAGCTGGCGCCCCCTTTGGCTCCCCAGTGAATTCCTAGCCCCCCCCCCCCCCCCCCCCAAGGCACATATGGAAACAAACACCTCTTTCTTGATATTTGGTTTGCTGCAATTTGAAAAGAGAAAGGTTAAACACAAATGTGTATTTCACAAATAAAACCCAATTTAGTATTTAGTAAACCAATTTATTTTTTAGCAGTTTTAACTGTTTCAGCAACATAGAATCGTAAATAAACATTCCACCAGTAACCTTCATTGTCTCACACGTAATATTAATGGGATGGATGTGCTTGGTGCAGGGACATAAGCTTCTCAACATCAGGCTGGAACTCACTAAGAAGAAGTCGAAGATCCCCGCGGTCAGTAATTTTCAGTCGGTTTCTTTGCTTGGACAGAAGCAAGGTGACTGCACTGAAGCCCTGTTCTACTAAATATGATGTTGGGAAGGCAATGAAGTACATCTTGACCTTGTTCCACAGCACTTGATAGCAGTCAGAGATTTTTTTTTGTAACCAAAAACTGGCTGGGCCAGAGCGGCGTGTTGTGTACAAATCGACTGCCGCCCCCCTACCGCCCCCTTCTTCCTCACCGCCCCCCCAGATCTTTCCACCGCCCCCAGGGGGGCGGTACCGCCCACTTTGGGAACCACTGGTTTAGCCTGTTATTGCTGGTTCATGTCTGTTCTTGGTGTTGGATTTTGTCAAATAAATTTCCCCCAAATTGCGACTTAAACTCCGGTGCGACTTAGATGTGTTTTTTTCCTCTTTATTGTGCATTTTATGGCTGATGCGACTTGTACTCCGGAGCGACTTTTAGTCCGAAAAATACGGTACATACATTTCATTGGCAGGGCTGTGGACTCGGACTCGGGGACTCGGACTCGGTCGGACTCGGTCATTTTTGCCGGACTCGGACTCGGTGCTGATTTTGACCGAGTCCACCGAGTCCGACAATACAAAAAATACGTTCAATTTTATTTTCATCATGCTGCTGAGAATGCGCGTAGGAATACTGTCCACAGCCCTGCTTACGATCAAGTTTGAAGAAGAACTTGACAGCATTGAGCGCCGCCGGCTGTGACTACGGGGGCCCATTAGGTCCAGAAAAGCTGACAAGACGCTTGCCAAAATGGCAAGGAAAAAATGCACAGCTAAATGAATATATGACGATGAACACAGGACGTTTTTAACAGAGTTAAAGTTGTTTTTTGTTGAACGCTATGGCAAGCCATTCTGCCTGATATGTCGGACGTCATTGGCGCATTTAAAAGCTTCAAATGGTCAGCGCCACTTCAGCTCACTTCATGCCAATATTGATAAGGACTTTGCATAAGGGACTGAATTTCGCAAGCACAAGTTTGGAGACTTTGAAAAATAGGTACAGTTTTTCAAAAAAATTACGAAGCACTCAGAGACTGTCACACTTGCATTGTTTCAACTGGCTTGGAACATTGCACGGGCTAAAAAGCCATACAATGAAGTGGGGTTCGTTAAAATATGCCTCAGTGACGTTATTGAATTTTATTTTCATCATGCTGCTGAGAATGCGCGTAGGAATACTGTCCACAGCCCTGCTTGCTTGTTATGAAGACAAATTTAGTTGTTGCGTGCGCGCCCGCCCGCGCCTGCCTGCCTGCGTGCGTGCACGTACAAGACCCACATTGCCCCGCGCGCAGCCAAGATGGAAGAACCCGGGAGTAGCGAGAGAACAATGTTTTGCCTCTAGATTTGGGGGGGAAACGGAGCGTAAGTTACGATCAATGCGGCCACGTTGAGTTGCACTTAGGCTAATGTTTACATTATGTACCAATGTCAAGGACGATTATGTCACCCAGCTTATATCATTGATGTGTTTCGATAGTTGTGGGTTCGTCACTAATTATTTGTGTTTAGATAAATGTCTGAGCTATAATGGTGTAATTAATGATTAAAACTTGAAAGTATCTGTTTATTGTATTCGTTTATATGTTTAATAAAGACAAAGCCATCACAAAACTGTTGTAATTATTTAGATTTTGATCTAAATTAGCCTTGAATAAAGACTAAGCAGTCACATGAATTAACAGAAAAAATGGACAGCCGGACTCGGACTCGTGGTCAAGAGGCCGGACTCGGACTCGGTGCAAAAATCCGACCGAGTCCACAGCCCTGATTGTTACTGAAGGAATAGGGTCAAAAGACACAAAACCCGCCTAGCCACAATAACAGATACGCTCACATCTCTTTGGATAAAGTATATAAGCAGACAAGTATATTCATGGAGTCAACCAATACAGAAGACATAACTAGACATTCTTTGATATAAGATAATAACAGAGGTTGCTACAACTTCACGATTCAATATGTATTTCTGTGCACTGCAAAATAAATGTCTTTTGATATGTTGCTTAAATAGCTTAATGACCCTTAAGGAACTGTGTAATACATGCCTGATGTTTGTTCTCTAAATCATGGACACGGCCAGAGTCGTCTTGACCGTACAGTACTTGATTATATCTTGTGTTTTGATTAAACGTCATATGTCGCCTAATGCGAGACGCCAGCTTTTCGATTACTACTGAACGCTCTGCACAGAGGGAAATGTTTTGCCTAACAAAGAAAAGATATTGTGGGAAGCATGATTAAACTAAGAATATAATGATGTGAGCAAAGACATGGAGTATCAAAAGAACTAACTTTGCATAGTCAGGGAACAGTAATAGATTAATGATGTGACAGCCAAAAAGCTCACATAAATTCGTACAAAATGACAAAATTGAAAGAATGAGGTACGACAGTATATGTGCAAGGATAGAGGAGAATGTTTACAGGAAGGTCACTTGGAGATAAAAACCAGCTGGTGCCAGAGGGAGACAGCCAAGGACTCGGCCAAAGATGATCACCAAGGCCGAAAGACGGGATGGAAGACAACAGCCCCCACACACACACCGAATCTTCCATAACCAGCACCCACTCCCATGGAATCAAACTCTACTGCGAACTCGCCCCACCCCAACGACTCATCACCCATCAAACTCGCCCCACACCAACTGAATATAAGCTGACCAAAGAACCTTGAACGTTGCCTTTTCTGAATGGAGACTTTCTGCTCTTGAAAGGCCCAGCGCTGTATTGTACTTTCCTGAAAACAGAGCTTTCTTAACAAGAATTGTGATTGAACTCAACCAACCTGTGTAAGTCTAATTTCTGCTTCAGTGTCTTTGCATTTTCCTAAATCTGAAGAAATTAAACGAGCACGCAGTGAGTAAATTGGATAACAGGTGATTGGCAATGGCTTTTGCCGTGAGGCGCAGATAGCGCTCCCTAAATTGTGGACCAAATCCAACATTACTATTGTCTACTGTTGAGCCGTTTGTCTGATCACGGTTTGTTTCATGTGTTTGATTGATAGCTTCGGCGCGCTCCTTTAAGTTTGCCTCGCATCGTACGAGTAGCCGTTACGCAGCGGCACGGCGACTAACGGTCGCCAGCAAATGTATTTTGTTGTCTCGATGACTTATGTTTGGTGTGTTGCCGAGAGTATTTCATTAATGGTTATTTAGTATAGCGGAACCGTTACCCGCAGTTAGTTATGTGATGTGTGCCGTCTTCTAGTGTTGTGTGACGTCTGTTGCAGAACCACACACCACACACACCCCACACACGCTTCATATAATAATCACACACAAGAATCACATTCACACACCCAAAGACTCACCCATGTACACTACACACACCTGCTCTCACATCCTTACAACCAAACATATGCCTATACCCTTTTGCCAGTTTGCCTGTATGCCCCTATGAGCCACAGTGCCTGTTACTTTTTTGCCAATAATACAGTAAAGCAATCAAAACTGAACCACGTCTTTCCTCCTGTGTACTGACCGACACCCGGGGGCGAAAAGAGCATAAACATCTGAGCCAACCCCCTATACAGTCCTCCGGCTCCCCAACAATAGCGGTAGCAGTTTGCATTATTTTGTTGCAATGTTTTTCCTTATTCAGATTTGTTTCAAGACTACAGTTACAGTTAGACTTCACTTTGATGGTTAATGCAGTTATTGCAATGTTGTTGTTTTATCACAGTAGATTGGTTTATTTACATTTCAAAACCTAGAAGCCATTCATTTACAAACGTGATTGCATTTTAGTTTACATATTTAAATGTTCAGATATTAAGATGTGATGGACAGTTTTTGCATGATTTGAATGAGGCAAAATAACATGCTTTGTCTCTCGAATATATTGTTATAATCATTTGTTTCAGATGTACTGTAATTATATTCTGTATAAAAATAAAAATTTGGTGTTCAAAAAATCTTTTTTCAAACTTGAGTCTTGAAAAAGAGGGGGTCGTCTTATAATCAGGGCCGTCTTATATTCGACCAATACGGTAATTCAGTTATTCTATAAAGAATTATACCACACCTTATGAGCGCTTATATTTTCGTACTTTATTTTGAAGTAACATTTCAGATCACCTGTATCAAATCATCTGTACCTGAATCCAGTATTGTTGCTTTATAAAATTATCAAAGGTAAACGAGAAGTGGTCTTTATGCGCAAATGTAGATAGCAACCTAAATGAACTGAATAAAAAACTGAAATTGTTTAAAAATAAAATAAAATAATGAGCTTTACTGTAATGTAAGTTTGAGAACATGTCTTGTGCGAATCTCAAAAGTCAAATTCTAAACTTTTTCACTTCTGATACGATACCAATCTTGAAGCCTAGAGTACTGTCCAATGCAGACATAATTCTGATATGATATCAGCAGGAATGACACTTGTTTTTATTTATTTATTAGAATGAAATGTTAGAAGAGACTTGATCAAGTGATACTAATCAAACAATCAACATTAGTCATTGAGGAACTACTGCTGTTTCCTTGGTGGTGACATAAATGCCAATGAATGGATTGTAAACAGTGTAGGATTTTAAATAAATATTTAGTCTTTTGTGTTTCCCGTTGTTTTAATACGTTTTTTTTTACAACTAACACATATTCAACTGCCGAAATTCAAATTCAGTTTTTCAATGCAATAATTCAAGTTGATCGATTCAAATTAAAACATAACTTATTCAAATTGTGTTTCTGGCGGCACATATTTGCACCGTATACAGACAGAAGATAACGTGAAAACATGGAAATCAATGCATTAAAGACTGCTTCAACCCGGTTACCGTGCAATCAAAGTCGGTAATGATTAATGCAATGTCTTTATGCCAAAGAGATTTGGCCACATCAAGAAAATAAACACAATTAAAATATATATATATATATTGTATGCTGTAAAAACGCCAAACCTTCAATGTGAAAAAAATTACTTTTGAAAGTCGTTTTATGGCAACGGTGCCCCCAAGACAAGATAAAGAGTTGAAATCTTACCCATTGTAGTCGACATGTCCAGGGTACTTTACGATTCGTAAGAGAGTTTCCAATTTACGAAGACAGCCTTGCACATCCCCAGTGGGCAGCATTCTCGCCTTGTACAACGTCAATAAATAGCGTTTTGTCATTTTCTGCAGCTATAGTTTCTAACATAAAATAGCACATATGATAACGTTACCAACCAAAGTGCTTACCTTAGCAGCTTTATTTTAGGTTAACCGACTCTTTTCACCGTGTCTGAATGACAACGCGGAATTTGAACTTTTGTTTCGACCGGGGTTACCAACAGACCAAAATCCATTGGCTCCTCTTTTCACGTGATGTTTAGTGATGTTTATCTTAAATTCAAATATTGTATCGTTGTTCAAATAGGTTTTAACTGAATAATGTGTATTTCAAAAATATATATTTTATTTATTACATATATTTTTTTCTATTTACGGTATTTTTAGTAGTTGTGATAACCAAGGAAAAGGGGGGGGGGGGGGGGGGGGGGACTGAGAGGAGGAGGGCCTAACACCAGATAATGGTGTTGTCGGCAGAATGGAGGAGTCCTCAAGAACCAAGAAACGTTTGCTTTAATCGCGGAGTCTTGGGTCTATTTATTCTTATGTGGCTGAATGAATGTCAACCGAATAAATCTCAAACCAAGGCAATTTTAACTGCTGTGCTCGTGTGCAAGCCGAGCTGTGAGCCTCTAACAGGAATCTTTGAACTCAGGTAGGTGTCTCATGTTTTAATGTCATCTACCATTCATTACAGAAACGTCCCAATTCGTACTAAATACGCTTTACCAACTAAATAACATTTGATACAGAAATCGCTCCATAAATCGACACAATTTCTCGATAGATAGCTTACGATGCTAAGTCATCCAATTCAGAGCGAGTGATAGCTCCTATAACCAATAGAATTACAAATAGGATGTACATGTGACGTGAGAGTCGTTTTCAATTGGACGGGAGTTGGGACTACGCGTCTACCTACTCATGGTGCTGTAACTTCCAACGTTCCTGTTTACAACAGTCGAGGATTGTTTATGCAACACAGCTGACGTTTCTGGCGAAGGAGGCAGAGCCATGGCCGTTAAGACTGATTTTATTTGGTTTATTTCGCCAAGTACAACACGCTTATTGCAACTTCATTTCACGTTTTGTTTTACATGACTTGTCGAAAAGGGAAGTGAAGCAATTCTGCTTATTTAGTCCCATCCCGATTACAACCAAGGTTTTATTGCCAGACACACAATCTAGATTACTACAGTACTACTTATAATACTACCATCATCATGAAGTGAGAGAAACAAAAGAAAACAGAAATTTGACCTGGATAACATGATTTGAATATAGCAATAACAACTAAAGTGGAAGTTTGAACATGATTTTAATACAGCAATGATTTGAATACAGCAATAACAAATAAACTGGAAGTTTGAATAGGATTTTAATACAACAATAACAAACTGGAAGTTTGTATAACAATTGATATAAATTTGTTTTGTTTACAGCAATGCCAAGCTGAATTAGTTCTAATATGTTTTAACAGTTTGATTAGAATACAACAGTGACCGTTAAATCAATTTCGAGAAAGTTGGAGTCACAGTCCCAAAGGCACTCTGGAGGGGAGATCAGAGACATTAAGAAGAGTATTATGGAAATGTGAACTCGATTGATTGGATTAGAAACCAAGATGGAAGAAATTGCATTTCTCAAAGCTGAGAATGCCAAGAAAGAACAGCTGATAAAAAGTCTCACCATCAGAGTAGAAGATATGGACCAACAATATAAAATGAATGATGTGGTCATCAAGAGAGGGGCAACTGGAGGTAGGGTGAGCAAAAATCGTGTGGTACTACTGAGATTTACAAGTATGAAGCACAAAGTTGCTCTGCTGAAACAGGGAAAGAATCTAAGAGGATCCAATATCTACATTACCGAAAATCTCAACAAACAAAATGCCAACATTGCATGGTGAGCTCGTCAACTGAAAAAGTAAGGAAAAGTAAAAAGCACTTGGATGACAAGCTGCAAAATTTACATAAAGCTGAATAGATCATTCCCAGAAAACACTAAACCAGTGTTGAACAACGCAATGGATGAGCTGTAGAAATACGCAAATCGAGACAAATGTGAATACTACTTGGAAGATCAATTTAACAACTTCATAAACATGGTAAGAAAACTTCAACAGCAGGAGTTAAATGCCAACTTTGAAAAAATACAGGACTATCTTTAGACATTGGACAAACTTTTCAACGTCATTACAATACCGAAAACGTGGATCAAATAAATTACAGTCAACGGGTTTCCACCTGGACTTATATAAACAAGTTCATAGATGCAGAAGCAACAAAACAGGTGGTGGAGTCGCAATCTATGTTGAAAACAATATTGTTTTTTGAAACACTACTCAATGGTGATTGAAAATTTTGTGAATGTGTAACAGTCGAAATCAGTCTTTTCTCTTTATAACTATGAAAACAAACGGCACACACACCGTAAAGAATTTCTATATTGAAGAAGAAAAATGAAAAGCTAAACTGGGGACACACTTGACATGCCCCCTAACATACAAAATCTATTCAGACTGAGACAAAATAACCTTGCGCTCAGAGGACTGTTGATATCTGAACACCTGCAAATAAGCACAACATTAAGGAGCCACACGCTACCGGTGGCGGCCGTCAAATACTGGAACAAACTAAATGAGCCTACAGATATAAAATACAATACGTCACATGAGACGCATTCCATATTAAATCTATTGTGACTTGTGCTTTGAAATCTTGTATTATAGCTAAAATACAAGCCTGTGCTGCTGATGTATGCAAATGTTGATACAAAAGCTCTTGAACACTGTTGTCAAACGCTGATACCAAAATATATAAACAATATTGTGGAATGTTAAATTGCTGAGCGTGTATACATAAATGAGAGGGAGTTGCAGTCTTGGGGGTGCACTGGGAGCTTCAGTGCAATCGACCAGACCATCTCCACTCGATGTCCAAGAGCTGGGGAGCCACAATGCCCCCACGGTACCTCTCGCAAGGGTACACAATGGACAGCTGGAGCACATGGCGTATCATGTGCCTCGACGTGTTGTACACGGAAGATGTGTACATCTTGATCTTCTTCGTTACCGGCTGGCTTTCTCTGACCCTCATGGGGTTGCACCTGTAAAATAAGCTGAAAGGAATGAAGTCTGGCGCCCTTGGAAACAAGCGACTTCCAGCTTTGGGAAAGGCTGAGAGCCCAGAGTAATGATGGAATGCTTCGTCTTGAGATGTCTGAACTCAATAAGAAAATGGTCTAGCTACAGGAGGCCAGCATGGGAGACAATTAGCTGTGATTGGTCAGTGAAGGTGCCGACTGTTGTTGGGGACGGAGAGCCTCTGAGATTGTGACTCCAACTCTCTCGAAATTCATTTGTAAACTTGTATTCAAATCAAACTGTTAGTAAAAGTTATAACTCAATTAAGTTGTCATTGCTGTATTCAAATCAAACTGCTATCAATCGTTATTAAACTTCCAGTTAACTTGTCATTTCTGTATTCAAATCATGTTATCCTGTGTCAAATTTCTGTTTCTTTTGTTTCTTCCTTTTTTATTGGTTATGGTGGTGGTATAGGTAGTACTGTAGATTAGTGTTGGCTCGTGAGTGAACGATTCGTTCAAAATGAACGTATCCTTTTAGTGAACGAGAGTGAACGAATCACTTCCTAAAGTGATTCGTTCTTTTTTCCTTTATAACTTCAACCAGTAGATATCAGTAATGCCCATTGAAGCTGGTGCTACCTCGCCGTAAAACAAAACAAAGAAGAAATTCAGCCAATCAGCTGCGCCAGCGAGCGTTAGATGGAGGAGGGACTAACGAGTCAGTGACGTAACTTCCCGTTCACGAACGAGTCGTGAATTGCATTTCCTGTTCACCAACGAACGAATCTGTGAGTGAACGAATCACTCAGTGAGTGAATCACTCAGTGAGTGAATCACTCAGAGTGAATCACTCACTGAGTGAATTACTCACTGAGTGAATTACTCACTGAGTGAATTACTCACTGAGTGATTCGCATTTCCAGTTCACCGCGAGAACGGATCAGTGAGGGAACGAATCCTGGCTTTCCCGTTCGCGAACGAGTCAATGAGTGAACTGCCTTCCTGTGCATCAACGGATCAGTCAGTGGACGTGTTGCGTCTCCTGGCGTGAACTATGTAAACCAGAATGTAGATTTACGATTTACTTATAGTAGGTTTTAAATAACATGTATGCATATATATGCCTAAATATTGTTATCCAATATATCGACTGCAGTTTCACATTAGATTGCTGGTTTGAGATGTACTTTAATTATTATTATTATTATTATTATTATTTTTAATAAACATTTACCGTTTTTTTCCGTGTATAATACGCAAAATTTAACTAATTTATTGTCCTAAAATCTGGGGTGCGCATTATACATGGGTACAATTTTTTTAAAATTCTTTTTTTTTTTTAATTTGTTTTTAAGAAAATCATGGTACTGGTACGAGTATTGATTTATGTATTGTTCTCTTCTTGTCATGTTGTGAAAGAATGTGGGTTGAATAAATACCGAAAGAACAATAGTGAACAATAGTACTGTGCTCTGGTCATTTCGTCAAAGAAGGGATAATAGTCCTCTTCTCTTCTTGACTGACAATGAATGTGATAGTTTAATACAATCAGCAAATAACAAAATGCGTATTACAGGTAATATTTTATTTCACAACACTTTGCCTTGTTCCTTTCGTCTCTGCTGTTCACTTCAAACACGCTCCATACGAACGCAATGCTCTCGTATCAGACGCTTGCTCGATCACCTGCTCGTTTGCTGTCACAATGTACCCTACACAAATCCGAAACATTTGTTGCGGCTCCGAGTCACGACGAGGGGCAAGTTTTGGTTTCCAAGGGTGTTTTTATTCCTCTTCAACGTCTCTCCCATACAGAGCCGCCTTTTTCACATGTCCGCACGTCACTTTCCTCTCTTTTCATCTGATCGCGGTGGTGCCTTTATGGGCAGTCGGAGAAATCAACGCCAACAAAAAAAATACATCCAGCCTAGTTAAGACCATACCAAAGACTATAAAAATGGGACCCATTGCCTCCCTGCGTGTGTGACGATCATTGGGACTTAAAAAACAAAAAACAAAAAAAAACAAAAAAAATAATTGGGTGCGTATTATACATGGGTACAGGCTTTTTTCCAGCATCAACATGCCATTGTTAGGGTGCGTATTATACATGGGGGCGCATTATACACGGAAAAACACGGTAAATTATAACTTGTCTGGTGTTTTACTCCTTGTTTTTATATTCGCCAATCAAAACATAAAAATCAGACATTTGGTTAACTGCTTTATATGACAATATGTATATGTGTTTTACGTTGTTATATGAGTTGGTGTCTCCAAAATTAACAAATGTCGGCATAACGTTTTTTTTTCTCAACCTTTTATTCAAACACAAACACATTCGATATATAATAACACCATCAACTACAAGCCAACAAAAACAAAATTAAAACATCAATGTCGGCATAAAGTGTGTCGGCTGGCAATGGCATAGCGGCAATGCTGTCTGTCACTCACTCGTGAATCTTCGCGAACGACCAATCAGCAGCGCCAGCGAGGGATAGATGGAGGAGGGACTTTACAAGTCAGTGACGTAATTTCCCGTTCATGAACGAGTCAGTGACGCAATTTCCCGTTCACGACCGGGTGAGAGAATGTTGCCAACGGATCAGTGTGTAAGTGTATTATAGAAAGAAATGTGTTAATTATCCCCCGCCTACTGCCCGATGACAGCTGGGATAGGCTCCGGCAAGCCCGCGACCCCCGTGGGGATGAAGCGGTACAGAAAATGGATGGATGGATGGATGTGTTAATTACCCGAGCCAATTATTATTACATATAATAATTTGGGGGGGGTTGTGTAGTTGTATTGTTTGATGTGTATGGGTTGTTTCCACTGGATGTAAAAAAAAAAAAAAAAAACGTAATAGTGTGTGTGTGTGGGGGGGGGGGGGGGGGGGGGGTTAGGGGGATTCATTGAACGATTCGTTTGAACGACTCTTTTGAGTGAACTGATTCTAAAGATACAGTTCACCTAAAAGAACTGGAATGCACATCACTACTGTAGATATGTAGATTGTGTCTGGCCCATGAAATGCTTGGTTGAAATTGGGATGGGACTAGATGAGCAGAACTTCAACCCACTTCCCTTTTTGAAAAGGCATGGAAAACAAAATGTGAAATGAAGTTGTAATGAGTGTGTTGACTATGTACTTGTCAAAATGAACAAATCAAATTAATAGTCACAGTAATAATAATTTAATTGAAACGTGTTAGTCACTCAGCTGCGGTATATATTTATGCAGCGCTATAACTAATAGATTACGTAGTTCCAATTCTGAAAACAATACTCTCGACCATTTAAACATACTAATAGGAAATTGTAGATTGTTTTTCTTAATGATAACTTAGCAGAAAAATAGTTCCATTTTGATAGCATAGAAAGAGTTAAAATTGCCAATCTACTGTTTTCTTGATTTTTATTTTATTTATTTGGTTTTATTGGAGATGAAATACCGTATTTTTCGGACTAAAAGTCGCTCCGGAATATAGGTTGCATTAGCCATAAAATGCACAGTAACGTGAAAAAAACCATATAAGTCGCTCCGGAGTATAAGTCGCATTTTGGGGGAAATTTCTTCGACAAAATCCAACACCAAGAACAGACATGAACGAACAACAGGCTAAACGACAGGAATGCTAACGTGACATAAACACAAACGAAGAGCTGAGAACGGGCCTGACGTAACATTCAGAATTATTCAAATAACTATTACATAAATAACACATTTATAAAACCATCTGTGTCACTCTAATTAATTAAATCCATCGATTGTCCTTTATGTCAACAATGCCGGTCGGGTACGCGCCGCGTGTGCGGCGCTTGCACTTCAAAATATTCCACAGGCCCATATAACGATATATGAATTATATATTAAATAACTATTATATAAGCAATAATATTATCAAACCATCTGTGTCACTCCAAATCATTAAATCAATCGATCAAATTCCTCGTCCTTTGTCAACAACGCCGCGCGTTCGCCCTGACGTCAGCCTCGTCGTTATTCCACAGATCTAGTATATAACTATATTGTAGCGTTAACAAAGTACAAGGAAAGACTTGGGTTTGGTAAACGGCTCTTTATTTAACAAAACGAGTTCAACGAGCCAACAACTACTAAACTGTAACGATAAAAACATATACAAGTTGCTACACAAAATAAGATATATCAAATAACTATAACATAAATAGTTCACCGCCACACGGCCCCAAGTACCGGCGTCGACTTCCAGGCGTGTGGTGGCGTGAACTTCCATCCCCGGAGGTGGCACTTCCAGCCACGGAGGTGGAAGAGAGCTCCATAGAATAGGACCGGGCATGCGTGAAAGCCATGTCCGAGCCCCATCCACCGTCCCCAGATAGCCACCCGGCCGAGCGCCGGCCCCCGACTTCCATCCACAGAGGTGAAAGAGAACTCCGTAGAGTAGGACCGGGCGTGCGTAAAAGCCATAATAGTTTTTCAAACCTTCTGTGTCACTCCAAATCATTAAATCTTTCAAACTCTTCGTCCTCAGTGTCACTTACAAACAAAGCCGCTAATGATGCTGGTAGTACATGGGGCCCTTCGTCGTCGTCCCTTGATCGAATCTCTGTCCTTTATGTAAACAACCGCCGCGCCGCTGACGTCACTTAAAATTCAAATTACAGTAATCCCTTGCTACATCGAGGTTCGTTTATCGCGGTTTCACCTTTTTTTTTTTTTTTTTTGAATTTTGAGAATTTGTGAAAAACTTCACATATAAGTTGCTCCTCAGTATAAGTCGCCCCCCCACCCAAACTATGAAAAAAAAAAAAAACGCGACTTATAGTCCGAAAAATACGGTAGTTCATGACCAAACATGATAGTCACAATAATTAATTGATGATATCACAATACAATAGACCCATGAATACTCACGATTTGGCACCTGTAGATTCACTTTTTGGCATATTTCTTCCCCCGAATATTTTTCTACCTGTTCATTTTGAGGAGCCAACATTTGTTTATCCGTGAAAGGGCTTATACGTAGTTTCATCCCCACTTATTCAAGAATTTTGGGGGTTATATTTTTTCTGCAACACATTTATCTTTTAGCTTTCAATAGCAATTGTCTGCTGTATTACTGAATTAAATGTAAAAAAAAAAATCCATCCACATGTAGTAAACAGACATTTGGAACAAATATTAATTTGAATTAAGACACTTTAAAATCTTCACGTTCCTGTACAATACCATCCATCCATTTTCTGTACTGCTTGTTCCCACAAGTCTTGTGGGCGTGCTGGAGCCTATCCCAGCAATCATTGGGCAGTAGGCGGGGGACACCCGAACCGGTTGCCAGCCAATCGCAGGGCACACAGAGACGAACAACCATCCCGACTCGCACTCACCTATGCTAATTCAGCCTACCATGCATGTTTTTTGGGATGTGGGAGGAAACCAAAGTTCTCTGAGAAAACCCACGCAGGCATGGGGGGAACATGCAAATTCCACACAAGGAGTGCCGGTGGTGGAATCGAACCCACCCACACCCTTTGAACTGTACGGCGGACGTGCTAACCAATGCGTCACCGTGCCGCCTCTGTACAACACCATGAAAAAGTATTTGTTCTCTTCTCAAAATTCTCTTTGTAGGTTCCTCTTTTTTAATGTTTAAGCTTTAAGGTAATCAAATGTATGTAATTATTAAAACTAAGTAACCCTAGTAAAGAAAAATGCAGTTTAGGGTTAAATGATGATTTATATTTATTAAAAAGAAAAAAGTTAAAGTTAAAGTCCCAATGATCGTCACACACATCTGGATGTGGTGAAATTTGTCCTCTGCATTTAACCCATCCCCGTGTGATTTTAATCCATCCCCTGGGGGAGAGGGGAGCAGTGAGCAGCAGCGGTGCCGCGCTCGGGAATCATTTGGTGATCTAACCCCCTAATTCCAACCCTTAATGCTGAGTGCCAAGCAGGGAGGCAATGGGTCCCATTTTTATAGTCTTTGGTATGACCCGGCCGGGGTTTGAACCCACAACCTTCCAGTCTCAGGGCGGACACTCTACCACTAGGCCACTGAGCTGGAAATTAATATTCAAAGCTACCTGACCCATTGGGGAAATGTTATTAACCTCTAAATCTAATAATGGAGTGGGTCACGCTCAGGAGCAACATCTGAAATCAAGTGTTAAGTATAACTGCCAATTAGACTTTCACACCCCTGAAAAGATATTCTTCTATGCAGGATTTTTTGTTAATTTACCAATGGGTTTTTGCATTTCAAGTCCAGACCAGGCCACTCAAAAAACGTCTTAATTTTTAAATCAACCATCCTGAAATTGACTCGGATCATTGCCCAGCGCAAGTGGGCTTCAGTTTGAAATCACAAACTGATGGCAAACCATTCAGCCTCAATAAGTTAGTTGTCCGGGTCCTAAATGAGCAAAGCAACAATGGAACGTCACAATTCAACCACGTTTGACTGCTGGTTTGATGTTCTTTTGATGTAATGCTGTCACACATCGACGCACGTAGTCATGAGATACAATTACACACCTTCCATAAAGCTCAGCTTTTGTCTCATCGGTCTGTAGAATATTTTTCCAAAAGGGTTTGGAAGCATTCTGATATTTTTTTGTGTGTGTTTCTTTGTCCTGTTGTTTTGGTTCTCTTTTTTTTACCTTTTCTTTGGGTCTAGTTTTCACCTTGGACATCTGTCATGGATGTTTGTTTTGCCCAGTCTCTTCATTATTGTTAACTCATCAAGGTTGAACCAAGCTTTGGCCTGCAGTTCTTCAGATATTATCTTGAGATCCTTTGTGACCTTCTGGATGAGTCATCACTAATATTTGTAGAACAGCCGTTTGTGCAAGGGTCACCACTGTTGTATGTTTTTTCCATTTGTTGACAATGGCTCTCATTGTGGTTCACTGGAGTCCTAGAGCTTTAGGAATGGCTTTGTAACCCTTTCCAGACTGTCCATCCACCCATCATCTGAACGAACCGCTTATCCTCACAAGGGTTGTAGTTGTGCTGAAGCCTGTCCCAGCTGACTTTGGGCAGTAAGCAGGGGGACACCCTGAACTGGTTGCCACCCAATCGCATGGCACACTAAGACAAGAGTAGATGGTTTGTCTATGTGTACCCTGCGATTGGCTGGCAACCTGTTCAGGTTCTACCCTGCCCACTGCCCACTGCCCAAAGTCAGCTGGGACAGGCTTCAGACAGCCGTTATAGGCACAACATTAAAGCCTGGTTTGCAGTTCAGATAATGGATTACTGTGCATCATGGACTATAACTGACCTGCCTGGTACTACTACCATACAGATGGGTCAGGCACTGTGGAGGCTGCCACCCAGACAACAGCAGCAGCTTCAGGAAGAGCTTGTTGACCGACTGGCTGACACGGGAGGGGCCAGACAAGAGCAAGGTAATCCTGACACGTGTGTATCTATGGTGAAGTGCATCTGCTCCTGTCAGCAAATTGATATTGACTAAATTCTTTAATTCAGGTAAGTCAGGAAAAAGTATTGTATTCCGGACTATAAGTCGCTCCGGAGTACAAGTCGCACCAGCCATAAAATGCATAATAAAGAAGAAAACTATATATGTAAGTCACACCGAAGGACAAGTTGCATTTTTGACCTCCTATTTTTGCTTGGGAGGGGAACCTGTTTTAATTTTCTACACTTGCTAAATGTACGCCCCAGAAGACAGAAAAGGTCAGGCTAATCAATTCTTGTATGCTTCCACGTACTCCTTGCATGGTGCTCACATACTCGTCATTACTTTTTGGTGCAATTAATGAATTTTCCGACTATTTGAATGGTCATTGACCACGCCTCGCGCAGAACATGAGTGAGTTCTTAAAAAAGAAAATGAAAGAACCTAGCTTCTAAAGATGGAAATTGACAAACACAAAAGTGTGTTCTTCATGTTTTTATTGAAAACAAGCTGTTACTGTCTGCTGCACGACAACGGTTTCCGCTGTTCACGCATTGCCTGTGCGTTCCTGCAGCAGGGGATTTTCACGAGGGTAATGGTCTCCTACTTTGCACAACACTGGCCATATACTCCATCGTGAGCTCGACAATACATGCATGCCTTTGCCATGCTCCT
Source organism: Syngnathus acus (assembly GCF_901709675.1). Lineage (NCBI taxonomy): Eukaryota > Metazoa > Chordata > Actinopteri > Syngnathiformes > Syngnathidae > Syngnathus > Syngnathus acus. Next base: position 15,803,697 of record NC_051087.1, on the reverse strand, counting down.
TTATGATTTTGAGTATCTTATAGTCTTATGCCGAGGTCAGACTGCACGAATGTAGCACGATAATGAGCCGACAGACGTGTCAGAGAAACGTAGCTTGTCGTGGCCAATTTTGAGTTGCCTTGACGTGTTGCAGCCCGTGTAGTGTGACAAAATACATGATTGGATGGTTGGCACCTGCAACGGCTCATGACCACCACGATGAAAATCTGGCATGTCAGAAATGTTGTTTGTCTTGCTGAACAATGTGACATAGTAAACTACAAAATCCTTCGAGTGCTAATTCGGCGTTGACTAATAGGAATACAGTGGTCCTCCTCTGACGAGAGACCACTAAAGGAGAAAAAACAAACATACACAATGACAAAAGAGGGAACAGAAATTCACTGGTGGAGCAACGATACAAAGTACTAGTTCGTGGAGCTGTGGCAGCAGTATCCCTCTTAACTTATTTTTAAAGAATTTATTTGCAAATTACGGTGGAAAGTATTCGGTCAATAATGGCCTTGATCTGGAGTCCCCTTGTGGTTCTGGGATTTTTGTTCACCATTCTAGTGATCATTTTGATCCCACAGGGTGAGATCTTGTGTGGAGCCCCAGATCGAGGCCATTATTGACCAAATACTTATTTTCCACCATAATTTGCAAATTATTTAAATAATCAGACAATGTGATTTTCTGGATTTTTTTCTTTTTCTTTTCATTTTGTCTCTCATAGTTCAAGTGATGAAAATTTCAGCCATCTTGTAAGTCGGAGAACTTGCACAATTGGTGGCTGACTAGATACTTGTTTGCCCCACTGTTAAAAGAACTAGCTTATTGTGATGATAAGGTAAGTTAGTGTATAAAAAATCAACCTAGCTATTTCTGTTGCACTTTGTTTATGCTACAATAGTAAGAGAACTACCGTATTTTCCTGACTATAAGGTGCACCTAAAAGCCTCAAATTTTCTCAAAAGCTCACAGTGCACCTTATAGTCCGGTGCGCCTTATATATGGACCAAATTCTGGCCCGCTGGCCGCATTTGGCCCGCGTCTAAATTTAAACTAGCCCGAAACATTGTGTCATAAAATCAATCATAAGTGGCCCGCTGAAGACTATGAATCATGAATCAAAAAGACTATGGATCATTATTTTGTGATTATAAAGTAATTTGTTGCGTCCGAAGTTTAAATAAAAAAGATAAAATGGAGAATGATTTGATTTGGATTAAAAATCTGACATGATGCAACCTGGCCTGTTTACTGCAGTCACAAACACCAATATCACCCTTCTTATTCATACAATAATAACAACAATAAAACAATCTAATGAAAAATTAATTCAACTTTCATAAAATTGTTAATTTGTTATTATTTTAATCTTTAACTTTTCTGGTAGTGCAATTGACAACAGATTCTCATTTGCAATATCAACCTATCTGCAAAGAATATAGTAAAGGATATAGTTACGTACATATTTACAAGTTCATTCACAATGTTAATGGTTCGTAGAATGTTGGTGCGAATGGTCAGCCCCTATACAGGACTGTCTCAGAAAATTAATGCATTAATAGTGCGCCTTATAGCCCGGTGCGCCTTATAGCCCGGTGCGCCTTATATATGGACGAAGTTTTAAAATGGGCCATTTATTGAAGGTGCGCCATATAGTACGGAAAATACGGTAGGTTATTGTAAGGTTGTTGATTTTTACTCTTTGGACTGAGTGAAGGTGAATAGCTTTGAAAATAAAATTCAATGAAAAGTTACCTTTAATTCATATATATTATCGACAGAAAAGCCATTGCTACTGGAGGCTATAAAAATATCATATGGATATTTTCTTCATCGTATCAAAGTCTATTGTTTTAAAAGAGTGGTATATTGCTTTATGCCGAATCGTTAGACCTTACTGTATATCAATATGTATTGTATTGGTCGAAAGCAAAAATGATTGTGTACCATGTCTACCATTTTCAAAGTATGGTTTTTGCATTTACTCAAAGGAATGACGTGTTTTCTATGCTGCTAAAGGAGCTTTATTAATGTTTGGCGCAGTGCATTGGGTGAAACATGATGTCAATGTCCTACAAAACTGACTCTTGAGATTACTGCAGTAATCAAACTTGAATGTCAACAAGTCCAGACAGCACCCGCTGCCCATTCTGAAACTCTTCGCGGCCATCGAAGTTTTATGACACTGCTGAACAAAGCAAGATGCTAGTCCTCTGTCGGGGGTTACATTCGTTCCGATTCCCATTCCCATATGAATGAATGAATGAATGAATGAATGAATGAATGAGCCGTGGCTAGCTTGGTTATCAAATGATTTTCATGAGTCAAGAGTTTTTTTTGTCAACACCGCAGTTTTAGAGCACCGCAGTCGGTTGACACTTTTAAAAACGGTCTTAAAACTTTTATTTTTAAAAAGGCATTTTCTGTAGCACTTTGAGATTTTTTTTAAAAATGCAAGGTGCGCTATAAATATAATTTACCGTAATTTTCGGACTAAAAGTCACTCCGGAATATAGGTCGCATTAGCCATAAAATGCACAATAACGTGAAAAAAAACATATATAAGTCGCTCCGGAGCATAAGTCGCATTTTGGGGGGAAATTTATTCGACAAAATCCAACACCAAGAACAGACATGAACGAGCAACAACAGGCTAAACGATAGGTATGCTAACGTGACATAAACACAAACGAAGAGCTGAGAACGGGCCTGACGTAACATTCAGAGTTATTAAAAAAACTATTACATAAATAACACGTTTATAACACCATCTGTGTCACTCCAATTCATTAAATCCATCGATCGTCCTTTGTCAACAATGGGTGCACTTCAAAATATTCCACAGGCCCATATAACGATGTATAAATTAGATATCAAATAACTATTATATAAGCAATAATATTATCAAACCATCTGTGCACTCTAAATCATTAAATCCATCGATCAAATTCCTCGTCCTTTGTCAACAACGCCGCGCGTGCGCCCTGACGTCAGCCTCGTCGTTATTCCACAGATCTAGTATATAACTATATTGTAGCGTTAACAAAGTACCGTATTTTCCGCCCTAAAAGGCGCACCGGATTATAAGGCGCACCTTCAATGAACGGCCCATTTTAAAACTTTGTCCATATATAAGGCGCACCGGATTATAAGGCGCATAAAATAGAAGCTATACTGCAACAAACTGAGGTTGACTAGGGTTGCGGTATGCATCCACTAGCCAATAACCAACGAGCCCTCTGTAAACAATCGCGTTTCTCAAACGATCTCCTATAAAATGATCGGAACTGACTAAAGTTCGATCTAACGCATTGGTACTACTTACCGTATTTTCCGCCCTAAAAGGCGCACCGGGTTATAAGGCGCACCTTCAATGAACGGCCCATTTTAAAACTTTGTCCATATATAAGGCGCACCGGCTTATAAGGCGCATAAAATAGAAGCTATACTGCATCAAACTGAGGTTGACTAGGGTTGCGGTATGCATCCACTAGCCAATAACCAACGAGCCCTCTATAAACAATCGCGTTTCTCAAACGATCTCCTATAAAATGATCAGAACTGACTAAAGTTCGATCTAACGCATTGGTACTACTTACCTATGTTTCCCTTCCATATCGATCCGTAGATTTACTCGAAACATTAACAGAGCAGCCTATTTTGACATGAAATAGACTGGTACGTATAGCAGCTATCGCAATAGCATTAGCCATCCGCAAAGTCTCACGAGCCTCAGCGAAGTGTAAACAATCGCGTTTCTCAAACGATCTCCTATAAAATGATCGGAACTGACTAAAGTTCGATCCAACGCATTGGTACTACTTACCTATGTTTCCCTTCCATATCGATCCGTAGATTTACTCGAAACATTAACAGAGCAGCCTATTTTGACATGAAATAGCCTGGTACGTATAGCAGCTATCGCAATAGCATTAGCCATCCGCAAAGTCTCACGAGCCTCACCTCGCAATCTCCCATGAGCCTCAGCAAAGTGTAAACAATCGCGTTTCTCAAACGATCTCCTATAAAATGATCGGAACTGACTAAAGTTCGATCCAACGCATTGGTACTACTTACCTATGTTTCCCTTCCATATCGATCCGTAGATTTACTCGAAACATTAACAGAGCAGCCTATTTTGACATGAAATAGCCTGGTACGTATAGCAGCTATCGCAATAGCATTAGCCATCCGCAAAGTCTCACGAGCCTCACCTCGCAATCTCCCATGAGCCTCAGCAAAGTGTAAACAATCGCGTTTCTCAAACGATCTCCTATAAAATGATCGGAACTGACTAAAGTTCGATCTAACGCATTGGTACTACTTACCTATGTTTCCCTTCCATATCGATCCGTAGATTTACTCGAAACATTAACAGAGCAGCCTATTTTGACATGAAATAGCCTGGTACGTATAGCAGCTATCGCAATAGCATTAGCCATCCGCAAAGTCTCACGAGCCTCACCTCGCAATCTCCCATGAGCCTCAGCAAAGTGTAAACAATCGCGTTTCTCAAACGATCTCCTATAAAATGATCGGAACTGACTAAAGTTCGATCCAACGCATTTGTACTACTTACCTATGTTTCCCTTCCATATCGATCCGTAGATTTACTCGAAACATTAACAGAGCAGCCTATTTTGACATGAAATAGCCTGGTACGTATAGCAGCTATCGCAATAGCATTAGCCATCCGCAAAGTCTCACGAGCCTCACCTCGCAATCTCCCATGAGCCTCAGCAAAGTGTAAACAATCGCGTTTCTCAAACGATCTCCTATAAAATGATCGGAACTGACTAAAGTTCGATCCAACGCATTTGTACTACTTACCTATGTTTCCCTTCCATATCGATCCGTAGATTTACTCGAAACATTAACAGAGCAGCCTATTTTGACATGAAATAGCCTGGTACGTATAGCAGCTATCGCAATAGCATTAGCCATCCGCAAAGTCTCACGAGCCTCACCTCGCAATCTCCCATGAGCCTCAGCAAAGTGTAAACAATCGCGTTTCTCAAACGATCTCCTATAAAATGATCGGAACTGACTAAAGTTCGATCTAACGCATTGGTACTACTTACCTATGTTTCCCTTCCATATCGATCCGTAGATTTACTCGAAACATTAACAGAGCAGCCTATTTTGACAGGAAATAGCCTCGCGGGTACAACAGCTATTCGGTGACGCCCCCTGACTACAGTTGCCGTAATGCTGGGAAGCGATGCGACCTTGTAATTTATTAGTCGTACTAAAACGTACTGAAACATTTTGGCAGAGCACTGTGTACAACCAGTATGGATCAACAAATTCATCAGTTGATCCATATATAAGGCGCACTGGCCTATAAGGCGCACTGTCGGCTTTTGAGAAAATTTTAGGTTTTTAGGTGCGCCTTTTAGGGCGGAAAATACGGTACCTATGTTTCCCTTCCATATCGATCCGTAGATTTACTCGAAACATTAACAGAGCAGCCTATTTTCACATGAAATAGCCTGGTACGTATAGCAGCTATCGTCATAGCATTAGCCATCCGCAAAGTCCCACGAGCCTCAGCTCGCAATCTCCCATGAGCCTCAGCAAAGTGTAAACAATCGCGTTTCTCAAACGATCTCCTATAAAATGATCGGAACTGACTAAAGTTCGATCTAACGCATTGGTACTACTTACCTATGTTTCCCTTCCATATCGATCCGTAGATTTACTCGAAACATTAACAGAGCAGCCTATTTTCACATGAAATAGCCTGGTACGTATAGCAGCTATCGTCATAGCATTAAATTCCCCAACAGTTATTGAGTGTTAAAAGGAAAGTTTACGTAGAACAATGGTAAACATGTCCCTGTCCCTGCTTTTTTTGGAACATGTTGCAGGCATCAAACTCAAAATTTGTGAATATTTAACAAAAAAAAAGAAAAAGTTATCATTTTGAACTTCCAATGTCTTGTCTTTTTTTCGTGTTTAATTGAATACAGAATGAAAAGGATTTGCAAACATTGCATTCTGTTTTTATTTACATTTTCACATCCTAAATTCATTGGCAAAGGGTTTGTTATCTAATCTGTAAATGTAAATTAAAGATATGTAACTGACATTTGTAAATAAAATCAATATCCCCAGGGAGGGATGGCGGGACACTTCGAAGAATGCCTCAACATTGTTATGGCCCTGACATCTACCATCTATTGAAAACACGCAGAGGAGGTAGGATGAAAATATTTTATACTAACAATACTGCTCGGTCATTTTATTTATCTTATTAAACAGTCCTTTGCTTTGCATTTGAACTGATTAGTTTGCATAATTATAGCGATACTTTACTTTTTCTTGAAGTATAAACTGTTGCTTTTGTTCACTAATGACTTAAATGTGTACTGTGTAACCTCTGAGACCAATCCATACCAGGACTACGCTCATCAAACCTATATTTACTGTACGAGCAATTTCAAAGTACTAATATACGCTGAGTTCATATCGACTGTGACGCATGAGCTGTATGTGTCCGTAATACTACACTCGGAAGACCACAGGATCACGGGGGCTTGTCAAGTTACTGTTCACATTCACTTAGATTAATGCATATTTATTGATAAACTGATAAAAAAAAACTCAACAGTAGCCTACATCCCAGAGCGGCAGCTGTTTCACTCCATGCTTTCTGGTGTTGTCTTTATAAGAAGTATGTGAAGTGTCGTTTTGGACCTACGTGATGAATTTCATCATCCCTGGTCACAGATAACCCTTGGCAATTCAAATTCGCTGTATACATCTCACTTTAAATGACATACTTAGAAAAAATAGAATATGTATATGTTTCGGCTTGCCTGAAGTTAAGCCAGGAGGTCATTCCAAAAAGTGAGCCAGGCAATGGAAAGGGCTCGATCCCCACTGAGCTTTCACATAGTTCTCTGTACGTCTAATAGCATCTAGACCGCTGACCTAAGGCACTGGGCAGATGTGTATGGGTGAAGAAGTGCAAAGTCCAATCAGATGAATCGCTGCAGGACATGCCACACTATGCGGCAAGACCAACAAAGATGCCAGATATTCAGCATTTTCGTGGAAATCCTAAACGGCAAATAACCAATCGTTGAGTATGTCATAGTACGCGGGCTACGCGTCGAGAGAACCTAAAATCGGCCATGACAGTTAACATTTGTCTGGCATATCTGTTGCATCAAAATCAGGCGATACTCCGATTGTCTTACCTTGGCTAACACTGTTAACTCACACTATTCTGTCTGAACATTAATTTTAGATTTGATTGGTTTGTAGGCGGGCGGCTCGGTGGCGCACTGGGTAGCACGTCCACCTCACAGTTAGGAGGGTGCGGGTTCGATTCCACCTCCGGCCCTCCCTGTGTGGAGTTTGCATGTTCTCCCCGGGCCCGCGTGGGTTTTCTCCGGGCACTCCGGTTTCCTCCCACATCCCAAAAACATGCTTGGTAGGCCGATTGGGCACTCCAAATTGTCCCTAGGTGTGAGTGCGAGTGCGTATGGTTGTTTGTCTCTGTGTGCCCTGCGATTGGCTGGCAACCGGTTCAGGGTGTCCCCCGCCTACTGCCCGATGACGGCTGGGATAGGCTCCAGCACGCCCGCGACCCCCGTGGGGACTAAGCGGTACAGAAAATGGATGGATGGATGGTTTGTAGGCACTGCATACATATAACGATTTGTGTACAAGACATTTAAGATTAAAAAAAATGTCCCTCTAACTCTCGAGAGTTAAATTGACATATTGCGTGACTTCATCGATGCCCAACAGAAAATCACAATCTACGCCCAGATTCAATCCTTTGGTGCTTGCCGAACTGAATGTCATAAGACTGTGGATGACAATGTGTAAATAACATTTTCAGTTTTCCGTATGTGCTTTGTGTTTATTCAAATTTGCTCTTTAATTTTCTGTATATGCCTTGTGTTTATTAAAACGTGCTCTGTAATTCTTTGTTGTTGTAGGTAAAGCACAAAATGGTTTTATAGATTTGGAGATGCTCCCACCAGAGTTGGGAATAACCATATTGTCGTATCTGAATGCAACCGATCTGTGTCTGGCCGGGTGTGTATGGCAGGACCTAGGCAATGATGAATATCTGTGGCAGGGGTAAGGAGATTTAAGTTTGGTGTCTGTGATGGTACTTTGCCATATGTTTGCAATCGATGTCTTTCTTGCTTTTTTTCTTAATGAGTCTTTTTGGTAATCCTCCCGTGTTGATTTTCTAGGCTCTGCAAGTCCACATGGGGTCACTGCTCCATATACAACAGAAGGCTGCCTGCTGGTTTCTCATATAGAAGACTATATCTACAACTAGATGAAGGGAGCCTTACATTCAACGCAAACCCACAGGAGGTAATGCATGCCAAACATCAAAGATCATGAGTCACACAGACCCCCACCACACGCATGTACGTGTGTGTCTAGATCTTCAAAAGTACTAAGGCCAATCTATGATCTCCCTCTCTCTGTTGCCCTTTCCTGCCTTCTCAATAGGGTATCTCTTATTTCATGTCTAAAGGAATACTCGTAGATCATCCCACAGAGCAGGCTAAGTTCATCTTTTACACTAGACGGCTCAACTGGAAGATGCTGAGAATTTACCTGGATGAGAGGTAAGCAGAGAGATGTACACAAAAGATGTCCACAAAAATGTATTTGTGCAAAGGTTTATTGCAGGCGAAGTTGACATCTACTATATGATGTTTTTTCAATATATGTAAATATACCCAAAAATGACCTAATAGGCAAAGTAAACCTTGCATCTGACATTTGCATTAAATTAAATATAATAATGCATTATGTTCATACTCTTATCAGGGTTTCCCCCAGAAAACTTGCCTGGTGGTAGATAAGCCAACCTAGCTTCATAAAAGATATTTAGTATGCGTTCAAAAATTCACTCAGATGCCCTGGCACTAGTCAGAGTGGGTGTGGTCGGAAAGGTTAAATGCGCTCAACTCCCATTCATTTACGAACACGACCAGCACTAGTCAGGGATGAGAATCTTCCGCGGATTTCCGTGTTTTTTTCCGTCGGGAGTATCATTTTTGTGAATCGTGGGGCGAACGGGATCAGGAACTGCTTCAGATGGGCATGGCTCGAGAGCAGCATCATCTTACAACTCGGAACACAAAGACGCACTTAAAGCAATGCGACAGTGAGCGTCCGGCGCGCTGCGGTTGCGCGATCGGATTAAATTAAGCTCCCTGCGCACTGAGGTCCACTTCAATTTTGGAAAGTACATCAGGACTTTAAAAATATTTTCTAAATTTCAACGACGGCTCTGTCACAATATTGCGATCAGCGCGGTGCAGTTGCGCGGTCGGCGACGCGCCACGTTTGCGCGTTCGGCGGTGCGCTGCAGTTGCGCGATCGGACAAAATTAAGCTCCGTGCGCACTTAGGTCCACTTGAATTTTGCAAAGTACATCAGGAGTTTAAAAATATTTTCTAAATTTCAGCAACGGCTCTGTCACAATAATGCAACCAGCGCGATGCAGTTGCGCAGTCGGCGACGCGCTACGGTTGCGCGTTCAGCGGTGCGCTGCAGTTGCGCGATCGGACAAAAATGCGCAAATGAAAAAATGCTTAAAAAAGGCGGGGTTTTTTGCCTTGGAACGGATTAATTTATTTCCATTATTTGTAATGGGAAAATATGATTCGGAATTCGAATGATTCACTTCTCGAACAGCCTTCTGGAACGGATTGTGTTCGAAAACCGAGGCTCCACTGTATGTATACAAAGCCCTGCTGAATGAATTCCAAGCAGTGACGTGATCGAAACTGGCAATGATTACCGTATTTTCCGCACTAAAAGGCGCACCGGATTATAAGGCGCACCTTCAATGAACGGCCCATTTTAAAACTTTGTCCATATATAAGGCGCACCGGATTATAAGGCGCATAAAATAGAAGCTATACTGCAACAAACTGAGGTTGACTAGGGTTGCGGTATGCATCCACTAGCCAATAACCAACGAGCCCTCTGTAAACAATCGCGTTTCTCAAACGATCTCCTATAAAATGATCGGAACTGACTAAAGTTCGATCTAACGCATTGGTACTACTTACCTATGTTTCCCTTCCATATCGATCCGTAGATTTACTCGAAACATTAACAGAGCAGCCTATTTTGACATGAAATAGCCTGGTACGTATAGCAGCTATCGTTATAGCATTAGCCATCCGCAAAGTCCCACGAGCCTCAGCTCGCAATCTCCCATGAGCCTCAGCAAAGTGTAAACAATCGCGTTTCTCAAACGATCTCCTATAAAATGATCGGAACTGACTAAAGTTCGATCTAACGCATTGGTACTACTTACCTATGTTTCCCTTCCATATCGATCCGTAGATTTACTCGAAACATTAACAGAGCAGCCTGTTTTGACATGAAATAGCCTGGTACGTATAGCAGCTATCGTTATAGCATTAGCCATCCGCAAAGTCCCACGAGCCTCAGCTCGCAATCTCCCATGAGCCTCAGCAAAGTGTAAACAATTGCGTTTCTCAAACGATCTCCTATAAAATGATCGGAACTGACTAAAGTTCGATCTAACGCATTGGTACTACTTACCTATGTTTCCCTTCCATATCGATCCGTAGATTTACTCGAAACATTAACAGAGCAGCCTATTTTGACATGAAATAGCCTGGTATGTATAGCAGCTATCGTTATAGCATTAGCCATCCGCAAAGTCCCACGAGCCTCAGCTCGCAATCTCCCATGAGCCTCAGCAAAGTGTAAACAATCGCGTTTCTCAAACGATCGCCTATAAAATGATCGGAACTGACTAAAGTTCGATCTAACACATTGGTACTGCTTACCTATGTTTCCCTTCCATATCAATCCGTAAATTTACTCGAAACATTAACGGAGCAGCCTATTTTGAAATGAAATAGCCTCGCGGGTACAACAGCTATTCGGTGACGCCCCCTGACTACAGTTGCCGTAATGTTGGGAAGCGATGCGACCTTGTAATTTACTAGTCGTACTAAAACGTACTGAAACATTTTGGCAGAGCACTGTGTACAACCAGTATGGATCAACAAATTCATCAATTGATCCATATATAAGGCGCACTGGACTATAAGGCGCACTGTCGGCTTTTGAGAAAATTTTAGGTTTTTAGGTGCGCCTTATAGTCCGGAAAATACGGTAATTGTTTGCGGATTACACAAAACTAAAGATAGTACACTCCCAAAAGAAAAGTAAAAATGTAGGAAGCAAGTGAGGGGAACTAGAAAAAAAAAGAATGTAGAATGTGGGTCATCTCTCCGGTATTGCTGTGACGCACTCTACGTGACGTCTCGAACGAACAATACTTCACCACTGGAAGTAGAAAACAATTTCATTTCATTTTTATTTGATAAACTATGGAAGACAACTGTTTGGGGTGGACGTTTTACATACATTAGAGATTAGACAAAACAAAAAAATAATTGTGAAGTAGACAACACTGTTGGTTACTCCAGCTTCTGCCAGGTGTTTGTGTGGACCAAATTTTTGGTGTACGTTACGGAAAATGTAGACATTGTGGTGCTGCACAGGCACAGACACATGTAGACCTTGAGGACATGTCACACATGAACCAAGTTTTATCCACGAGCATATTATGCACCCACTAGTCCAGATCAATAATTATCCACTGTCATAAAAAAATAAGCACATTGTACCTGATATTAACTGGTAAGCATATTTTGTAAGAATTTTACCGTATTGGCCCGAATATAAGACGGTGTTTTTTGCATTGAAATAAGACTGAAAAAGTGGGGGTCGTCTTACATTCGGGGTCTAGACATTATACCCATTCTCAACGCTAGATGGCGCCAGATATCTTTAAAGCGAATGCTGAACTTAACTCCCCAGGCCAAAGCGAACCCCTGTCACGAAGAAGAAAAATAAAAAATAGCGGTAAGAAAGAAAAGAGAAGATGAATAAGAGAAGAGATAACAGAAAATGGAGAAACAGTAGGTTTATTTACATTTAAAAAAAACAGAAGCCATTCATTTACAAATGTGATTGCACTTTAGTTTACATATTTAAATGTTCAGATATTAAGATGTGATACAGTTTTTGCATGATTTGAATGAGGGAAAATAACATGCTTTTTCTCTCAAATATATTGTTATAATCATTTGTTTCAGATGTACTGTAATTATTTTCTGTATAAAAATTTTATTTGGTGTTCAAAAAGTCTTTTTTCAAACTCGAGTCTTGAAAAAGAGGGGCTCGTCTTATAATCAGGGTCGTCTTATATTCGGGCCAATACGGTAATTAGTTTACCGTTTTTTTTCATGTATAATGCGCCCCCATGTATAATACGCACCCTAAAAATGGCATGTCGATGCTGGAAAAAAGCCTGTACACATGTATAATACGCACCCAAATTTTGACTTTTTTTTTTTTTTTTACATTTTTTTTTTTTTTTTAAAGTCCCAATGATCGTCACACACGCGTCTGGGTGTGGTGAAATTTGTCATCTGCATTTGACCCATCCTCGTGTGATTTTGATCCATCCCCTGGGGGAGAGGGGAGCAGTGAGCAGCAGCGGCGCCGTGCTCGGGAATCATTTGGTGATCTAACCCCCCAATTCCAACCCTTAATGCTGAGTGCCAAGCAGGGAGGCAATGGGTCCCATTTTTATAGTCTTTGGTATGACCCGGCCGGGTTACTTAAGTCCGTAAACATAAAATTATTTCAGAAAAAATATCATCTTTGGGAACAACCGGATGTTATTCTGCCGGTCAGTATCACTGCGCATGCAGTAGCAAACTCGATAGCGAAGAAATATGTGAGACTCTCAACGGGATCACCAATATTTGAGTGATGTTCCAGTTATTTATCACAATTATTTATTATTATAATAATAATATATATAATATATATAATAATTATTTGTTTATTATTCACAATTGTCATGGTGATCTTTCTGGTGATTTCTTAACTAGGCTGGATGTATTTTTTTTGTTGGCGTTGATTTCTCCGACTGCCCAGAAAGGCACCACCGCGATCAGTTAGGTTAAAATGAAAAGAGAGGAAAGTGACGTTGTAAAGAACCATCCGTGACAAGATTTTCTTCAAAAATTGTTGTACCATGATTTTCTTCACAAAAAGAAAAAACATTTAAAAAAAAAAAAAAAAAAAAAATTTAAAAAAATTGTACCCATGTATAATGCGCACCCCAGATTTTAGGACAATAAATTAGTTAAATTTTGCGCATTATACATGGAAAAAACGGTAAATTACTCTGTTAAATTATTTTAAAATATTTTAAATCATTCATATTTAATTGGTAACAACTGCAAATATGTTTCCAATGATAATGATATCACTTCTTAAACAATTCAACAGCAAGTATCATCTGATGCTGGTGTTTATATGATAATTATTAGGGGTGTAACGATTCATCGATGTACATCGATTAATCGATATAATGCTCTACGATTTGTTGGCATCGATGCTAAACGTAAACATCGATCTATATCGCCCGTTTTTGACCTCGGACATTAGACGCGACTTTATTTTGAAATCCAGTTCATTGTTGCTTGCTTCCTCTTTCCGGGAGCAGTGCGCGGCGTGTTGTGTTGTGAGCAGAGCAGGCACGTGAAAGGGGAGGCGACAACTACGCGGCTCCTGGGCTGGTGCTATGGCTAGTGTCCAAGAAGACGAGGAAATTCGCTCCCCTTTGGGCTTCAAGTCATTCGTTTGGAAGCACTTTTTTTTTGCATTTGGATTAGAACATATGGTCAAGGTGTAATGTTTACTACATTCATTATAAAGAACTTATTTTTGTTTTGTAATTAAATAGTTCAGTAATGCACTTTAAAGTTAATGGTATTACAAAAAAAGAAAGAATATTCATTTTTCTTTACTTACTTATATGAGAAAAAATATAGGAATTTGATCAAGTTCAGTGTTAAAATAAGCACTTTGTATACTACAATACTCTTGTAATTTCCTAAATAGAGTTTGCAGTACCTTGTTGATTTTGCGTATGAATTGTTATAAATCAGGATATTGTTCTATATCGATCGTAGAGCACTATATCGTGATGTATCGTGAATGAATCACAGCAGGCTTTCAGATATCGGCAAATATCGTATCGAGGTTCTTTGTATCGATATGATATCGTATCGTGACAAAACCCGCGATTTACACCCCTAATAATTATATTATAACAGTACAGTAATCCCTCGTTTATGGCGGATAATTGGTTCCAAAACCACCCCGCGATAAGTGAAATCCGCGTAGTAGGGTCACCCTCTCATCTGTACATTTTTTGTTTGTCAACAAATGTATATGAAACCATTTAAGTGCATATGTTATTATTAGAACATTAAATAATAGTTTCAAACATGTAAATAATACATTAATAGTATAAATAACATACTGAAAATATTGTATAAATATTGAAAATATAAATATTATACGTGTGTGGGTGTGTGTGTAACATGTAGATGTGACGTTTTGTTGTAAACCTTGGTTAAACAGGGACCTCTAGTGGTCACAAGTTACCATAGCAGTGCTATGCGCATTTTGTAGATGTATATGTAGCTAAAGTATACTTACTGTAAATAGGATTTTAGGACTCTTTTATTATTATGACAACTTTCTATAACAAGGTACAATACTGTAAATATGTTTTCAAAAGTCTTTTATTATAACAACTTCTTTTATATCAAAGTACAACACTGCAAATATGTTTTTAGAACTCTTATTATCACAACTATTTTTTGGGGGGGCTGGAAAAAATCCACGATGCAGTGAAGCCGCGATTAACGAACCGTGAGGTCGCGAGGGATCACTGTGTAACAAACAATAAAAATGACATTGAAAATATAGAATACATATAAATATTCCTGTAGAAGCACCAAACAACAATTAAAAAAAATTAAATAAGTTACCCCTCAGCAACAATTGTGTGTTGCACAGTGTTTTCGATGCAGCAAATGTTGTGTTCACATCAGTGTTGTTTCAGGGATCATTCACGGTTGCAAATGTTCACAAAACATTGGCGAACGTTTTGGATTTTTCTTCATGCAAGGAAATTTATAACATGTTCATAGTTCCCTTGTGACAAGAAAGTACAAGCGACGCTTTGGCGAACATTTGCAACATTAAACAAAGCCTGACATGGATGCAATATTCGTTGCATTCAAAAACACTCAGTATTGTTCGCCCCTTAGTGAGAATTTTTTATTTTATTTTTTGTTCAAAAGTCAGGGCGTTTAAGTTTGCCACCGGCATTCATGAACGGGAGGCTTTTGATGTTTTGTCAGCTGATGTCGGAATAAGGTGCTTGCAACCAAATGCAGTTATCATAATTCCAATATTTAGGTAGTACCCTTCCCCTAAAATGAAAACACTTGGACATTGTATCTTATGTGTATTTGCAGGCGTGATGTTTTGGACGAGGTAGTGACTCTTCACAACTTCAGTAACCAGTTCCTCCCCAATGCTCTGAGGGATTTCTTCAGACACATTCATGCACCAGAGGAGAGAGGAGAGTATCTGGAAACACTCATCACCAAATTTAGCCACAGGTTTTGTACCTGTAACCCTGGTCTTGTCCGGGAGCTGGGGCTCAGTCCTGGTTAGTTTACACACACCATTAAAAAACTAAAATCAATGCTTCAGCTCAGTAATTGTGTTATTTTAGGCATATTGGTAGAAATAAATAACAAAATTATGAAAAAATATGTGTTAAGAAATACACTTACTGTTGAAAGTTGTTGATTACTCATTAACCTTTTTGAGATATCCATTAAATAAGCCTCTGAACACAGAATGCATTCCACAACTACAAGCTAAATGTAAATTCGGCTGAGATTGTTGTCAACGTGCATGCGTGTGAATATACAGATTAAATTGTGGCTGTGTTGTGACTTTAAGTTTTGGGAATGCTAAAATTAAACGTTAAGACAAAAACAAATTTATTAGGCTATGTAGGGTAAACTGGCTTTTTCTGGTTAGAGGCACAACATAGCCAAAAATTAACAGCATCAGTAACAAATCTTCCGTTTCAAAAATGGTAATGGACCACAGCCACAAATTAACAGCATCAGCAACAAATCTCCAGTTTCAAAAATATCAATGGACTATGTATCTACCTAATGTGCTACTGCTACTCTCACCAGAGCATGCTGGAATTTACTTTAATACTGCCTGGGTTTACTTGTGTGATTAGTGGGATTAGTGTAATGGTACTGGATCAAGGATTGAAGGTTGGTCCTCATTGATCTCTCAATTTACTGCTGCCTATAGCCACAATTTACTTTGGGAACATTTTAAAATGTTAATGTAGAAGAGCAGAATTTCAGCATTCTGTAAGCAATACATTTCCGTATGTTTCTGTACTTCTTCCTATCTAAATAAAAGTGAATCTTTACATAGTTTAAACAACACATGTAATGATCCAAATATACAAGATTAATGTCATAAAAAGCAAAGAGATGGAATTACAAAAATAGTTCCAAAAGTATGTCTTTACATTTATTTTAAATCAAATTTGGGTTTGTTTTAATGTTCTTGAGTTTTACTTGAGTTGTGCAGTCAGTTATTTACTGGTGTGTTATAGCCTGCTAAATTGTCCAGCATTATGTACTATTACAAGCTTAACATTGTGAATGTAACATTTGATATTTATGGCCATGCCAACAATGTTCTATCTTTGTTTTCCTATAGACAGATATTACAGTGTACTATTATGTTCTTTGCAGATGCTGTGTATGTGCTATGCTACAGTCTCATCCTGCTGTCCATTGATCTGACCAGTCCTCATGTCAAAAACAAAATGTCAAAGAGGGAGTTCATCAGGAACACTCGTAGAGCAGCCCATAATGTCTCGGATGACTTTGTGGGCCATCTTTATGACAATATATATTTAATTGGCCATGTGGCTGCATAGCTCACTTCACCAGCTATTTATTAGCAATTCTCACAATGCACTGAAGAATAGGAATCTGTGTTTTGGTTCCTATATAATATCTCTGGAATGTTTGGGATATTTATACAGACTTTACAAACAAATCAAATGTACCACTGTACTGTGGGAGAGATGCTGCCACCAAAATTAACTGAATGCGCTGACATTTTTGTAATAGAGGAGGATGGTTTAATTAAAACCATGAAGATAAGTTTCTACACTGCACTGATGAAGTATTACTACTAAGTGGTGGAAGGATGAACTAGAAAGCTGCCCTCAGATTGTTACTGACTGCTTCATGATCACCGGTTGGACAATTATATTTAACCCAAAAATATGAGCCACTAGATTTTGCGAGCGTGTGCGGGTCTATGCGTATTTGCGTGCGCGCGTGTGTGTGTGTGCGTCCCTACGCGCGCGCGTGTCAGACACACGCACACATAACACATTTGAGTTGTTTACAGTAAAGCTGACATTTTATACAGTACACCATGGTGTCCAGGCTGTACTGGATCTTATTTAAGGTGAGCTGGTAAAGGCTCCAGCTCACTCGCGACTCTCATGATTACAAGAGGTTTATAAAATAAATGGATGGATTTTCTGCAGTTATCAGTGCAATGGCTCAATTAGAAGCTTTGTGCTGCCTGTAAATTCGTGCATAATCCTTTTTCAATTTTAACATACAGTGCCTTGCGAAAGTATTCGGCCCCCTTGAACCTTTCAACATTTCGCCACATTTCAGGCTTCAAACATAAAGATATAAAATTTTAATTTTTTGTCAAGAATCAACAACAAGTGGGACACAATCGTGAAGTGGAACGAAATTTATTGGATAATTTAAACTTTTTTAACAAATAAAAAACTGAAAAGTGGGGCGTGCAATATTATTCAGCCCCTTTACTTTCAGTGCAGCAAACTCACTCCAGAAGTTCAGTGAGGATCTTTGAATGATCCAATGTTGTCCTAAATGACTGATGATGATAAATAGAATGCACCTGTGTGTAATCAAGTCTCCGTATGAATGCACCTGCTCTTTGATAGTCTCAGGGTTCTGTTTAAAGCGCAGAGAGAACCATGAAGACAAAGGAACACACCAGGCAGGTCCGAGATACTGTTGTGGAGAAGTTTAAAGCCGGATTTGGATACAAAAAGATTTCCCAAGCTTTAAACATCTCAAGGAGCACTGTGCAAGCAATTATATTGAAATGGAAGGAGTATCAGACCACTGCAAATCTACCAAGACCCGGCCGTCCCTCCAAACTTTCATCTCAAACAAGGAGAAGACTGATCAGAGATGCAGCCAAGAGGCCCATGATCACTCTGAATGAACTGCAGATAACTACAGCTGAGGTGGGAGAGTCTGTCCATCGGACAACAATCAGTCGTGCACTGCACAAATCTGGCCTTTATGGAAGAGTGGCAAGAAGAAAGCCATTTCTCAAAGATATCCATAAAAAGTCTCGTTTAAAGTTTGCCACAAGCCACCTGGGAGACACACCAAACAAGCTCTGGTCAGATGAAACCAAAATCGAACGTTTTGGCCACAATACAAAACGATATGTTTGGCGTAAAAGCAACACAGCTCATCACCCTGAACACACCATCCCCACTGTCAAACATGGTGGTGGCAGCATCATGGTTTGGGCCTGCTTTTCTTCAGCAGGGACAGGGAAGATGGCTAAAATTGATGGGAAGATGGATGGAGCCAAATACACGACCATTCTGGAAGAAAACCTGTTGGAGTCTGCAAAAGACCTGAGACTGGGACGGAGATTTATCTTCCAACAGGACAATGATCCAAAACATAAAGCCAAACCTACAATGGAATGGTTCACAAATAGACGTATCCAGGTGTTAGAATGGCCAAGTCAAAGTCCAGACCTGAATCCAATCAGGAATCTGTGGAATGAGCTGAAGACTGCTGTTCACAAACGCTCTCCATCCAACCTCATTGAGCTCAAGCTGTTTTGCAAGGAAGAATGGGCAAGAATTCCAGTCTCTCGATGTGCAAAACTGATAGAGACATACCCCAAGCGACTTGCAGCTGTAATTGCAGCAAAAGGTGGCGCTACAAAGTATTAGCGCAAGGGGGCCGAATAATATTGCGCGCCCCACTTTTCAGTTTTTTATTTGTTAAAAAAGTTTAAATTATCCAATAAATCTTGTTCCACTTTACGATTGTGTCCCACTTGTTGTTGATTCTTGACAAAAAATTAAACTTTTATATCTTTATGTTTGAAGCCTGAAATGTCGCGAAATGTTGAAAGGTTCAAGGGGGCCGAATACTTTTGCAAGGCACTGTATTTGAAAATATGGCTGCTGAACTGCAGTCATAGTGTAGTTCAGTTCCATGCCATAAGTATCTAAAAAATGTTACTTTCAATTACAGATAAAATAACTGTAACCAACGTCACAGAGAACGTTAGAATGTCTTTGTAGTAATGTTGGTATGTACTTTTTTATTGTTTAAAGCTAGAAGAAAATTACCTCTGGAGCAAAATTACAGTAAAAACAGGATCAGTTGTAAGTTAAGATGCTTTTTTTAAGTACAGTGGAGCCTCGGTTTTCGAACACAATCCGTTCCAGAAGGCTGTTCGAGAAGTGAATCGTTCAAATTCCGAATCATATTTTCCCATTAAAATAATGGAAAGAAATTAATCCGTTCCAAGCCCAAAAAAACCCCCGCCTTTTTTAAGCATTTTTTTATTTGCGCATTTTTGTCCAATCACGTCGCCGACCGCGCAACTGCACCGCGCTGGTTGCATTATTGTGACAGAGCCGTCGCTGAAATTTAGAAAATATTTTTAAAGTCCTGATGTACTTTCCAAAATTTAAGCGGACATCAGTGCGCAGGGAGCTTAATTTGGTCCGATCGCGCAACCGCAGCGCGCCGGGTGCTCAGTGTCGCATTGCTTTAGGAGCGTCTTTGTGTTTTAGGATGGCTTTACTGCTCCCACTTGCTTCCTTTGGAGGCATGATTAGAGTTGATGCAATCCTCAGAATAACGAGAACGTAATAATGAACGGAGTCAGTTGGCATGCGGGTGCTCTCGGCTCATCTCGCAAGGTTCGACAACCGAATTTCCTCCGACATCCGAAGCAAAAAAATCTCGAATTTTTTGTTTGAATACAGATTTGTTCGAGAACCGGAACATTTGAAAACCGAGGCTCCACTGTATATACTTTGTTAGATGCTAAAACAAAACTTCACAAATCAAAACTGAGGACCATACTTAAGAAATGTCCATACTCGCGTATGGATTAGAATTTTTAATTGTTAATGAATTTGTCAATAATAAGATTATGACACCTTCTACTAATTTAAAACTATTAGCAATAGATATTTCATTGGTCATCAATGTTACCTTGACAATAGATCTTACACTGTTGTTGAGAAGTACCGTATTTTTCGCACCATAAAGCGCACTGGATTATAAGGCGCACCCTCATTGAATTTTTTATTTTAGAAATTATTTCATATATAGGGCGCACCGGATTAAAAGGCGCATAAAATAGAAGCTATACTGCAACAAACTGAGGTTGACTAGGGTTGCGCTATGCATCCACTAGCCAATAACCAATGAGCCCTCTGTAAACAATCGCGTTTCTCAAACTATCTCCTACAAAATGATCGGAACTGACTAAAGTTCGATCTAACACATTGGTACTGCTTACTTATGTCTCCCTTCCATATTGATCCGTAAATTTACTCGAAACATTAACGAAGCAGCCTATTTTGAAACGAAATAGCCTCGTGCGTATAGCAGCTATCATTATAGCATTAGCCACCCGCAAACTCCCATGAGCCTCAGCTCGCAGACTCCCATGAGCGCAGCAAAGTATCGTGGCAGCCCCCTGTAAACAATCACGTTTCTCAAACTCTCTCCCATAAAAGTGATCGGAACCGACTAAAGACTGATTAACACATTGGTGCTGCATATTTATGATTCCGTTGGATATTGATCCGTAAACGTATTCGAAAACATTAACGGAACAGCCTATTTTTAAATGAAATAGCCTCGCGGGTACAACAGCTATTCAGTGACGCCCCCTGACCACGGTTGCCGTAATGCTGGGAAGCGATGCGACCTTGTAATTTACTAGTCGTACTAAAACGTACTGAAACATTTTGGCAGAGCGCTGTGTACAACCAGTATGGATCAACAAATTCATCAATCGATCCATATATAAGGCGCACTGTGGTTTTTTTCAGTAAATTTTAAGTTTTTAAGTGCGCCTAATAGTGCGGAAAATACGGTAATTATTTAACATTTACATTAAAGGTCAATAGCCATGTAGCTATAGCCTTTTGCCCCTTCCTCAAGTCATTGAAGTCAATACCATCTTGGTTTCATTAAAAATCAAGGCTTACTTGCAATTACATTCATTTTGTTGACGATCCAATAAAGACAAACTCTTAATGAAGTATAGCTTTTTGAAATTATGAAAGCCATTTATGTGGTGTTTTTTGTTTAGAATGCTTTGTAACTGACAGTGTATCACACAAATATGTAACTAGTTATTAAATCTTGCATTTGCTAACATGTTTGTAGTTTCTGTACTTTTATACCTTAGCTAAGATATGTAGCATATGAAAAATTTGTTTAGAATGTAGAATTTTGTAGAATGTTTTCAAACTTGAATGTCTAGTAGATGATATACTTGATGTAGCTGATGTAGATATAAATGAAACAAAAATGCAGGGGTGGTCCTTAATCCTTGCACCTTAGTTCTGCTGTAAATAATTTCTCAGTAAGGCTGTTCAACCTTGTGTACCCCATTTGGAGGCCTGTATTTACAAACGTGTGTGCATTGTATGTGTTCGTGGGTTCTAGATCAAGCAGCCCAAAACTAAATCCTGTCCAGACACAATATGACCTCTGATACTCGACCTCTGCGTGCGGCGTGCGTGCGTGCGTGCGTGTGTGTGCATGAGCGTGTGCGTGTGAGAGTGAGAGCAAAAGGGCAATATGTGGTTTTATGCACAGCAAATGAGAAGAGAGTCGAGGGCAAGGCTACGTGACCTAACATCAAACAGACACACCTTTCCCTTCAGTTTATTTTGTTCATTTTAAAAATTAAGCTTGGTATCTTTATCTTTTCTCATTGACTATGCCTTTGATCATCTTCACAATGGGATGCTCGTGATTTAAAAAATAAAAATGTTGATATGATATACAGTAAAACATAATCTGTGCTGTCGATAATTTTAGTAAATTTGAATACTGTCTGTCTCAGTATACATAATCAGCAAAATGGGATAGGGTGTCAAATATTAGTAGTCATACCAGAAAAAAAGACAGACGAAAAGAAGGCGAAATTACTCAGTTATGACTATTAATGTCACCTCCTGGTGCGTTCTGAATTCATGGGTTTTGTGCTATATCTCGGAAGTAACATGAGCAATTAGCAATGTTTGTGCTTTTTCTTCTGATGATAATGATGTTGATCCAATTATACTGATACTGATGATGATGACGACGAAGGGCCTGATGTTTATTTTGGCCAACCCACAGCGGTGAACCCAGGTCGTCGTCTGGTGGCGTCTCCGTCTGGAGAGGCACACTTAAGCCTGAAAGAGATGATGGATGGCCTCCTGAGCTCAAAGTCTCTGCACTTCATCAGGATGGGCTGACACAAAGGCAAAAACGCACATGTATACACACACGCACACACAATTAATGCTAACACAAACACACACCCCCACATCCACAATTGAGGCTGGTTTATATACTAAGTCCAACCTTTAAATACTACTCTACCAGGACTTGGACTGACACTGCCGCTACTGTATCTACAGTTAAAGCCCACCTTTATTATTGGCACCATTGTGTTTTCTTCTTTTATTGTGCATTGTTTTTGTTAATGATTTTTAAAAATAGATTAAATTGGTATTTTTTTGTCTTTAATCCACTTTATAAGTGTTAAAATAAAACAAGTTTTTTTAAATTGTACTTACTATAATTTATCTATTTTTAACGTATTTATTAATTTTTGTCCCTCAAGGGGAAAGTCAGCTCACACTCCCGCACATACTTCAGGTTGCATACAGCATATAGAACAAGGTAACACAGAGGAGAGATTCTGAGTGAAAGAGGTATGCAAGGAGAGCTGCACTACTTGGGTTATGGCAGTGGTAACTAGCATCTCTCTGACAACTAGTTGCCGTTCTTTTTACATTTCTCCATAGTGAGACTTAAACCTGGTGATGCAACTTTCATTAAATTCACCTTGGATTTAAGTGAGGAACATCTAGGTGTCTTGATGTAACATAACCAAGTTTACGCCTGTTACTGAAGATGTTCAGAAAGTGCTTTAATGAAGTTGGCACAGGTATGCCACAACCAGATTATTTTCTTTAAACTAAGCAGAGAGTATACCCTATCTGTATTTTTAGCAAGAGTCACTCCAGTACTGAGCCACACAAAGTTGTGTAGGCGCTGCTCTTTTCATGTGGAGGAAAAAGAGATGTACAGGCGCCCATTTAAGGATTATCAGCAGGAGAAAACGTGGCTTGCTTCCCATGGGCTCACCACCTGTGGGAGGGGCCAAAGGGGTCAGGTGCAAAGTAATCTGGGCAGCGGCCAAAGGTGGGGACCTTGGCGGTCTCATCCCCGGCTGCAGAAGCTGGCTCTTGGGACATGGAATGTCACCTCTCTGGCTGGAAAGGAGCCCGAACTGGTATGTGAGGCAGAAAAGTTCCGACGAGACATAGTCGAACTTGCCTCCACACATAGTATGGGCTCTGGTACAAGCCCTCTCAAGAGGGGCTGGACTCTCTTCCATTCTGGAGTTGCCCACGGTGAGAGGCGTCGAGCAGGTGTGGGTATACTTATTGCCCCCCGGCTGGGCGCCTGCACATTGGGGTTCACCCCGGTGAACGAGAGGGTAGCCTCCCTCCGCCTTCGGGTGGGGCGACGGGTCCTGACTGTTGTTTGTGTCTATGCACCGAACGGCAGCTCAGACTACCCACCCTTTTTGGAGTCCTTGGAAGAAGCGCTCCTTCTAGGGACTCCATCATTCTACTGGGTGACTTCAATGCTCACGTGGGCAATGACAGTGAGACCTGGAAGGGCGTGATTGGGAGGAACAGCCCCCCCGATCTGAACCCGAGCGGTGTTCTATTATTGGACTTCTGTGCTCGACACGGATTGTCAATAATGAACACCATGTTCAAACATAAGGGTGTCCATGTGTGCACTTGGCACCAGGACACCCTAGGCCGCAGTTCGATGATCGACTTTGTAGTCATTTCATCGGATTTGCGGCCGCATGTTTTGGAAACTCGGGGGCAGAGAGGGGTGGAGTTGTCAACTAATCACCACCTGGTGGTGGGTTGGCGCCAATGGTGGGGGAAGATGCCGGTCCGACCTGGCAGACCCAAACATACTGTGAGGGTCTGCTGGGAAGGTCTGGCAGAATCCCCTGTCAGGAAGAGCTTATACTCCCACCTGCGGCAGAGCTTTTCCCACGTCCCAGAGGAGGCGGGGGACATTGAGTGGACCATGTTCCGTGCCTTCATTGTTGAGGCAGCCGACCGGAGCTGTGACCGTAAGGTGGTCGGTGCCTGTCGTGGCGGCAATCCTCGAACCCGCTGGTGGACACCGGCGGTAAGGGATGCCATCAAGCTAAAGAAGGAGTCCTATCGGGCCGTTTTGGCCTGTGGGACTCCGGTGGCAGCCGACGGGTACCGGATAGCCAAGCGGAACGCGGCTTCGGCGGTTGCTGAGGCAAAAACCCGGGCGTGGGAGGAATTTGATGAGGCCATGGAGAATGACTTCCGGACGGCTTCGAGGAAATTCTGGTCCACCATCGGGGAAGCAGTGCACCGTCAACACTGTTTATAGTGGAGATGTCGTGAGTCGGTGGGGAGAATACTCCTCAATTCCACCGACACGCCTTCCATTGTGGAAGCAGGGCCTGGAGACTCTGAGGTCTCTCCAATCTCTGGAATCGAAGTCACTGAGGTAGTTAAAAAACTCCTCAGGGGCAAGGCCCCAGGGGTGGATGAGATCCGCCAGGAGTTTTTAAAGGCTCTGGATGTTGTGGGGCTGTCATGGCTGACACGCCTCTACAACATTGCGTGGACATCGGGAATGGTGCCTCTGGATTGGCAGACTGGGGTGGTGGTTCCCCTCTTTAAGAAGGGGGACTGGAGGTTGTGTTCCAACTACAGAGGAGTCACACTCCTCAGCCTCGCTGGTAAGGTCTATTCAGAGGTGGATTTCCAATTTGGGTACATTTTATTTTTTTTTATTCTATTGCAGTGACTATACTCACAATTACTACATTAATTGCCACATCTCAGCAACGGACATAGGATATGACCGTCTGTAAACATTCATTGTTTTAGAGGAAACTAAATATTTTTGTTTTTAAATTACCTCCCTTACACTTTTAACAGGCACTGCATGGTCACCTCACCCTCGCTGCAAAACCCACACTGTAAAAAAAAAAGTTTTGTTAGTCAAAATAAAAATAAAGATTTAGCAATTTCCATATATATTTAAAGTATATTTAACTCCAGCTATTGATCAGTACATGACAAAAGACTATTCTAGCTAAAGGGGAAAAAAAAGTTACAAACATCAATTTTATGTTGTTCTTTCTGTCTTTCACGTTGAGCAAACAGCGTAAAAAGACACGCACCAAACGTGAAGGCATGTGCAATACTTTTTACTTTTATGAAACTGTAAGGGACACGTCGCCGCCCTCCCCTTTGACACCTGCGGCCATGTGTTGTAGTATGTGTCTACATGTGCTGCTCTACCGTTCATGTTCAAATATCTGTTGCTTACCAATGGCGATGGTAAAATCCCCTTACTGAAGAAGAGCAGTTTGTACCCCAATCATTATTAATAGTTACAGACCAGTATCTAACTTACCGTTTTAAAGCAAGACTTTAAAAAAAAAATTAGAAAAGTCTCCAATTAAATTGCACGTAAAAGCTTAGCGTGTTCATAAAGTATGATGCACGATTATCTGTGACAACTCACTTACTGTACTCGGTCAAAAATGGCATGCTCAGTAAAATATCATCCTCAGCAGGTTTATCATCATGTTATCTAAATTAAGAGTGAGTCCACAACTTGGCGTTTGAAGTTTTTAGACACAGTAATTACTTGGTGACTGGCATCAGTTAACGGCCTCTGCACTTTGTTAAATGCTACACGATCAAAGAGTGAGGAGTTGCTTTAGTCTTGTTACGCTTGATAAAATGGGAACTAAAACATTGCTTGTACAGTTAATAGAGGTTTAATGATTGCACCAGTTTGACTATGGAAGGATTTTTTCTTGCCCGTTTTTTCTGCACCTTCAAAAATGCTGCATTAAAAACAACCCAATTTCGGTTAAAAATTGGACCGACCCAGTAAGTCAAATTGACCCACCTTGCTGGGTTGTTTTGCACAAAACAAACAATTTCGTACAAAATAATCCAACAAATTGGGTTAGTCTTTTGCAAATCAACCCCAAGTTTGGTAAAATACCAAACCCGACTCGGTCCAATAGTTAAACCAGCAGTTTTAAGAGGCTGCGGTTCTTTTTTTCTATTATGAACAAACCTGCAGAAAATATTCTGTTATTACACCTTTCATTGTATTATCGCTCTTTGTTTCTGATATCTTCAAAAGAAATCACCATATTTGGCACACATGCTTTTAATGGGTAATGGCATTCCTTTTTCTGCCAAATGCATTCAAGACATCAAAACTGACGTGTCAAATGCCCCTTGAGAGTTTACTGCCTGATTGGCATCTGTAAAGCAGGCTGTATTAAGGAAAAAAACTGTTGCCATGAGCAATCATGACAGCTTTTGAAGTGTCTCAACTCACGACTTCTATGATGGAAAAGAATGGTCTGGAGTGGATCTCCCAGAAAAGTGTGTCTCTAGTGGAAACAAGGGCTTTTTCATCTTATCCTGCTTTGTGCTCCCTCTAGCCCAGAGCTCATGCAGTAAGTGCAGCTCTAGTAGTCTCAACTGTATTTTTGGAGGTTCTGTGCATTTAAATTCTTCATAATCTATGAAATGTTAAAATTGTATTTAATTTTTAGCTTTTTGGTTATGTTTAACCTCTGTTTAAATCCTTTGTCACTTGTATATGATCAAACGTATACATCGTTTCATTTTTTCCTTGTCTGTCTCGTCGCCTGTAACATATTTTTCCATTCCCATAATGCTCAGTTCTCACCTCATTCAATTTCCTCCTTCTTTCCTGTCTGTGATGAAAACACAAGCTCTCCACTCTTGGCTGTCTGAAGCTGCTCTCACTGCAGTAAATCTACTCGTGGATGAACACAGGACAGACAGAGAAAAAAAAGTAATCTAACAACATTGTGTCTTTGCACTTCTTTTAAACTAATAAATCATGAATGACAACGCCTGCACTTATGTAGTGTGGCTCTGCCATCTGCCGCTGTGTGTTGCACAACATCTGACATGCGTTGAGACATAGAAGCCAGAGCACAAAGCTCGGCATAACTGATTATACAGAGAACTCCCCACCTCATAGCAGTTCACAATTCACAAATTCACCTATTTTTGTTTTTTCTGTGGAACCCGATGTAACAAATGAAAGGGAAATTGGTCCTTTATGTAGGTGTGTCATCAGCTAGAGCCTGTGTATAAGTTGTCACCTGATTTCCCGCCAGTTAGTGGCCAGACATTGGGGGGGGAGAAAAATGCAAACTACACTCTCATTTCCTGGTCTACACAACTCATTTTGTGATGCAAAGTGAAGTGTGGTTGAGTCTGCTGCTCGTGTGAATAAGAAAACCCTCTACTGGGCTTGTGTTATCTTTTTTTTTTTTGCGTGCGAGTAAACAACGAGCATTTTTGAAATCCCAGCATTGATGTGGATTTTTGCCTCTTGTCTTTTTCTCCTCTCTACTAACCCAAGCTCTTCAGCCATCTTGGGCACCCTTTTCAGTGCCCAAGATGCCTGAAGAGGGTGCCAAAATCCTGGTTAATGAAAAAGAAGTAATTGTCAGACTTTGCTCAATCCCATTTCTCCCCTTTCTTCTCTTCCGTTAGCCCCTTGTTTGGTGGGCAAAGATGAAGGGTTAAACATTTTTTACCCCATTTGTTCTATGAACCCTTGCCTCTTGCTGACTGATATATTGTCATTATTACAACTATTTACACTTCCAAGATGCTGTCTAGTGGCAAATTAATCTCACTCTTATTCATCACTTTCGAATTTCAATTTGTTGGGAAGTTAACAGGTAAATGCCGGATCTAAAGGTGAGTATTTTGAAATTGTTTATTATAAACATATCCTACCAGCTAATAAGGTGCATACATTGGTACATGATTTAATTTTATCTACTCCAGAATTTTATTTATTTATTTATTTATTTTTTAAATAGAAGCAACACATTTTGCAACTTCGTTCTTTTTATTTGTCCAGTGACTTGCAAATAACAAAATGGGGAATGAATACCACAGCAAGCATCTAACTGCAAAATATATAAAATGGGAGAATAATAACTTTAACCCCTTTTTCTTGTACAGACTATAATCACACACACACGCGGAGACACACTCTCACACGCGCACACACTCGTTCACACGAACGGGTGCATTCGCACACTCTTCCACGCGCATGTCTACCTACTACATTGATGTTACTATATCCATTAACATCATCAATGTATTAGGTAGACAAACGCTGAATAATAATCGTGGGGTCACCTTCTTATAATAAACCAAAATACATCAATGACTATTTTGCCTCTCGCACATGTTACGCACGAAGAATTCATCATTGCCATCCTTCATATCTGACACTTTTAAAAATGCACAGCAGGTCTGAGGTTTTCTTTTTAGTTAACAGATGTTAAGCGTCAATAGTTTTAGAGGTAAATGAAGTGGCGTACAGATTATGCGCTGTTTTCTAAGGGAGGCTATTATTAACAAATACATTAAAAAAAATAAAACGATAACACTAATTCTACAAATAATTTAAATTCTGTATTTTTTCATATTTTTCTGCTCTTACACTTGACAGAAATACGATCTTACAACATTGAGTAATGGAGACCCTTACAATCAGGAATTTCATTTCGTTTCAGAACAACACTACGAACAATAACACTATCAGCTCTGCAATTGACTGATGATCAGTTAACAGTACGTGCTCCCAAAGTCTCCTGGGCTATCGCTCCAGCTCACCTGCAACCCTCGTGAAGACAAGCGTACATGAATAATACCAGAAAATGGATGGATGGATAAAAAATAATAATAGTAATAATAATAATAACAGCAATTGTTAAATTATGTTATGTATATTTTATTATTATTCCCAAGTGCTTATTAAGGCACGACTGCTTAGTTGAGCTTCGCTTTTTAATTGCCATTTGTGAACTTCAACAATTGAGATCAAATTCGCTGACTTAATCACTTTAAGGCAGGGGTGTCCAAACATTTTGCAAAGCGGGCCAGATTTGGTTAGATGAAAATGTATAGGGGCCGACCATTTGCACCGACATTCCTCGAACCATTACCATTGTAATTGAACTTGTAAATGTCTAGTATCTCTGCAGATAGGTTGATATTGCAAATGATAATCTGTTGTCAATTGCACTACCAGAAAAGTTAAAGATTAAAATAATAATAAATTAAATACAAATGAACAATTTTATGAAAGTTGAAGGATTTTTTTACAAGATGTATTAAGTTTGTTTTATTGTTGTTATTGATGTATTAATAAGAAGGGTGATATTGGTGTTTATGACTGCAGTAAACAGGCCAGGTTGCATCATGTCAGATTTAAAATCCAAATGAAATCATTCACCATTTTATCTTTTTTATTTCAACTTCATACGCAACAAATGACTTCATAAACACAAAATAATAATCCATAGTATTTTTGTTGTTTGTGATCACTGTGAGTGGGCGGCGCGGACGCGTAGTAGTGTGTCGAGTTAGTAAGAAGTAGACAGCTCTCACCAGTAGTCCGTGTTTTTTTTGTTTGTTTTTTTGCCTTTCCCTGTGCAGCGTCACTTGCAGCGTCTCTGGTTTTAGCGTCGCCTTCGTCCTTAGTGTGTGGACATTTGAATGAGGAAGTGTCTGTGTCACTGATTATCTTGCAAACGGTCACTTGTGTGCGCATGAACTGGGAAGGGACGGAGGAGACACGCTCGCAACCGATCATGAGCGATGGCTCATGTGCGCGTTCCCGTGAGGACGAGTTTCATTTCTGTGGCTCGCTCTGGGGCGCGTAGGTCCCCGCGACAGTGCCAGCGGGCCACTTATTATTGATTTTATGACATAGTGCTTCGGGCCAGTTTAAATTTAGACGCGGGCCGCATTTGGCCTGACTTTGGATCTGAGTGGTTTAAGGTGAAAATTGTTTATTTTATTTATTTATTTTTTAAGAACATACAGGTGTGATTTATGGAAAGTGCAGTGGATGACATATGGTAGGCCTGCAGCCTATATAAGCTACTGCATATTATTCGAAATATGCGCAATCACATGGCTGGAGTAAAAAAAACTGAGCAACCGCGCGATCCGCAACGTTCGATTTAAATGAAAAATAAAATACAATTATGTACGGCTTCGTGGCTGTAGTATGCAGCCTATGTAATTGCATATAGGCCCATGTACGAAATAGCTTACAGTGGCCTAATTACGATTTATTCACAAGTGGTAGCCTACGAGAAATATTCAACTGAAACCAATAATTGGCGCATAAATCCTTTGAAATAATCAGAATCAGCTTTGAATTCACAATCAGTTAAGAGAGTGATTATTATTAGTATTAGTATATGTTTATGCTGCTGTTTTGTTGCACTTTAAATTGGTCCAAAGACAGCATTTCGTGAACATATTTGTAGGCCTAATAATTATTTAATGTGGGAGGCCCACTTTC
This sequence comes from Syngnathus acus, assembly GCF_901709675.1. Classification (NCBI taxonomy): domain Eukaryota; kingdom Metazoa; phylum Chordata; class Actinopteri; order Syngnathiformes; family Syngnathidae; genus Syngnathus; species Syngnathus acus. The sequence continues at coordinate 15,772,915 of NC_051087.1, read as the reverse complement.
CGGGTAAATTGACAAGGCAGACAAACTCGTTAATCGGAGCTATTATAGTTATTAGGCCACTTTTAGTTGGTATTCATCACGCACACCCGCTCTCACTCCTGATCCTCTTTCCCTCATCTCCTTAAGTTAGCGAATAACGATAAATTAAAAGCTGTGACAACAAATGTTTACATGAGAACGCCGAGAAGAGCAAAATGAAAATGTGACAGCCACACATTTTTTCTCTCCTGCGACTTTGCATGCGAAGCATGTGCAAAGGTAACAAATGAAAACATTCAGTTAATGCGCCAATTTATGTATGTATGTATGTATGTATGTACGTACGTATGTGTACGCACGCACGCACGCAGTTAGTTAGTTAGTTAGTTAGTTAGTGAGTTAGTTAGTTGATCGCTGTACTATTGCTTAAAATCGCTCGCTATTTGTCTCTCAAACCTACCTCCAGTCCAGTCCTGAGGTGCCGAGACATCCTTGCAGAGTGCTGGGAGGTTCTGCAGAGATGTCTGGATTATGATTGACAAAGGCGCAAAAACACGCTCAGCCGTTTAAACAACCAACAACAGTAAGTGCGCCGCCGAAGACACTTTCCTTACAGATAAATGAGGTGAGTGCACAGAGGTTATATCCCACATGCAGTCACCGTTACACTGTATATTCTCTTCCTGCTAAAGTCCAGTTACCCACCACTCCCCGCCCCTCCCAAGAAAGTTATATGTTTTTTCTACTATGAACGCATAAATCACATAAATTGTGCCCCATCTCCAGGAATAACATTATTTTGTAGCTCTAGGCGGGACAAATAAATAGATTTGTCAATGGAGGTTATTTTCAAAATTGCTGGAGTGCCTACATCACCGTTTATTTATCTTATTTAGTCCAGTCTATATTTTGGGTTAGATCGGGGTTGATACGACAAATTGTGACGTAAATTTCTGGTGTGGAGTTTTGTAACATTATATCCATGATTACTTCAACAACATTACTGCAACTTTATTATTATTATTAAATATTTTATGAGATGAATAGTCTTTGTCCCCTCTCCATAACCTTTGTAATTATCTTGTGAAAATATTACAATATATCTCCCGAGCATCATGTTTACCTTATCTGACGTGTTGGAAAAGTCCCCCCCCGCCCCCCCTTTCTAGTTTGTACTTATGTTGCCTGTGCCAACTAATTCTCTTCTACTGTACTTTAAGTCTCTTTCCACGTGTGGTTACATCGTCAGTTTTGCGCGCGTGCGTGCGTGTGTGTGCGCCCGCGCGCACGTAATGGGATATCCTCTTGGCCTTGGGAAAAATCAGCGTGCGATAGACTGACAGAAAACAGACTGCAACATCGAGCTTCCTCTCAGCTAATGAATTCCTGATCACATTTGCACACACAGACATACAGACATATAAGACAAAGCCCTTTTAAGTACAAAGAGGTATCCCTGATGTTGAGCATCACTTTGCAACATAGTCTTTTTCTGAAATTTTCTGTTTGGAACAGAGAGATAATAAAAACATTTAAACATTTAAATACAAAAAACATTTTCATTTTGCTATAAGTGCTGCTGGTACATTAAATAATGGGTTTATTTCGCTCTTAAAAAATTCGTGTCTTCGAGATTTAGTTTGACGCAATAATCTGATCCTGATGAGTTTGAAGAAATACAGTTGTGATTGAGTCCGTATGGGTTGCCCACTTTGACCAGCAGGGGGTGAAATAAACCCCCTTCCAAGACTGTCGGCAGGCAAGTGTATGTCTTTTGATGGACGAGAACGAGTGAATTTAGCTACTAAATTCTTCTTCTAGCAATGCAAGTTTAATCAAGCAGAATATCACAATTAGACTAGTGGATGCACATAGAACATACTGAAAATACCTTTTTTGACTTCCACTTTAAGATCTCTGGCTTCCATTCATAGTTCAAGCCATTGACCAGCATAAAAAAAGAGCCGAAAATAATGTCAGCGCTGTCAAATGAGCTCGGACAGACCTCAATGTGGCAAAAGACCAACCGCGCAACATCACCCTGGAACCATGGGTGTGATATGCTGTGGTCAGTCCCTGTTCCAGTTGTCTAGTCAGTAAATTAAAGAACCAAACACTTCTTAGACAAACAAACACATTAGACTAAAAAACGTATCTCGCCAATGCTCTTGCCAAATCATGCCACAGCATGACACATAAGGTCACAGGAAAACGAAAACCTTTCAACTTAAGAGTGAATATAGAGCCGTTCAGCCTTCAAATAAAATCACAGGGAGAACATATGAGGTTCAAACTCAGACAAATTACTGTGACTCACATCCCAACCTAAATCCCAAACTGCCATGAGTGTCTGCAATACGTACTGTGTCTACAATAAAGCTATTCGACATTTCCTTTACACTTGTACCTTAAAGTATCCCTTAGTCCTTGGGGAAAAACAGGCTTCAGTGTGGTGAACAACTTCCTCCCGAGCCTAATTTAATACACATGAGGCATATTAGATATTTCAACTGGACCACTACAGAAAGACAATAGACTGTTATGATGAAGTTAAATTTAAACATAGTGAGAGAAGTAGCACATTGGATGTTTGAAGTTGTCGAACAAACTAAAAGAACAAACTAAAAGATATTCAACTGCAACATCATATGGTTGACCACCACAGTAGTTTTACAACATAAGAAAAGTGCAGGCGCTCACGCACACCCCCACAAACAGACACACACACGCACTCGCGTGCACACGCGCGCGCGCGCGCACACACACACGACGCCCCAGCATGTAAGGGTCAGGTTAGTAACTGTTCTTTTTTAATGGGGATACTTACCTGAACTGCTCACGCAATAAATCTTGTGGTACCAAAGGTATTTCGTTGTCAGCTGGATGTAGTAAACACAAATTAGGCATGAATATGTTTTAAGCATTTTTTTTAAATTCCTCTGAGTTTTTCCTGGTTAATTTTGCTTATAATGACAATTGCCCAATTGTCAACATGAAACTCAAAACTAAAGGGCCAATAAAGGGAAGATGGTTTATTTTTCACTAACTAGCCTAGTTCATATATTTTTTTGAATCAGGAAAATGTAAAAACTCAGCATTTTCTATTTTCATCCATCTATCCATTTTCTATACCGCTTGTCCCCTCGGGGTTGCAGGCATGCTGGAGCCTATCCCAGCAGTCATCGGGCAGTAGGCGTGGGACACCCTGAACCAGTTGCCAGCAGATCGCAGGGCACACAGAGACAAACAACCACCCGCACGCACACCTATGGCCAATTTGGAGTGCTCAGTCGGCCTACCAAGCATGTTTTTGGGATGTGGGAGGAATCTGTTTTACCCATTCATTTTGAAGAAATTATGAAACAATGAATGCCTTTAAAATCGCCCACTTTTAATGAGGAATAGGGCCACACACCCCTTCCCTCTATGTCTTGGTTGATGAAGTTATGGAAGGAAGCGATCACAATTTCCCCTTTGGAAACCATTGTAGACGATTACTTAAAATGTCCAAAAACAGCTAAATATCAATTGGCATCAAAATTTACATGAAGATCTCTACTTATGACTACTTCAACCCATCACAAGGATTAGCCTCTCCGTGGTTGATTTAAGAGAAATGTGCAGCCTTTCTGCAACTGAAGTACCCTGTCAGGTCTGTCTGTACTTTCACAAGTCACCAACATATGCATCATAGGCTAATGCTTGTGATATGTTGAAGTACTTATATGTAGAGATCCCTCCCTCCCTCCCTGAATGTAAACAATTACACATACACTCATGCACAAAAAGAAAGGCAGTAAAATGGGACATATCAATCACATCTTGACCAAATTCAGTTAACCTTTTGTTTCTTTGGCCAGAGACAAGGGCTAAGCGCCAATCAGATTCCAACAACACTACACACCAAAGTACACACCCATGGGTCCATTGGTATATGTTAATTGAATTAAGGATGGTCCAGAGTCTTGTCTGGACATCATCATTGAGGCAGCTGGTCAGCACTGCTCCTCTTTCTGGATGTCTCCCATATCTCTCTCTAATTGGTCTCTTTGCCAGGGGCTATATTCTGTACACAAGGCCTTTTCAACATGTTAGTGGACTCACAGAAAGCACACATGAAAAACAGTCGCAAAAAAGACAAATAAAAGCAACCAGTGAGATATACAAGAACAAAAGTTTGTGTTTTACCATGTCTCTTTGCAGTCAGATCGATCCTTATAGCAATAATATCGGTACCAAGAGAGAGAGAGAAAGAGAGAAAGAGAGAGAGAGAGAGAGAGAGAGAGAGAGAGAGAGAGAGAGACAGACAGACAGACAGACAGACAGACAGACAGACATAGAAAGAGACAGAGACAGACAGACAGACACAGAGACAGAGAGATAGATAGATAGATAGATAGATAGATAGATAGATAGATAGATAGATAGATAGATAGATAGATAGATAGATAGATAGATAGATAGATAGATAGATAGATAGATAGATAGATAGATAGATAGATAGATAGACAGACAGACAGACAGACAGACCCGCAATATGGAGGTTGTCGTTCCAAAATAAACAACTTTAAACACAAAATAATAAAGCGTTAGCAACAATGTTATCAACACCAACTTCAACACATAATGTACTGTTACATAACATCACCTAACAATCAACATTCCATAACATAAAACTCATGTTGTTGTTGTTTTTTTATTTAATCACTAATCTGTGTATTTGTGTGTGCTTGTAGGCACACAAGAGCATGTTAGTGTGTGAGTACAATAGATACGAAATGCTATCTTAACAAACTCTTTCCACAGTGAGGTCATTGAAACATACAAGCCCTGTTTGTGTGTACGTCTGTGAATGCATGCAAATGTGTGCGTGCATGCGTGTGTGTGTGTATTACAAGTGCACGGTGGAATAAATGAACACAAAGTCTGGTTCCCATGGCATTAGTAGTGGTTGTGCAGTACAGAAGATATAAGAGCATGTGTGTGTGTGTCCGTGTGTCTGTGTGTGACAGAGAGAGGTGCCAGTGTTATCAGCAAAGTAGTAGAAGGTTATGCTACACTAACAGGAATGTCTCTAGTCAGTCTTGACAGAGTCCAGCTGTCTCACTTTTCTTTCTCTCTTTCTCACCCCCATATACACACATGCATTCACACGCAAGCACACACACACACACTCACGCACACACGCACACATACACATTTTGTACAAACACATTCAGAACAAATTGAATACTTTTTTTAAAGTTGTTTTTAGACTGCTTGAGACAGGGCCCACGTTTACATGGATGCATTTGTTTGGGTTAAAAACTCAATCGGAATAGAAATGCTTCATGTAACCCATTCGGAATATTCTGACCGGATAAAGCCCAGCTCATCAGTTATTCCTGGAAGCTGCTGTAACCCTCAGTTCATCATTGCATGCAGAAGAATGTTCAGCTGACCCCGTGTCTTAGAAATCAACACAAGCCAACACAAAAGTGTTGTCTGAAGGATACACTACAGCTCCATTAACATGTGTACACTTGATGTAACAGTGCAAACCAGGGAAAATTGGCGAAGTAACGCAAATGTTCAAAGTAGAAATGAACGGAGCAAATCTTCGTTGACATGGAAGTTGCTACGGCTTCTTCTTCTGCTTATACTATATACGATATATTTGATCAATCTGCACGTCAGTCATTTTTGTTTCAAACAAAAGTGTGATGCATGTACACGCAAGTAATCGGATATTTTTAGTTTCCATAAAAACAGTGTATTTGATCAAAATTTTAATTCTAATTGATTGGATTAAAACATAGTTGCCCATGTAAAAGTAGTCATTGAGCCACATTCACTAATTATAATGCATAGAAATGTTCTTACTCTGCACCCAAGTTCATCAGATCACTTTTGAATTCATGACATATGTATATATATATACACTGCTCAAAAAAATTAAAGGGACGTTTTTTTTTTTATCAGGGTATGGCATGAATTCAAATAGACTTTTCTGATAAGGTTTTGGTCAGGTACATGGCAGAAGGGGTTGTTAATCAGTTTCAGCTGCATTGGTGTTGATGGAATTAACAACAGGTGCACTAGAGGGGCAACAATGAGATGGTCCCCAAAACAGGACTGGTTTTGCAGGTGGAGGCCATTTCAAGTTCCTCCCTCTTGATCTTTTTTAACTGTTTTTCCACAAGTGTTGGCTTTGCTAGAGTCATTATCACGACTGGGAGCATGAGGCGATTTCTTAACCCTCCTGAAGTTGCGCAGATTGTCCAACCCCTCCAGGATGGCACATCCATGCGTGCTGTTGCAAGAAGATTTGATGTGTCTCCCAGTACAATCTCCAGAGCATGGAGGAGATTCCAGGAGACAGGCAGTTACTCTAGGAGAGCTGGACAGGGCCGTAGACGGTCCTCATTCCATCAGCAGGACCGATATCTGCTACTTTGTGCAAGGAGGAACAGGTTGAGCACTGCCCGAGCCCTACAGAATAACCTCCAGTAGGCTACTGGTGTGAATGTCTCTGCCCAAACAGTCAGAAACAGACTTCACGAGGGTGGCCTCAGGGCACGACGTCCTGTAGTGTTTCCTGTGCTCATTGCTCAGCACCGTGGAGCTCGATTGGCATTTGCCATAGAACAGCAGAATTGGCAAGTCCGCCACTGGCGCCCTGTGCTTTTCACAGATGAGAGCAGGTTTACCCTGAGCACCTGTGATAGACGTGAAAGGGTCTGGAGAAGCCAAGGAGAGCGCTATGCTGCCTGCAACATCATTCAGCATGACCGGTTCGGTGGTGGGTCAGTGATGGTCTGGGGAGGCATTTCCATGGAGGGACGAACAGACCTCTACAGGCTAGAGAACGTCAGTCTGACTGCCATTAGGTATCGGGATGAAATCTTTGCACCCATGGTCAGACACTACGCTGGTGCAGTAGGTCCTGGATTCCTCCTGATTCACAACAATGCCTGGCTTCATGTGGCAAGAGTATGCAGACAGTATCTGGAGGATGAAGGAATTGACACAATTGAATGGTCCTCACGATCACCTGATCTAAACCCGATAGAACACCTCTGGGACATAATGTTTCGGTCCATCAGACGCCGCCAGGCTGCTCCTCAGACTTTACAGGAGCTTGCTGATGCCCTTAGACAGATCTGGGAGGACATCCCACAAGACACCAACCGTCGTCTCATTAGGAGCATGCCGTGACGTTGTCAAGCATGCATACAAGCTCGTGGGGGCCACACAAGATATTGAAAATAATTTTGAGTTGCAGAAATTGAATTTAGGCAAAATGGACGAGCCTGCCACATCATTTTTTCACTTTGATTTTTGGGGTGTCTATATACTGAGCCCTCTGTAGGCTGAAAACTTTTATTTCCATCAAAAGATGTGGCATCCTTTTGTTCCTGAGACATTAAACTGTCCATATCAGTATAGATATCCAACTTTTTTTTTTCACCATTGAAATCTAATGTGTTTTCAAAGTGTTCCTTTAATTTTTTTGAGCAGTGTATATATATATATATATATATATATATATATATATATATATATATACGTACGTATAGATAGATAGATAGATATAGATATACGTATATATATCTAGATGTATATAGATATACGTATATATATCTAGATATATATAGGTATACGTATACATAGCGATATATATATATATATAGTATATCTATCTATATATATATAATTGTATATACATACCGTTTTCTTCCATGTATAATGCGCCCCCATGTATAATACGCACCCTAACAATGGCATGTTGATGCTGGAAAAAAGCCTGTACCCATGTATAATACGCACCCAATTTTTTTTTTTTTTTTTCTTTTTTAAGTCCCAATGATCGTCACACACGCAGGGAGGCAATGGGTCCCATTTTTATAGTCTTTGGTATGGTCTTAACTAGGCTGGATGTATTTTTTTTTTGTTGGCGTTGATTTCTCCGACTGCCCGTAAAGGCACCACCGCGATCAGATGAAAAGAGAGGAAAGTGACGTGCGGACATGTGAAAAAGGCGGCTCTGTATGGGAGAGACGTTGAAGAGGAATAAAAACACCCTTGGAAACCAAAACTTGCCCCTCGTCGTGACTCGGAGCCGCAACAAATGTTTCGGATTTGTGTAGGGTACATTGTGACAGCAAACGAGCAGGTGATCGAGCAAGCGTCTGATACGAGAGCATTGCGTTCGTATGGAGCGTGTTTGAAGTGAACAGCAGAGACGAAAGGAACAAGGCAAAGTGTTGTGAAATAAAATATTACCTGTAATACGCATTTTGTTATTTGCTGATTGTATTAAACTATCACATTCATTGTCAGTCAAGAAGAGAAGAGGACTATTATCCCTTCTTTGACGAAATGACCAGAGCACAGTACAAACACACTATTGTTCTTTCGGTATTTATTCAACCCACATTCTTTCACAACATGACAAGAAGAGAACAATACATAAATCAATACTCGTACCAGTACCATGATTTTCTTAAAAAAAAAAAAAAAAAAAAAAATTAAAAAAAAAGAAAAATTTAAAAAAAATTGTACCCATGTATAATGCGCACCCCAGATTTTAGGACAATAAATTAGTTAAATTTTGCGTATTATACACGGAAAGAAACGGTAGATATATCCATATATCTAAATCTATATATATGCATATCTATCTATCTATCTATCTATCTATCTATCTATCTATCTATCTATCTATCTATCTATCTATCTATCTATCTATCTATCTATCTACGTATATATATATATATATATATATATATATATATATATATATATACGTACCGTAATTTTCAGACTATAAGTCGCTCCGGAGTACAAGTCGCATCAGCCATAAAATGCCCAAAAAAGTGAAAAAAAACCATATAAGTCGCTCCGGAGTATAAGTCGCATTTTGGGGGGCAATTTATTCGACAAAATCCAACACCAAGAACAGTCATGAACGAGCAACAACAGGCTAAACGATAGGTATGCTAACGTGACATAAACACAAACGAAGAGCTGAGAACGGCCCTGACATAACATTCAGAGTTATTTAAAAAAAACTATTACATAAATAACACGTTTATAAAACCATCTGTGTCACTCTAATTCATTAAATCCATCGATCGTCCATTGTCAACAATGGGTGCGCGCCGCTGACGGCGCTTGCACTTCAAAATATTCCACAGGCCCATATAACGATATACAAATTAGAAATCAAATAACTATTATATAAGCAATATTATCAAACCATCTGTGCACTCTAAATCATTAAATCCATCGATCAAATTCCTCGTCGTTTGTCAACAACGCCGCGCGTGAGCCCTGACGTCAGCCTCGTCGTTATTCCACAGATCTAGTATATAACTAGATTGTAGCGTTAACAAAGTACAAGGAAAGACGTGGGTTTGGTAAACGGCTCTTTATTTAACAAAACAAACTTCCAGGCGTGTGGCGGCGTGGACTTCCAGCCACGGAGGTGGAAGAGAGATCCATAGAATAGGACCGGGCGTGCGTAAAAGCCATGACCGAGCCCCATCCACCGTCCCCGGACAGCCACCCGGCCGAGCGCCGGCCCTCGACTTCCATCCACGGAGGTGAAAGAGAGCTCAGTAGAGTAGGACCGGGCGTGCGTAAAAGCCATGTCCGAGCCCCATCCACCGTCCCTGGACAGCCACCCGGCCGAGCGCCGGCCCCCGACTTCAATCCACAGAGGTGAAAGAGAGCTCCGCAGAGTAGGACCGGGCGTGGGTAAAAGCCATAATAGTTTTTCAAACCTTCTGTCACTCCAAATCCTTAAATCCTTCAAACTCTTCGTCCGCCGTGTCACTTAGAAACAAAGCCGCTAATGATGCCGGTAGTACGTGTACGGTATCTTCGTCATCCCGTGATCAATCTTTGTCCTTTATGTAAACAACCGCCGCGCCACGCCGCGTCGCGCTGCTGACGTCACTTGAAATTCAAATTACAGTAATCCCTTGCACATCGCGGTTCGTTTATCGCGGTTTCACTTTTTTTTTTTTTGGGAAAGTTTTTGAAAAAAAACACATAAGTCGCTCCTTATTATAAGTCGCCCCCCCCACCCAAACTATGAAAAAAACCGCGACTTATAGTCCGAAAATTACGGTATATCTCTCTCTCTCACTCTATATATATATATGTATATATATATATATATATATATATATATATATATATATATATATATACGTATATTTAGTATCTCAATATATGTATATATATAAAATAAATTCCATATATATGAAATATATATATATGTATATATATGTATTGTATATATATACACACACATACATGTAGAATATATAGTACATATATACACGCACACACAGACTCCCACACATGCACACACGCACGCACACGCACACACACACACAACTCTGCAGAAGCATTCCGTAGGGTCAAAGGAATTTCATGGGGGTGGGTAAAGTCAGTGGTAATAATAGGGCTAAAGGTTGGGAGAGGGCACATTTACCTGTTTTAGATCCATGAGAATGATGGCATCCATCAAACCAAACTCAGGAAACGTATTTTGTTTAACAGCGTAATCACTGGCGCCAGCCGTAGCACTGAGCGTGTGTGCTTATGTCTTTCTGTGTGTGGCACAATCAATGATAAAAAAACCTGCAAATTGTTGTGAACCAATCTTTTTTAACATTTGTTTTGTATTGTGTTTGTTACTTAGCAAAATGTGTGGGGAATTTCATTAATTTTAGAAATGAAGAATGCACAAAACTGTTGATGGTGCACCAGATTCTGATATATTGTAAGTATTCTTTCTTTGTACAGTTAGTGTTGTTGTTGTACAGTGACTATACGACCCCTCACGTTTCTATAAAATCTAACAATACAACAGTATTCAAGTAAAGCAGAGAATCCTGATTAGTGTGAAGGGCTGCAAATTTGATATATAGTTCTGATATGACAAATGTTTTCAAATTACCTTTAATCATGATACAGTATTATTTTGTTATTCATCGTTAATAATACGTATTGTTATTGGTGAATGCACCGACCATTTTCATAATTTCTCATAATAACCCCACCTAAATTTTGAACAGAGGCTGTGATGTACCGAAGTCAAATTCCTTGTTTGGCACGCTCAAACATAGTGAATAAAAACGCTTGAATCTTGAATAGATGTTATTTCTGCGTTATTGCAGTAGTTTTATTAATCAAAGTAGCTTGATCAATTTGATATTTTTCTCCTTAGAAATCCTAATCTCCTTTCCTATTTTTAAAAGAGCCCCACGGGCTGCTCATGTGATCCTTGTGGGTCCGTGGGCACCAGGTTGGCGATCCCAGATAAATTGTATTTCTGTTATTTCAGTTGTGTTATTAATCAAAATAGCTTGATCAATTTTATTTTTTATCTCCTTACAAATCCCAATGTTCATTCCTATTTTTAAAAGAGGCCCACAAGGATCATATGAGCAGCCCGTGGGCACCAGGTTGGTGATCCCCAATAAATGTAATTTCTGTGTTATTGCAGTTGTGTTATTATTCACAGTAGCTTGATCAATTTTATCTTAGTGCAAAAAAAGTGTTTATGGAAAAACTCTCAAATGAAGAGTGATCTTAGAGCAACTGCCATGGTTGATAATGATGGTTGATTAATTAATGGTTTGCAATTGCCATCCCAAAATTATTAAAATTCCATGTTCTTCAATAAACTTCTAAAGATAGGTTAAATCAAACTACAAACATGGAAAAATAACACCTTTGGTGTTTGTGGAAGAGTAATAAGTACTTACCTCTATTACTTGTGTCATTTCCGTTAGCAGTGTTTTGAGGTGCCATTAAGATGTCGCTCTTAGTAGCAACCTTGTTAGGGTGGGTCGTGTGACCCGTTGTCATCCATTATCTAATAAGGGGCAAAGATAACAGACTTGTTTAGACTGCTGAGAAAAAAAAAACAGAAATAGAGGAATGAAGTGTGTGTGCGTGTGCGCGCGTGTGTCTGATAATTTTCTTTGGCTCCAGTCAGGCACTTTTAAATAGTTGTCATCAGGAACCATATGTCTCTCTCTCTCTCTCTCTCTCTCTCTCTCTCTCTCTCTCTCTCTCTCTCTCTCTCTCTCTCTCTCTCTCTCTCTCTCTCTCTCTCTCTCTTTGTCTGTCTGTCTGTCTGTCTGTCTGTCTGTCTGTCTGTCTGTCTGTCTGTCTGTCTGTCTGTCTGTCTGTCTGTCTGTCTGTCTGTCTGTCTGTCTGTCTGTCTGTCTGTCTGTCTCTCTCTCTCTCTCTCTCTCTCTCTCTCTCTCTCTCACACACACATAGCTGCTACTGGCAAGTTAATTGGCACGAGATGATTTTGTGTTCCTTTGAAAGTTTAATCTGTACAAAGATTTTTCTATTTAACACCTTGTACTAAAAACAGTTTTAGTTGTCTTTTTTAATCCAGAAGGCCAACAACAAACCTATAGATGCCGCAACGGGATGGGCAGGGCAGGTAATTGCCTCGTGGCCCCATGCTGAAGGGGGACCTCGGAGACATCTGACATTGGACCATATCAATGACAAAGCATCACTTTAGCGCTGCAGTAACGTGACACACCGTCTGCAACTCTTAAACAACCATCCGTTGCGGGAGGATGGAACCCACGTCCCACAGACAGTTATTATTGGGTCATTATATCAACACAACTCTAAACAGACACCACAATGACATTTTGGGAGCAAATCAATAGAATGAAGCAAACAGAAAAAAAATCTGAGCATGACAAACAGGAGAGTGTAATGTGCGAAAGTTTACCTCTAAGGCAGTAAAGTCTTTTTTTCCAGTCCAAACACAAACATTTACTGCACATAGACACCATTCATTAAACAAATTTGTTTGGCACAGAAAAATAAGATGTGCCTCTTTGAATTTTCTGATATAGGCTATGTTACATTAAATAAAATGTTAACATGATGCATCAACGTCTTTTTATGCATTCATTTTTAGTACAGGTCTCAAATGCTCGTGACACAGTTGTATTTTTTGTGGTAGTTATTTGTTATTTTGCAAGTAGGTTACTTCAGTATATCTTATATCTTTGCTTAAGATTATTTTTTTGGGGGGGGTCAAGCAGGGGGATGTGGGTGGTGGGTAATCATGGTCTTTCTTGCCTTTAGCCCCCAGGGTCTGGAAACAACCCTGCCTGGGACAGATTACAATTCATCAACCGTAGGACTGAGACACAGACACTTATAAACGTTCACACTCACATTCACACCTTCTGGAAATTTAGAGTTTCCAATTAACACAACATACATATTAAAGGCTAGAAAAAGAGGTCAGGATACCTGCAGAGAAGCCGCACAAGAATGAGTGAATATGCAGACTCAGCATTTATGATATGGGTGAGATTATAAGAAATATGTTGTATCCATGTATATGGATACAATATGTAGGTTATATTATACATTGATATTTCTACATAACATTGCAGTGATATTCAGTGTTATACCTTCAGTGGTTGAGTGATTCGTGGGTACCAACAATCCTAGGACCAACATTTTGTGGGTCTTTATGCCCCTGGTAGGTTCACCCAGGGCAATCAAGTCCTAGGTGAGGGACCAGATATAGCATGGCTCAAAAGACCCCGAATGATGATTGATACAAATGGATTTAGTTTTCCTTTGTCAAGACCCGGGTCATCGAAGCCCCCCTCTGGAGACAGGCCTGGAGGTGGGGCTTGATTCCGAGGGCCCATTGAAGCCGACAGTCATGAAGTCCAGCTGGCCACAGCCCGAAAAAGCAAAGTGGGTCCCACTTCCCGTGGGCTCACCACCTATGAGAGGGGCCATAGTGTTCGGGTGTCTTGTGAGCTGGACAGAGTGCAAAGAAGCATCCCTTGGTGGTATGGTTTCTGGCTACAGAAGCTAGCTCAAGGGATATGGAACGTTCCTTTCTGGCACGGAAGGAACCTGAGCTGGCAGAGAAGTTCCAACAAGACATACCCCCAGGGGACTTCCTCGTTCTTCTGGGAGATTTCAGAGCTCACATAGGCAACAACAGGGAGACCTGTAAGGGTGTGATTGTGAAAAACGTCCCTGCCCCTGATCTGAACCAGAGTGGTATTCTGTGATTCGACTTTTTTGCTCATCACACATTGTATGTGTACACACACACACACACACACACACACTTATATATATATATATCTATATCTATATATATATATATATATATATATATATATATATATAGTGTATATACATATATATATATATATATATTCAAGATTCAAGAATTTTTATTCGCCATGTTTGGGCGTGCCAAACAAGGAATTTGACTTCGGTACGTCACAGCCTCTGTTCAACATTTAGGTGACTAACAACACTCAGGATGTGTGAAAAATGACAAATCTTCTCAGGCATCCCCTGATCTTAAACTCCCAGGAGGGCAAGGAAAAACTCAAAACTCCAACTAGGGGAGATGAGAAACCTTGAGAAGAGACCACAGATGGGAAGATCCCTCTTCCAGGATGGCCAGGCTGCAATGGATGCAGAGAGGACACAGTACAAATAGTGTAGACCAGTGGTCCCCAACCACTGGGCCGCGGACCGGTACCGGTCCGTGGGTCACTTGGTACCGGGCCGCGTTTTTTTTTTTTTTTTCATTGACGATCAATTCATTCAGGTTAAGACGCTCGTCCCGGTCACGTGACATGTTTCCCCAGTCGAGCCCGCAAAGCTAGCAAAAATGAGTAAGAATTTATTTTGAAAAATATAAAAAAATTGGCGAATCTCTCCCAATTACATCTGTCGGTGCATCTGAAAAATAAGGACTCTTGACACAGGGCGCTCGTCTCGGTCACGTGACATGTCACCACAGTCAAGCCCGCGAGGCAAGCAAAAATGAGCAAGAAACAGAGAAGTTTGGAAAGCTTCTTCGGAAAGGGAAAAACGTCCAATGAGGACACTGAAGAAGAAGAGGCTACGACTTCTAAGAAAAGGAAAGCTGCATTGAAAAGAACATTTCTGGAGTCCTACTTAAAATATGGATTTATCGCCACAGGTGACTCTGACGCGCCAAGTGCACTCCGCATATGTGGCGAAAGGCTTCAAACCTGCTTCGGCACATGGAGACCAAGCATCCTGCATTTAAAGACAAACCTTAACCACTTCGGGTGTCATTGTCTCCGATTACGCCTAGATGGGAACGGCTCATTTCTGAGAAAAGAGCTCGGTGCTCCCACTAATTCAACGTTTTATTTTTATGTGGTTTATATTTGTTTTTATGCCAGTCGTATCATTTTATTTCATCCTATTTATATATATAAATATTTAAATAATAAATATATAAATATATTTATTTATATAAAGGCCGGTCCGCGAAAATATTTCTGACACGTAACCGGTCCGTGGTGCAAAAAAGGTTGGGGACCACTGGTGTAGACAATTCAAAAAGGGTGTGGGGAGCAGGATGTTATTGCACAGCAGTGGCTCTGAGACTCTAAGAGTGGTGTGAGTTCATCAGAGCAACAGCCTGGGGGAAGAAGCTGTCTCTGTGTCTGCTGGTTTTGGCGTACAGAGCTCTATAACGCCGTCCGGAGGAGAGTAGTTCAAACAGACTGCAACCTGGGTGAGAGGGGTCTGTAGAGATTTTGCCTCATTCAAATCATGCAAAAACTGTCTATTACATCATAATATCTGAACATTTAAATATGTAAATTAAAGTGCAATCACATTTGTAAATGAATGGCTTCTGGTTTTTGAAATGTAAATAAACAAAATCTACTGTGATAAAACAACAAAATTGCAATAATTGCATTAACCATCAAAGTAAAGTCCAACTGTAACTCGTCTTGAAACAAATCTGAATAAGGAAAAACATTGCAATAAAATAATGCAAACTGCTTCCGCTATTTTTATTTTTATTCTTCGTGACAGGGGTTCGCTTTGGCCTAGGGAGTTACCGTATTTTTCGGACTAAAAGTCGCTCCGGAATATAGGTCGCATTAGCCATAAAATGCACAATAACGTGAAAAAAAAAACATATATAAGTCGCTCCGGTGTATAAGTCGCATTTTGGGGGAAATTTATTCGACAAAATCCAACACCAAGAACAGACATGGACGAGCAACAACAGCTAAACGATAGGTATGCTAACGTGACATAAACACAAACGAAGAGCTGAGAACGGGCCTGACCTAACATTCAGAGTTATTCAAATAACTATTACATAAATAACACGTTTATAAAACCATCTGTGTCACTCCATTTCATTAAATCCATCGATCGTCTTTTATGTCAACATTGGGTGCGCGCCGCTGACGGCGCTTGCACTTCAAAATATTCCACAGGCCCATATAACGATATATAAATTATATATCAAATAACTATTATATGAGCAATAATATTATCAAACCATCTGTGTCACTCCAAATCATTAAATCCATCGATCAAATTCCTCGACCTTTGTCAACAATGCTGTGCGTGCGCCCTGACGTCAGCCTCGTCGTTATTCCACAGATCTAATATGTAACTATATTGTAGCGTTAACAAAGTACAAGGAAAGACGTGGGTTTGGTAAACGGCTCTTTATTTAACAAAACAAGAGTTCAACGAGCCTACAACTACTGAACTGTAACGATAAAAACATATACAAGTTGCTACACGAAATAAAATATATCAAATAACTATAACATAAATAGTTCACCGCCACACGGCCCCAAGCACCGGCGTCGACTTCCAGGCGTGTGGCGGCTTGGACTTCCATCCCCGGAGGTGGCACTTCCAGCCACGGAGGTGGAAGAGAGCTCCAAAGAATAGGACCGGGCGTGCGTAAAAGCCATGTCCGAGCCCCATCCACCGTCCCCGGACAGCCACCCGGCCGAGCACCAGCCGAGCACCGGCCCCCGACTTCCTTCCACGGAGGTGAAAGAGAGCTCCGTAGAGTAGGACCGGGCGTGCGTAAAAGCCATGTCCAAGCCCCGTCCACCGTCCCCGGACAGCCACCCGGCCGAGCGCCGGCCCCCGACTTCCGTCCACGGAGGTGAAAGAGAGATCCGTAGAGTAGGACCGGGCGTGCGTAAAAGCCATAATAGATTTTCAAACCTTCTGTGTCACTCCAAATCATTAAATCCTTCAAACTCCTCGTCCTCCATGTCACTTACAAACAAAGCCGCTAATGATGCCGGTAGTACGTGGGGCCCTTCGTCATCTTCGTTATCCCGTGATCGAATCTTTGTCCTTTATGTAAACAACCGCCGCGCCGCGCTGCTGACGTCACTTGAAATTCATCCATCCATCCATCCATTTTCTGAACCGCTTAGTCCCCACGGGGGTCGCGGGAGCGCTGGAGCCTATCCCAGCCGTCAACGGGCAGTAGGCGGGGGACACCCTGAACCGGTTGCCAGCCGATCGCAGGGCACACAGAGACAAACAACCATTTGCACTCGCACTCACACCTAGGGACAATTCGGAGTCTTCAATCGGCCTACCAAGCATGTTTTTGGGATGTGGGAGGAAACCGGAGTGCCCGGAGAAAACCCACGCGGGCCCGGGGAGAACATGCAAACTTCACACAGGGAGGGCCGGAGGTGGAATCGAACCCGCACCTTCCTAACTGTACAGTAATCCCTTGCTACATCGCGGTTCGTTTATCGCGGTTTCACTTTTTTCTATTTAAATTTTGAAAATTTATGAAAAAATTCACATATAAGTCGCTCCTCAGTAAAAGTCGCCCCCCCCACCCAAACTATGAAAAAAAACGCGACTTATAGTCCGAAAAATACGGTAAGTTCATCATTCGCTTTGAAGATATCTGGCGCCATCTAGCGTTGTGAATGGGTATAATGTCTAGACCCCGAATGTAAGACCACCCCCACTTTTTCAGTCTTATTTCAATGCAAAAAACACCATCTTATATTCGGGCCAATACGGTATATATTGCAGAGGTGCTGCACGACACAGGCATAGTATATAAAGCAGACTCACAATAGGCCCCTTGTGGTTTAAACCAGAGGACAGCCATTTTATGTTGGCACTGTTACTGACAACCTTTGTTAATTTTTGGGGTATAAACTCTGTTCTAAGTGCGCATTTCAGGCCAGTAGGCCTGTATGGAGTAATGAGAGCATCTCAAAGAACCAACTGCACCAGTTGCATTGAGCATTCATTATTACATACAGTAATATCTCAGTCTTGCGAATTGTGCCCTCCAGAAATTAGATTTAAACTTTGAAGAAATTGTGTCCTGACAAGCTTTGCTTTCATTTTGTTGTTAATGGTTCTGACAACATGGTGCAGGCGAAAAATTGAGAAGCACTCAGTCATAAAAAAAAAAAAAACTTCTTACAGATGAAATGTGGATGTAGCGCATTTCCAATACTTATTGATATAACTGCAGGGAAAACACAGTTGAATTTTCGCTGTGGAGACAGAAAATAATGTGAAAATGCCTTGGAATGTATTCAAATTACTGGGCAGATTTCAAAATAGGCAATGTAAAATGGCCACCTGTGGTTTCACTCCTTCCAAAGGCAAGTAAGCGACATAAATAGTAACATGGACAGACGAAAACCCACTTCCGTCCGTGTTCAGTCCGTCATTTTTTTTTTAACTTTCTTGTCCCTCATCCTTTGGCTGCATACATACAGACAGACCTTTCCGTCACTGGGAAGGAATGCCCACCTCTGTTGCTTACTAAAGGGAAACTGTCAGTGACTATTATAAGTTTTTCAAAAAGACAAGTAAAAAGACAAATACATATATGGACCAGTTAATTTTTTTATGTGAGACGAAATTATGTGGAATGGGTGTGCATGTGTGCATGCGCGTGTGTGCATAGGTGCTTTTGCATGTCAGCATGAAGAAACAACTTTTGCACGGTGTCGACTCTCTTGAGCCTCTTTGTGTCCACAGAACCATAACACACACTCCAAGTCTTGCTGTTGAAAAAAATGAGTTCCAAAAAGTTCCGCCTAGCTAGAAAACAGATATGCTCACACCTCATTGAATAAAGTACATAAGCATAAATATTGATAAGCATTTTTGGTATTTACCCATAACTAGTTCCATTTTTAGTCACACAATAAATCAAATAGTATTTTTATTGACAAGACACTACAAAGGTAAAAAGAAATGTAAGACAGGAGAGTCAAATGTCACTATATAGTGCAATATCGTCATATACAGTAACATACACCTAGTTGACTTCAGAGCGGCTAATAAACTGTTTTTATGAGGATCAGGTAACTGTTGCCAATTATCTTGTGTGGAGGAGACAGAAGGCAATAGAAGCCCACCCAGTTTTTATATCCTGTCTGGATTATCTACCAGCAACTTGACACGCACGTGCACATATGCGCACACACACAAAACACACACTTTTTGCACAAAAATCATCTGAGATGAAACAATTAACAAATCCTCACAACATAAGAAACAATGTATTTCCAATGCAGTAATTTCATCAATATATTCCTTTTAATATAGGCTACTGTGTGGCTATTAGCTCCATTTGGCTCAAACAAATGTTATGAGCAGTCAATCATACAATGACTTACCGTTTTTTTCCATGTATAATGCGCCCCCATGTATAATACGCACCCTAAAAATGGCATGTTGATGCTGGAAAAAAGCCTGTACCCATGTATAATACGCACCCAAATTTTGACTCCTACTTAAGTCCGTAAACGTAAAATTATTTCAGAAAAAAGATCATCTTTGGGAACAACCGGATGTTATTCTGCCGGTCAGTATCACTGCGCATGCGCTAGCAAACTCGATAGCGAAGAAATGTTTCGGATTTGTGTAGGGTACATTGTGACAGCAAACGAGCAGGTGATCGAGCAAGCGTCTGATATGAGAGCATTGTGTTCGTATGGAGCGTGTTTGAAGTGAACAGCAGAGAAGAAAGCGCATCTGTAATGGCGGCCTCCGTATGATATCCGGATAAAAAAATAAAAAATAAAAATAATTTTTTTTTTACCCATGTATAATGCGCACCCCAGATTTTAGGACAATAAATTAGTTAAATTTTGCGCATTATACATGGAAGAAAACGGTAACTTCTTTGACTCCTTTTGTTTGGTGTACAGTAATCCCTCGTTAATCGCGGATAATTGGTTCCAAAAATCAATAAATGTATATGAAGCCATTAAGTGCACATTTTATTATTAGAACATTAAATAATTGTTTCAAACATGTAAATAATACATTAATAGTATAAATAACATATGGAAAATTTTGTATAAATATTGAAAATATAAATATACGTGGGTGCGTGTAACATGTTAACAAGAAGTACTGGGCGGGCTAACGAGTTAGCGGAAAGATGCTAATTTGCGATCGTGCTAACACACGAAAACGGACCTCTAAAGGAATTTAAACGAACATTTGGAGCAATTTTACATTGTCCTAAAAGCTAGACACGTGATCGTTCATTTCTCTTGTTAGGAGACCAAATTACATCGTCAATGACTCCTGTACCACTGTAACCGACATATGTACACGAACGTAAAACAGGAAGTGGTATCGCCTGAAAACGGCCTTCATAATAAATCACCCTACCTCAAATCAAAGCACGGCTGAATAACATAAATAACATGGAGAATTCTTAACACATACTATAAATATGTTTTTAGAACAACTTTTTTTATTATAAATTTTTTATAACAAGGTACAAGTGTACATACTGTAAATATGTTTTTAGAACTCTTTTATTATCATAACAATTTTTTTACAACAAGGTACAACACTGTAAATATGTTTTTATAACTCTTATTATAACAATTTTTTTTTTCAATTGTGTGGGCACTCCTTGCCTTCTGCTGGTGTGTGGGTACGTTTTGTGCCATAATCCCTCAATTTAGAAATTTTATTTTGACTTTAAAAATTTTTTTTTAATTTGGAAAAAGAATCTGTGATGTAGTGAAACCGCGATAAACGAACCGCGATGTAGCGAGGGATTACTGTATATACAAACGTATTTCCCTTGGGACTTTACTTTCAGACCAATATATTCCTTTTAATATAGGCTACTGTAAATCTTAACAAGCCCTGTGTAGCTATTTGCTCCATTTGGCTCAAACACATGGTATGAGCAGTCAGTCATACAATGACTTAGCTTCTTTGACTGCTTTTGTTTGATGAATATACGTACGTATTTCCCTTGGAATTTTTCTTTCAGACCACAAATGTTGGTTATTATGGCTACGTTGATGATGGTACGCAGCATATATCAATGTCCCCAAATGACACCGGTTCAATTAAGGTATTACTGTCTAAAACAAATGGATGAACATTGGTGAAGTTTTCTTTGATTTAGTATTTTGCTAGACTTAGCACAGGTAGAATGGGACATAACATGGCGTTTGCACCTTTGGGTGCCATTGTGGGATGTGTCTTTCCTAATCCTTGGGCCACCCTTCATTTGTATTAAAATCAGAGCAATTGTAGGTGCAGTACCCGTACGTCGTGCTTGGAATAGATTCACTGGTGTCCCTGCATAATATTGACATGTAAACTGCAAAATCTCCCCTTATATTAGATGTAATAATAATAACAACAATCATGATAATGCATCAGATTTAGTCATGCATGGGCAATTGGAGACCAAACTGGACCCACAAATCCATCCATCCATCCATCCATCCATCCATCCATCCATCCATCCATCCATCCATCCATCCATCTTTTACCGCTTATCCGGGGTCGGGTTGCGGGGGTAGGAGCTTTAGGAGAGACACCTAAAGTCTCTCTTCCCAGCCACTTCATCCTGCTCATCCCGGGGGATCCCAAGCCGTTCCCAGGCCAGCCGAGAGACATAGTCTATCCATCGCGTCCTGGGTCGTCCCCAGGGTCTCCTGCCTGTGGGACATGCCCGGAACACCTCGCCGTGGAAGCGTCCAGGAGGCATCCTGATAAGATGCCCGAAGGGGTTGCTGTTAAAACGTCTTTTAAGATGATGATAGTAGTCTGATTTATTAACTTATTTATACAATGATTCATAGGATTGTGTCACGCTCCAGCTCCTCTAGCCTGGTCAGTGCCCCATTTCTGTTTACACCAGTCACTGCCACACCCCCAGAGCGATCAGCGCTCATTGCCTGATATCTGTCCCTTGTTAATAATCACCACGCCTGCTCTCGGCTCATTAATTCCCCTTTTTAAGCCCCACACGCCAGTGAGTCCTTGTCAGCTTGTCCACGTACGCCACCCTCCTGTGCCTGGCGCCGTGTGCTTGTTACCTGTGCTTGCTTCCAGTTGTTATAGCTGCAACTGAAGAGATAACAGCATACTGACACACAGACACGCTAAAACCAGGGCTGTGGACTCGGTCGGATTTTTGCACCGAGTCCGAGTCCGGCCTCTTGACCACCGAGTCTGAGTCCGGCTGTCCATTTTTTCTGTTAATTCATGTGACTGCTTAGTCTTTATTCAAGGCTAATTTAGATCAAAATCTAAATAATTACAACAGTTTTGTGATGGCTTTGTCTTTATTAAACATATAAACGAATACAATAAACAGATACTTTCAAGTTTCAATTCAACGACTTGAGTTTGTTCTTAGGAACAAAATCGCCTCAACCAAGTCAGCCTTCATCGCGCCGCGCTGATCAGACATGATAAACTTGAGCCCGGAAAACAGGCGCTCTACACTGACTTGGCTGATTGGCATTGCTGTTAGTGTCCGAGTCGCTGCCTTGAGGCCGGACGGATAACGATCAGCTGTAACAAATGGGCTCTCTTTCATTCGACCAAGTGCCAACATTGCCCCAATTTCTTCATCTATGTCGGTTGGCGAGGTGGCGGCCGACAAACGCTGGCGGCACTCAATGCTGTCAAGTTCTTTTTCAAACTCATCCTCCTCCGTCGATGTGGAGCCATCAACCTCGGCCTCCATCGACGGCCCCTCCAGGAGCTGGTGGGTACGAGACCGGATTCGCCTCACAACGGCACGGGGGCCATTCTTGGCGCGCTCCATCTGCTCTTCGCTGAGGAGAATGCGGTAACGCGCATCGACGAAGACGGCTGCCAGAAAAAAATCATTGTCGAAGAGCTTGTCCTCTCGTTGCTCCATTGAATTGGCGATTGGTGAAGCCAGAGGGGGCTGCTTGCGCAACGCTGCCTTCAAGGCCGACCACTCCTTGAGAAAGCTGCCGGGGGTGATTGAGGCCGACTGGAGCTTGACCGTGACATCGTATGGCATCTTGAGGATCGTGGCCAAGGTCTCAAGCTTCTTCCATTCTGACTCGTTAAGGAGAAGTTCCGGAGAAGCAGCCGCCAAGTCCTGGACATGCTCTCGTAGATGAAGGAGCCGTTTTGTCATGAGGTAGGTGCTTCCCCAATGGGTGGGCACATCGACGACAGGGAGAAGACCTCCTCGACGACGGAGGACAGCAAGCAGATTGGGGGTCCGCAGTCTCTTCGCCACCCGTCGGACTTTATCCAGTAGTTTCGTGACATGCTCCGCCTTCAATCCGTCACGAATTGCCAGTTGCAGCGTGTGAATAGCACAGCGCATGTGATAAATCATTCGAAAGTCGGCATCCTGAATCCCAGCGAACTTCTCAAGCTGGACCTCGTCGTCCAGATTGACGCCCCCCTCGTCCTCATCCATTTCGTTTTCAGTATCATCAGCATCCTCGTCGTCCTCATTGATGAGCCGCACGGCTTTGCTCATGGTCGCTGCGTTATCGACGACGATGGAGAGGACATGCAGGTCAAAATCCTTGATGACGGCGTTGATGACATTCTTGACCGCCTCACTGTCAATGATATAAGCTGGGTGACATAATCATCCTTGACATTGGTACATAATGTAAACATTAGCCTAAGTGCAACTCAACGTGGCCGCATTGATCGTAAGCAGGGCTGTGGACAGTATTCCTACGCGCATTCTCAGCAGCATGATGAAAATAAAATTGAACGTATTTTTTTTATTGTCGGACTCGGTGGACTCGGTCAAAATCAGCACAGAGTCCGAGTCCGGCAAAAATGACCGAGTCCGACCGAGTCCCCGAGTCCGAGTCCACAGCCCTAGCTAAAACCTTTTGAAAACGTTTTTTGAAACTATGGGGCCAAAAAAGGACAATGCTACGGCTGAGTCTTCGGAAATGCTCAACAACCAGATGAAGACTATGGAAGATCAGATGAAGACTATGGAAGCGTCACTGACTGCTCTTGTGACTGCCCTTGTGAAAAAGCTGGAAACAACAATGGAGACGCGACTGCTCGCATTAGAAACGAAGATAGAAGAAATTGCATTTCTCGAACCTGAGAATGTTAAGATAGCCGATCTGATAATAATTCTCACCAACAAATTAGAAGATGTCAACCAACAAAACAAAATGATGTGGTCATCTCTGTGCTCAAGATCTCACCCAAAAATTATGCTGCATTGCTGAGGCATCAAAATGGAACAGATGGTGGAGACGAAAATGACAACAGATCAGTGGAACAAGTGGTGGATTTCTTTACAACAAAAAATATATCCCTGGATATGGCAAATGTAGATTACTGCCGACTTCTTCCAAAGAGAAGCGCAACTGGAGGTAGGGTGAGTGACAACCGCATGGTCATATTGAAGTTCACAAGTGCCAAGCACAAAATCGCCCAACTGAAAGGATCCACTGTCTACATTAAAGAAAATCTCACCAAGCAAAATGCAAACATCACATGGAGAGTGATTATTTATAAATAAAATTATTTCAGTCTGTCTTTTTACTCTGCTTTAATTACGGTTCATATTGAATTCCGTGTATGTGTGAACTCGTAGGAGTCCGCACATAAACCTACCAACTAATTATGTGTGCCAAGGTGAGTTGCCCAGCTGACTCCATTCAGTCTGAGAAGCGCCATTTGTCAGATACCTGAAGTATCTTTCTTCCAATCTGGAATACCAGGCCTCCCGAACAAGTTATTTGAGTATTCAGTTGCACAAACCATTTGAGTTTTCTCATTTGGTCACTACTTAAGTACCTTCTGCTACTTGTTTTGTGTCCGTCTTCTGTTTTGCTGCCATGTGATTTTGAAGGTGGCTCAATTACTATGCAAGACTACTGAACATCTGAACAGTCATCAGGTGATGAATGCATGTTATTACTGCACTGTCAACACTATTTTGTTGCTGTAGCACACAAATGGGTGTTGAACACATAACATTTTTGTAAAAGCTACTTTAATACTGGGTAGTGTGGATGCATATAGGGGATATGCACGTGACGTCACAGACCGGCTGACGGTTTGTTTGGGTGGCAAAAAGCGGCGGACGCTAATAGGGCCAAGGCTGAATTGAGCTTTAGAGATATGTGTACTGGGGCATTTTTTTAGCATTTTATCAGTGGCAGATCGTGGCAGATTGTTACGGTGCAACTTTGACCATGGTGAAGAGTTGTTGTGCCATAGGATGTGCCTATCATTTCCAAAAAGGCGATTCCAAGAAGCTGTATCGGTTACCTGCGGACCAGACCAGAAAGGATAGCTGGGTGGCGGCGCTTCGTAGGGCGGAACATGGCCGCAACAGCTCCAAGCTTTGGAAGCCAACTATCCATTCTTACATCTGCTCAGATCACTTTGTGGGAAGTACGTAATTTTGTTTTATTGACGGCAACATTAATCTGTGAGGTATACTGGATGTAGTGCTATAAGGTACACATCCACCATCAGAGGACGCTGGCATGAGTGCCTCTCATAACATTTGAAATGCACTCTTTATTTATTTTAATATATGTAATGTTTGTTTTTTACCCTGTGGGCCAAGAGCCTGTCATAAAGTTTATTATTATTGCTCGGATATTCCCTTTTTCATGCTGCTACTTGGCCATGACCTAAGGAATGCATAATTACACAGCTTCATTACAGTATGTTTGTCCAATTGCTAGTTTCTAATAATTAAATTGTTCACATATCTACAATTATAATATATTATTATGATATTATGGACTGCCATGGCTGGCATCTTCTCCGTTTCGCTCCACTGGCTGTGACTCAACGGAATGGACATAACCAGCAGTCAGGTAGCAATATTGTTGCAAACTCTTGTAGGCTCTGAGGTCTTCCTTTGTATATGGACTTGAACAATCTATCAAATAGTTGTAAATGTCTGGATATGTTACTGGCGGAAAAGTCGCCTTATCAGAGGACCAAACGCTTGCTGTCCCAGCTCCTGCTACGCTTGAGCTGGTGGCGTTCTTATTTGGTTTCCACAGCGGATCAACACGAATGTTATATTTTTTCAACTTTTCAATGTATCTCTTGTGGCTTTCTTGGTCCAACTGGACGAAATAATCACTCACGACACCCACCCAGGACGCCATCCTCACGAGTCTAGTGGCAGCGGACGAGGATTTTTGCCACCCATACAATAATGGCCGCCCCGATCTGTGACGTCAGTGCATATCCTCTATAGTCACTGCCAGTGTTAACATTAACATTCTAGGTGTTGAGTCAAACCAAGCAGATTTGCAGTGCTGCCAACCGAAGTCAACCCCAAGTGTAAATGCTGTTAAACCCAGGTTAAAACTACGTGCACTAGTAAGGGTGTATTTATAGTGGCACTTTTTAGTCCACTTTAAATGCACCACGATTTGCTTTCAGTGCTTGTCCAAAGACATTTATGCAGGAGTGTTTCCACTCAAACGAATCCTGTACATTGCTTCCTTTGTGTTACTGCATGCATTAACCAATGACATTAGAAACAGAATGTCGCAAAACTTGCGTTCAATAAACTGCTCTTGATACTAAAAATTATTTTGCAGCGCTAATAACTCAAGCTCAAGTATGCAGAGCAGGAATGTTGCTGGTAGAAATTTTGGCATTTTTTGTGTCACCCTGGTAATTTCTGTTCAATGGAAGCACTGGTCATCACACATGTGTATGTGTTTACAGAACTTGCAAAAAGTACAGTACAAATCTGAACCTCACCAAGCTAAGAAAATTAAGTTCGTTTTTGGTCCAGACCAAAGGGCTTTTACGGTGTGACTACATGCTTACTAAGCTACTTTTATTTTTTGAGTTTGCTTTTAAATGTTTTCAACTTTTTTGCAAATTCTTTTAAATGTACTTTTATGTGAAGCACATAAAAAAACTTTTGTATGAAATGGGCTATATAACTAAAGCAGCCTTGCCTTCTAACACACGCAATTTTGGTAATTCCTAACGGTCGAGTGTGTTCATGGTTTCATGATGTAGAACAGGGGTGCCCAATACGTCGATCGCGATCGACCGGTCGATCGCCAAGCCACTATTGGTCGATCGCGTGATATTAAAATGTTTTAATTTTTTTTCGCACTTGACGCGTGTACAAACAACGGCGCTAACAACACAACACAAACACGCTAGCTCGTGAGTTCCCTCCAATTGTCAGAACCCAGTTTTTTCTGTTAAACTTAAGAAAGGGTATAAAAATGAGTGGGGCAGCTGGCCATAGTAAGAAGTATCACTTTCATAGGGCATGGGAGTACGACTTTTTTTTCACGATGACATATATATATATAAAATTATTCTTTTTTTTAGTGGGTAGATCTTTGTGACTTGGTCATTTCAAAAGTAGCTCGCGAGCTGAAAAAGTTTGGGCACCCCTGATGTAGAATATATTTAGCCCAAAATGTTTACTTATAAATGGATTGACGCTTCAATATTGAAAAGATAAACATTTCATAAAAGCTACTTAATAAGGCTCGGCCTCTGTTGTGGCAATATCTGATCACTACTTGGTTGCTCATTTCCCTCTTTTAAACGTATTTCCCAGCCCCCTACCCTCCCCAAGCAAGTTTGAGAGAGTGGAAAAGCTAGGGGTTATTCACATTTTCTCAACATTCCAGCCCATATATCCACCACACAACTCATCAACTTCACTGTGAATATGTGTGTGCGCGTGTGTGTGTGTGTAAGTGTGTGCGCGCGCGTGTGTGTGCATGCGTGTGACTTGTGCAAGACTAGTTGCTAGTTTCCTGCTGAGGGAAGGAGATAAAACCACCGCTTTCATCTAAATGTGGTTCTTTATAGGCTCAAGTGTGTGTGCGCGCGCGTGTGATTTGTGTCATGTGTGCATGTTAAGTCATATATTTTTATATATATATATATATATATATATATATATATATATATATATATATATATATATATACGTATATATACTATAAAAATGGGACCCATTGCCTCCCTGCTTGGCACTCAGCATTAAGGGTTGGAATTGGGGGGTTAGATCACCAACTGATTCCCGAGCGCGGCACCGCACGTATATATATACATATACATATATATATATAGTATATATAGTATATATATATATATATATATATATATATATATATATATATCTTACATCTATATATATATCTTACAGGAATGAGATTTCCGTGTTTTTTTCCGTCGGGAGTATCATTTTCGTGAATCGTGTAGATCCGTTGAGAAAATTGTTTTTAAATGAGGGGGGCTGGCAGCAGTATTGCGACAACAGACACTTTATTTTCGGCAGCATTTTGGCGCTACTTTCATCACATCATTTGCCTACTCATTGGCCTACTCATTTGCCTAATTGGCAAAAGTTTTAGCCAGCATGGCGAAAGTTTGAGAGAAAAAAGGCAAAGATTGTGCCAGGGAAATAGACAAGTCGAACAGGATCAGGAACTGCTTCAGATGGGCATGGCTCGAGAGCAGCGGCATCTTACAACTCGGAACACAGTCCGTAACTACCTGCCTGACGGAACATATCCGTAAATTAGATGTCCCGGGGAAGGTTTTGTGCATTCTTTGTCAAGATGTGACAAGCTATGGAGGTCGCGGCGCTTCGAACATTAAGGAGCACATAAAAAAAAAAAAAACACAAAGGTACGTTTTTACTTTTACAAGCATGTGGGTAACATGATGTTACATGTAAGCTATTGTTAGGCTATTGTCATGATATCGTTAAAGATTCTTCAATGATAGATAGATAGATAGATAGATAGATAGATAGATAGATAGATAGATAGATAGATAGATAGATAGATAGATAGATAGATAGATAGATAGATAGATAGATGTTGCAAAAAATTCACAGTTTTCATCAAAAGGAAAAACTGGATGGATTGTGCCATTTTGATGTATTATATTCACCTTGGTAGCCCACCAAGCAGGAATATTTTTTTAACAAAACTGTTGAAATTGAGTGATGAAATTAATGGTTTTGGGGTTGCTATACTGCCAAAATCCAGGAGTTTCCAGGGAGCTTTGCCCCCTGAGCCCCCTCTGGGGCGTTGCCCCTGGCCCACTGCGACCCCCCCAGTGGGGCATACGGCCCCCAGACCCCGGCTACTTTTCAGTGTTTTTTTTCATTGAAAAATAGCCCTTTTGGTGCATCTACAGAAATATTCATTGGTACACTAGACACTGTCCCTGTCAAATAAACTAACAAAATAAAATAAATATTAAAATAAAAATTGATACTGTAATTTGCCATTGTATGCAGAAGGCACTTCACCCTGTGTTGTCCTTACTAATACCAGCCATAGCGTGTGGGTTACATGTGTGAAGGCTTGACTATCTGATGTTGGAGGAGACTGACGTTTGGGACCAAAAAAACAGAGGCTCAGTAAGGCGGAGATACGCACGATATGCATTCCACCAATTACTCAAATCGGATATTTCATACGTTCATCTGGGTTTGGGGGCAAAATGACAATGTTAAAGTTAAAGTCCCAATGATCATCGTCACACACACATCTGGGTGTGGTGAAATTTGTCCTCTGCATTTAACGCATCCCCATGTTGATGGAGGTGATGATAGAAGCCCCTTTTTTCCCGGACAGATGGATGAATATATTATGAACTAGAGAATGCAATGTCTGGAGAAATTGCGTGTGACGGCTTATAGGCAGAATGAAAATGTGGAATGCTAAGGAATGATGTCAAATGACACTGAATGATCTGGAATCTTATACAACTGAGAATGAATTAAAAATATTGAAGTTGGAATGGTAAAAAGTTTTGGCACTTGAAAATTTTGTGAGTTCAGTGAATGGGAAAAAGAGTGAAATGGTTTTGATGATCTGATGATGTTGAAAGTGGAGAATAATAAAGTAATCAAGTAATGAAGTAATCAACTAATAACGTAATCGAGTAAAAATGTACCGTAATTTCCGGACTATAAACCGCACCGGACTATAAGCCGCACCAGCTAAAATCCGGGGATATTTTTTCTTATTTAAAGATTAAAGATTAAAGTCCCAATGATCGTCACACACACACCTGGGTGTGGTGAAATTTGTCCTCTGCATTTAACCCATCCCCGTGTGATTTTAATCCATCCCCTGGGGGAGAGGGGAGCAGTGAGCAGCAGCGGTGCCGCGCTCGGGAATCAGTTGGTGATCTAACCCCCCAATTCCAACCCTTAATGCTGAGTGCCAAGCAGGGAGGCAATGGGTCCCATTTTTATAGTCTTTGGTATGACCCGGCCGGGGTTTGAACCCACAACCTTCCAGTCTCAGGGCGGACACTCTACCACTAGGCCACTAAGCCGCACCGGACTATAAGCCGCACGTGCACACGAGTTTTTTACAAAGAAAGACAATACACAGAAAGCCTTTTTAAAGTTTTAATAACATACTTTAACATGTCTTTCTAAACATTGCCTGTGACGCAGCAGTAGTACCGCAGCAACACGGAAGTGTGCACGTGAGTTATTAACAAAGAAAGACTGGACACAGTAAGCTTTTTTAAAGTTTTAATAACATACCTTAACATTTCTTTCCAAACACTGCCTGAGACGCGGCGGTAACACAGCAGCAACACGGTAGCACAGCACTAACAGGGCTGATTAAAAAAGCATACAAATAAAAGTAAAAAAAAAGAGCTTCATCGTCTTCATCTTCCTCCTGTGCATTGAAACCATCGAAATCTTCCGATTGGAATAGCGTTAGTTATCCTTTGCCACAAACTTTCTCAGTATCTCTTTCGTCGTCGGTTTTATGCATTTCTTCTAGCATTTTCCATGATGAGGGTCTGTTCATGCTAATTTTATTCATGCACGAAGCGCTAAATTACATTAAACTAGCGAGCGACACGTATAGCTCCAGAGTAGACGGGACCACGAAATAAAGAAAAGGGTGACGCAACACAATGTCATCAACGTCGACTGCCTTTAGCTTAAAAGCGGCATCATATGCATTTCTTTTGTCCCCCATAATGACGGTTTGTGTATAAAAGCTTCCTTTCAGTAATGTCCGTCTTGATCTCGTTCTGTCTCTTCTTTGTGTGAATTATACGGCACTATTTGCCTGGCGGATGGACATGCGATCAACACACCACTTTTCTCCCCAGTGACCGTGTCCATATATCTCTCCGCCCAGCAAAGCGGTGCCGCACAACAGCGGTCCACAGCTTTTTTACGAGTGTATAAAAGTGATCAAGTCATCACAAAAATCACGGAAATAATCATACGTATATAAGCCCCCCATAATGATGGTTTGTGTATAAAAGCTTCCTTTCAGTAATGTTCGTCTTGATCTCGTTCTGTCTCATCTTTGTGTAAATTTTACGGCACTATTTGCCTGGCGGATGGACATGCGATCAACACACCACTTTTCTCCCCAGTGACCATGTCATATCCCTCCGCCTAGCAAAGCGGTGCTGCACAACAGCAGTCCACAGCCTTTTTATGAGTGTATAAAAGTGATCAAGTCGTCACAAAAATCACGGAAAAAATCATATATAAGCCCCCCATAATGACGGTTTGTGTATAAAAGCTTCCTTTCAGTATTGTCCGTCTTGATCTCGTTCTGTCCCATCTTTGTGTAAATTTTACGGCACTATTTGCCTGGCGGATGGACATGCGATCAACACACCACTTTTCTCCCCAGTGACCGTGTCATACATCCCTCCGCCCAGCAAAGCGGTGCCGCACAACAGCGGTCCACAGCCTTTTTACGAGTGTATAAAAGTGATCAAGTCATCACAAAAATCACGGAAAAAATCCTATATAAGCCGCACCGGACTATAAGCCGCAGGGTTCAAAATTTGAGAAAGAGGTCGTGGCTTATAGTCCGAAATTTACGGTAATTGCATAATGCTGTAATCAACCAATACAGTATCAGCAGCTTTAGCAGGGGAGCGTGGACTTACCTTTTGTAGCTTGTCTTTGGCCAGCCGGGAGATAAAAGGCCCTATTTTGTTAGACTGGCCCGTGTGCTAAGCGTAAAAACAGGCGTAACTCTATTTTCATGCCAATGCACAAGTCTACGTAGAATGTTTGGGGCTGTGTTGCGCTCATCTGGGCGTGCCAACAGCCACCCAATAATTTGGTAAGAGAAAGTGTGCTTTACTGGAGCACTAAAAGCAGGCACATTGTCATTTTCATGCAGGGGCAATGATTTACTTAGGCAAGTTTGGGACTCACTGGCCTTTCTGACTCGCCTGCCAACGAATCTGCAAATTTGGTTACAAAAAGTCGACTACATTTTAGAATGGAGGCGTGGATGACGTCAGGCTATGTAAATCATAAATATGACACCCCGCTGAACTATTAATTGAACGGATTATCATCATTTTAAAAATATATATTTTAAAAGTACACCGCTAATATTTGTTTGTGTGTGTCGCCAGTATAGTAAATCGCTCTTACTTTTTTATATGTACAATTATCACAATTACGATGACATAACCAGGTGAAAACATGACACAGAAGGTGAAGAGTAAAAACTCTTTCTATCTAAAAATGCAAAGTAACTACGGAAAGCAGGGCTGAACGCATAAGACAAGGAAGAAAACTATGGACATTCTGACTGGAAGAAAACTCAATGTAGCATCACTGAGTATCGTAAAATAAGCTACTCTGAGACATTAGGCCTATCAAGGAACAACCAGCCACAACATAGTTTGTTGAAGAACATTTCCACCCCCACGATAACGAAGTGATGTTTGTTTATAATGCTACTTTCAAGCCCTCCAAATACATACCCAGATGAACCTGAATGAATGAATCGATGAATGGATGAAGGGACAAATCTTTTTAATTTCAATTCTAAATGCAATAAATGCTAAAAAGATTGATACTCACTTGTTGTATTTGGATTAAAGAGTAACGACACATTCAAACTGGTGTCAATAGCATTGTTTTTCCCAAACAATGAACAACTACAATAAATATCACGTTATCGGCCATTAAGTATAATAAAGAGGGTGGGGGGTGTATGGTGACTTCATGAAATTGAATGGGAATGTTGTCTTTCCTTGTGAAGATTACGCTGGCAAAATCGCTCTCTACTGTCAGAGAGGGAGCTGGACGCAGCGAACTACAGGCTTATTTACAAAACTGGGAACTGAAATAGGAGGACACAAGAAAACTAAAAAGTCCATGAATATTACAGAAACCTGCCAAGGCCAAAAGTTTACATATCTATTTTAAGAAACAGAATCTTCCTTGTGTGCATCTGTTGAGTATGTGTTGCACTTTCTCAGAGTGTGTGAACTATGGACACAGTTAAGGCATTAAAGGAAGGGTCTTGCAAATCAGTTGGTTCAAAGCAATGTTCTTTTTGTGGGTGTTGTTGTAAACATTTTTTGAGTTGTATTTTTAATCCACTTTTCATAATCATAATCATCAGAAATACATACATTCTAAATGACATCATACGTCTTAACACTGCAAATTGTGTTGAGTAAGTTTTTCTCGTTTGGTCTGCTTGACATTCTGCCTCCCAAACCTGTGCCTATGTTTACATTCCCCAACTACAGGAAGCCATTTTTAAAGCAGTCCCTCACATACCGTATTGGCCCAAATATAAGATGATGTTTTTTGCATTGAAATAAGACTGAAAAAGTGGGGGTAATCTTACATTCGGGGTCTAGACATTATAACCATTCACAACACTAGATGGCGCCAGATATCTTTAAAGCGAAGTTACGTCACTGCGCCTTAAGTCTCGCGTGAGTTACCTCAGCTTATCGTGATTGTTGGAGCTTGTGCGCAGCGGTAGGTTAAAGGTTGCAGGTATCGACTGAGTATGTTGCTGTAATCATGTGCGTCCTTGACACAAAGTGAGGATATACATTTCATTGTTACTACTGTCCACTGTTGTGCTGTTTGTCCGATCGCGGTTTGCTTCGTGTGCGCACCGTTTGATTGACAGCTCCGGCGCGCTCCTTTAAATTTGCCTCGCATCGTACGAGTAGCCGTTACACAGCGGCACGGCGACTAACGGTCGCCAGCAAATGTATTTTGTTGTCTCGATGACTATGTTTGGAGTGTTGCGTGACATCAGAAGTTGAGCGTTGATTTACGTGCTGTAATTCTGTCTGTTGCAGAACCACACACACACACCCCACAAACCACACACACCCTTCACATGCTTCACACAATACCTTTTTGCCAGTTTGCCTGTATGCCCCTATGAGCCACAGTGCCTGTTACTGTTTTGCCAATAATTCAGTAAAGCAATCAAAACTGAACCACGTCTTCCCTCCTGTGTTCTGACCGACACCCAGGGGCGAAAAGAGCATAACTATCTGAGCCAACCCCCTATACCAGGGGTTCTTAACCGGGGGTATCCATACCCCGGGGTATGGGACCCAAATGCTGGGGGTATGGGACTCGATCTCTCGAATCAGGTATTTTTTTAGTATCTCACGTTATTTTCTTCTATTTTGTACCTATTATTGTTCACAGGTTATTTTTTTTTAGTTATGCTTATGTTCTTGTTCACTGTCGTTATGCTTGTAAGTAGTTAAAATCTGACAATCTCAAATGAACGTAAAAATCGATTAATCTGTAGAGTTGGCAGCACTGACAGCACAGGCAGTGGGTGTTGTGGCCATCAGCTGAGCTCTGGCGGGACCACAAGCAGCATAACTGACCACAACATCGCTGTAGCGTCAAAAAGCCGTCCCCCCCTCACCCACAACATTCATATTCACGCCTCACTCCCACACCACAGCAGTTATTTTGTCCTGCATCACACTCACTACACCACAACACACCCATCCTCCCCTAAGGATAATATTAACACAGAAGGAATAATAAGGCAAGTAAATATGAGGTCAAAAGCTCTTCTTTCTTCTTTCTTGCTCTTCTTTTTAGGGTTAGGGTTAGGGTTAATAATTATTTCAACAGTCAAGTGAAGGGGGTATGGTACCATATTGGACAATCCATTGGGGGTCTGGAATCATTCGAAGGTTAAGAACCCCTGCCCTATACAGTCCTCAGGCTCCCCAACAATAGTGGTAGCAGTTTGCATTATTTTATTGCAATGTTTTTCCTTATTCAGATTTGTTTCAAGACTACAGTTACAGTTAGACTTCACTTTGATGGTTAATGCAGTTATTGCAATTGTGTTGTTTTATCACAGAAGATTGGTTTATATACATTTCAAAAACCAGAAGCCATTCATTTACAAATGTGATTGCACTTTAGTTTACACATTTAAATGTTCAGATATTAGGATGTGGTAGACAGTTTTTGCATGATTTGAATGAGGCAAAATAACATGCTTTTTCTTTCGAATATATTATAACCATTTGTTTCAGATGTACTGTAATTATTTTCTGTATAAGTATTAAATTTGGTGTTCAAAAAGTCTTTTTCAAACTTCAGTCAAAAATACTTTTTTCAAATTTGAGTCTTGAAAAAGAGGAGGTCGTCTTTTAATCAGGGTCGTCTTATATTTGGGCCAATACGGTACATGTTTAGGTCGATGTAGGCAAGTGGTTGAGAGTGTTAGAGATTCTGTGAGGAGGTTAATCTAAAACACTGGTTCTTAACCCGGGTTCGATCGAACCCTAGGGGTTCGGTGAGTCGGTCTCAGGGGTTCGGCAGAGCCTTCACTACGGAGGTCTGAATACACCTGATTTATCGTGTAAATTCGTGATGACACATATCTGAACTGGTCTCGCAAAGGCAGCAGCACAAGTCACACTGATTTGCAGGTATGTAATGGTCATTCTTTAAACAAGGAAAAAAAACATTTATCACTCAGTTTTTTAAAAAAAAAAGGAAAAAGAAGATTTAATAATCAGAATAATATAACATGAAAAACAACAGATTTGTTGACTTTTTTTTTTTACCCATACCACTTACCTCTAGGTCATGACTTTATTTGGGCTTCCAAACAGAATATGAAGTGTCATCTAAACTGTGTGTATTGCCTACTTACGGAGGAAAACGGAATGGAGCTGATTGGAACTGATTTCTTTCTTTGTGGTTAACATGCAGACCAGACACACTGTTTATAATTCTTGTTCCAGCAGCAGCCTGTTAAATAAACAACTTGACACTCTGATTTATCACTGTCGTTCTTTATGGTGTGTAAATATAACTGGTTTCCTTTTTCTGTGGATAGCACATCTTCAACAGACATTTACACTTTACAGAAGGATAACATTCAAGTACAAGTACAAAACGTAATAATAATAATAATAATAATAATAGGCCTGCACCATAATAGTATAATATAATAGTAAAACAATGGCACACTGGTTAGCATGTCCGCCTCACAGTTTGGAGGTGCAGGGTTCGATTCTGGCTCTGGCCTTCCAGTGTGGACTTTGCATTTTCTCCATGTGGGTTCCCTCCTGGTACTTGGGTTTCCACCCACATTCCAAAAACATGCATGGCAGGCCAATTGACCTCTCCAAATTGTCCGTAGGTGTGATTGTGAGCGTGAATGGTTATTTGTTTATGTGTACCCTGCGATTGGCTGGCGACCAGTTCAGGATGTGCCCCGTCTATCACCCAAAAGAATGCTGGGATAGGCTCCAGCAC
This sequence comes from Syngnathus acus, assembly GCF_901709675.1. NCBI lineage: Eukaryota > Metazoa > Chordata > Actinopteri > Syngnathiformes > Syngnathidae > Syngnathus > Syngnathus acus. The sequence continues at coordinate 15,736,254 of NC_051087.1, read as the reverse complement.
GCCCACGACCCTTGTGAGAGTAAAGAGTTCTTCTTATTCATCTTATTATTATTACCGTAATTTTCGGACTATAAGTCGCGTTTTTTTTCATAGTTTGGGTGGGGGGGGCGACTTATAATAAGGAGCGACTTGTGTTTTTTTTCAAAGATTTTCCCAAAAAAAAAAAAGTGAAACCGCGATAAACGAACCGCGATGTAGCAAGGGATTACTGTAATTTGAATTTCAAGTGACGTCAGCAGCGCGACGCGGCGTGGCGCGGCGGTTGTTTACATAAAGGACAAAGATTGATCACGGGATGACGAAGATGACGAAGGGCCCCACGTACTACCGGCATCATTAGTGGCTTTGTTTCTAAGTGGCACGGCGGAAGAAGAGTTTGAAGGATTTAAGGATTTGGAGTGACACAGAAGGTTTGAAAAACTATTATGGCTTTTACCCACGCCCGGTCCTACTCTCCGGAGCTCTCTTTCACCTCCGTGGATTGAATTCGGGGGCCGGCGCTCGGCCGGGTGGCTGTCCAGGGACGGTGGATGGGGCTCGGACATGGCTTTTACGCACGCCCGGTCCTACTCTACCGAGCTCTCTTTCACCTCCGTGGATGGAAGTCGAGGGCCGGCGCTCGGCCGGGTGGCTGTCCGGGGACGGTGGATGGGGCTCGGTCATGGCTTTTACGCACGCCCGGTCCTATTCTATGGAGCTCTCTTCCACTTCCGTGGCTGAAAGTCCACGCCGCCACACGCCTGGAAGTTTGTTTTGTTAAATAAAGAGCCGTTTACCAAACCCACGCCTTTCCTTGAACTTTGTTAACACTACAATATAGTTATATAGTAGATCTGTGGAATAACGACGAGGCTGACGTCAGGGCGCACGTGCGGCGTTGTTGACGAAGGACGAGGAATTTGATCGATGGATTTAATGATTTAGAGTGCACAGATGGCTTGATAATACTATTGCTTATATAATAGTTATTTGATATATAATTTATACATCGTTATGTGGGCCTGTGGAATATTTTGAAGTGCAAGCGCCGTCAGCGGCACGCACGCATTGTTGATAAAGGACGATCGATGGATTTAATGAATTGGAGTGACACAGAGGGTTTTATTAACGTGTTATTTATGTAATAGTTTTTTTAATAACTCAGAATTTTACGTCAGGGCCGTTCTCAGCTCTTCGTTTGTGTTTATGTCACGTTAGCATACCTATCGTTTAGCCTGTTGTTGCTCGTTCATGACTGTTCTTGGTGTTGGATTTTGTCGAATAAATTGCCCCCCAAAATGCGACTTATACTCCGGAGCGACTTATAGTCCGAAAATTACGGTATTCATTTATTTGTTCCAAACCACTATCCCAGCCAGCGCTTTTCAGGCAGTAGGCGGGGTTGGTGAGGCATGTTTATGCTGCTTTTGCTATGCCAGCTGCCAGACAGACCTGTCAATGATCCCGCTCGTCGCACCATCTCCTCCACAATGTTTAGTGTAAGAAAAATTGCTGGAACTTGTTCATTTATACTGTATTCCAATGTTGATAAAGTCCACACGATGATAGTATCCAGCAACAAAGGTATGTTAAAGTACAGTTAAAATGCAAAAGACACAGGCCGTCATCACTCTCCTGCTTCCAGGTACTCCGGCGGCACATGAAGCAGGCCGCCCTTGAGGCGATGCCACAGCTGTCGGGTGGGCTGACCGCCAAGGGAGCCCAAGCTCCTTCAAGTGAACAGGAAAATGCGCTCGTGAAAAATGTTACCCCAAGTTTCAATAATAATAATACGTAAATCATGTTTTTAGAGTCAAGGAGACTTCTGCTGGTTGTACGTTAGTGTATTTGATCTGGTTGTCAATGTCGGCCTATACATACAGGACTGTCTCAGAAAATTAGAATATTGTGATAAAGTCCTTTATTTTCTGTAATACAATTAAAAAAACAAAAATGTCATACATTCTGGATTCATTACAAATCAACTGAAATATTGCAAGCCTTTTATTACCGTTTTTTTCCATGTATAATGCGCCCCCATGTATAATACGCACCCTAAAAATGGCATGTCAATGCTGGAAAAAAGCCTGTACCCATGTATAATACGCACCCAAATTTTGACCTTTTTTTTTTTTTTTTTTTAAGTCCCAATGATCGTCACACACGCATCTGGGTGTGGTGAAATTTGTCCTCTGCATTTGACCCATCCCCGTGTGATTTTGATCCATCCCCTGGGGGAGAGGGGAGCAGTGAGCAGCAGCGGCGCCGCGCTCGGGAATCATTTGGTGATCTAACCCCCCAATTCCAACCCTTAATGCTGAGTGCCAAGCAGGGAGGCAATGGGTCCCATTTTTATAGTCTTTGGTATGGTCTTAACGAGGCTGGATGTATTTTTTTTGTTGGCGTTGATTTCTCCGACTGCCCATAAAGGCACCACCGCGATCAGTTAGGTTAAAATGAAAAGAGAGGAAAGTGACGTGCGGACATGTGAAAAAGGCGGCTCTGTATGGGAGAGAAGTTGAAGAGGAATAAAAACACCCTTGGAAACCAAAACTTGCCCCTCGTCGTGACTCGGAGCCGCAACAAATGTTTCGGATTTGTGTAGGGTACATTGTGACAGCAAACGAGCAGGTGATCGAGCAAGCGTCTGATACGAGAGCATTGCGTTCGTATGGAGCGTGTTTGAAGTGAACAGCAGAGACGAAAGGAACAAGGCAAAGTGTTGTGAAATAAAATATTACCTGTAATACGTATTTTGTTATTTGCTGATTGTATGTATTAAACTATCACATTCATTGTCAGTCAAGAAGAGAAGAGGACTATTCGCATCGGATCCATAGTGCGCATGCGCAGTGATACTGCCTCCATATGACGTCCAGTCCGCGATGGAGATTAAAAAACAAACAATATTTGACAATAACACAGGTTTCTGTTCCTGTCTTTGGTAATGTCCCCCTGTCTTTTTGTTCCACGTCTTTGTCGGTCAGTCCTGTTGTTGGTTTTGTTAGAGAGTTATGTTAGTTTACCAAGTCTGTGTTTTGAGTTCCTCCAATGAACCCTGGTTCAAGCTGCACTTGGTCGCCCTCTTCCTTTCCACACTCCCTCCGTGACAAGATTTTCTTCAAAAAAAAAAAAAAAAAAAAAATTAAAAAAAAAAAAAATTTAAAAATAATTGTACCCATGTATAATGCGCACCCCGGATTTTAGGACAATAAATTAGTTAAATTTTGCGCATTATACATGGAAAAAACTGTATTTTAATATTGCTGATTATGGCATACAGCTTAAGAAAACTCAAATATCCTATCTCAAAATATTAGAATATCATGAAAAAGTATACTAGTAGGGTATTCAATTAATCATTTGAATGGTCTGATTAACTCGAAACACCTGCAAGGGTTTCCTGAGCCTTTAAAAACACTCAGCTTGGTTCAGTAAACTAAATGACAAGTATGGGGAAGACTGCTGATCTGACTGCTGTCCAGAGGACCATCATTGACCTCCTCCATCAGGTGGGTAAGACACAAAAATAAATTTCTCAAAGAGCAAGTTGTTCACAGAGTGCAGTTTCAAAGCACATCCACAAAAAGGCAATTGGAAGGGGGAAATGTGGCAGGAAACGCTGCACAACCAAGAGAGATGTCCGCAGCGTTGTGAAGAAGAGTCGCTTCCAGAATTTGGGGGAGCTTCAAAGACAGTGGACTGAAACTGGAGTCCAGGTATCAAAAGCCACTGTTCACAGACGTGTCCGGGAAATGGGCTACAATAGCAGTATTCCCATGGTCAGGCCACTTCTGAACTCAAGACAACGGAAGAAGGGTCTGACTTGGGCTATGGAAAAGAAGCACTGGACAGTTGCAGAGTGGTCCAAAGTCCTCTTTTCAGACGAAAGTAAGTTTTGTATTTCATTTGGAAGTCAAGGCGCCAGAGTCTGGAGAAAGGTTGGAGAGGAGCAAAATCCAAGTTGCTTGAAATCCAGTGTGAAGTTCCCACAGTCAGCGATGGTTTGGGGAGCCATTTCAGCTGCTGGTGTTGGTCCACTGTGTTTCATCAAGTCCAGAGTAAATGCAGATTTTAGAGCACTACATGCTTCCGTCTGCTGAAAAGCTCTATGGAGATGATGATTTCATTTTCCAGCATGATCTGGCACCTGCCCACAGTGCCAAAACCACCAGTAAATGGTGTACTGACCATGGCATTACTGTCCTCGATTGGCCTGCCAATTCCCCTGACCTGAACCCCATTAGAGAATTTGTGGGTATTGTGAAGAAGAAGCTGAAAGACACCAGACCCAACAATGCAAATGAGCTAAAGGCCGCTATTGAAGTATCCTGGGCATCCATAACATCTCAGCAATGCCACAGGCTGATTGCCTCCATGCCACGCCGCATTGGTTGCAGTAATCCGTGCAAAAGGATTCCCAACCAAGTACTGAATGCATTAATGGACATTTTCAAATGTTTGATTTTGTTTTGCTGTTTTAAATCTTTTTTTTTACTTGGTCTGAGGAAATATTCTAATTTTTTGAGATAGGATTTTTGAGTTTTCTTAAGCTGTAAGTCATAATCAGCAATATTAAAATAATAAAAGCCTTCCAATATTTCAGTTGATTTGTGATGAATCCAGAATGTATGACATTTTTGTTTTTTTAATTGCATCACAGAAAATAAAGAACTTTATCACAATATTCTAATTTTCTGAGACAGTCCTGTATACGTATTGGTCTATTTTGCTGTATTGAACCGATAGGTCCTATCGGTTCGATAAAGCAAAATCAGATAGGAAGAGGTGTCATTTTTCTCAACATCCGCCAATAAATTATCGGTCTGATAATTAATGTGCATTCCAAGGTGGTGTAAACCCTAAACTGGTTGCCAGCCAATCGCAGAGCGCACACCGACAAATCCAAATTGAGGAAATCCAAATTCATCGCAAATCTCCGTTGACAGATTTTTTTAAAATTTAATGTATTTTACACAATTTACAGCATTGGAAAATGTTGAAAATGTTTTTCTCGAGTTTTCCCTGCTACAGAAACTATACTAAAATAGAAAATATATTTTCCCTGTTATCCTTTTCCATTTTCCTACATTTTTAAAAAGAGCTCCAGGGAGCCACTATAGCGGCGCTAAAAAGCTGCATGCTGCTCTAGAGCCGCGGGTTGCCGACCCCCTTTCGTACTATTCAACAAGTGATGGGGCGAGTGCATTGCTCTCGTTCCCTTACAATGTAAGGCTTACATCATCGTGTCAAATTCAAGGCCCGGAGGCCAGATCCAGCCCGCCATGTCATTTTATATGGCCCACGAAATCAAATCATGTCAACTCCCACGATCCTTGCTGAAATCTGTACCAAAATTTGCATGTATACTAAATAAAATTTTTAGATTTTTAAGAATTCTTTTACCCTTTTTATAGTAATTTGAACAATTGAAGAAAAGATTAGTTCTGATTTAAAAACTAGTAATCCATCTATTTATTGTGTATATACATATTAATACGAGACAATTAAACATTTATTTGGTGTCACTGTCATAATGGCCCTCCAAGGTAAGCCGCAACTATGAAGTGGCCCGTAGTAAAAATGAGTTTGAAGACCCCACTAAAATCATGTCACTCAAATCTACGTGTAACTGAGGCAATTTCAAACATCACAAGTTTAGAAAAGAAAACACACACAAAAGTTTTCTCCCTAACCTACAAGACGCATAATAGAACCACAGCTCGGAGCTTTGTTTTAACTAAACAAAGTCAGTGGTTAAGACAAAGAGCTTAAGAAAATGGCTTAATAATCTTCACGGAGCCAACACATGAGAGCAGCAGCAAAAGCACCTCAGAAGTCAGCAGAATCATTCTGTCTGCCGATTTGAAAAATAATGCAACCACAATCAATAGCATATAATTAATTGAGCAAACAAAAAAGGTCAAAATTCAAGTGCAAGGTATTGTTAGATTTTGTCCCAGTTATTTATCTTTAATGCTCACTATGCTAATAGTAATTACCAGGAGGCTGCCTTCTCAGTTTAACTATTTAATGTATGCCAGAAAGCGCGATACACAGCTGTGGAGCCTTCTCTGCAAGATTGCGGAAGAAGGTCTAACCCCCACCTCCAAGGTCCCTGCTCTTATACTACTCTTGTCCGCCCTCCTGTAAGGGTGGGGGGACTCTAACTCGCCTGTGTGATTATGTATGACTTTGCAGTCTTAACTGAGATCAACTCATACGTGTGTGCAAAGAGTGTCATAGAGAAGGGAAAGCCAGTGGAAGCAACAGAAAGGTCACAGAAAGATAACGGCATAGCTCAAGATACCTAGCTAATCACATGTGCCAAAGAGTTGTATTCTAACAGTATTAAACTGGTCGAATCATCATCCTCACCCAAAGCGTACGTTGTACCTCCTAAAGCAACGACTAAATGAACTATTGCAACTGCCCAGAATAAATGCTAATTTACTATAAGTGTAATGGGGTCTGGAAAAGCTTCACGAAAGAAAAATGTAAAATGTAAAAGTCTATTATGTTAATGTATCACAGCCATGATGCCCTTAAAGCAAAGCATGCACAACTCACTTTTAAGACTATTCTTTTTTAAGTTTCTGTTCCAATACTTTTGCTCAGATTTAAAAATGGTGCTCATTGTCAACTAAGTATAAAAGATAGACAATATATCCTCTTTTACTTCCTCCTTGCTATGTTGGAGATAATTGGCAGTGTGTCTCTCATCTTTGGTGGCCCCGTCTATTGAGTCATGTTTCATGTTTGATGTCTAGTCATTATCAAAATCACATTAGCCTATTCTACTCTGCTGTATAGGCCTACTGTATTCGGCCTGTGTGTGTTCTACTGTCTCATCTTAAGTCCAATACAATTAACAGTCTGACCTTCTGGCATAGGACAGCACCATCATTTCTAATAAATCCTAATGACCTCACAATCGCACAGGCATGTGTGTGTGTGCGTGTGTGTATTGGCTGACAACTATAGCCACCAGATTGAAATGGGTTTTTAATAATTTGTTGAGAAGGGCAGCGTGGAGAGCTAGTGGATAGCACTTCAGCCTAAAAGTTAAAGTTGGGTGTTTGCAGTTTGCATGTTCTCCCCTTGTTTGCTTTGTTACAAAATCTGTTGGGTTAACAACTCTTTCACAAGTATGACAAGAGATTATTAATGTTGAATAGTGAGGATTTTAAAACATTTTCCTAACCTTATCTTTGACAGGGTTACGATCATTCAGACGATTCACATCTTTTTACTTCTTTTTCAGCATCCTTAGGTCCACTACACAAAAAGTGAAGTGGTCAAGCGTGACTTAAGTGAACCTACAAATAAAAACAAAAAAAAATAGGTGGACACTGCTGTACACAAAATCAGTGGTCCTCAACACCTGGGCCGCGGACCTGTACCGGTCTGTGGATCATTTGGCCGCGGAAGAAAGAATAAATAACTTACGTTATTTTTGTTTTATTTATCTAAGTCTGAACTCTCCTACACCTTGTTGACGTGAACATAACTCATGTTATGTTGTTGGCGCAATGGTATTAGGACGCTGCTAGTAAAGTTGCATAGGTGTACATAGTGGATTCACTTTTATCATTATATTATACTATTGCTGTTATGCCGGTCGTATCTTTTTATTTTGTTGTATTTATCTGCCGCAATTTAAAAGCCAGTCCGTGAAAATACTGTCTGACACATAATCCGGTGCTTGGTGCTAAAAAGATTGGGGGCCGCTGCACGAAATGGCCAACCTGATATTGGGTTGCAGTTTTTCTGTGACCCTGCACCAGCTTTTGAAGTGCCACACACAGTATCCAATACTGCAATATTTTTAGTGAACCAAAAGCAAAATAGGTCTAACTCGTGGCACTAGTAGTGTAACGCAATTTTGGTGCATTTGATCGAGACAAAGGCAGACAAACTTGTGGTGAACATCATTCATAAATAAGAAACCAGAGTGGGGCAATGCCTCTGAATCAGAGGCGTAGCCAAGCCGGGGCGAGCCGGGGCGGCGCCCCGGTTAGGACTCCCTGCGCCCCGGTTGAAAAAAAAAAAAAAATCGAGCTTTTTCGATTCTTCATTTTCATGCCGTTTTTTACTTTCGGTCTTGCGCGAATGTGCTTGCGCTATTCTATGTGCGCGATGTTATCCATTCACCGTTTGCCTCCCGGACGTTGTTTTAGCGATCAGCAAACGGCGTGGGTGATGTTCGATTTTTTTTCCTGTGGGCGTGCGCCCCTACTGGAAAAATTCCTGGCTACGCCTCTGCTCTGAATCATTGTAAAAATCAATTCATTGAACAAAATATATAATCATTGTCATCCTAGAAATAGTAATTTAATAGCACAGCCTGTTGGAGGTTAGGGGTGTTAAACACGCACGTACGCAAGGTAGAGTGCAAGTTGGTATCTGAGCCCACATGTCACATGCACGGCCGACTACATCATCTACAAGGGGAGATCTTGCAGTTTACCTGCCAATGTCATGCACGGACTTTATCATGCTATTTCTCTTTCCACAATGTCAAGTACTGACACGCATTGCATTCAGAACTGATTTTATGTAAATGAGGGGTGCTACCAGAATTGACTGGTAAACAATTATGTTCTATCCCACAATGGCAAAAGAAAATGCAAACGCCTCGTTATGCCCAATTCAACCTGAGCAAATTCTTGAAGAAAACTTTACCCATGAGCATAATTAGACTCGTCTTTGTGCAAGACCTGCGCTGGGAATAAAATAGGGGCCAATTTGTCTTTCTTCAAGCAATATTTTCTGATAGATGGACTATTTCTATGTTTATTGAAAAGCTGACTGGCATTTCCCCAGTGCCTTTTCTTGGCATGCAGCCCTGTATCATCAATGACTGTGGAAATTTACATTGCCTTCTTCATTGAATAGCACCAAACAAAAGTTCCAACTTCATCATTTTTCCCCAGTGCAGATTCGCGATTCATCACTGATTAACTTCCATTCAGCCTTCCACAGTGTGAAATTGCTTTTCCACAGCCTATTGCAATCTTGTCTTGTTCTGTTTAGATGTTAATCGGGGGTTTCATTTATTTCTTTTAGGTGGTTTCTTAGAGTTTGGTCACAAACCTTGACTCCATGAGTTTCTTCCCATGTGTTAATTTGTTTTGCTGCGCATTTTCTGTTTTCAAGACACATTTTCTGTCATGATGTTTTGATGTCTTCATTCATCCATCATCAGTATGCTTGCCTTTAAGAACCTTCCCATGTTGTATGTATGTGGTCCATATTTTCAACACAGCTGACCACGCCCGGACTGACCATAGGGAGAACCGGGAGAATTCCCGAAGTGCCGGCCTAGGATTGGCCTGCTGCAGGCCTGCGTCGCTCTCTTTTTTTTTTTTTTTTTTTTTAAGTCGGCCGGTGTGGCGGCGCGCCAATCAGAGAGACAGTCTAAGCCACTCAGGCCAGGAGCGTGTGAGGTGGGAAAGACGATTGGTTTATATAATTAACACCCGCCCCCACAGTCTGTATCAACCACACAGAGCGCGGGTGGAGGTAGGGGTGTGTTACGTATGTCAGGTTACGGCTGCTGTGGTGTGTGTAGCTAGCGAGTGGTGCAAGTGAGGATAATGGATTTCGAACGTGGTAAAAAGAAAAGGAAAGGCCATGAGGAGAGGGACAAAAAAGAAAGGCGCTGGAGGAGGACGCGGCCAAATGCAGAAAAGTTACAGATTTATTCAGCCCCCCCCACACACAGTGCCATTAAAAACTGTGCCCGCGCGTGTATGCATGCCAATTTGCATGTGTTGTGTGCATATGTGCCGCTGCCATGTAATAAGGCTGTCCCTCAGCTGATTTATTGTTAGATTTAGTTCTAGTTGATTTTGTAAGTTGAAGAGTCATTTGTTATTCTTTCTTACATGCACATTCCTCTAAACTTTGTAACTCGCGCTGGCTAAATTAATATTAAAATATATGTCTGTTTCCTATCCAAAGGTGGAAATATTGCCAGTTTTGGTGCTTCAGACAGTAGGCCCAGTACTAGCTCTGAGCAGCTGACAGGTAAAGAACAGTCATCTATCACTGCATGGGATTGAATAGGCTATGACTATGCATGAAACATTTGGGGGAAAAAAGCATATATTTAACCATATCATTCTTTTGATATTGATTAAATGTGTTCTTGTCGATAATATAATTATTATGCTGGTTGTTCTGACACTCCCAGCAGATGCAGAGTATACTGGCAAGACAAGTCCAGGGAGCAGTGCAAGGGAAAGGCCAACTCAGGACACAGACAGACAGTCAGACTCAGAGAGACCTTTTGATTATTTTGCTCGCTCTCATTCTAGAGATTTTGATTTATTTTTACGGTACCACCCACAACAAAACCCAAAGAATGATTGCATGCGTGTGTGCGCACAAATGCATTTTGCTTGTGCCCATGCATTTAAGTATGGGTGTGAACATGCACGTGTGGACAAGGCCAGGGTGGCCTGGTTACATAACTGACTCCTGCCCTGAAAAAATCTCCCAGTCCGGCCCTGCAGCTGACTGTGAACAACCAACATCTTTTGCAACACTGCATGAGGATTTACCACAAAAATGGTATTGATGCCCTGTCCTTTGTTTCAATTAACATCTCATGTTAAAGCCAATAATCATCTCAGTCCACTTGGTACAACAGCTCTCTAAAGTGTCATCACTTCTGTTTGACTGCAGATGAACAACCAGATCTCATCTGATGCATCTGGTGTGAGTTCTGAGAATGGACATTTTAAAAAAAATCTTCAGAATTGAGTAATTCTAAATGTGCTGGGACTCAAAAGTCTGGGGTGTACTATGTCTTGCACTCTAATTCTGCTGGAAACGGGTGTAGCTTCCCTATAGCCCTGAACTCTTAAGAGGGACAGTGGAACCCCGGAAGTCAACCGCCTCGGTACTCAACATATTTGGTTTTCAATGCAAAATTTCGTGAAATCTTTGTTCTCGAACCAAGCTTTGGAATCTGACGTGAGTTGGCGTTGTTGTTTAGCGGATTTTAAACCATTGTGACACCCGACTGAAGTCGTGCGCGGTGCGCTTCCAGAAAGCTGCCCCCTCGAGACTACAAGATCATGGGGGCTCAAGCTGAGAGTTCATTTGATAACAACCAAGAGCTACTGTACGTATTCGTATACTACACCGGCAAGACCACAAGATTAGTGTAAAACAGAGCTACTGTATGTTAAACTTAAGAGGCTGGACGACGGATCTTTTTAAGAGCAAGTCGTAAAGTCGGGCCTTTTCATTAATGAACTTCCGCACATGCGCAATGACACGGTAGGTACAGGTGCCTCTGTGCGCTTATGTATTACATATGTCACACTGTATTTGTAAACAGTAGCCGTCTTTCCATTCACATTGATTCGCTTTTGGGACATTATTTCCAGGACTGTGGCTTTTCCACCATGGGTAAGTGCGTTTTGTGTTTGATTAGTGTTATTTTTTTTGTCTAATTCATTTCCAGCTCATTATTTGTCTTTTAAATTTCTGTGTCAAGCGTGGCTCTGCTTCAAGCTTACTGTATTTTCATTCTGTGGTTTTATTTACTGTTGCTTCATAATGAGACGGCTTCGCTTCTCGATGCTCCTTCTGGAATGAATTAGCGTTGAGATCCAGGATTCCACTATATTTTAATAAAATGACGGCTAGCTGGATAAGTTAGGCAAGGTTAGATAGAAATTCAGGACTTTGTAAATGTACAGGTGAACAGTAGCAAGCGGCTCACTGATACCATTAATGACAGTGCAGTGTGCAGTGCAATACTTTTGCACCATAAATATATCAAGAACAACGCAAACAAATTATCTTGCGACGTTGTAGTCATGATTCCATTAGAATAAGCAGTATGAAGATAAACAATTTGCTTGAAAGTTGAAACTTGGCTTGAAATTTTATTTTTGAGTTTCTTTAATGAGTTACAGTGAAGAATGCATTGCCAGATAAAAAAAGACAAGCAGTAAATAATGAGTATCACGATAAACATTCGTTCATCAATTTGAGTTGATGAGGTCAACTCGTACTGACCTTATTATTCACTCAGCTGAAATTTGACAACTCAAGCACTGACTATCTTTAGACTTGCTACTGAGTTGTGGGTGTGCATCTGACTGTGTGTGCATGTCCTGTCTCCAGAATGGCTCCAGGCATGTTGTTGCTTACCTCATTAGGGCCATGAAAGAAACGCCAGACCACCATGACACATGGACGCACACACACAGCACAGACACACACACACACTGCAGACTATTGTGCTGTATGGAGCACAGCCTCAGTGATTAGTGGCCTAGTCTCATGTCTTCGACAAAGACCCAAAATGTCACTGGGAAGCCATTTACACACAGACAAGTTGCATGTCGAGTGTGTTCATCTTTGTCTTGCTCTTGCAAAGCGCTTGAAGCCAAAAGGATCATTTTTCTTCATTAGTGTTGGTCATTAACATGTAGCCTGCAGACACAAAATACTGGCTCGACATAGTATGTAATAAGTTGACATGGGAGTGACACTGTTATAAAGAGGAATACAAAACATGTAAACCTAATAATTTGTTGAATTCTCACATATTGGATTCAACCTCAAAAGCAAAATCTAAATCTACCCGATGTTTGTTTTCGATTAAATGACCCAGTCAACAACATTCATGTTATCTATCATGAAGTACCGTAATTTTCGGACTATAAATCATGTTTTTTTCATAGTTTAGGTGGGGGGGGGGGCGACTTATACTGAGGAGCGACTTGTATGTGAATTTTTTCAAAGATTTTCAAAAAAATAATAATAAATTCAACTTTGTATAATGTTGAATTCTCACATATTGGATTCAACCTCAAAAGCAAAATCTAAATCTACCCGATGTTTGTTTTCGATTAAATGACCCAGTCAACAACATTCATGTTATCTATCATGAAGTACCGTAATTTTCGGACTATAAATCGCGGTTTTTTTCATAGTTTGGGTGGGGGGGGGCGACTTATACTGAGGAGCAACTTATATGTAAATTTTTTCAAAAAGGACAAAGATTGATCACGGGATGACGAAGATGACGAAGGGCCCCACGTACTACCGGCATCATTAGCGGCTTTGTTTGTAAGTGACACGGAGGATGAAGAGTTTGAAGGATTTAATGATTTGGAGTGACACAGAAGGTTTGAAAAACTATTATGGCTTTTACACACGCCCGGTCCTACTCTACTGAGCTCTCTTTAACCTCCGTGGATGGAAGTCCGGGGCCGGCGCTCGGCCGGGTGGCTGTCCGGGGACGGTGGATGGGGCTCGGACATGGCTTTTACGCACGCCCGGTCCTACTCTACGGACCTCTCTTTCACCTCTGTGGGTGGAAGTCGGGGGCCGGTGCTCGGCCGGGTGGCTGTCCGGGGACGGTGGATGGGGCTCGGACATGGCTTTTACGCACGCCCGGTCCTATTCTATGGAGCTCTCTTCCACCTCCGTGGCTGGAAGTGCCACCTCCGGGGATGGAAGTCCACGCCGCCACACGCCTGGAAGTCGACGCCGATGCGTGGGGCCGTGTGGCGGTTAACTATTTATGTTGTAGTTATTTGATATATTTTATTTCGTGTAGCAACCTGTATATGTTTTTATCGTTACAGTTCAGTAGTTGTTGGCTCGTTGAACGTTAACGCTACAATATAGTTCTCTACTAGATCTGTGGAATAACGACGAGGCTGACGTCAGGGCGCACGCGCGGCGTTGTTGACAAAGGACGAGGAATTTGATCGATGGATTTAATGATTTAGAGTGACACAGATGGTTTGATAATATTATTGCTTATATAATAGTTATTTGATATATAATTTATATATCGTTATATGGGCCTGTGGAATATTTTGAAGTGCAAGCGCCGTCAGCGGCGTGCACCCATTGTTGACAAAGGACGATCGATGGATTTAATGAATTAGAGTGACACAGATGGTTTTATAAACGTGTTATTTATGTAATAGTTATTTGAATAACTCTGAATGTTACGTCAGGCCCTTTCTCAGCTCCTCGTTTGTGTTTATGTCACGTTAGCATACCTATCGTTTAGCCTGTTGTTGCTCGTTCATGTCTGTTCTTGGTGTTGGATTTTGTCGAATAAATTTCCCCCAAAATGCGACTTATACCCCGGAGCGACTTATATATGTTTTTTTTCACGTTATCGTGCATTTTATGGCTAATGCGTCCTATATTCCGGAGCGACTTTTAGTCCGAAAAATACGGTACGGTCAAGAACAAGACGGGGCGACCAAATGCAGTACGAATCTTTATTGACAAAGGGAAAGGGGAAGTGGAAAGCTGGACTGTTGATCTGGCTGGGCAGAAGAGCGCAGCGCGTAGTCGTGGTCGGGGGGAAGCAGGTGGTCGAGGCAGGCGCCCATCAGAGCGTGGTTGGTCAGTTTGACAGAAGCGGTCGGAAACTGGGAAAAAGCACGGGATGACAGGCACAAAGCGCAAGGAGCAAATGGATGGCATACAAGAAAGAACGCTGGCTGGATCCATGTGGTTTAAATAGGACTGACTTCATGATCAGTGGCAGGTACCGGTGATTTGCTTGATTGGGGGCGTGGCTGAGAGGCAGGTAACAGGCACGTGACCACATTCTAGTCGAGGCCTGTGACATCGACCATAATTCGTGTCATGTCTGTGGTCAGAGCTGCTGGTTCTCCATTGCAAGGACATTATCCTAAGAATTTGTGCCTCCATTGTTAAGGTAGCCAATAGGAACTGTAGCCATAAGGTGGTCGGTCCCTGTCGTTGTGACAACCCTCGAATGGGTTCATTTGCAATGCGGACATAGCTGCAAGTAGCAGAATAAAATAAAGCAAAATAAGAGCAAGTACAAATACACACTCGCAGCAAAAGAAACTGCACAATTTGATATTGTATGACCAAATATGGGCCAACCAGTTGAGCCAACAGCATGATGTTTTACTAGGTTTCTTGTCCACATTGTGTCAGCCATATTGTGGCAAATGTTCTGACACACTACTGTCACCTAGTATGTCTATTGCTTTCCCCCGTCTTGTCTAATAACTCCCGTTTTCTCCATGATGGCCTGAAATGGGGCTGTGGTGGAAGCCTTGGATGTAGCGTAAATGTAGCCTAAGGTTCACAAGTAAACTGAAGTCTATCATAGCTGATTTTAGGTGAAAGGTGGGACCTAGCCTAAAGTAGGGTTGTCACGATACCAGAATTTCAGTCGTCGGTACCTATACCCGTGATTTTCCATGATTCTCGATACAAATTCGGTACCACGGTAAGAAACAACAAAACAACAGAATCCACTTACTTTTTAAATCAGTAATCCATCTGCTATAGCCAAGAAGGCTTGCGCACACAACCTCAACATGTGCCCAAAGGTAATTTTGCAAATTTGAGCCTTTGTCTGCGCACTTTATCTATGTGTTTGACATTAAATACGTTTGGTAACCATATCGCCCCAGCTGACACATGCCGAAATGACGGCATGTAGGCATATTCGGGGAAAGGTATTTATAACGTAACGTAGCACAACAGTGATAGTAAACGGAAAAGTAAGCACATGGAACTCCAGAAAGGAAACATTGCCGCTTGTCACACACTCCCAAGAAACCGAAAACGACCACTGGATCCTCCGAAAATTATCATTCGGTTCGCAAATAGGAAACATAAAGTGGATCTTTTGAAGCAAGGGAGGAAGCTACAAGGAACGGGTGTTTACCTAAATGAGCACCTCACTAAGAAGAATGCTGAGATAGCCTGGAACGCACGCAAACTGAAGAAGGAAAACAAGATTCTCGCAACGTGGGTCAGGAACTGTAAAATATGGATTAAAACAAACGGAGCAACACCAGAAGATGTCAAAACTCTCGTTGTGAGTGAACTGGAGGAACTGAAGAAATGTGGCCTGGTGGTGGGGGAACCAAACATTTACAATGGCTGAACTAATGACCATTAACTGGTACCTATGGACCCTCCGGACGAAAATAATGGATTACAGCGAAGTACAACAAGGCAAACAGAGACTGGCAGGGAGGACATCCATCTCAGGTAGACAGTTCCCCTACACTTTTCATGCCATCCAGTGACATTCTCACAAATGCAGGAATTTCTGTCCCACCGAATCTTGACTCTTTACTATTTAATTCATTTGACCTAGAGAATGCTAATGCTGGTATCTATGAGTCCTTCCTTAACCCAGATACAAATTACACTCCCTTAAAATCTGTTGAAATGTCATGTGAATATTTTTCTGAAGATATGTTTAACAAACTGTGCAATACTCCTCCTGGCCACTGCCAAACAAATGTATTCTCCACTGTCCACTTCAATGTACGGAGTATCTCTAAAAATTATGATGGTCTAAAAACCTATTTATCAACCTTAACACATTCTTTTTCAGTAATAGCTCTTACTGAAACTTGGATGGTTGATAATACATCTAGCTATCCTCTCTCTCACTACACTCCTATACATTCCTGTAGACCAAACAAGCAAGGTGGAGGAGTCTCACTGTATGTGATTGATAACTTAAATTTCTCTCCCAGAAAGGATTTAAGTGTCAATTTTGACATGACTGTAGTAGAATCTGTGTTTATAGAACTCTCCTCTTGCTCACTTATAAACAACAAAAATGTGATAATTGGATGTATATATAGACCACCAGACTCTGATAAAATCACCTTCAATGAAGCCCTCGACTCTACTCTAGAAATTATAAACAAAGAAAACAAATTATGTGTCTTACTTGGTGACTATAATATTAATTTGCTTGAATCTAAGCAGTCACATACAGCAGACTTCCTTAATACATTATATTCCAGAAACTTTTTCCCTCTTATCAACAAACCCTCCAGGATCACAAGCTCAACGGCCACTCTCATAGACAATATCCTATTTAATTCTCTAGACTACAAGATAACATCTGGCCTTTTGATCTGTGATGTATCCGACCATCTACCTGTCTTCCATCTCATCCACAATGATAGTAGTCCTGAAATCAAAGATCATATTGGAGATCAAATGAAATTCCGCAAATTTACTGAGAAAAACATGGTATCTTTTATATCTATCATCAGCTCTGTGTCATGGGATGAGGTTATCCTGTTGCAAGATGTCAACAAAGCCTATCACTCCCTTCTAACAATACTCACAAATGCATTAGAGTTCTCCTTTCCTTTAACTTCTAGTCGTAAAAATAACTCTAAGGGGAAACCATGGATAACGGATGAACTAAAAAAATCTTCACGTAAAAAAAATAAACTATATAGAAAATCTATTGCAAATCCCATCCCTATAAATATAGAAACATACAAGAAATATAAAAACAGATTTACAGCTTTACTAAGGAAAACCAAACAAACTTACTATGCTGATAAATTTACACAAGCCTCCGGTGACATCAAAACAACGTGGAATCTTATCAACCATTTATTACATCGCAAGAAATCAAAAACATCGACCCCAAATGAGATGCTGGGGAAGAATAGAGCTCATTCAAACCCAATAGATATTTCTAATGGTTTCAATGATTTCTTTGTAAATGTTGGCGCTACCTTGGCATCTAGCTTCTCAACCTCTGATACAAGCCCCTGTTGCCTTATTAAAGGGCAGTTTCCTTCACTCTCCATTCTTGACCCTCCTAGTGTTGAGGAAGTTTACAACATCGTCATGAGCTTGAAAAACTCGGCCCCTGGCCATGATGAGATCAGAAGCATACTTATTAAGAAAATTATTCATTCAATAATAATTCCACTAACACACATTTTCTCCTTATCTTTAAAATTTGGCATTGTACCCCAAGAATTAAAAATTGCTAAAGTCATTCCTATCTTCAAAGCTGGTGAGACTAATGAATATGGTAATTATCGACCTATATCCGTACTTCCTTGCTTCTCCAAGATTCTAGAAAAACTGGTTTACTCAAGATTGGCAAAGCACCTAGAAACAAACAATATTCTCTATAAACATCAATACGGTTTCCGCAAAAAGTTTTCTACTGAGCATGCACTGCTTCAGCTTGCCAACCACATCTCAACGGCTCTTGACAATAAGAAATTCGCTCTTGGTGTCTTTCTAGATTTAAGCAAAGCATTTGATACTGTCGACCATAAGATCCTCATCGCTAAGCTAGAGAGATATGGAGTGAACGATTCTGCCCTGAAATGGTTCACAAACTATCTCGCCAACAGAGAACAATATGTATATATAAATGGTTGTTCTTCCAACAGATCTAAAATACTATTTGGGGTCCCGCAGGGCTCAATATTGGGTCCTCTATTATTTTTGGTGTACATAAATGATTTTTCCATGTCTTGTTCAAATTTTCTTCCTTTGTTATTTGCGGATGATACCAATCTCATTGCCACCCACGAGGATTTTAATTTCCTCATTGCACGTGTGAATACTGAGTTGCACGCTGTTACAAAATGGTTCAAAATAAATAAGTTGTCACTCAATATAAACAAATGTAACTTCATGATCTTCTGCAATATAAATAAATCTTACCCCAAAGAACAGGCCAAAATTTACATAAATAATAACGAAATCCATCAAGTTACTAGCACTAAATTCCTAGGAGTTATAGTAGATAAACACTTAAACTGGTCTGAACACATTGATTTGGTTTGCAAAAGATCCATGAAAACGCTAGGTATCTTACGAAAAGTTTGTCCCTTGGTCCATCCGTCTGCTCATCTCACTCTGTATTATAGTTTCCTCTTTCCTTTACTCAATTACTGCAACATAGTCTGGGCAGCTACATATCCAACATACCTCAGCAAATTACTCATCATACAAAAGAAGTTCCTAAAAATGATCTCTTTTTCAAATAGATATGAACCATCGGCACCATTGTTTAGAAACTATTCATTACTGCCAATTGATAAAGTAAATATTCATCAAACCTGTCTACTCACCCATAAATATATATACAGGAAACACTGTCTTCCAGCCACTTTTCATAATTTCTTCGCATTTGTATCGGAATTACATTCTTATCCTACAAGACAGGGGGACAATCTCCACCCACCGTCCTGTCGAACATCACGCCATCAATACAATATCCATTTTAGAGGGCCCTCACTCTGGAATGAGCTACCAATCCATATTCGATCCATATCTTCACAGGTTGCTTTTAGAAAGCACCTGAAACACCACCTTCTCCACTCATGATCCTACCAGTCCAAAATTACTCCACCGCACTCAGCTGATCCATACTAAGAACATCAACTTAAACCACTATTTATACCCTGATTCTTCCTTGTTTTGTTATTTTCTGTTTGCAGTTCTTCTGCTTCCGCTCAGCTATTTTCTTACCTGGTGTTTTTTGATTGTTTCAACATCACTAAAGTGTCAAATTTTGTTTCTCTTGTTTCTCATTTTGTATAGTGTATTTGTTTATGTATGTATACGTTCACTTTCGTATATATGCATATATAAATATGACGATTTAATATTTAGCTAGTTATGCTTGTGTTTATTCATTGATGTTTATTCATTTATATATATATATATATATTATTATTATTTTTTTTCTTTCTTAAACACTTGAATAATATTTGATGTCACAGCACTTTGTTTGTTGTGCACTTTGATTATACAGGAGTGGAGCTCCTTACAAGCCCTAGGCTTCGTCTCCCTCCCTGCACTGTTATTTGTTATAATAATATGTGCTAAACAATAAACTAAACTAAAAAAAAAATCACTCACCTTGAATTCCCTGTACAAGTCGGGGTGCCTGTCTTTATGGTGTTTGGCCATGTTGGACGTGTTTCCACCTTTGGTGTGGAAACCTCTCGAGCATTTTTTGCACGTTGGCTTGTTCGAATCTATAATTGCTCTGGTTGCATCCGCCTCGAATGCAAAATATTTCCACACACAACTCTTTGAGCGACCTGGCTTCTCAACAAGCCGGCGTGTTGGACTTCCACTCCCACTTGCTGAAGCCATTGTTATGAAAGACCGAAAGTTTTCTTTTTCTTCTTCAGCGCCGCTGACTGCTGCTCCGTGCTGCTCGCATGGGTAAACTGCCACCTTCAGTTCCGACAAGAATCGATACAGCTCGCCGAGTGAAAAGTTAAATATTCGGCTCTGACGGTACCACAAAAAAGCAGGTATTGACGTATTTTTGGCATGTTGGTACCAAATTGGTACCGGAAGTATCAGTTCTTGTGACAACCCTACCCTTAAGATGTAACAAGTAAATCACATGCTGGTACGTAAGTAAAGTATGGTTGAATTAAAAAGCAAATTGAATTACAGTATTTCAGTACAGTAATCCCTCGTTTATCGCGGATAATTGGGTCCAAGACCACCCGCGATAGGTGAAAATCCGCGAAGTAGTGTCACCCTCTCATCGTAAACATACATACATTTTTTGGTGTATTAATAAATGTATATTAAACCATATAAGTGCATATGTTATCATTAGAACAGTGGTTCTTAACCTGGGTTCGATCAAACTCTAGGGGTTCAGTGAATCGGTCTTGGGGGTTCGGCAGAGCCTCCACTGTGGAGGTCTGAACACACCTGATTTATTGTGTAAATTTGTGATGACGCTTATCTGAACTGGTCTCGCAAAGGCAACAGCAGAAGTCACACTGCTTTGCAGGTGTGTAATTTGTTGTGAGTTCATGCATTGTGTTGTTGTTTTTTCTTTGAACAAGGTGATGTTCATGCACAGCTCATTTTGTGCACCAGTAAAAAACAACGATGTCTTGAATTTGAAAAAAATTATTTTATTTTTCACTAAAGAGGCGTTTGGTGAATGCGCATATGTAACTGGTGGGGTTCGGTACCTCCAACAAGGTTAAGAACCACTGCATTAGAACATTAAATATTAGTTTCAATCATGTAAATACTATATTAATAGTATAAATCAGGGGTCCCCAATCCGCGGACCGGTACCGGTGCGTGGGTCACTTGGTACTGGGCCGCCAAGCCGCACAGGAAAAAAAGAAATATTATTTTCTATTGACGATCAATTCATTCTGGTCAAGATGCTCGTCCCGGTCACGTGACATGTTTCCCCAGTCGAGCCCGCAAAGCTAGCAAAAATGAGTAACAATTTATTTTGAAAAATATAAAAAATTTGGCAATTCTCTCCTAATTACCGTTTTTTTCCATGTATAATGCGCAAAATTAAACTAATTTATTGTCCTAAAATCTGGGGTGCGCATTATACATGGGAACAATTTTAAATTATTTTTTTTTTTTTTCTTTTGTTTTTTTTTTTGTGAAGAAAATCATGGTACAACAATTTTTGAAGAAATTCTTGTCACGGATGGTTCTTTACAACGTCACTTTCTTCTCTTTTCATTTTAACCTAACTGATCGCGGTGGTGCCTTTCTGGGCAGTCGGAGAAATCAATGCCAACAAAAAAAATACATCCAGCCTAGTTAAGAAATCACCAGAAAGATCACCATGACAATTGTGAATAATAAATAAATAATTGTATATATTATATATATTATTATTATAATAATAAATAATTGTGATAAATAACTGGAACATCACTCAAATATTGGTGATCCCGTTGAGAGTCTCACATATTTCTTCGCTATCGAGTTTGCTACTGCATGCGCAGTGATACTGACCGGCAGAAAAACATCCGGTTGTTCCCAAAGATGATCTTTTGTCTGAAATAATTTTATGTTTACGGACTTAAGTAACCCGGCCGGGTCATACCAAAGACTATAAAAATGGGACCCATTGCCTCCCTGCTTGGCACTCAGCATTAAGGGTTGGAATTGGGGGGTTAGATCACCAACTGATTCCCGAACGCGGCGCCGCTGCTGCTCACTGCTCCCCTCTCCCCCAGGGGATGGATCAAAATCACACGGGGATGGGTCAAATGCACAGGACAAATTTCACCACACCCAGACGCGTGTGTGACGATCATTGGGACTTTAAAAAAAAAAAAAAAAAAAATTAAAAAAAAAAAAAAAAAAAAAAACTTTGGGTGCGTATTATACATGGGTACAGGCTTTTTTCCAGCATCGACATGCCATTTTTAGGGTGCGTATTATACATGGGGGCGCATTATACATGGAAAAAAACAGTACATTCGTCGCTGTGTCTCTTGACACAAGACGCTCGTCTCGGTCACGTGACATGTCACCCCAGTCGATCCCACGTTGCAAGCAAAAATGAGCAAGACAGAGAAGTTTGGAAAGCTTCTTCGTAAAGGGAAAAAAGCCTAATGAGGAGACTGAAGAAGAAGAGGCTACCACTTCTAAGAAAAGGAAAGCTGCATTTAAAAGAACATTTCTGGAGTCCTACTTAAAGTATGGATTAATTGCCACAGGAGACTGACGCGCCAAGCGCACTCTGCATATGTGGCGACAGGCTAGCTAACGAGGCAATGAAGCCTTCAAAACTGCTTCGGCAAATGGAGACCAAGCATCCTGCATTAAAAGACAAACCTTAACCACTTCGGTTGTCATTGTGTCCGATTACGCCTGGATGGGACCGGCTCGTTTCTGAGAAACAAGCTCGGTGCTCCCAATAATTCAACGTAATGGTGAGTTTTATTTTTATTCAAGATTCAAGATTCAAGATTCAAGAGTTTTTATTCGCCATGTTTGAGCGTGCCAAACAAGGAATTTGACTTCGGTAAAACACACCCTCTGTTCAACATATAGGTGACTAACAACACTCAGGACATGTGAATAATGGCAAAAACAGTGTAGACAAATTCAAAAGGTGTGAAGAGCAGGATGTTATTGCACAGTAATGCCTCTGAGACTCTATGAGTGGTGTGAGTTCATCAGAGCAACAGCCTGGGGGAAGAAGCTGTCTCGGTGTCTGCTGGTTTTGGCGTACCGAGCTCTATAACGCCGTCCGGAGGGGAGTAGTTCAAACAGACTGCAACCTGGGTGAGAAGGGTCTGTAGAGATGTTCCTTGCACGTTTCCTGGTCCTGGACAGGTACAAGTCTTGGATAGAAGGGAGGTTGATTCCAATGATCTTTTCTGCAGTCCTGATTGTCCGTTGCAGTCTGTGCTTGTCTTGTTTGGAGGCTGATCCAAACCAGACAGTGATGGAGGTGCAGAGGACAGACTGGATGATGGCAGTGTAGAAGGTCTTCAGAAGCTCTCGCGGCAGGTTGAACTTCTTGAGCTGTCTCAGGAAGTACAGCCTCTGCTGGGCCTTCTTCCGGACAGAGTCTATGTGGCCGGTCCATTTCAGGTCCCGAGAGATTGTGGTTCCCAGGAACTTGAAGGTGTCTGTGGAGAGAATAGTATTACTGCGGATAGTGAGGGGTAAAAGTGGTGAAGGGTCTCGCCTGAAATCCACTGTCATCTCCACGGTCTTGAGCGGGTTCAGCTCCAGATGGTTTTGGTTGCACCAGTGGACCAGCCGCTCCACCTCCTGTCTGTACGCAGTCTCATCACCGTCCTGGATCAGTCCGATGAGAGTGGTGTCGTCTGCATACTTCAGGAGCTTCACAGGAGAGTCATCTGAGGAGAAATCGTTGGTGTAGAGAGAGAAGAGCAGTGGGGAGAGGACGCACCCCTGAGGGGCTCCAGTATTGGTGGTCCGGGTGTCAGATGTGATGCCCCCCAGCCTCACACGCTGTCTCCTGTTGGTCAGGAAGCTGGTGATCCACTGACAGGTGGGGGCAGGCACCGCAAGCTGGATGAGCTTCTGTTGGAGGATGTCAGGAGCGATGGTGTTGAACGCCGAGCTGAAGTCCACGAACAGGATCCTGGCGTACGTTCCTGGAGTGTCCAGGTGGTGCAGGATGTAGTGCAGTCCCATGTTGACCGCATCATCCACTGACCTGTTTGCCCGGTAGGCAAACTGGAGGGGGTCAAGCAGGGGGCCCGTGACCTCCTTCAGGTGGTTCAGCACTAACCTCTCGAAAGATTTCATGACCACAGATGTCAGTGCGACGGGTCTATAGTCATTCAAACCTGTGATGGCGGGCTTCTTGGCCACTGGAACGATGGTGGAGCTCTTGAAGCACGAGGGCACCTCACACAGCTCCAGAGAACGGTTGAAGATCCGTGCAAAGGTGGGCGCCAGCTGTTCAGCGCAGACTTTCAAGCAGGAAGGTGACACGCCGTCTGGGCCCGGTGCCTTCCTGGTCTTTTGTCTCCGGAACATCTGGCGCACTTCCTCCTCGCGGACCTGGAGTGCGGGCGCGGCCTCTGCAAGAGAGAGAGTGGGTGACAACGATGATAGAGGTGTGGACAGAGCAGTTGTGGGGAGAGGTGAGTATGTAGATTGTGCTGCAGGAAGTCCCGTTGTGTGGGAGGACCGATCAAACCTGCAGTAGAACTTATTCAGCTGGTTAGCAAGCCTTGGGCTCTCCACAGGACGGGGGGTTCGTTTCTTGTAGCCCGTGATGCTCTGCAGACCTTTCCACACTGTTGAGGGATCAGGATTGGCAGAGAGGTGTCTCTTCAGGTTCTCCCCGTAACACCTCTTGGCTTTCCTGACCTCTCGGTTCAGTGTGTTTCTGGTCTGCCTGAACAGGTCGCGGTCGCCGCTCCTGAAGGCCTCCTCCTTGACTTTGCGCAACCTCCTGAGGTTCGGTGTAAACCAAGGTTTGTCGTTGTTGTACGTGCAGAAGGTCTTAGTCTGCACACACAGATCCTCACAAAAACTGATGTATGATGTGACAGTGTCAGTGAGTTCATGCAAGTCTGAAGTTGCAGCTTCGAAAGCTCCCCAATCGGTGCAGTCAAAGCAGGCTTGGAGGTCCTGCCTTGACTCCACTGTCCACTTCCTCACAGTCCTCACCACAGGCTTAGAAGTTTTTAGTTTCTGCCTGTAGGCCGGGATCAGATGAACTAGACAGTGGTCCGAGAGTCCTAAAGCTGCACGAGCCGCAGAGTGGTATGCATCCTTGATCACGGTGTAGCAGTGGTCCAGAGTCTGTGCCCCTCTGGTGGGACACGTTACGTGCTGTCTGTATCTGGGGAGTTCATGTGCGAGGTTCGCCCTGTTAAGATCACCCAGAACAATGATTAGTGAGTTTGGTAGAAGTTTCTCCATGTCTGTTACCTGGTCAGCCAGCATCTGCGAGGCTTCACTCGCACGTGCGTGTGGTGGGATGTAAACAGCCGCCATGACGATCGAGGAGAACTCCCGTGGTGAATAGAACGGCCGGCAGTTTATGAAAAGTGTTTCTAGGAGAGGGCTGCAAAACTCTCATGACATCAGTACACCAACGTTCATTAATGTAGAAACAGAGACCACCTCCCTTTGATTTTCCGGAGAGCTCCGCGCTGCGATCTGCTCGCCTTAGCCTGAAGCCCGCTAGCTCCACGGCGTGGTGGGGCGTTCGTTCGCTGAGCCACGTTTCCACAAAGCACAGCGCGGCGGATCTGCTGAAGTCCGTGTTCCTTGAAGTGAGGAGCAGCAGTTCGTCCATCTTGTTCGCCAGGGAGCGGACATTCGCCAGATGAATTGACGGTAGGGCAGAACGGAACCCTCTCTGCCTCAGCCTTACGAGTGCTCCGGCACGTTTTCCGCGCCGCCGTCGTCGTGCTAGCTTGTACAGCACCGCCGCTCCGGCTAGAATCTCCGACAAACAGTCTGAATCGAAGAGAACAGGAGAGAAAATACCAGAAGAAGACTGTCCGATGTTTAACAGTGCTTCTCTAGTAAAAGTGATCCGGGATGGACAGCAGAGGACACAGAAAACACACAAAATAAGACAAATAAACAGAGAGCGACTCACCGTGGCTGCCATCCGCGGCGCCATCATATGACGGATGATATGTGGTTTATATTTGGTTTTATGCCAGTCGTATCATTTTATTTAATCATATTTATATGTTTATTATAAATGTATTATTTATTTATATAGATTTATTATTTATTTATATAAAGGCCGGTCCGCAAAAATATTTCTGACGCGTAGCCGGTCCGTGGTGCAAAAAAGGTTGGGGACCACTGATATAAATAACACACAGAAAATAATGTATAAATGATATAAATAATGTAATAAATGATATAATAATGTATAAATGCTATAAATAAATCCGTGAGTCGTCACCTTATCGTGGTGGAGGGGTTTGCGCGCCCCAATGAGCCTAGGATCCATGCTGGTAATGTCACCCATGGCAAAAGGGTCCTAGGTGAGGGGCCAGACAAAGCACGGCTCACACAAGCCCATTATGAAGAAAAACATAAATGGACTTCGTTTTCTCTTGCCCGGACGCGGGTCACCGGGGCCCCCCTCTGGAGCCAGGCCTGGAGGTGGGGCTCGAAGGCGAGCGTCTGGTGGCCAATGCTCACGTGGGCAATGACAGTGAGACCTGGAAGGGCATGATTGGGAGGACTTTTATTGGACTTCTGTGCTCGACACGGATTGTCAATAATGAACACCATGTTCAAACATAAGGGTGTCCATGTGTGCACTTGGCACCAGGACACCCTAGGCCGCAGTTTGATGATCGGCTTTGTAGTCGTGTCATCGGATTTGCGGCTGCATGTTTTGGACACTCGGGTGAAGAGAGGGGTGGAGCTGTCAACTGATCACCACCTGGTGGTGGGTTGGCTCCGATGGTGGGGGAAGATGCCGGTCCGACCTGGTAGGTCCAAACGTATTGTGAGGGTCTGCTGGGAACGTCTGGCAGAATCCCCTGTCAGGAAGAGCTTCAACTCCCACCTCCGGCAGAGCTTTTCCCACGTTCCGGAGGAGGCGGGGGACATTGAGTCCGAGTGGACCATGTTCCGTGCCTCCATTGTTGAGGCAGCCGACTGGAGCTGTGGCCGTAAGGTGGTTGGTGCCTGTCATGGCGGCAATCCCCGAACCCACTGGTGGACACCAGTGGTAAGGGATGCCGTCAAGCTGAAGAAGGAGTCCTATCGGGCCTTTTTGGCCTGCGAGACTACGGAGGTAGCTGACAGGTATCGGATGGCCAAGCGGAACACGGCTTCGGTGGTTGCTGAAGCAAAAACCCGGGCGTGGGAGGAGTTTGGCGAGGCCATGGAGAACGACTTCCCGACGGCTTCGAGGAAATTCTGGTC
Organism: Syngnathus acus; assembly: GCF_901709675.1. NCBI lineage: Eukaryota > Metazoa > Chordata > Actinopteri > Syngnathiformes > Syngnathidae > Syngnathus > Syngnathus acus. The sequence continues at coordinate 15,709,299 of NC_051087.1, read as the reverse complement.
CACCATCCGGCGTCTCAGGAGGGGGAAGCAGTGCACCGTCAACACTGTTTACAGTGGAGATGGCGTGCTGCTGACCTCGACTTGGGACGTCGTGAGTCGGTGGGCAGAGTACTTTGAAGACCTCCTCAATTCCACTGATACGCCTTCCATTGTGGAAGCAGGGCCTGGGTCCAATCTCTGGGGTCGAAGTCAGTGAGGTAGTTAAAAACTCCTCGGGGGCAAGGCCCCGGGGGTGGATGAGACCCGCCTAGAGTTTTTAAAGGCTCTGGATGTTGTGGGGCTGTCATGGCTGACATGCCTCTACAGCATTGCGTGGACATCGGGGACGGTGCTTCTGGATTGGCAGACTGGGGTGGTGGTTCCCCTGTTGAAGAAGGGGGACGGGAGGGTGTGTTCCAACTATTGGGGAATCACACCCCTCAGCCTCCCTGGTAAGGTCTATTCATTGGGGCTGGAGAGGAGGGTCCCTCGGGAGGTCGAACCTCGGATTCACGAGGAGCAGTGTGGCTTTCGTCCTGGCCAAACAGTGGACCACCTCTACACCCTCGGCAGGATCCTCGAGGGGGCATGGGAAATCACTCAACCAGTCCACATATGTTTTGTGGACTTGGAGAAGGCGCTCGACCGTGTCCCTCGGGAAGTTCTGTGGAGGGTGCTTCGGGAGTACGTGGTGCCGAGCCAACTGATAAGGGCGGTTCGGTCCCTGTATCACCGATGCCAGAGTTTGGTCCGCATTTCCAGCAGTAAGTCAGATTCTTTCCCAGTGAGGGTTGGACTCCGCCAAGGCTGCCCTTTTTCACAGATTCTGTTCATAACTTTTATGGACAGAATTTTTAGGCGCAGCCGAGGCGCTGAGAGTGTCCGGTTTGGGGAACTCAGCATTGCGTCTCTGCTTTTTGCGGACGACGTGGTAGTGTTGGCTTCTTCAAGCCGTGATCTCCAGCTCTCACTGAGGCGGTTCGCAGCCGAGTGTGAAGCGGTCGGGATGAGGGTCAGCACCTCCAAATCCGAGGCCATGGTCACTGGTCGGAAAAGGGTGGAATGCCCTCTCCGGATCGGGGATGAGATCCTGCCCCAAGTGGAGGAGTTCAAGTATCTTGGGGTCTTGTTCACGAGTGGGGGCAGGATGGAGCACGAGATCGACAGGCGGATCGGTGCAGCGTCGGCAGTAATGCGGACTCTGTACCGGTCCGTCGTGGTGAAGAGAGAGCTGAGCCAAAAGGCAAAGCTCTCAATTTACCGGTCAATCTACACTCCTACCCTCACCTATGGTCACGAGCTATGGGTCGTGACCAAAAGAACGAGATCCCGGATACAAGCGGCCGAAATGAGTTTTCTCCGCATGGTGTCCGGGCTGTCCCTAAGAGATAAGGTGAGAAGTTCGGTCATCCGGGAGAGACTCGGAGTAGAGTCGCTACTAGTCCCTCCCGGATGGGACTCAGAGTAGAGCGTCTGCTCCTCCACGTTGAGAGGAGCCAGATGAGGTGGCTCGGGCATCTCATCAGGATGCCTCCTGGACGCCTCCCTGGGGAGGTTTTCTGGGAATGTCCCACCGGTAGGAGACCCAGGACACGCTGGAGAGACTATGTCTCTCGGCTGGCCTGGGAACGCCCTGGATCCCCCGGGATGAGCTGGATGAAGTGGCTGGGGAGAGGGAAGTCTGGGAGTCCCTCCTAAAGCTGCTGCCCTCGCGACCCGACCCCTGATAAGCGGAAGAGGATGAATGGATGGATATAAATATGATACGTGTGTGTAACATATGTAGATGTAGCTAAAGTATACATACTGTAAATATGTTTTTAGAACTCTTATTATTATAGAAACCTTTTTATAACAAGTTATAAGTGCACATACTGTAAATATGTTTTTAGAACTATTTTATTATTATAAAAAATATAAGGTACAATACTGTAAATATGTTTTTAGAAGTTTTATATTGTTAGAACAATTTATTTTATAACAAGGTACAAGTGTACATACTGTAAATATATTTTTAGAACTCTTTTATTATTATAATAACTTTTTTATAAGAAGGTACAATACTGTAAATATGTTTTTAGAACTCTTATTATTATAACTTTTTTATAACAAGGTACAAGTGTACCTACTGTAAATATCTTTTTAGAACACTTATTATAACAACTTTTTTTATAACAAGGTACAAGCATACACACTGTAAATATCTTTTTAGATCTCTTATTATTATAACAACTTTTCAGGTTAATGAGAGTTTTGCCACTCCTCAGATGACGCCTCATTGTCAAGTGCTAGGAGCACTGGATCGGCGCAGGCAGCTTCGGATCGAGCTGGGGTAGCTGCAGGAGGTGGCGTAGAGGCAGAGCGTTGAGCAAAGATGCCCTTGTACAACGCCATTACACCGTCAATCTGCGATTGTGTGGGCATGCCCTGCCTTCTGCTGCCGTGCGGGCAAATTTCGTGCCATAATTCCTCAATTTAAAATTTTTATTTTTAATTTTTGATGTTTTGGGGGGAAAAATCCGCGATGTACTGAAGCCGCGATAAATGAACAATGTAGTGAGGGATTACTGTATTCAGGGAACAATGAAAGTGGTACAGGCAGGAAGTGTCACATTTTAAACCCAAGATGGACGGTTTTTGCTTTACTGCAGTCACTAAACACGGGATGTGTGCGCGTGTGTGTGTGTGTGTGTGTGTGTGTGTGTGTGTGTGTGTGTGTATGTGTGCGTGTGTGCGTGTGTCTGCGTGTGTGTATGGGGGGGGCGTGTGTGTGTGTGTGTGTGTGTGTGTGTGTGTGTGTGTGTGCGCGTGTCTGTGTGTGTCCAACACCACTGAGGTCAGGGTCTTGAGGAGAAAAATATAGATCTCCCCCATCCTTCGGTAATAGTTTAAAGCTGCAGGCACACACACACACACACACGCACACACGCGCACACACGCGCACACATATACAACCATAAAGGAGCGGTAGTAGTTGTAATGTTATTATTGTAATTGTGCTGCCAGTTTGTCTATGCGTCACCCTAAACCAGCCCCACAATCTGACTGGACAACAAGTGTTTGAAGAGCCAATTAAGGCACCGAAAAAGCTCGTCCTAATGTCAGCCGGTATTAGTAAGGAGTGTAGCTTAGGGGTCAGATTCGTAGATGTGTACCGTGAATTACGTCCAATTTTCCAGTTAAATATTTTATCAAAAGGATGTCTAATTTGCTGAAAAACACTAGCAGTCCAATAATGAGGAAATCAATTACGATCACATAGTATGAAAAGAAGTAAGTTCCTCAAGGATATTAAAGAACTGCAAGTCTTTATTTTGTTCTCTCTAATGCACTGAACATTATTGGACCTACAATGTGCCGTAGTCATTTACATTACCAGTAACCACGATCACAGGGTATTTTTGAGTGGTTTCAATGGTAATAAAGAAGAATCGCAAAATCTTGCCCACACTCAAGCTTTCACAAGAACACAATTTTTATCTCAGTACCCAAATGCCATCTAAACAAATCATGTACAATGTTTTTATAATGATGTTTGGAAAAAAAAAAAAAAACATGATCTTGTGGCAGCCCTCAGGACCAGGCCTCTCACCCGGAAGGTCTGCAGTTAGGGGTGGGGTTGTATGTGTGCCCTTTGTTGCATTTTGTTGTCTTTGTTGCCTTGAAGACTTGTATCTAGCAACACTTGTTGGCAGTCAGTCATGGAATGTGTTCCTCACTTCTGCCACATTTTAGACCCCGAACTGATGTCGGCCTGTCACAATGTGAGGCCGACAAATTAATTCTCACCATTCGCCAAAGATGGCTGCAGCGCACCTTCGCAAGGACCAGCTGTGCATTTACTCCACTGGACAGTCTCCCTCCACGGCCGCCTGCTCCGCTACGGTCGTCTGCTCATAGGATGACGCTGAGCCTGCCCCACGGCGCAAGGATAGTTGCACGCCTAAGTCAGAAACGGCACGAACCAGCTATCCTGCTACTCTACAGGTGTCAAACTCAAGGCCCGAGGGCAAGATACGGCCTGCCACATCATTTTATGTGGCCCGCGAAGACAAATTGTGCGTCAAATTCGTGTGTCATTACTAGAATTGCAAATTGTCTTCACTTTTAATAATAGTTTTTTTTAAATATTTGACCAGTTTTTCCTCGTCTGGTTTGAAAACGAGTTGTTTGTCAGTTTGTTTTGTATCTTTTACTGTATATAATACGAGGTGCTCATACATTTATTTGGATTGACAATCATAATGGCCCTCCGAAAGAAGCTATGACTACAATGCGGCCCGCGAAAAAAATGAGTTTGACACCCCTGTGCTACTCCGTCAGCGCCGCCTAGGACACATTCATTCCTACTCAACATGTGCTTCCTGGGCCTGCCTCAAAACACCAGGACGGCTGCACGCGCCTCAGTTGGGACCAGCTTTGGCTCAGCTGTCCTGCCCACCCAGCTGGCGCCATCCACGTCCTACTACTCGCCCCTCAATGTGTGCTTCCGGCCAGCTCTGCTACCTGTGTTGGACGCAGGTATCCACCTGACTGACGTCTGCAGTGCCTCATCAGGTTTTCCAGCCAGCTCTGCTACCTGTGTTGGATGCAGGTACCCACCTGGCCAACATCTGCAGTTTCTCATCTGGTTTTCCAGCTAGCTCTGCTATCTGTGTGTGACACAGGTTTCTGCCTGGCCGGTGTCTGCAGTGTCTCATCGGGTTTTTCTGGTCAGTTCTGCTACCTGTGCTGGACGCAGGTATCCAAATGGCTGCAGTGCCTCATCGGGTTTTACGGCCAGCTCTTCTACATGTGTGGGACGCCTGGCCAATGTCTGCAGTGTCTAATCTGGTTTTTAGCGAGTACTTTGTTCTTTGTTCTACGATTTTACCAGGCTGTACTGGTGGCTACTCGGCACTTGTTAGCACGACTGCCTCACAGTTAGGAGGGTGCGGGTTCGATTCCACCTCCGGCTCTCCCTGTGTGGAGTTTGGATGTTCTCCCCGGGCCCACGTGAGTTTTCTCCGGGCACTCCGGTTTACTCCCACATCCCCAAAACATGCTTGGTAGGCCGATTGAGTACTCCAAATTGTCCCTAGGTGTGAGTGCAAGTGCGAATGGTTGTTCGTCTCTGTGTGCCCTGTGATTGGCTGGCAACCGGTTCAGGGTGTACCCCGCCTACTGCCCGATGACTGCTGGGATAGGCTCCAGCACGCCCCCGACCCCCGTGAGGACAAGCGGTACGGATAATGGATGGATGGATGATCTGTACTTACATTATTGTTAATCGATATTCAGACACAAATCCATCCAAGTCCTCATCTTCTGTATCCAAATTAAACAGTTGGGCAAGTTCTCTCTCGTCATTGTCGGATTCGTCACGTTGGTCTTAAGCAATGATCCCGGCTTTTCAGAAAGCTTAAATTGTGCCTCGTAAGTGTGTGTCTGTCATTGCCATTTTAGACGGTCTTAATGCTGTTTTCTTACACAAACCGGTAGTATTTATTTATCAATGGCGGAGCAGGTACGTACTCTACGTACTTCGTACAGTTCTCTGATTGGTTTACTGCCCCGGCCTACATATTTTACGTACAACGTAATGTCCTCTGATTGGTTCATCGCTGTCATCATATGTATTTTTTGTATCACATAGTGTTCTCTGATCACTCTCTCCATATTACGTTCCTGTGTCGGCAGCTACACAACAACATTTACAGATTTTGGAATTCAGTCCACACCAAAGGCGCACCTTTTTAAAAGGCGCACCATCGGTTTTTGAGAAATTTAAAGGCTTTTACGTAGGTGCGCCTTATGGTGCGGAAAACACGGTAGTCAGGCATTACCCCTTATTGTTTCAGTGTCCTATATGCGGGATTGTTGCTATGTATAGAACAAGCCAGGGGGTTTGCGTCATCACCTGCCCACTTGCCCTGTTACACTGTTAAAAAATGGCGTTCCTGGAGTTGAACAATGCCTAAAAATCATATCTGCAGGCTCAGTGATCACTCAAGTCAGAAAAGCACGCAAAAAATGTGCAACTATTATTTTCTCATAACTTTCCAAGACTATGACATACTTTGTCAAAAATGGTCCTACTACGTAGACAATCAAGGGTCCAGTAAAAGTATTCCAGTAAGATATTTGATCGTTGTTTCCGTTAGCGTGCACGGATTAGGCATCCAAGATACATAAACATTCGCCAGATTGACTGACACCTCACTTGATCCAATTATCAAAGATTTACCCTGTCACGGAGTCTACAACAGCAAATGAACATCTTGTGCATAAAAAGTGCTCCTCCCAATATTTTCTTTTCGTAATTTGAGCCATACACAAAACATTTTCTCGAGATTGACACATTGAAAGGCCAATGAAATTATTCAAAAATCGATGCCCATTTTGTCATGGAAACCTATTTGGGGACGAAACAAATGGCGTGACGTCGTGTCACGTGTCTGCGCCATCAGCACCACGCACAGTCCGGTTTCTCTGCTCCTGCCCTTCTGTCCTGTTATGCAGTGATCTGCTTTGACTGCCCGCACCTGCTGTCCGTCATCACACATGCTCCCAGCTCATTAACTCTCCTATATAAACCCTGCACCCCTGTCACTCCTGGCTGGTTCGTCTGATTAGACATACACATGCCTGTCACCTGTTTCTGCTTTGTTCCCTGGTTCCTGTTTGCCTTATTCGCTATGTAGCGAAATGCCTGCTTGCTTCCAGCTTGTTTGCCTGCTCTGCTTTGTGCACTACTAAATTCGACCACATGCCTGTCCCCGACTACGAACTTGCGTTGCCCTTGTCTGTCTCAAACACACACGAAGCTCGCTCGTGAGCCTGCCTCGTGCACCTGTCCAGCTGGAGTTCCAGTTTCCCCTTTTTCCCCTCTACCCTAAATAAAGAGTACGTGTTGCCCTGCCTCGTCCGTTACACATCAACGTTGATTGATTGATTGATTGATTGATTGATTGATTGATTGATTGATTGATTGATTGATTGATTGATTGATTGAACTTTATTCATCCCACAGCACCGCATATGAGTGCAAGAATAATACGAGTGCAAGAATAAAACAAGTGCCAAAATTTCAAAAAAGGGTAAATAATAGACAGGGACATATACGTACAAGTGCCGCTAGTAGAGACGAAACAGGTTTATCAGGTGCCACGCATGTTGTAAAGCCTGACAGCAGAGGGAATGAAGGACCATAAATAAATAAATTAAGAGCATTCATATCACAGAGAGTCAGCTTTCTTTGAACATTTTGCTTTAAAATACGGCATAACCGCCTTCAAAAACTATACACAGTGAACTATGGACTTACTCAAAGCCTCTTAATAAGCAAAGAAACACAACCACATCCAGAAAAATGTAATGTAATTCCAACAAAGGTGCTATGGGTCTCAGGAAATCCCAATGAAAATCAAAAATCATTTATCGTGACCTCAGCTTTGAATATTCAGGCTGCAATGACATAAATAACTATGCCATGTTTTTCAAAAACAAAATCTGCGACTTAAACTTTCAGCCTGAATCATAGCCATGCTAATGAGGTTTCTTCATAAACCACAGTTTGTAAATCCGTCAAGAATTCAGCAAGTTTTTGTATTTATTAAGTATTTGTGAGTAAATCATCCACTTTACCGCCAACAACAGCATAGCACAGTCCCCTGTCCTAAGTACGAGTGTGTGTCCTCAGAGTGACAGCTCTGCTGACAACACCTCAAGCCATCAAGCATTCCTATAGATGTCTATGGAATGGGTTAGAAAAATATTTCATAAGAAATTAGATTGCCATTGCACCAAAATAATCATATAACTGGTACTGGTACAATGCTTGAAAGATGTACCCTGCTGCTGAATGGATGCATTTTGCATTCTAAGGTGCACTTCAGTTAAGAAACAGTTCAAATAGATACAATACAGTCAATCAAATTATAAACAATAATTCAACTGTCTAACAAAGTATTCTTTATTTTGTCATTCTCTACCACATCCTTCTCTTTACTTGTTCGTTACACTTTATCAATGACCTGTACAGATGAAGTCAGATTATTACTCTACACCATAGTGCATGAATCATGTATTTGACATGATTTTCCCCTAGTACAGTAGTACTCATTCAAGATGGACAAGAACTTCATTGAATAATCTATCATAAACTATGCTCTGTAGTTAACGAAAGCCCTTTATATGTTTGGTTAAACTCTTACAAATATATACAGGCATTTATTTTAATAACACTAATTTAAGTGGTGAGCGCTGCTGATTAATGATTGTTTTGGTTTTCCATCTGTCAGGTCTTTCTGTGTGGAATCTCTGTGTTCTCTGTATTTTATCCAGGTACTACAACCTCCTTCCAGCACGCCATAAACATACAATACATGTTCATTGGAGGCTGTAAATTGGTAAATTGGTGTAAATTTGAGTGTGAGTGGTTGCTCTTTGCTCTTTGTGTTACTGGGTGACTGACAGGGTATACCCCACCACTCACCTTAAATCAGCCGAAATTGTCTCCAGATTTACCATGACCCTGAATGAGGTAATGGATGGGTGTAATGCAATATTGCATTGGTTTTACCCAAAATAAGACGACTTCTGGGGCTTTCTGTGATGCCACTTTGTCACATATTATCTGGTGTTATCTTTTATACAGTCTTGCTGACTACAAATTATCGGTTCTTCTCCCTCTTTCCTTCTCTCCTTCTCTCTCTTTCTCTCTCTCGCTCTCTCTCTCTCTATGTCTCTCTCTGTCTCATTCTCTCCCCCCTTTCTGTCACTCTCTCTGTTTCTCTCTCCTTCCCCTCTTTTTTTTAACTTTCTCTCTCGTTTCTCACTCTTATTCTCTCTCTCTTGTTCTTCATCGTGCATTTCCCTTGTTTTGCAGACTTTGGCATCTTTCTGTGTAGAAGGGAGGACATGCGTTTTTATGATTGATAACAGCATTCCTTTGCTCCTACTGTCTTCATCTCTCTCACAATTGAACGAAAACTGAACTGTCTTTGAACACCAACCCAGCTCCAACTCTCATTTTGTTCAAATGGAAAATATGTTACATACACACTATTCAGTTGAAATATTTACACTCACATTCACACTTAAAGTCATTGTTTACTATGCTAACAGTGACATTTTCACACACCATCAGAAGAAAAGTCATTCTGTTAGAATGTTTAACTTTTCTTTTTTTTAAATACTGGCCTGCAATCAAAGTCAGTACCGTGCAACACCATTCTATATGGACATGCAGTCAGGGTAGCCAAGTGAGGCAGTGCCGCCCATCTGGTCGTTATGAGCATGTGAAGAGTTAAACAAAAGGGTATGTGGGTTGATTCTGATGATTACATAAAATTATGCTTCATTTTAGATCTATGGACGATGCTTTTCAGTGATTTTCATTTCAACCCAATAATTGTCAACAGTTTTATCATTTAAAGGGCAGTGTGGAATTTCTTTGAGTCATCATTTAAAACAACATTTAGAAAAAAAATAATCATTGGTCTAGTGATCCCTAGAGCTGTGCATTAAGGCGTGGTAATTTTCTCACTCATTCGAATGGGCATGGTAAATTGATTTATAATTTACGGAAGATGAGATTGAGTGACTTCACTGGGGTTTTGTGTATATGGTGCCTGCGCGAGTCCACTTTGACAGTTACAGACGAGAGTGAAATTCCAGTTGATGCATCTTAAAAGAAAAATCCTGCTTTCTACTAATTAACGATAGAAGGATGATATAAAAAGAGGCCAGTGACAATGTACAGTCTCACTCTTTCTGACCACTGTGGCAATGAAATTTGATCACTTGTTGGATGCCGTCGGAGCAGAGAGCAAATGCCAAGGTTAGAATAGATTAACAAGCAAATAGGATGATGCAAACTGATGAAATTAAAATTGGACCAAATCAAGAACCGTTGGATGGATGGATGGATGGATGGATGGATGGATGGATGGATGGATGGATGATATGGTAGATAGATGAATATAGAGATAGAGAGATTCTTTTTTAAGCATTCCGATTCATCAAACAAGGCCTTAGATCAGGGGTGTCAAACTCACTTTTTTCGCGGGCCGCATTGTAGTCATAGATTCTTTTGGAGGGCCATTATGACTGTTAACCCAAATAAATGTATGAGCACCTCATATTATATACAGTAAAAGCTACAAAACAAACTGACAAATAACTCGTTTTCAAATCAGATGAGTATAAACTGGTCAAATATTAAAAAAAAAAAAGATATTAAAAGTGAAGACAATTTGCAATTCTAATAATGACACGAATTTGATGCACAATTTGTCTTCGCGGGCCACATAAAATGATGTGACGGGCCGTATCTGGCCCCCGGGCCTTGAGTTTGACACCTGTACCTTAGATAGATGGCTATAGTGAGCGACAGAGATTCTTTTTTTAACCATTCCCATTCATCGAACAAGGCCTTATTTTTTCCCTGTGTTCAATTCAACCTGAGGGCTTTGTTGAGTTATTCTCAGGGGATCAGTGGAGGTCAGGGCATAATGTGTGTGTGTGTGTGTGTGTGTGTGTGTGCGTGTGTGCGTGTGCGTGTGCGTGTGCGTGTGCGCGTGTGCGTGTGCGTGTGCGTGTGCGTGTGTGTGTGTGTGTGTGTGCGTGTGTGTGTGTGCGTGCGTTTACGTGTGTGCGTGTGCGTGTGTGTGTGTGTGCGTGTGTGTGCGCTCAAGATCCCTGACCTTATGCCAACTACCCACTAAAGCGCTGTCATCAATTTAAACTTGTAAAACAAATAGTTGGGGTGAACCTAAAATGGGATTCACAATAAATGAGCCTTCAAACAAACTAGTGAAGGGTCACGTAAAATCATTGGATGAAATTCTGTGACTGATAAAGCTTTGGAAATTATACATTATAAATTATGCATTATAAATTATATCACACCATTTCCTATGGCCAAAACAGATCACAGAAGTTTGATGACAGACTTTCACAACACACATGCATGCATGCGAGCGCATGCACACACACGCACGCACAAACGCATACGCGCACGCACGCACGCACGCACGCACACACACACACGTTCTCAGTTAATTCATCATTTCTGTTGAGGGTACAGATTTCCCGCAAAATTAAAAAACAAAAAATCCTAAATATTAATTACAGAAGACTTCTGTATACGTACATACCACTTTATGTAGACCATGCATTGCCCAAAATTTGAACCCTTTCGCCAGTTCCAACGGGTAAACAAGGCTGTGTGCTTGCACCCGTTCTATTCAACTTGTTCTTTACACAAGTCCTGCTCCATGCGGTGAAAGGTCTGGATCTAGGGGTCTACATAAAATATTGCCTTGACGGATCCCTCCGCCGCCTCTCTGCCCGGACGAAGACTCTTGAGAAACCCATCTTGGAGGGATTGTTTGCCGATGACTGTGCCCTCATGGCACACAGGGAGAGCCACCTGCAGATCATTGTCGACTGCTTCGCAGAGGCCGCTAGGCTGTTTGGACTGACAATCAGCCTTGGGAAAACAGAGGTCCTGGTCCAGCCAGCCCCGAACACTATACGGCCCCAGCCAACCATCAACACTGACGGATCCCAGCTGAACTGCGTGGACAGTTTCAAATGCCTGAGCAGCACAATCTCTGCAGATAGATCGCTGGACAAGGAGATCACCTCCAGCATCCAGAAAGCCAGCCAAGCACTGGGCAGACTCAGAGTGAAGGTCCTACAGCAGAAAGGTATTGCACAGTCGACAAAGCTGAAGATCTACAAAGCTGTGTTCCTCTCCTCACTTCTGTATGCCTGTGAGACCGTCGGCATATCAAACAGCTTGAGCAATTCCACAAAAGGTCTCTGCGCAGGATTATGAACATCGCCTGGCAGGACAGAGTCACCAATCAGGAAGAACTAGACAGAGCTGGCTCAACAAGTACGTATAGAGTCGATGCTGCTGAAGGCTCAGATGTGCTGGACAGGCCATGTGATACGACTGTAAAGCAGCCGCATACCCAGACAAGTCATGTATGGTGAGCTGAAAGAGGTTCACGGCAACGAGGATGCCCCAAACTGAGGTACAAGGACACTCTGAAAAGCAATCTCAAGTGGAGTGATATTCAACCACGCCATCTGGAAGTGCATGCTTGTGACAGAACGTAATGGAGGTCTCTCACTTCCAAAAGAGCCACTGCAGCCACTGCCTTCGAGAGGGATCGGCGACAGCGTCTAGCTGCAGCAAGGGACAGATGTCACAGAGCAGCATCCGCCTCAACCCAAAATGCAGATTTTAAATGTAGCACCTGCGGGCGCTTATGTGCTTCCAGCTTTGGTCTGCGGAGCCACATGCGCAGTCATCGCTGAGTACAGAGACAACGTCATTATCGGACCCCGATGGACGACCAAGAAGAAGAAAGAGAGACCATGCATTGCCCAAAACGTTTTGAAAAGCCAGACGTTCAATTATTTGAAAACATATTTGTACATTGAAAATATATTGATATAAACAGGAGACAAATTGCTGCCGTTATGTTCTAATTATGGGTTGTTGTCGTCGATTTTCTACTTTGCAAATCTTTTACCTTAAGTGGAATCTCACATTGCATTGTGGCCAATGGTATAATCTGGGTTAGTTATTATTGCACACAATGGTGTTGCAAAATAGAGATCATGCTCATGGTTAAATGACAAGGTGTCTGTATATCAATTGCATTTATTGGTGAATAACACAAAACAACATATGTACAATAACAACAACATATGTACGAGAACAAGACTATATTTACACTAGCAAAAACATATGTACACTAAAAATTTTTTAGTTTTTTCGTAGAAAAAAAAGTAAGTAAGTAGAAAAAGAAGACAAAAGAAATACGACCACCGGTGCAGCATTTGAAACAAAAAGGGCTTCACGACCCTGGCGAAAGCACGCAAACATTTTTCTAATTCCTCCGTAAACGTGCATTTTCATTTCGGCTGGCAAGCACTCCCCTACTTCCTCCTCATGCACACACCCAATCAGCAAGGTGGCTTACCGTAATTTTCGGACTATAAGTTGCTCCAGAGTACAAGTCGCATCAGCCATAAAATGCCCAAAAAAGTGAAAAAAAACATATATAAGTCGCTCCGGAGTATAAGTCGCATTTTGGGGGGCAATTTATTCGACAAAATCCAACACCAAGAACAGTCATGAACGAGCAACAACAGGATAAACGATAGGTATGTTAACGTGACATAAACACAAACAAAGAGCTGAGAACGGCCCTGACGTAGAATTCAGAGTTATTCAAAAAACTATTACATAAATAACACGTTAATAAAACCATCTGTGTCACTCCAATTCATTAAATCCATCGATCGTCCTTTGTCAACAATGCGTGCGCGCCGCTGACGGCGCTTGCACTTCAAAATATTCCACAGGCCCATATAACGATATATAAATTATATATCTAATAACTATTATATAAGCAATAATGTTATCAAACCATCTGTGTCACTCCAAATCATTAAATCCATCGATCGTCCTTTGTCAACAATGGGTGCGCGCAGCTGACGGCGCTTGCACTTCAAAATATTCCACAGGCCCATATAACCATATATAAATTAGATATCAAATAACTATTATATAAGCAATAGTATTATCAAGCCATCTGTGCACTCTAAATCATTAAATCCATCGATCAAATTCCTCGTCCTTCGTCAACAACGCCGCGCGTGCGCCCTGACGTCAGCCTCGTCGTTATTCCACAGATCTACTATATAACTATATTGTAGTGTTAACAAAGTTCAAGGAAAGACGTGGGTTTGGTAAACGGCTCTTTATTTAACAAAACAAACTTCCAGGCGTGTGGCGGCGTGGACTTCCAGCCACGGAAGTGGAAGAGAGCTCCATAGAATAGGACCGGGCGTGCGTAAAACCCATGACCGAGCCCCATCCACCGTCCCCGGACAGCCACCCGGCCGAGCGCCGGCCATCGACTTCCATCCACGGAGGTGAAAGAGAGCTCGGTAGAGTAGGACCGGGCGTGCGTAAAAGCCATGTCCGAGCCCCATCCACCATCCCTGGACAGCCACCCGGCCGAGCGCCGGCCCCCGACTTCAATCCACGGAGGTGAAAGAGAGCTCCGGAGAGTAGGACCGGGCGTGGGTAAAAGCCATAATAGTTTTTTAAACCTTCTGTGTCACTCCAAATCCTTAAATCCTTCAAACTCTTCGTCCGCCGTGTCACTTAGAAACAAAGCCGCTAATGATGCCGGTAGTACGTGGGGCCCTTCGTCATCTTCGTCATCCCGTGATCAATCTTTGTCCTCTATGTAAACAACCGCCGCGCCACGCCGCGTCGCGCTGCGTCGCGTCGCGCTGCTGACGTCACTTGAAATTCAAATTACAGTAATCCCTTGCTACATCGCGGTTCGTTTATCGCGGTTTCACTTTTTTTTTTTTTTGAAAATGTTTGAAAAAAAACATATAAGTCGCTCCTTATTATAAGTCGCCCCCCCACCCAAACTATGAAAAAAACCGCGACTTATAGTCCGAAAATTACGGTAATTTGAGGAGAAGGCCGTGACTTATTTGCGAACGATTACAGTGAAACCTGGAATACAGTGAAATGGAACAGAGTGGCAATTCTATTGACAATGTACTGTACATGTGAAGCAGTCAAACAAAATCCCGGACAATTCTGAAAATTACCCCCGTACATGTTTTTGGGGCTGAAAAGTAGGACATGTAGTTTATAGTTAATTTTTGTGTTTGGCTTTGTTCATTAAAACCCATTGAATTCTGTGTTAATTTTGATTTGGATTGGTTTGTTACAAACATCAGACATCCAGCTATGATACAAACCATTTATGTATGTCATTTTATAATTATGCTTTTAACACTAAAACCATTGCAGTAAAATCATAATACATTAATGCCTGCATACATCCTACGTGCAGTTTGCATTTTAACTTAAATGTTCATGTTGTAGTCCATATAGATGTACGGAAGTGATTCATCTTTCACAAAACCTGGTATTTGAAATGGGTTGTGCAGCCTTTCTAAAAAGCACCAACCTTTTCATCACAAGCACAAATTGATTCACTTCATCATCATTACTATTGTGGAATATTGAGGGTTGACTATAGCAACAGCAATCACCAGTAGTAGTAAGCCGCTATCATTATGGAAAACCTGAACTGCATCATGATTAATGGATTGCATCAGCCGTGTGTGTGTAGGCAATTATGAGATCATCAAGGAGTACTCCAAACTATGTTTAGAGTTTCCATAACTCTGTGTATTTAATTAAAAACATATTGCATAATGTATAGACACATTTTATCATTAAAGTTTATTCTTTCGTAAAAAAATATTTTGTTAAAAAATGCTATCTGTATGTGTGTGTCTGTGTGTGTGTATGTGTGTGTGTGTGCGTGTGTGTGTGTGTGCGTGTGTGTGTGTATGTGTGTGCGCGTGCATGTGTTGTAGGTCATCTGTATGTTTCCTGGTCTCCATATGGCAGCATTTACAGTATAAACTCACAGCTTGGAATAGCTGGCACTTAGACACAGAGGTGTGTGTACAGAGGCGCCAACAGAGATTTTGGGCCCCATGAAAAGATATCAAATAGGGCCCCATCACTGAAGGCCAAACCAGTATAATTTCTTTAACCACATCTTAAAACCCTAATGTGCGAATCATGCTTTCACACATCAAACAGCTTTGACAAATCGCCCCTCCCGTGATGATTAAAATTATCAGTATTAGCAAACTGTCTCTTTCACTATTACTTATTTTTTTAATCAAACACCACATCTTTGTTCCTCTGTTCAAAACGGGTACAAATAGCATAATTATTTTTACATTTTTGCAATATGTCGTATATGAGTAAGGAGGTTGCTTGAAAAAGGACATTAGGACATTGGTCAGGACATTGGGAGCAGACACATCATCATGGTGAAGCCACAACTTGTCCTGTTGCAACTCCCGCCTATTCTTACACACTAAATATCTCTTTGTGGACATGATGATCATCTGACCCACATCAAGAGGGGAAATTTGCAGTTTGCAATTGAAACAGTCTGAAATATGCCTTTAGAGCAGTGGTTCTCAACCTTGTTGGAGGTACCGAACCCCTCTTAAGTGAAAAATATATATTTTTTTCAAATTCAAGACATAGATGTTTTTTACTGGTGCACAAAATGAGCCGTGCATGAACGTCACGTTTTTCAAAGAACAAAACCAACACAATGCATGAATTCACAACAAATTACATACCTGTAAATCAGTGTGACTTCTGCTGTTGCCTTTCCGAGACCAGTTCAGATATGCGTCATCACAAATTTACATGACATTCAGGTGTGTTCGGACCTCTGCATTGGAGGCTCTGCCGAAACCCTGAGACCGACTCACTGAATCCCTAGGGTTCATCGAACTCAGGTTAAGAACCACTGCTTTAGAGTCACCAGTTCTGAAACTTTTCTGGCCAAACTTGTATAAAATAATGTAAGTAAATGACAGGAAAAATAAAATCCATAAACAAATGTAATATTCTTCAATTGTGTCTTTTGTTCCCTTTATTTAAAAAAAATATAGTGTGACTACTATCATCATAGTGTGCATTTACATGTACATCCCAAAAACATGCATGGTAGGCTGATTGAGCACTCCAAATTGCCTGTAGGTGTGAGTGCGAGTGCAGATGGTTGTTCGTCTCTGTGTGCCCTGCGATTGGTTGGCAACCGGTTCAGGGTGTCCCCCGCCCACTGCCCAATAACTACTGGGATAGGCTCCACGCCCGGGATGTCCACGGAGACAAGTGGTACAGAAAATGGATGAATATATAAGTGGGGCAAAAAAGTATTTACTCAGCCACCAATTGTGCAAGTTCTCCCACTTAAAAGATGAGAGATGCCTGTAACTTTCATCATTGGTACACTTCAACTATGAGAGACAAAATAAATAAAACAATTGTACTAAGTTCATCTTGTTTTTCCTTTTTACTTACTTCACTGGTTCTTTTATATCAAACAAATTATTTTAGGTGCATTACCTGACATGTTTCGGCGGGTTCTTCCGCCTTCATCAGAGTGTCACTGATGTGGTTGTGACGCGTCTTTATCAGCTGATGGATGAAGGCGTGGCTCACCTGTCAGATTTGACAGGTGAGTCACGCCCTCTGCTGTCCGTTCACCTCTCCAGAATGCTGTTCCAGGTTGTAGAGAGCATGTAGGCTCCCTCGTCCCTGTTGATGGTCCTCGGGCCCCGCTTGCGGATCTCAATGGCCTCCCTGATCCAACGCTGATGTTTGTTTTCTTCAGTGCGGATGACTCTGGCCTTTTCCCAGTCCATGATGTGGTTTTCTCTTTTACAGTGGTCGGTAATGGCTGACTTGTAGTGTTCCTGTTCTGCTTGTAGTTTTATTGCTCTTGTTTGTCTTGTTGCTGTCTCCTTCTCACACTCCTTCTTGTGTTCTGTTTTTCTTGTGATGAAGTTCCTCCCTGTCTCCCCGATGTATGATTTATTGCATGATTTGCATGGAATCTCGTATATAGAATTGCATTTATTTTCCGGGTTGACTCTGTCTTTTGGGTGGACCAGTATCTGACGGAGTATTGTATGTGGTTTGATAGGCGTGCTTATGTTGTATTTTTTCATGGCTCTTTTGATGCGTTCCGTAATTCCTCTCACATACGGCACCGTCACCATTCCGCTGGGTTCTTGTTTCCGTGTTTGTTTCTTTCTTTCCCCCTGTGTTTTGTATTTTTTGTTTTTTACCTGTTCTGCACCTTTGGTTATTGCCCATTGTGGATACTGACATTTTTTGAGTGCGTGTTGTATGTATTTTTCTTTCTGTGTTATGTCCTCCGGATCCGTGATTATTGTTGTGCGTTCGTATAGTGTTCTGACTACTGACAGTTTATGTATAGTGGGATGTTCTGATGTCCAGAGGAGGTATTGGTCGGTGTGTGGGGGTTTTCTGTGTACTTTTGTTTTTATGTCTCCGTTGTCTGTGTGGTGTATGTTGATGTCTAGAAAGGCTATGGATCGATCTGTTTCTTCTTCATGAGTGAATTTGATGTTACCGGTGGTGTCTATGGTGTTGAGATGGTCTGTGAGGTGTTGTCTATGTCCCGTTTTTGTTTTTTCTAGAAAGTTAAAGTTAAAGTCCTAATGATCGTCACACACACATCTGGGTGTGGTGAAATTTGTCCTCTGCATTTGACCCATCCCCGTGTGATTTTGATCCATCCCCTGGGGGAGAGGGGAGCAGTGAGCAGCAGCGGCGCCGCGCTCGGGAATCATTTGGTGATCTAACCCCCCAATTCCAACCCTTAATGTTGAGTGCCAAGCAGGGAGGCAATGGGTCCCATTTTTATAGTCTTTGGTATGACCCGGCCGGGGTTTGAACCCACAACCTTCCAGTCTCAGGGCGGACACTCTACCACTAGGCCACTGAGCTGTCATCGACGTAGCGTCTCCATAGCGTGGGTTTGTATGTGTCCGGGGCTGTTAAGAGTGCCTTCTGTTCTAAATCCTCCATAAAAAAATTGCACATGATGGCAGAGAGAGGGTCTCCCATGGGGAATCCCTCTTTTTGCCTGTAGATTGTGTTTCTGTATTGGAAGGATGTGGAGGTGGCGATGAAATGAAGTAATTGGGTGATGTCCTGTGCTGTTAGATTTGTGCGTTTCTTGAGTGTCCTGTCTGCTGATAGTCTGTCATGTACTATGTGTATGGTGGACTGTGTGGGTGTTTTTGTGAAGAGTGAAATGACGTCGTGTGATATGAACATTTCGTCTTTCTGTACTTTTATGTGTGTGAGTTCTGTGGCGAGTTGTTTCGAGTTTTTGCAGTGTTGATCGGTGAGTCCTAGTAGTGGTTTTATTATTTCTGTGAGTGCTTTTGAAAGGTTGTATGTGACTGACCCTATGCTGTCTACGATGGGGCGGAGAGGTGTACCTGGTTTATGGATTTTTGGTGTGCCATAGATTCTGGGGATGATGTTTGCTGTGGGT
This sequence comes from Syngnathus acus, assembly GCF_901709675.1. Classification (NCBI taxonomy): domain Eukaryota; kingdom Metazoa; phylum Chordata; class Actinopteri; order Syngnathiformes; family Syngnathidae; genus Syngnathus; species Syngnathus acus. The sequence goes on along the minus strand of NC_051087.1, from coordinate 15,690,367 downwards.
ATTAGGTGATTGTATGCCTGTTTGTCTATTTTATTTTCAATGAGTAGTGGTTTGAGTAATGCTTTGAGTTTATTTTTCTTGTCTTCTGTTGGGTCTTTTTTTATTACTTCGTAGGTGTCGTCCTGTAGTAACTGTTGCATTGATTCTTCGTAAGTGTCCGTGTCCATAATTACTGTTGTTCTGCCTTTGTCCGCTCGGAGGATTGTAGTCTTTATTTTTTGCTAGTGTGATCATTGCGTTTGCTTCCTGTTTTGTAATATTACTGGGTGGTGATTTAGCCGTTTTTAATATACCTGCAACTTCATTGCGTAGTGCTGCTTTTTGTCCTGGGTTATGTATTTTTGCGCATGCTAACTCCGTGGCTAAAATGAAATCATCGAGGGGTATGTTTTTGGGTGTGATCGCGTAGTTGAGTCCTTTTGCTAGTATGCTGCGTTCTGCCTGGGTGAGTTTGTGGCGTGACATATTGTGAATCCATTTTTCGTTGATGTGTGTGTGGTCCGGTTGTGCCTTCTTTTGTGCGATGAGTCTGTCCAATTTCCCGATGTGTCGGTTTTTTGTGGCGGCAATAAATCATACATCGGGGAGACAGGGAGGAACTTCATCACAAGAAAAACAGAACACAAGAAGGAGTGTGAGAAGGAGACAGCAACAAGACAAACAAGAGCAATAAAACTACAAGCAGAACAGGAACACTACAAGTCAGCCATTACCGACCACTGTAAAAGAGAAAACCACATCATGGACTGGGAAAAGGCCAGAGTCATCCGCACTGAAGAAAACAAACATCAGCGTTGGATCAGGGAGGCAAGCGGGGCCCGAGGACCATCAACAGGGACGAGGGAGCCTACATGCTCTCTACAACCTGGAACAGCATTCTGGAGAGGTGAACGGACAGCAGAGGGCGTGACTCACGGAAGTAAGATGGCGGCGCGTGCACACGCAGCGGCCTCTCTCTGTCCCGAACGGTGTTTTGTTTTGTCGTTTAATGTGGGTTTGTCCGCCAGTTTTTTGTGTTCGTCTCGTCGTACCGGGTTGTGCTACAAGTGCGGCGGGCTGGTTCTGCTCGACATCGGCGGAGGCGAGTTTTGTGGCGATCTGGACTTTGAAGCGGGGACATTAAAGGCGCTCGGTCTGCTCCGTCCTGGAGCGTCGCCGGACTCGCCGCTATTCCTCCCCCGGTTGGGTGTCCGGGCCTGGCTGGCGGCCAACCCAGCTCGCCCGGCCGTGCCTTCCATTCTTCTGGCGAACATTCGATCGCTGGTCATCAACATGCCTGCTGAGTTCTGCGGACCGGACAGTGCGTAGCTGCTGTGCATCTGGAGCGGATGGCGTGCTATCGGGCGGACCGGGCAATTGTACGAGGGGGAACATCGCGAGGAGGTGGACTGTGCGTCTACATCCGTGACGAATGGTGCCGGGACTCTGTTGTGGGATGCCAGCACTGCTCGCCTCTGGCGAAGTTTGTGATCTCCAGGCTGTTGGGGTCCTGAACTCTCTCCCCGTTGTTTTACTTGTGTGTTAATCGTGTACTGTGTCTCGTCACCGTGGGATAGGGGGAACGGTATTTCGGTTTCTTTGTGTGTCTTAGCATGAAGGAATTGACAATAAAGCTGACTCTGACTCTGACTCTGAAATCTGACAGGTGAGCCTTCATCCATCAGCTGATAAAGACGCGTCACAACCACATCAGCGACACTCTGATGAAGGCGGAAGAACCCGCCGAAACATGTCAGGTAATGCACCTAAAATAATTTGTTTGATATAAAAGAACCAGTGAAGTAAATAAATAAAACAAATCCAGAAAAACAAATTGTCTGATTTTTAAACATTTTATTTGCAAATTATGGTGGAAAATAAGTATTTGGTCAATAACAAAAGTTCATATTAATACTTTGTTATATAGCCTTTGTTGGCAATGACAGAGGTCAAACGTTTTCTGTAAGTCTTCACAAGGTTTTCACACACTTTTGCTGATATTTTGGCCCATTCCTCCATGCAGATCTCCTCTAGAGCAGTGATGTTTTGGGGCTGCCACTGGGCCACAATGGCCAAGACCAAAGAGCTGTCAAAGGACACCAGAAACAAAGTTGTAGACCTGCACCAAGCTGGGAAGACTGAATCTGCAATAGGTAAGCAGCTTGGTGTGAAGAAATCAACTGTGGGAGCAATTATTAGAAAATGGAAGACATACAAGACCACTGATAATCTCCCTCGATCTGGGGCTCTCTGTGGGGTCAAAATGATCACAATAACGGTGAACAAAAATCCCAGAACCACACAGGGGGACCTAGTGAATGACCTGCAGAGAGCTGGGACCTAGGTAACACACTACGTCACCAGGGAATCAAATCCTGCAGTGCCAGACGTGTCCCCCTGCTTAAGCCAGTACATGTCCAGGCCTGTCTGAAGTTTGCTAGGCAGCATTTGGATGATCCAGAAGAGAATTGGGAGAATGTCATATGGGCTGATGAAACCAAAATAGAACTCTTTGGTAACAACTCAACTCGTCGTGTTTGGAGGAGATAGAATGCAGAGTTGCATCCAAACAACACCATTCCTACTGTGAAGCATGGGGGTGGAAACATCATGCTTTGGGGCTGTTTTTCTGCAAGGGGACCAGGACGACTGATCCGTGTAAAGGAATAAATGAATGGGGCCATGTAGCGTGAGATTTTGAGTGAAAATCTCCTTCCATCAACAAGGGCATTGAAGATGAAACGTGGCTGGGTCTTTCAGCATGACAATGATCCCAAACACACCGCTCGGGCAACAAAGGAGTGGCTTCATAAGAAGCATTTCAAGGTCTTGGAGTGGACTAGCCAGTCTCCAGATCTCAACCCCATAGAAAATCTTTGGAGGGAGTTGAAAGTCCATGTTGCCCAGCGACAGACCCAAAACATCACTGCTCTAGAGAAGATCTGCATGGAGGAAATACCACTAACGGTGTGTGAAAACCTTGTGAAGACTTAAAGAAATGAGGGCGCTCTAGGTCTGTAGAATAATTGAACTGCAACTGATGATAAGGATCTTTAACTATATGGTGTTAAAGCTCAATTTAGAGTTTAATTTGTGATTCTCTACACAGAGATAAAGGTTCGAGTTGAAGAGAAGGAACAAATGGAAAAGTCAAATGTTAAAATGGACTCTTATTTAATAGTTGTAATGTTTTTTACATGTACACGGCTCAAAAAAATTAAAGGAACAGTTTTTTTATCAGGGTATGGCATGAATTCAATTAGACTTTTCTGATAAGGTTTTGGTCAGGTACGTAGCAGAGGGGGTTGTTAATCAGTTTCAGCTGCATTGGTGTTGATGGAATTAACAACAGGTGCACTAGAGGGGCAACAACAAGATGGTCCCCAAAACAGGACTGATTTTGCAGGTGGATGCCATTTCAAGTTCCTCCCTCTTGATCTTTTTTAACAGTTTTTCCACAAGTGTTGGCTTTAGCTAGAGTCATTATCACGACTGGGAGCATGAGGCGATTTCTTAACCCTCCTGAAGTTGCGCAGATTGTCCAACTCCTCCAGGATGGCACATCCATGCGTGCTGTTGCAAGAAGATTTGATGTGTCTCCCAGGACAATCTCCAGAGCATGGAGGAAAGTCCAGGAGACAAGCAGTTACTCTAGGAGAGCTGGACAGGGCCGTAGAGGATCCTCATTCCATCAGCAGGACCGATATCTGCTGCTTTGTGCAAGGAGGAACAGGTTGAGCACTGCCCGAGCCCTACAGAATGGCCTCCAGCTACTGGTGTGAATGTCTCTGCCCAAACAGTCAGAAACAGACTTCACGAGGGTGGCCTCAGGGCACAACGTCCTGTAGTATGCCCTGTGCTCATTGCTCAGCACCGTGGAGCTCGATTGGCATTTGCCATAGAACACCAGAATTGGTAAGTCCGCCACTGGCGCCCTGTGCTTTTCACAGATGAGAGCAGGTTTACCCTGAGCACCTGTGATAGACGTGAAAAGATCTGGAGAAGCCAAGGAGAGCGCTATGCTGCATGCAACATCATTCAGCATGACCGGTTCGGTGGTGGGTCAGTGATGGTCTGGGGAGGCATTTCCATGGAGGGACGAACAGACCCCTACAGGCTAGAGAACGGCAGTCTGACTGCCATTAGGTATCAGGATGAAATCCTTGCACCCATGGTCAGACCCTACGCTGGTGCAGTAGGTCCTGGGTTCCTCCTGATCCACAACAATGCCCGGCCTCATGTGGCAAGAGTATGCAGACAGTATCTGGATGATGAAGGAATTGACACAATTGAATGGCCCTCACGATCACCTGATCTAAACCCGATAGAACACCTCTGGGACATAATGTTTCGGTCCATCAGATGCCGCCAGGTTGCTCCTCAGACTTTACAGGAGCTCACTGATTCCCTTAGACAGATCTGGGAGGACATCTCACAAGACACCATTCGTCATCTCATTAGGAGCATGGCGCGACGTTGTCAAGCATGCATACAAGCTCGGGGGGGGCCACACAAGATATTGAAAATAATTTTGAGTTGCAGAAATTGAATTTAGGCATAATGGACGAGCCTGCCATATCATTTTTTTCACTTAGATTTTTGGGTGTCTATATACTGAGCCCTCTGTAGGCTGAAAACATTTATTTCCATCAAAAGATGTGGCATCCTTTTGTTCCTGAGACATTAAACTGTCCATATCAGTATAGATATCCAACATTTTTTTTTTCACCAATGAAATCGGATGTGTTTTCAAAGTGTTCCTTTAATTTTTTTGAGCAGCATATAGTATGTACATATATATATATATATTCCGGACTATAAGTCACAGTTTTTTTTCATAGTTTAGTCGGGGGTGCGACTTATATGTGAAACTACTTGATCGGTACCACATTACTTGCTTACTAGTATAGTTGATCACTTCACATTCACTTTAAACCGCATGAGGTCACACTAGGCCTGTGGAATAATTGGAACCGCAACTGACAATGAGTCTCAATCCATTCAATGACTTCCGAAGTCAGGAGTTGTTTATAACACAGAGGACAGAGATAGGACATAGAGGATGAAGATTTTGATGGATTTAATGATTTGGAGTGACGCGGATGGTTCGATAAACTTGTTATTTATGTTATAGTTATTTGATAGTTTATTTAGCATAGCAACTTGTGTATTGTTAGAGTTCAGTAGTTTCCGATTGCCCAGGGAGGCCTTGAAGGCAGCAGGAGGGAGGAGACGGGAAAAGAGATCCGGGGCACATTGTTAGAGTGAGGCTACATACACTGTGTGTTGGCTTGTATGTTGAACTCTTGTTTTGTGAAATAAAGAGCCAGTTACCGAACCCACGACTCGACTGGTACTTTGGTAACGCTAAAATATAATTATATTGATCTGTGGAATAATTGAAACCACAACTGACGACGAGTCTGACGTCAGTGCCGCATGTACTTCCGAGTCAGCAGCGGTGTTGTTCTTTTTAAGTGACACAGAGGACGAAGATTTCGATGGATTTAATGATATGGTGTGACACAAATGGTCCGATAAATTTGTTATTTATGTTATAGTTATTTGATATATAGTTTATAAATAGTTCTATAGGCCTGTGGAATAATTGGAACTGCAACTGACGACAAGTCCGACGTCAGCGCTGCATGCACTTGTGGGGTCAGCAGCGGCGTTGTTTACACAAAGGACAAAGGTTTTGATGGATTTAATGATTTGGAGTGACACGGATAGTTTGATAAACGTGTTATTTATGTTATAGTTATTTGAATAACTGTTAATATGTTACGTCAGGCACGATCTCAGTTGCTTGTTTGTGTTTATGTAACGTTAGCATACCGTATCGTTTAGCCTGTTGTTGCCTGTTCATGTCAGTTCTTGGTGTTGGATTTTGTCAAATAAAATTCTCCCAAAATTGCGACTTGTACTCCGGTGCGACATATATGATTTTTCTTCTTTATTATGCATTTTATAGCTGGTGCGACTTGTACTCCTGAGCGACTTATAGTCCGGAAAATACGGTACATACAATACAATTTTGTATACACACCAATTCACACAAGCACACACAGCCATAAGTACATACATGCACATATGTATACACACACGTCCCCAAACACACACTGACAAACAGTAGAGAGACATGGTTGAGCACCAAGACATAAGGTGAGGAAAAAGCCACAAGTAAGGGCCATTCAACACCAAGAGGGACCACAGCTCTTAACCACCGAGAACACCGCCACAGAGACTACTCCGGGCAGACGGGAACCCCCAGACCAAGCCGTGCCTACCATCCACCCAGGCGAGACTCCCTCCCTCATGGAACAGCACCCCCGCTGGTAGGCTAGACAAACACCTGCCCCCACCACAAGACACTGGAGCTGAAACTGAAGAAAAAAAACATATCAAGATTATGGTAAAATAAGGCAAGAACTATACAACATCAGTAAAATTAATAAAATATTCCAAAGTTAACCTTAAATCATAAATCAATACATGAAATACTAAAATGATTAATTAAAAGCTTGCAAAAGTAAAATAAATTGAGATGAATTAAGTCTATATACACTGTGAGTGGAGTTGGCCTATACAGTATGTGGAGTTAAATCAGACAGTAAGAACATTCATTACTTTACGCTGAAGAAACTTTGGTTGCTGTGGAATGTACCTATACGTCATCACACGGGCTGACACACATGCGCACACGCACGCAGAGTGAAATATTTCTCTCGCTTTTGCTCGTGCATACATACATCACGTGACTCCATCAGGTTTATTTATACACATGAAGAATGGCTGAGATCAGACGATAGAGTATATGGGGGAGAGGTCTTCGCGTGAAAAAAAAAGAAAGCGAAGTAGAGCGGCAAAGGGAGAAAGAGAGACAGAGAGGGGGAGAGAGATCAGGAGTCTGACCGACTGACCTACAGTCTAATTATATATCATTATCAGGAGACACAAACTGATCTAAATTACTGCAACAGCTCCCATTCACATAGATGGATTACACAGAGCAGGCTGACACGCGCGCGCACACATACACATACCTAAACACACACAACGAGCGATCCCCATGCAACATTTAAACAAATATCAATCAAAGGGCCTTCCACGCACAAGTCCAACTCACACTTTCTGCAACCCTGCTGCTCCTGATATCCCACACAACACAGGAGGAATAATCACATGACTGCATCTTCGAATCTAAGACATCATTTATTACCAATTACAGTCTGCAAATAGTGACTGTAATTCTCTCTTGTCAAGATTTGTTTACCCTGATTTAAATCCCAACTATTGATTGCCTCTCTCAGCATGATTTCACTTTTTACTGTGTGTAACCCACAACTATCCCCACCGCCCAAAAAACCCCAGAGGTCTTCACGCAGCTTCTTGTAGGCTTCTGTTGTTGAATTTCCCAAGGTTACGATCCATATTTTCAAACTTTCAAACACTGAAGTTAAACAAAACATAAATATATGTGACAAAGGTTTCTGTTGCACGACTTCAAAATATATTTGCACTCTTTTTTTTTTCTTTGCACTTTTTAATTTCCCAAAATATATATTTATACTATATATTTTGCAGGTGGTATGTCTTTTCCTGACACGTTTGTTTGTTTGTTTGTTTGTTTGTTTGTTTGTTTGTTTGTTTTTTCTGTCTGTCTGTCTGCCTGCCTGCCTGCCTGCCTGCCTGTCTGTGATTGTTTGTTTGTTTGTTTGTTTGTTTGTTTGTTTGTTTGTTTGCATGTTTGCCTGTTTGTTTGCTTGTTTTAACTTCAGAAAACTGTCTTATTGTCCGGTACACTAAATGAGTTCAATAAAATGTGCTCAGTGCACCATAGCAGTAGTAAAACATGACTTATACGTTAATTTTGCGGCATTCCTCTAAGGGCGTCAGGCAAAAGGCGGAGAACGCAATGGGGAGTATACTGCGAAGAAAGCTCAACACAGTCAGGCTTTCTGTGCACGATCTGGAATCTGGATCGACAAAGCCTGTATACGTGATCACAGCTAAGTGATATTCAACTCGCTTTGTTAACCCAGGCTCATCGTCAGGCTTTGTGCGCGTTCACATAAAAGGGGGCGTTTCTATGTAAGAGCCGCATATTTTACTTAGGAGAAGCGAATTGTAATCAGGTTTCAAAAAATACAAATATAACTGCAGAAAGCAACACTGTTGCTGCAAATAAGGCAAGAGAAGATGCTGGCAGAAAATTGCTGACCGTACTTGTTCTAGTCCCATGATAATGTTCCCACTGCTGGACATGGGACAACTCTAAAACGTTTAACACTTTAAAAATGTATACTCAAGATGATCTTTTGGTTTGTCCAATTGGATTCATGAATCCATTCATTTGTGGCCTTTATTCTTGGCTTGCAAATTATAAAACGTTTGGTTGTTTTGTCCAAAACCATTTGAGGGGGCGGTCGCGGGGAGGGAGAGTCTTCCGCCATCGGACGGACCGACTGCGCGCTGATTGCTGGACACGTCAATGCCGTGAAGCTGCGCGCTCACGTGTGCATTAGTTTCTTTGCCATGCGTTCAGTAAGTGATGCTGAAAATCTGAGCAAGATTGCTGTGCAATGCGCGACGTTGTTTTTGCAACTATAAAATGTGACACAACGTATTATTCACACACTGTAAAGAAAATAAATTAAGCTACCACTTTGTATGCTTTCTTATCCTTGACTTTGATTTACTGTTTAATGGTGCAGGTATCACATCTGGGAAAAATAATATTCTTTAACTTAACAGTATTTATCACATATGATTATCAATCAACGAACGACTTCACTTTAAATTGGCCCCCAAATAAATTTGTAGTCACGAATCTCTCATCATTGGACAGATTTAGCTAACGGAGTCACACATCTTGAGTATCATTTTTGAATTATTTAATTTCATTTTTTGGATATGTATCATATTCAGCAGTGAGAAATTTACCACTGGGTTTCAGTGTTATCGTTCAGGAATATCAGCAGCAGTGTCGCTTTTTGCCGTTATGATGTTTTACTTTCTTCGTAACCCTCAATTATCACTATTTGCTCGGTTGTGATAATCTGCGATTCTTGATCGATCCACATTTTTGCATATGTTGCTCAAATGACGCTGGAAATGCCCCGCTTTACGTGAACGCGCACAAAGTCTGGGGACTAGAGCCAGGGTTGACGAAGCAGTTGATAACCACCGTCGTGGTACCACTTTGGATTGCGTTCTCAGGCTTTGTATCCAGAAAATGCAAAGAAAGCCTGGCTGTGTTTAGCTTCCTTGGTAGTTCCTTATTCCTTCATGGGTCACGCATGTATCGTCAATAGAATAGCAAGTCCGTTTACCTGTAGAATAAATATTTATTTAAACTGCCATTTATAGTATGTTTCGTATTAAATTTATAGTAGGGTAACTGTGTTATCTGGTGAAAATAGAAATCAAACATAGAACATAACCCAAACAAATTCGAGGTGTTCCTTTCAAACGTTGGTAAAGAAGACACATTTTTGTTGTTACTGTTTTACGCGTGCAAGCATAAAAAGAGGCGGTCAGCTTGTAACCGGACAACTTTGCTTGTAATGCCATGCTTTAAGTTTATTACTAACTTGAAAATTATTACTAGTATTATTATTATTAGTAGTAGTAGTAGTCGTGTTAACATATATATATATATATATATATATATATATATATATATATATATATATATATATATATAATAATATTGATATAACATTATTATTATTATTATTATTATTATTATTATTATCATCATCATTATTATTATTAGTATTATTATCATTATAAGCTCGGAATTTTTACATCATTTGGGTTAATGGGAATTTTCTTGATTTATTTGAATAATTCGTTCCAATAAAAATATAATTGACAAATTATGTAGTATTTGCCATTGCCTTTGCGCGTGAATTTCGAATGAAACAACTGAGAACGATTCAATCCAAATATAATGTTATTGGTCATAGCATTAGTTCGTTGACATTACCAACTAAATTTACGAGTTTCACTCTGACATAATTTGTAGACGGGTGATATAGGTCAATAGATATTTTTTTATTTTTAAAATAGAAAATAATAATAGGTTGTATATTAATTGGGTTTCGATACTTTGCTGGATGAGAACATGTGATGTGTGTGATTTAACTCATTCACAACGAATAAACGACCGCTGACATGCTTCGCACGCGTCTGAGGACTAGCTAGTGTCCCCGAGCCTAGCCTTACACTTTTTCTTAGACATATTGGCCTAAGATGAACTGTACTGGCTAGTGTCCCCGAGCCTGGCCTTACACTCGTTCTCAGACATATTGGCCTAAAATCAACCAGAATAAAAATTACATCCCAATATAAGCCAACCATGTTGCATGCATTTCAATTTAGGTTCCTTGTAACACTTATTGTTCTGAAAGGAAAAGTTCACGTCATGATATGATTTGGTCATCCAGAAATTGATATTTTGACATGGAACAAGATAACTTTAGTATGATATGTGAGTGCACTAAATCCCCACATTCAAGCAGATTTACAAAGACTCACACGTGTTCCTGTTTGAAACAAACGCAATTTGATCATCCCCTGGACCTAGATTTAATATTTTCATGGAGTTATATTAAATTAAAATCACAGTTTTTTGTGCCAATATTCCCTGTAACCTTTGAATTTGTATTAAAAGGTTTTAAAACAAATAGTTTTCCACAACGACCTCACGGATGCAAAACAAGTTGGCCACATAATGATTGTAAATTGTGTACGAATTCCAATGCCAAGAACATATCTCATTACTGTTGACCCAGCGGTGTGCCAGCAGACCTACTTAGCGGGCCCATTGACATTAAAGACAAGTAAACAGACCCTGCAATTGAGGCCAGTGGAGGGTGGAAGGTTGGCCATTGGTCAGAGAAATCTGCGAAGGCACGCTCTCCTCCCGCGTCGGACGTATCGTCTCTCTCTCTCTCTCTCTCTCTCTCTCTCTCTCTCTCTCTCTCTCTCTCTCTCTCTCTCTCTCTCTCTCTCTCTCTCTCTCGCTCGCTCGCTCGCTCTCTCTCTCTCTCTTCTTTGCTCGCCCCCTCTTTTTCTTTCTCGCTCTCTCTCCTCTCTGTCCGCTCAGTATGCACCAGTAGTGTTGAGCCGGTTGCCGCGCTGACTAACCCTGCCTTGCCCAAAACGGCTGAAGATGTTGAGTCGGTGAGAGGAGCTGAAAGTGAAAAAAGAAGAAGCGCTACATATATTCGGATTGGTTGCTAGAAGAACCATGTCGAGAGTCGAGGGGACTTCGAGAAGCTGTAGACTGGGATAGCCCGGCCCTTTCTACTCGGAGTACTGCCTCTCATATTTTTGGACTCGGCGGGCATTCCCGGTCGCGATGTGGAAATTATTCATCGTGCAAACATCTGCTTCGAAAGGTCATTAGACAGCGATTCTGCAACATCCCCAAAGGTTTGGTGTGGGCTCGCGCGTTGTCCGTTTACGTGCGTGCACGTGAGAGCGCCTGTGCGTGCGCGCGTCGGTAGGTCACGATGAGTTTAGTATCAGGCTTTCCTCATCATCCGGTCATGCACCACCACGACAGCCACCACTACTCCCTGCACCCGGCCGCAACGGGTCGGTGTCACGAGGACACGGGAGCGCCTCCTTATTTCACGAGCTGGCTCATTAGTCACGCGGATATGTCGCCCACCGAATACGGCCTCGCGCCGGGCTACAGCCCTGATTACCACGGCAACGGTGGCACAGGGGCCGTAGGTGGCCTAGATCCTCACCACCACCATCACCACTACGGACACGGTGCTTTGGTTCCCGGAGCTGGCGCCATCTCTGTTAATGGAGCCCAGGTGGGTATGCATCACCACCACGCACATCCACGCACAGTAAAGCGGAGACCTACTGCAAACCGGAAAGAGAGACGGCGGACTCAAAGTATCAACTCGGCTTTCGCGGAACTGAGGGAGTGTATCCCCAATGTCCCCGCCGACACTAAGCTGTCCAAGATCAAGACGCTTCGGCTGGCTACCAGCTACATCTCCTACCTGATGGACATCCTGGACAAGGACGGCCAACACGGAGACACTCAGGCATTTAAGGCCGAGCTGAAGAAAACAGAGGCGCGGGAGGAGCGGAGGAAGCGGGACACGGTAAGTCGAAATATACATGACTGAAATAATGCAGGGCTGAAATGTTTGACTAACATGAATTTGCCTGGTCGTAAAATATAATGGCACGTGTTTGTCATACTTAACTGATTATACAGCTTTCAATTAGAAAAACAACCACTATAGTCTCGTCTAATATACAAAAACAGACTCAAACGATATGTTTGATGAAATCAAATAAGCGATGGGGGGGAAAATGTTTTACACGCAGATGCAGATTCCAAGTTCTGAAATCGCCAAGGAAAATGTAATAATAACAACCCTAAACTATAGCCTAGGAAAATAGCACAACAACAAAATGAATAAAAACAAGATTCACTGAAATAAGACAAACACGCATAGATAAAAAACTAAAATTAGGCTGTAAAAAAAAAAAAAAAAACTAAAACAAATCTATTCTCATTGAGCTGAGTCAAACGAAAAGATGTTGTACACAATAAAGTTTGCTCGAAATGATCAAGCATAAGAGAGGAGCTGTGCCAGAAAATTGGTCTCCATTCACAGACAGCTTGGAGCCAAGTGACTCATTTCCAGCAAGGCTTTTTCGTATTTTTGTGTCTTCACATCTCTTTGGCCTGGTTCTGGTTTTGGCCATACATATACGCACCGCTTAGGATTTATTCGTAAGACATTTAAACATTTTCCACGATATTGTTCCCTTTTTACCTGGGTTTTATTCGATCAATTATTTGTGAATAATACGTGCAGCAAAATGAACCGATGTGAGTTATATTATGCGTTATTGTCCGGAAGTCTAAATAGAGCCAAGATATGCCAATCCAATATTCAATCAAACGGTAGTAAAAAAAAAAACACCACCACCAACAACAACAACAACAACAACAACAACGACATAGAGCATGGTATGGGCAAGAATTGATCAATTCCCGTGTCCTTGACGCAAATAGGAATTGTGGTTTCTGGCGCGTTACTGAATTCAAGCGACAAATTACCCTCCCCCCCCCTCTTCCATATTGGAATTACTGGAATGGGGATGTTGTCCGGCATATTAAAAACTGATAACACTCGTTGGCTGCAGCTCTGCAAGCAAAAACATATATAGTGCCAAAAATCATGTAGACCTAAAGAGGATTCCTCGGACAGAAAATCGATAAAGATCGTTAAAGTTGATTTGAATGTGATCAGCAGTAATGCTCCGTTTAATTTGTGGCACCATTAAGAATCAAGGGGTTAGCACGTGAATGACTTCAGAATTACATTGTTTGCGTGTCCGTGTGACCGCGCAGCGCGTGTGTATGTATATATATAATATATATATATATATATATATATATATATATATATATATATATATATATATATATATATATATATATATATATATATATATATATAAATCCAACAGTTCATCTTTCAGTAAATAAGGGTTCAATGGTTTCTTATTCAGCTCTTCAGAAACAAAAACGGAGAAGAGTTTTCAGGGTTACTGTTTGCGTGTCTGTGTGTGAGCGCGCAGCGCGTGCGTATATATATATATATATATATATATATATATATATATATATATATATATATATATATCTGCGCGCTTACACACAGACAAGCAAACAGTGTGGTACGCAATGGGCATCCGTTTAAATTTAAACCGTTTATTAGGGAATGAACATTATAACATCAGTGTGAAGTTTCTTAAGTGCAAAACTGAAAATAATTTGAAACACGCCAGGGAATTCGAGATTTCGTACAGTTTATTGCTTGGTGGGTTGGACTTGGAGCGATGGGGCTTACAGCTTCAGCAGCTATTTCTTTAACCCTAATGAATGTGATAAAAACTGTTGAAATGAACACTGCGATCTAAAGAAAACTCCTCTGGTGAAATGAGCTGCGGATTAAAATTGTATATAGAAAGTGACTTCTTGTGACTGTAACAGAGCACGAAAAATGCAACATAATGTCAATTTACGATTACATTTGAAAAACGTCCTTCTATTTTTACAATTTTGGAGATTTGTAATGTCGCGTAATCACAGGAATGTGGCTGTTCCAGAGCTTCAATCACTGCAGTGACGCAGAATAAAAATGTTTTTTTCTGGGTAATTCACCTCCGCCAAACTGCTTTATTTTACAATGCAAACCTCAACATGATGGGGGAAACGTGAGTAAATTTTACAACGAATTTGAATTCGCATTGTATTTGTTTTGCAATTTATGAAGGACATATGTCGTTCACAACATTTAAATAAATGGTTTGGTATATTTCCTATTGTTGCGTGCACATCCAGATTTACTGGGTGGCGCCCAGTATTGATTATTTTTGTTGTCGAAGTTATGGTTGAAATAAACGGACCTAGTGATCCGTAAGATAGGGGCAATTAAGCCGGATAATATAATATCATATCATATCAGAATTATATAAAAATAATATAATGCAAGAAAACCGATTTTGTCATATTGCTTGATTCTACACGTGCGAGACATGGATATTTTTTTTTTACAAATAGTACATTTAAATTCTATTATTATTACACACAAAGGGATAGTAAAACGTGAGATTTCTAGAAAACGGATTTGATGTAATTGTTTCTTTCTTTGACATGTACATTGATGCACAAAAAAGCCTGCATGTGTTAAATTGTATGGAAAACAAGTGTAGCTACTATCAACATTATCACTTTTTAATTTATTGAGTAATGAGTTTGACGATCCGTATTGTGTGTAATCGTATTTTCAAATAATGCTTAAATGAAAAGTGAATCATCTATGTTATAAATAACACGTGAGCCTCAAACTATTGTGTAACAACGAAGACTCCAAAATAGTACATCGACCGTACCGATGGGACTGTTCTGTTTCCCTCAAGGACAAATTCATGTTCTCGCAACAATTTTTTGTCTGCAGGTGGATGTCCCCAAGATGGTGTCATCGTCTTCTTGCTCGTCGTCGTCCTCATTGTCACTGGGAGACAAGAAGACTAAAGGGAGGACAGGATGGCCCCAGCACGTCTGGGCTCTGGAACTCAAGCAGTAACTTCCACCCTGAAGGTCAATTGCACCCCGTTCCCCTCTGCTCTGTCTTCGGCAGCGGGACGATCATGGTGCTCTTAGATGAATTATATTATCATCGCCTTTTGTCCAGTATAGACCTCGGGCCACACACATCCCTTCCTCACAAGGAAAATGAATAAATAGACCCGGTAGAAAATTATGGAGGTTTATCCCTGTCGAGGGGTGGTTACCTGCTGTTTGCTATCATTTTCGACCTGCAAAATCCTTAAATTGTTACCTCAGTTAACAAATAAACTAAACACTGCAACGGGATATTTAAATGGTCATCGTAATACTGACTGCATTGCCAATGTCAGTAGGCTACATTATCGCGTCAGGTTTGTGGAGGTTAAATCGTGGACAGCGTTTCTGCATGTCAATCGATTTTCTGAATTTTAATAGATGGTTTATTAGCAGCATGGGATGCCAGAAAAAAACCCTTGAGGTTTGTTCTCTTTTAATTAATGAAAATAAACACAAGTAGACTACCTGAAGATATTAGAACCACTCGTCCTTTGGGCCACAAATTTAATCCCACACATTCTGTACAAATGAGAAGTCAGTTTGCTCGCAGCTTTATTTAACTCGATATACGTATTTATGTGCAATGTGGCCTTTTGGAAGAGCCAAACTGCCACTCCACTGAGGCCAAAAGACATAATATTTCTTAGTACACTCCGCAGTGTTTGTGTCGTTGTAGTGTCGACCTGCAAATGTTTTGTCTCTCTGGCTCTTTCTGGGCTGGGGTGTATATAGTTTACATGTTGAGACGTCACTGTGATGATAAGGTGTCCGTGTTGTGAAGTGAAGAACGTGGTGGGAATGTAAATAATGCTAATTATAAAATGTAATCTGTGTTTTGAATTTAATAAACCACCACCTGTTTACATGGAAAGTGATGAAATCTGAGCTCTTTTTATCCTTAGCTGCCGTTTGACTGTTAAAACCTGCCTTGAAAAAAGATAGGAAATTTGGATTTAAAACAATAAAAATTGCATCACCGTGAGGACACGAAAAGGCTTCTTATTAAGTACATTTTACTGTGCGTACTATAACCAGGCTTTAAAAAAAAAAACTTTGGAGCAAGCGTGATATGTGGTCGTCACGTTAACTATATTGAGTAAACCCTCCTTCAAGTTTGACCGTTCGGAAATCCAGTGCGTTGCTTGATTTTGTCATTCGGAAATTCCGAGTGCACCAAAAACTGACTGCCAGTGCGTACACTCGCTCCGACTGGAGACACGGTGTGCTGGTGCTGGTGCCTTAGGAAATTGATGGAAGCGGAGCCCGTGCAGTCTTCCTCTCAGAGCACACCAACTCGCAGTGTCGTGCACTGGCGTCGGTGCGAATTTCTGAACGCGCCCGAGGTGTTAGCAAAAAGAGAGAAAAAGAAGAAAAAAAGAAAATAAATCCAAATTTATTAATTTCCACAGACAAAGAAAGTTTCAATTTATAATAGTGTTAGCAGTGTTGAGCACATGACGTGTACCCACTTCTCCCGTCCCCAGGATAACCAGAGCCGTGATTTACTCGTTTCAAGGCAGAGTTTCTGTTGTTGTTGTATTTATTAAACTCAGTTCTAAAGATGTTTACTATATGTATTTTCAGTGTGCAGAAATGTAATCCCAGGTACTATATATCCTCAACCCATGCGTTAGGGTAAAGCAGGGTCTGAAAACGGCTAGCACTGAATTAAAGACCTTATAATGACAGTTTATTTAAAGTTGAATTAACACAACATACATGACTGCATTATTAGATATCATCTCCCATTTTAAATGTAAGTCTTAAATTCACTATCACAAATATAGCTCTTTTGTCTTAAAGAGTGCTGTTGGCATGCAATTGCTGCTGTAGTATACTCTTACTCAGTAAAAAATGTTAGTCTTAAATTCACTATTACAAATACAGCCCTTTTGTCTTAAAGAGTGCTGTTTGTATGCAATTGCTGCTGTAGTATATTCTTGCTCTGCAAAAAACAAGGCGAATAAAGAATCTTATAGAAAATAACTAATTTGCCAAATGTCGGTCAGTAGAAACAGAAATGAATCAGTATAAAATAACAGTTTTGGTTTTTATATACTTTTGTAACCCTGCGCTCTCATTACGCTGCTATTAAGCTATACAATGTCAAGAATTACCATGGTTCACCATGATTAAAAAGATCATTCACATTTTGTGTTAATCTTGGAAAACACTTGATCTGTTTTCAATATAAAAATGAGACGCCCAAACTAAAGCATCTGTCTTAACGACATCTGTTAGAAAGTTTGGTTGCTTTGTGAACCCCTTTATCATCTTTAGTTCAAAGTTAATATGCAGCATAATGATACCTATATGAATGTCCTTAGCCAAATTAGTGGTAGGATTTTATAAGTATTAATTTAAAAAATGAAATACCATCTTTGAATACATCCATCAGACAGTGCTTAGAAACGGTTTCATTTTCATGTTTTATAGTGCTATATTTTGTTTTCACATGTTGTCCTTTGTGAGAATGTGGGTTGAAAGAAGGTATTTGTTTCTAACAAAACGTGGAATAAACACAGTGATGGCGCAACAATAGCAAGTCTTTGAGCAGATTGTTGAATGGCAATGGATAACGGATACATTTTATTGGGCTAAAGAAATCTCCTTATGTTAAATATCCTATAACATTGTATGATTTTTTAGTTCTGACAGTCAAAATCTGAAAAAAAGAAGCTAAATCTGGCACAGCTCGAGCGGTACTTTTGCAGCATTGCATACATTGATTTGTAGAACTTCAATTCTTGAATCTTGCCGCTGATGATGTGTCATCAGTGCAGGGGCTGAAGTGGTTACTTTACTTGTCAAATTATAACGTTGTGTAAATTTGTGAATGGGCTCATGTTTGAAGCATTGTGAGTACTTTATACACAATGAGCTAGCATTCCATTTTTATATCAAAACTGAGATAATTCAGGAAGCGGATGAATATTCATTTTATAGCCCAACTGCTGGTAATTTAAAGAACAGGTTTATTTGACTGGATGACGGTTAGTATTTTTTCATAGTCTGCCAATCATGTGGTTCTTATACCAACGTTTTTGATTTCTTATTTACTGCTGCGTTCGCTTTTACAGGCGCATCTGGATAAACTATATGGCATCTCAATCAAAGACAGGCATTTTGATAACCTTCTCTTGGCCAAACTGCTGGATATTCTGTGAATTGATTAAGAATATGTCCTACTGTCTCTCAAAACAACAAGAATACCTAGAAGTAGAACATATTTGCTTCCTGGTTGTCTCATCATTGTATCTGATGGAGCTGTCAATCAATCACCTATTGATAAGGGCTTATCTGGCAATCGAGTTGGTATGTTGATGGAGAGAGACAAGAAAAAAAAAGTGGAAAGTTTGAGAGGCTTTTTCATATCCTGACAAAGACTGACGTGGGACATAATGGCTAAAGTTAGACTGCAGAACAGAAAATTGGTGCAAGAACTGGCATCAGGGACCTTTGCATGACCTTTGAATGACCCCCTTTGGCAGAATATTTTTCCATTTGATGGTTGTGCCTTTGGATAATTTACACAATTATTATGGAAAACAAACAAATGAGTATTTTCACTCTTGTCTAGTGTGTTGTTTTATTTGGGGTATTTTTATTCAGTTTCTCAGCAAAAAAGTTGGGAATCAATGTCTTTGGCCGGGAATGGTGTATTGTATCCATTTAAAATGGGTTTTAAATTGGATTTCTGTTTATAACAACTCAGTTGTCCTTACTCCTCAATATTTAAACCAGGGGTCTCAAACTTGCAGCACAGAATGATGTTTTGTAGCCCCCTAGTTGCCTTTTTTTTTTTTGCAATGTTGTTGGCCTTGTTTTTTTTTTATTGTTGTCCCTTATGAGCAATCATAGCTTAGGTTCATGAAAGTTTTCAGCGAAACTGAATTCTGAAGTGACACCAAAATGGAAGGAAAATATATCCTGCCACCCAACCCCAGTCAGGGTTAAAGGTTAAAGGTCAAAGGTCAAAGGTTAAACAGTCAATTTCCAGAATAACAATAGACTAATTATTTATTGTTTGTTTGTTTGTTTGTTTGTTTATATTTAGCACACTGGTACCTTGACATGTCTTGAATGCCCAGTGAAAGTTTTGGTACTCAAGAAATTGTCATTACTAGTGATGTGTGATGTGAAAACTGTATGATGTATGATGTGAAAATTTTCAATCGATACAGAAAATAGATAATTTCTTGTTTTGTATGACCAATACAGAGAACTGATTTATTTATTTTTCTATACTACAAATATATCTGTTGTTGCATCTTAAAACAAAACATCTTAAAACCATCTCAATCCCGCTTCTCAATGTAGTAGGGTTAGAGGATGACAGTGTAGAAAATATAAATATTTGATCCCTACACTGTTTTTCAAAATTTTTATACTGAAAAATGAATGGAGAGTTTCTGATTTTTTATGACAGCTCCATCTTAACTGTGATAGAAACATTATAAAAACACATACGAGAAAAAATTATCGAATGAAAAATAAAAATGAATTTGCATTATGTACGTAATTTGCAATACGTAAGTATTCAACCCCCTAACAAAACATGATTGAATATTTGGTGGGAAAAACCTTGCTGGCAAACACAGAAGTCAGATATTTCTTGCAGTTGCTTACTGAGTTGGCACACACAACGGGAATAAATTTTGTCCATCTCCAAATCGTGGAGATTTTGAGGATGATGTTTGGAAACCTGATGCATCGGCTATCACCATTCTATTTATAGAACAGAAAATAGATGGCTGGCTGGCTGGCTGGCTGGCTGGCTGGCTGGCTGGCTGGATGGGTGGATGGATGGGTGGATGGATGGATGGGTGGATGGATGGGTGGATGGATGGGTGGATGGATGGGTGGATGGATGGATGGTCAGGAGATTGGCTCGGCCAATCCATGACTTTCATATGCCTCTTATGGACCCACTCCTTTATTTCTGTGGCTGTATGACTTGGGTTATTGTCATGCTTTAAGACTCATCTGTGAGACTCATTTTCAGTGTCTTGATGGAGGTTGTCACGCAGGCACTGATATGCCTGGACTGATATGCCCCAAATCTCAACTAATCTTTCACGCTGACATCATCGAATGAGTGCCAAATCAGATATATCTATATATAATATGGATTATAATCCGTCCGTCGGATGGTAAATCCATCCATCCATCCATCCATCCATCCATCCATCCATCCATCCATCCATCCATCCATCCATCCATCCATCCATCCATCCATCCATCCATCCATCCATCCATCCATCCCATGAATGCTTGAGACGTTATAAAGAGGAGTTGATATGGTGCAATAGGACCTTGTCATATGAAAGGATTATCCAGACCCACACTCAGTTTCAGAAGGTGTCGGTAATGCACCTCATGTTGTTTGCCAACCGCCATAAAACAGGGGTAGAAGAAACATGGCTTCTGCCCCTAACACAGGCCCTGTCCAAAGTACAGTACTTGCACTAAACCCTACGGTCCTCAGTTATGTGCACACCCAGTAGAAGTGCACAGTGTTTGAGCGCACAGGGTACAAGCGTGCAAAAACTGGAGGATTTGGATAGTGCATGACTTGCGCAACTGTGTTGGAATCCGTCATCAAAGATTGTGGCAACTGGTCTTACCTTTGGCAGTTTGCGACCTAAAATTATTTTAAAACTTCAGTAAAGTAGTAGTAAAGTAAAAACCCGGGCTGGGGCTCGCATTTTCGGCCTCTGCGTGATGTACGGCACAGACGCGCAAGTTCGCTAATTAACCAACTACAATAGAATATGTAGGTGACTTTAAATAGTAGGTAACAATTTGTAAATTCAATTAAATTTCAAATTTGATAGAATATGTAATAACTAGACAATGCAATTTCTGGGGAAAATGCGTGTGAAGGTGAAGAGGTTGAATAAATATTTGGGCATAGCTATAGTTTAAAGTTGGAACGGGTTGAATTAGTTGAAAAATGTAGAAATTAGAAGGGAAAAACGAAATTTTGGAGAATTTGGCGTGAATTTCAAAATTGAAAATTTTGTATTTTTGGTAAGTGGGAAGTTGTGGAATAGGTAGGCAAAAGATGAACAGTTGAAAATTGGACCGGGTTGAATCGGTTGAAAAATGTAGAAATTAGAGTTGAAAAACGAAATTTTGGAGAATTTGGCCTGACTTTCAAAATTGAAAATTTTGAATTTTTGGTAAGTGGGAAGTTGTGGAATAGGTAGGCAAAAGATGAACGGGTTGAATCGGTTGAAAAAGGTAGAAATTAGAAGTGAAAAAGGAAATTTTGTGTCATGCCTCGTCCACAGTTTTGTGATGTGTCATCGTTTCTGTGTCTGTGTGCTCGCCCCTCCTTTCCTGTGTGCCCTTGATTAGTGTAATCACACGCACCTGCCTCTCGTTACCTGTGTCGTATTTAAGTTCTGTTTGCGTGTCACTCGCCGTCGGAGCATTGCACAAGACGTGGACAATGCATGTCTCACTGTCACGCGGTTTGTTTGGTTCCGGTCTTTTGTTTCACGTTTTGGTCGGTTAGTCCTGTTAGTTTGTTGTTAAGCCACGTCAGTTTGCCGAGTCTGTCCTTTTGAGTTCCTGCAATAAACCCTGGTCCAAGCTGCACTTGGTCGCCCTGCTCCATTCCTCTCCGTTCGTGACAGAATGCTCCGGCCATCACAGCGACCAGCGCTTGGACCCTCCGCCATCAGCTCCCACTGCGACGCCCGATCCACGCCCATCGGCCGAGCAGGTACCAGCGCGATCGGCTCCGCTGTCGCCATCGGACTTCGCTGCCGCGACGCCGGACACGCGGCCGCCATCGGAGTGCCTCCCGGCGTCATCAGACTCGCGGTCGCCATCGGGCTCCACCCCTGCGTCGCAGGGCCCTTTGACGTCGCCCGACTCCAAGCCAGCTGCGCCGGACCCGCGATCGTCCATGGCCCCACCCCCACTGCTGCAGCGCGTGGTGACTCTTGCCGCTGCGTACAGCTCCGCCTTCCAATTGCCGCTGATTGCGGTCCGGACTTCAAACTGCCGCCGATTGCGGCTCTGACTTTCCGAGTTGCCGCCGTTTGCGGTTCTGTCCCTGAGTTGCCGCCGATTGCGGTTCTGTTTCCCCGAGTTGCCGCCGATTGCGGTTCTGTTTCCCCGAGTTGCCGCCGATTGCGGTTCTGTTTCCCCGAGTTGCCGCCGAGTGCGGTTCTGTTTCCCCTCGTCGCCGCCCGAGTGCGGTGCGGTTCGGTTCCCCTCGTCGCCGCCCGAGTGCGGTGCGGTTCGGTTCCCCTCGTCGCCGCCCGAGTGCGGTGCGGTTCGGTTCCCCAAGTCGCCGCCCGAGTGCGGTGCGGTTCGGTTCCCCAAGTCGCCGCCCGAGTGCGGTGCGATTCGGTTCCCCAAGTCGCCGCCCGAGTGCGGTGCGATTCGGTTCCCCAAGTCGCCGCCCGAGTGCGGTGCGATTCGGTTCCCCAAGTCGCCGCCCGAGTGCGGTGCGATTCGGTTCCCCAAGTCGCCGCCCGAGTGCGGTGCGATTCGGTTCCCCAAGTCGCCGCCCGAGTGCGGTGCGATTCGGTTCCCCAAGTCGCCGCCCGAGTGCGGTGCGATTCGGTTCCCCAAGTCGCCGCCCGAGTGCGGTTCTGTGCCCCAAGTCGCCGCCCGAGTGCGGTTGTTTCCCCAGTCGCCGCCGTGCGCGGTTCAAGCTATTCCGAAAACCAGTAGGGTTGTCTGGACTAGTGCGCTGCCCCCCCGCCCCCCCGCGTGCCGCCGTGGGGGGTTGGGTTTTTGGGACGTCGGGAGCCGTCCCTTGTGGGGGGGGTTCTGTCATGCCTCGTCCACAGTTTTGTGATGTCATCGTTTCTGTGTCTGTGTGCTCGCCCCTCCCTTCCTGTGTGCCCTTGATTTAGTGTAATCACACGCACCTGCCTCTCGTTACCTGTGTCGTATTTAAGTTCTGTTTGCGTGTCACTCGCCGTCGGAGCATTGCACGAGACGTGGACAATGCATGTCTCACTGTCACGCGGTTTGTTTGGTTCCTGTCTTTTGTTTCACGTTTTGGTCGGTTAGTCCTGTTAGTTTGTTGTTAAGCCACGTCAGTTTGCCGAGTCTGTCCTTTTGAGTTCCTGCAATAAACCCTGGTCCAAGCTGCACTTGGTCGCCCTGCTCCATTCCTCTCCGTTCGTGACATTTTGTGAACTTTTGCGCAAATTTTAAACGTGAAAACGTGAAATTTTTTAACTTGGCAATTTTGGGAATGTTGAAAATCTTCCCCAATGTTATCTGAATGTGCTGAATGATGTGAATTTCGAACTGGAATGATGTAAATGTGAAATGATGAATGTGCCTTTAAGAATGAATGGGGAAAAATTTGCCTTAAATTAGCGAATTTTGCGAAAACGGAAAGTTTTTGGAATGAGAAAAATGCAAGCGTGAATATTTAGAATACGTCAAAAGTGGAATGGAGTGAATCGGATGAATTACATGGAAGGAATAACGCGTCAAAAAAGTGAGGAGAATAAAATATAATAATAAAGTAAATGGTGTAGAATAACGGAAGAGGATTAGGGCCAGTGAAGAAAAAAAAACGAGGGGTGACAGGATTCTGACTTTTTTTCTCAGAATTTAAAGTCAGAATTCTGAGAATAAAGTCAGAATTCCGACTTCAAAGTCAGAATTCTGAAGTCAGAATTCTGAGAATAAAGTCAGAATTCTGACTTTAACTGACTTTATTCTCAGAATTCTGACTTTAAAGTTCTCTGACTTTATTCTCAGAATTCTGACTTTATTCTAAAAAAAGTCAGAATCCTGTCACCCCTCGTTTTTTTTTTTCTTCACTGGCCCTAATCCTCTTCCGTAAATTTGATACTTACACTTGAAAAGATATAGTTTTTGGCACAGGGGCAGGAATTTTACTGAAAGTCGCCAGTTTCCCACTAGATTGGTCAAACTGCAATGAATTGTGGGTAATATACAGTCATCCCACTTTGCGCTTCACCTTTAGTGGCTTCACTATATCGTGGGATTTTATAAGAAATCAATGGGAAAAAAATTGCAGGAGGCGAGAATATTCGACCATAAGTGACAGGAGAACAGCGTTTAAATACCTGCTCTGATGAGTGGGTAATGAGGGATAGGTTGCGGCGATGAGCGCTGATAACTGCGAGCAATGTGCGTCACTGTGGACATGACTGAGGACAAGTGCACGAGGCACGGCAGCCGGCCACGCGTCAGGGAAAAGCACCGACCGGGGGAGTCGTGGCAATATTATGTGTTTGTTGTTTTATTTACTGTAAAAGTACAATACATGCCCAGAACAGTGTGGGAATGGTTATGAAGGGAATGGGAAAGGTTTATGGCGTGTAGAAGTATCGGGGAGGGTTTATAAATATAGTGTATAAATACATACATAAATACACCAATTCTATTTTGCGGATTTTTGATTATCGCGGGTGGTTCTAGAACAGGGGTCACCAACCTTTCTTAAACCGAGAGCTACTTCCTGGGTTCCAGTTTGAAACACACTTCTGAAATAGCCTATTTGCTCAATTTGGCTTTCACTATGTTATTATTGTCATTTCCAGTTCACATGTAAGTGTGATTTTAACAAGAATAGCAAAAATACAGTCAATCCTTGGTTTTTGACCACAATCTGTTCCAGAAGGCGGTTCGAGAAGCGAATCGGTCGAATTCCGAATCTATTTTTCCCATTACAAATAATGGAACATTTTTTAATCCGTTTCAAGACAAAAAAAACCCCGCCTTTTTGAAGCATTTTTTCATTTGCGCATATTTGTCCGATCGCGCAACTGCAGCGCACCGCCGAACGCGCAACCGTAGCGCGTCGCCCACCGCGCAACTGCACCGCGCTGGTCGCATTATTGTGACAGAGCCGTCGCTGAAATTTAGAAAATATTTTTAAAGTGCTGATGTACTTTCCAAAATTTAAGTGGACCTCAGTGCGCAGGGAGCTTAATTTTGTCCGATCACGCAACTGCAGCACACCGCCGAACGCGCAACAGTAGCGCGTCGTTGACCGCGCAACTGCACCGTGCTGGTCGCATTATTGTGACAAAACCGTCGCTAAAATTTAGAAAATATTTTTAAAGTCCTGATGTACTTTCCAAAATGTAAGTGGACCTCAGTGCGCAGGGAGCTTAATTTGGTCCGATTGCGCAACCGCAGCGCGCGGGGCGCTCACTGTCGCATTGCTTTAAGAGCGTCTTTGTGTTTTAGGATGGCTTTACTGCTCCCACTTGCTTTCTTTAGAGCAGGGGTGTCCAAACTTTTTGCAAGGAGGGCCAGATTTGATAAAGTGAAGAGGCCCGGGGGCCAATAGTTTTTTCGGACATTTTTTAACTACAAAAATGTCATGCAAATACACACTGTTATAAAACAAATTTCATTGTCACAATTGTCTTTATTTTTCAAATGACAAAATAACCAAATATGAGTCACTCAGGCAGATGTGAACAACTCTAAAAACACAAATTCTGCCTTTCATTCATATCTGAAGAGTCAGATAACATTGAACAAACTGTATGAAATACCTTAAATTTACATGAGTTTAAAATTACTTTTGCCTCATGAACATTTTAAACGGGAGTTATAAGTAATGCAAAGTTGTCTGTTATTATTAAAACTTAAAACTAGTGAATTTTGCTCTTGTCATTTACATTATCTTTCAGAAAATAATAGTTTGTGTCAGGTCTACAGGTCCATAACATCAACAGTCTTAACATGGCCACTTCATAGCTTGCTTTAGTAATATTTATTTTTGACTCACAGTCCCGTGTGAAGAATCGCTGTTGTGATGCCAGTTCAGCTTGGAGCTGCTTCACTTTATCAGCGCGGTCACTCCCTGTTAGCTGGTCGTTTGTGTTCGCATGTTTAGTCTGATAGTGTCTCTTTAAGTTGAAATCCTTAAACAAGGCAACAAACTAACCTTTAGGACAATGTAGTATTGCTCCAAATGTTCGTTTAATTTCTTTTAGAGGTCCGTTTGCGCGTGTTAGCACGATCGCGAATTAGCATATTTCCGCTAACTCGTTAGCCTGCCCAGTACTTCTTCTTTGCTGCGGGCCAATAAAAACTGGACCGCGGGCCAACTGCGGCCCGCGGGCCGTAGTTTGGACACCCCTGCTTTAGAGGCATGATTTGAGGTTAATACAATCCTCAAAGTAACGAAAATACAATAACAACGGAGTCAGTCCGCATCCGGGCCGTGCGGTCGGGTTTTCTCGGGTCCTCCCGGCTCATCTCGCGAGGTTCGACCTCCGAATTTTGTTCGACAACCGAAGCAAAAAACATCTCGAATTTTTGGTTCGAATTCCGATTTGTTCGAGAACCAGGACGTTCGAAAACCGAGGTTTGACTGTAAAATAAATAGATGCAGCTCACTGACAAGTGCTGCTATTTGAGCTAATTTTAGAACAGTCCTGCGGGCGACTCATGCGGTCCTCACGGGCGACCTGGTGCCCACGGACATCGTGTAGGTGACCCCTGTTCTAGAATGTATCTCCCGCCATAAACGAGGGATCACTGTACTTTAGCTGAGGGGCCATCAATGCGGAGTCAGCCGGTGTGGCACAAGGACTTAAAAGTACGGGGCGATGGTGCACTTTAAATTAGACACCCTACGCACTTGCACCCTCAACTGGAAAGCACAATTGAGGGGCGCAAGAGTGGATTTTGCAATGTTTTTTTTAAATGCTTCGTATCAACAATTGTAAGTCTTGTAAGAATGAAGCAGTTGAATGTTTAACCCAGTGGTTCTTAACCTGGGTTCGATCGAACCCTTAGGGTTCGGTGAGTCAGTCTCAGGGGTTCGGCAGAGCCTCTTCTGCAGAGGACCGAACACACCTGATTTATCGTGTAAATTCGTGATGATGCATATCTGAACTGGCCTCGCAAAGGCAACAGCAGAAGTCATGCTGATTTGCAGGTATGTAGTATTTTTTTTAGTTCATGCATTGTGTTGGTTTTGTTCTTTGAACAATGGGATTTTCATGCACAGCTCATTTTGTGCACCAGTGAAAACACTGATGTCTTGAATTTGAATAAAATAGAAAAGTATTTTTCACCAAAGAGGGGTTCGGTGAATGCGCATATGAAACTGGTGGGGTTCGGTACTGCCAACAAGGTTAAGAACCACTGGTTTAGCCTAATCATTCTGTAGTATGTTTTTGTTTTCTAAATGAGATTATCTTTTTGCTCGGTTTATTCCTTTTGCATTGACTCGACCCTCCATCCATCCATCCATCTTCTTCCGCTTATCCGGGGTCGGGTCGCGGGGGCAGCAGCTTCAGGAGGGACTCCCAGACTTCCCTCTCCCCAGCCACTTCATCTAGCTCATCCCGGGGGAACCCAAGGCGTTCCCAGGCCAGCCGAGAGACATAGTCTCTCCAGCGCGTCCTGGGTCGTCCCCGGGGTCTCCTACCGGTGGGACATGCCCGGAACACCTCCCCAGGGAGGCGTCCAGGAGGCATCCTGATGAGATGCCCGAGCCACCTCATCTGGCTCCTCTCAACGTGGAGGAGTAGCGACTCTACTCCGAGTCTCTCCCGGATGACCGAACTTCTCACCCTATCTCTAAGGGAGAGCCCGGACATCCTGCGGAGAAAACTCATTTCGGCCGCTTGTATCCGGGATCTCGTTCTTTCGGTCACGACCCATAGCTCGTGACCATAGGTGAGGGTAGGAGCGTAAATCGACCGGTAAATTGAGAGCTTTGCCTTTTGGCTCAGCTCTCTCTTTACCACGACGGACCGGTACAGAGTCCGCATTACTGCCGAAGCTGCACCGATCCGCCTGTCGATCTCGCGCTCCATCCTCCCCTCACTCGTGAACAAGACCCCAAGATACTTAAACTCCTCCACTTGGGGCAGGATCTCATCCCCGATCCGGAGAGGGCATTCCACCCTTTTCCGATCGAGGACCATGGACTCGGATTTGGAGGTGCTGACCCTCATCCCGACCGCTTCACACTCGGCTGCGAACCGCTCCAGTGAGAGCTGGAGATCACGGCCTGAAGAAGCCAACAGCACAACGTCGTCTGCAAAAAGCAGAGACGCGATGCTGAGGTCCCCAAACCGGACACCCTCAACGCCTCGGCTGCACCTAGAAATTCTGTCCATAAAAATTATGAACAGAATCGGTGACAAAGGGCAGCCTTGGCGGAGTCCAACCCTCACCGGGAACGAATCCGACTTACTGCCGGAAATGCGGACCAAACTCTGGCAACGGTGATACAGGGACCGAACCGCCCTTATCAGTTGGCTCGGTACCCCGTACTCCCGAAGCACCCCCCACAGAACCTCCCGAGGGACACGGTCGAACGCCTTCTCCAAGTCCACAAAACACATGTGGACTGGTTGGGCGAACTCCCATGCACCCTCGAGGATCCTGTTGAGGGTGAAGAGCTGGTCCACTGTTCCACGGCCAGGACGAAAGCCACACTGTTCCTCCTGAATCCGAGGTTCGACCTCCCGACGGACCCTCCTCTCCAGCACCCCTGAATAGACCTTACCAGGGAGGCTGAGGAGTGTAATTCCCCTGTAATTGGAACACACCCTCCGGTCCCCCTTCTTAAAGAGGGGAACCACCACCCCAGTCTGCCAATCCAGAGGCACTGTCCCCGATGTCCACGCGATGCTGTAGAGACGTGTCAGCCATGACAGCCCCACAACATCCAGAGCCCTTAAGAAATCCGGGCGGATCTCATCCACCCCCGGGGCCTTGCCACCGAGGAGTTTTTTAACTACCTCAGTGACTTCAACCCCAGAGATTGGAGAGTCCGCCTCAGAGTCCCCAGGCCCTGCTTCCACAATGGAAGGCGTGTCGGTGGAATTGAGGAGGTCTTCGAAGTATTCTCCCCACCGACACACGACGTCCCGAGTCGAGGTCAGCAGCACGCCATCTCCACTGTAAACAGTGTTGACGTTGCACTGCTTTCCCCTCCTGAGACGCCGGATGGTGGACCAGAATTTCCTCGAAGCCGTCCGGAAGTCATTCTCCATGGCCTCGCCAAACTCCTCCCACGCCCGGGTTTTTGCCTCAGCAACCGCCGAAGCCGCGTTCCGCTTGGCCACCCGGTACCTGTCAGCTGCCTCCGGAGTCCCGCAGGCCAAAACGGCCCGATAGGACTCCTTCTTCAGCTTGACGGCATCCCTTACCGCCGGTGTCCACCAGCGGGTTCGGGGATTGCCGCCACGACAGGCACCAATGACCTTACGACCCTAACAATTAATAACCTGCCTTCTGAATAAGATGGTCGGGAGAGCGAGCTCTGTCCTGGGCTGTCCCCTGGACTCCATTGAGGTTGTGGGTGAGAGGAGGACGTTAATTAAGCTGAAATCCATCATGGACAACACCTCTCACCCCCTCCATGACATTGTGCGGTCCCTGAGCAGCTCCTTTAGAGGCAGACTATTACACCCATGGTGTAGGAAGGAACGATTCCGCCGGTCCTTCATTCCCTCTGCTGTCAGACTCTACAACATGCGTGGCACCTGATATAATTGTGTTTCATCTCTACTAGCAGCACTTGTCTTTGTCCTTGTCTGTTATTTATCCTTTTTTTGAAATTTTGGCACTTGTATTCTTGCACTCGTATGCGCTGCTGTGACAAGTAAATTTCCCCGCTGTGGAATGAATAAACTTCTATCATCATCATCATCATCATTCTTTATAGTCAACTCGCCACTCAATTTGAATTACCGCATATTTGTGCACAGCACTAATACAGACACACCACACAAACACACTCACTTATGCGCTACTGTCATTTTTTAAATAAGTTTCAAATAAATAGAAGAAATATCTAACTACGAGTAATGTTCAGGATAGCATGCAGCCCAAATAAAGTTTAAATGTTCAAAGAACGTAGAATGTAATTGCTTATGTGTTTGCAAGTATCTTCCTCACGACATACTCATTTCAGACACACGAATCCCATTTACTGTTTTTCTCCCTCTGCACTCGACTGAGATGGTGCAATAGAATTTCTCCTTACAATACCAAAACATCTGGCAGCCATTACTTTGTCCACTAAACTCCCCGCCCCCACCCTTTGCTTCCTTACCCGCCTTTTGTGGCGGCCTTTTCTTCATATAGGGGTGCCATTTCCACCCGTATGTGTTATTTTAAGTTTCTTTTCTTTCAGGTTTAAACTATATTTATTTCATTAAAGCAATAATAAAGTGAAGGAACACAACCAAATGGCATTCCAAACGTAAATTAGAAATGATCAATCAGGCCAAAAAATCCGAAAAAAAAAAGGGTTTATAAGGAGAAATGACAAAACAAAGCAAAATAAAAACAAAACAAAACATGTTCCAGATGACACCAAAGTATTGTAGCTCTTCAGCCGAAAGCATGAGATTGTTTCTTCTTCCTCTGCCTTTTGGTCTTCCTCTAAGTTGCCACTGATGTTGCCGCCTCTGCTCCTTGGCTTCCTTTCGAACTAGTGAACCAAAATTAAACTTGATGTACATTTAAAATAAAAAAAATTGAAGTATGACTCGTGTATTAGTGTGGAACTAGTGGAGAACAGGGACATCACAGAGATTTTAGTGGTGGGCGTAGCCCCCATGAGATGAAGGATGTGAACAAATGTAGCGTGCTAACACAAAATTTCACAAATGGTTATGCCATGGTAGAAGTGGAACTTTCAGTAAAAACAAATGTTGCACAGACGGTTCATTTATTATGGACCACTGTGGCCCCCATTAGGGGGGGCCTGCGGCCCCTGGCCCCCTGCGGACCCCATTGGGGGGGCCTGTGCCCCCCCGGGAGGCCTTTGGCACCCCCAGTGGGGCATGCGGCCCCCAAACCCCGGCTACTTTTCAGTGTTTTTTTTCATTTGCCGTTCTCATCCCTGCAAACTGCTTTGATTTCTTAGTGGGTTTAGCTAGTACAGTGGAGCCTTGGTTTTCGAACGTCCCAGTTCTCGAACGAATCGGTATTCAAACAAAGAATTTGAGATTTTTTTGCTTCGGATGTCGGACGAAATTTCGGTTCTCGAACCTCGGGAGATGAGCCGAGAGGACCTGCATGCCAACTGACTCCGTTCATTATTACATTCTTAATAGAAGGCAGAAAGAAGTTACACTTGACAGGTTCTTTGCAAAAAGGAAAGAACACCCAGTGGAAGAGTCTTCCCAACTAAAGAGATTTGCGAGAGAGACAACACCTACAGACGAGTTTCCCGATGTTTTTATGGGAGTGGACCAATAAACTTTTTTTTTATTGGTGAAAATACGTACTGTACATAAGAAAATGTTTTTGCTGTTTTTGCTCCACACGAACTTTGATACAGTACGTATACTGTATGTTATCTTTCATGAGAATTTCTGCACTTTTTTTTGTTTTTTTTAAATTAAGAAAGAAAAGGTTTTTGCTGTTTTTGCTGCACACGAACTTTGATACAGTACGTATACTGTATGTTATCTTTCATTAGTATTTCTGCAGTTCTTTTTGTTTTGTTTTTGAAATTAAGGAAACGTTTTTGCTGTTTTCTTTCACATGATCTTTGAAATGTTGTCTTTCATTGGTAAAAATAAAAAAAAATGTTTTGATGTGCTTTTTTTCCCCTCACAATTTAAAAATATATTTTTTACTATTAGAGTGAAACACACAAGCGAGTTGCTACAGATACGGCAATACATTCCCCAGCCTAGCCTACTCTATTAATTCAGTTTATTATTTATATTATTTATTTATACATTACCTACTCACTTATTTATGCAGTTTATGGTGTAAAATAATGACAAAAAGCTTTAAAAAAGCATTTTTTTGCTTGGAACGGATTGAATTATTTTCCATTATTTGTAATGGGAAAACATGATTCGATATATATATATATATACCGTAATTTTCGGACTATAAGTCGCACCGGAGTATAAGTCGCACCAGCCATAAAATGCCCAAAAAACTGAAAAAAAACATATATAAGTCGCTCCGGAGTATAAGTCGCATTTTGGGGGGCAATTTATTCGACAAAATCCAACACCAAGAACAGTCATGAACGAGCAACAACAGGCTAAACGATAGGTATGCTAACGTGACATAAACACAAACTAAGAGCTGAGAACGGCCCTGACGTAAAATTCAGAGTTATTAAAATAACTATTACATAAATAACACGTTAATAAAACCATCTGTGTCACTCCAATTCATTAAATCCATCGATCGTCCTTTGTCAACAATGCGTGCGCGCCGCTGACGGCTCTTGCACTTCAAAATATTCCACAGGCCCATATAACGATATATAAATTATATATCAAATAACTATTATATAAGCAATAATGTTATCAAACCATCTGTGCACTCTAAATCATTAAATCCATCGATCAAATTCCTCGTCCTTTGTCAACAATGCCGCGCGTGCGTGCGCCCTGACGTCAGCCTCGTCGTTATTCCACAGATCTACTATATAACTATATTGTAGCGTTAACAAAGTTCAAGGAAAGACGTGGGTTTGGTAAACGGCTCTTTATTTAACAAAACAAACTTCCAGGCGTGTGGCGGCGTGGACTTCCAGCCACGGAAATGGAAGAGAGCTCCATAGACGATAGGTATGCTAACGTGACATAAACACAAACTAAGAGCTGAGAACGGCCCTGACGTAAAATTCAGAGTTATTCAAAAAACTATTACATAAATAACACGTTAATAAAACCATCTGTGTCACTCCAATTCATTAAATCCATCAATCGTCCTTTGTCAACAATGCGTGCGCGCCGCTGACGGCTCTTGCACTTCAAAATATTCCACAGGCCCATATAACGATATATAAATTATATATCAAATAAGCAATAAGCATATAAGCAATAATGTTATCAAACCATCTGTGCACTCTAAATCATTAAATCCATTGATCAAATTCCTCGTCCTTTGTCAACAACGCCGCGCGTGCGTGCGCCCTGACGTCAGCCTCGTCGTTATTCCACAGATCTACTATATAACTATATTGTAGCGTTAACAAAGTTCAAGGAAAGACGTGGGTTTGGTAAACGGCTCTTTATTTAACAAAACAAACTTCCAGGCGTGTGGCGGCGTGGACTTCCAGCCACGGAAATGGAAGAGAGCTCCATAGAATAGGACCGGGCGTGCGTAAAAGCCATGACCGAGCCCCATCCACCGTCCCCGGACAGCCACCCGGCCGAGCGCCGGCCCTCGACTTCCATCCACGGAGGTGAAAGGCAGCTCGGTAGAGTAGGACCGGGCGTGCGTAAAAGCATTGTCCGAGCCCCATCCACCGTCCCTGGACAGCCACCCGGCCGAGCGCCGGCCCCCGACTTCAATCCACGGAAGTGAAAGAGCGCTCCGTCGAGTCAATCTTTGTCCTTTATGTAAACAACGCCGCGTCGCGCTGCTGACGTCGCGCTGCTGTCGTCGCGCTGCTGACCGCGACGTCGCGCTGCTGACGTCACTTGAAATTCAAATTACAGTAATCCCTTGCTACATTGCGGTTCGTTTATCGCGGTTTCACTTTTGTTATTTTTATTATTTTTTTTTTTGAAAATCTTTGAAAGAATACACATATAAGTCGCTCCTGAGTATAAGTCGCCCCCCCACCCAAACTATGAAAAAAACCGCGACTTATAGTCCGAAAATTACGGTATATATATATATATATATATACCGTATTTTTAGCACCATAAGGCGCACTGGATTATAGGGTGCACCCTCATAGAATTTTTTATTTTAGAAATTATTTCATATGTAGGGCGCACCGGATTAAAAGGCACATAAAATAGAAGCTATACTGCAACACACTGAGGTTGACGAGGATTGCGGTATGCATCCACTCGCCAATAACCAATGAGCCCTCTGTAAACAATCGCGTTTCTCAAACTATCTCCTACAAAATGATCAAAACTGACTAAAGTTCGATCTAACACATTGGTACTGCTTACTTATGTTTCCCTTCCATATCGATCCATAAATGTACTCGAAACATTAACGGAGCAGCCTATTTTGAAATGAAATAGCCTTGTGCGTATAGCAGCTATCATTATAGCATTACCGTTTTTTTCCATGTATAATGCGCCCCCATGTATAATACGCACCCTAAAAATGGCATGTCAATGCTGGAAAAAAGCCTGTACCCATGTATAATACGCACCCAAATTTTGACTTTTTTTTTTTTTTTTTTAAGTCCCAATGATCGTCACACACGCATCTGGGTGTGGTGAAATTTGTCCTCTGCATTTAACCCATCCCCGTGTGATTTTGATCCATCCCCTGGGGGAGAGGGGAGCAGTGAGCAGCAGTGAGCAGCAGCGGCGCCGCGCTCGGGAATCATTTGGTGATCTAACCCCCCAATTCCAACCCTTAATGCTGAGTGCCAAGCAGGGAGGCAATGGGTCCCATTTTTATAGTCTTTGGTATGGTCTTAACTAGGCTGGATGTATTTTTTTTGTTGGCGTTGATTTCTCCGACTGCCCATAAAGGCACCACCGCGATCAGTTAGGTTAAAATGAAAAGAGAGGAAAGTGACGTGCGGACATGTGAAAAAGGCGGCTCTGTATGGGAGAGAAGTTGAAGAGGAATAAAAACACCCTTGGAAACCAAAACTTGCCACTCGTCGTGACTCGGAGCCGCAACAAATGTTTCGGATTTGTGTAGGGTACATTGTGACAGCAAACGAGCAGGTGATCGAGCAAGCGTCTGATACGAGAGCATTGCGTTCGTATGGAGCGTGTTTGAAGTGAACAGCAGAGACGAAAGGAACAAGGCAAAGTGTTGTGAAATAAAATATTACCTGTAATACGTATTTTGTTATTTGCTGATTGTATGTATTAAACTATCACATTCATTGTCAGTCAAGAAGAGAAGAGGACTATTCGCATCGGATCCATAGTGCGCATGCGCAGTGATACTGCCTCCGTATGACGTCCAGTCCGCGATGGAGATTA
Source organism: Syngnathus acus (assembly GCF_901709675.1). Taxonomy (NCBI): domain Eukaryota; kingdom Metazoa; phylum Chordata; class Actinopteri; order Syngnathiformes; family Syngnathidae; genus Syngnathus; species Syngnathus acus. Next base: position 15,655,309 of record NC_051087.1, on the reverse strand, counting down.
AAAAACAAACAATATTTGACAGTAACACAGGTTTCTGTTCCTGTCTTTGGTAATGTCCCCCTGTCTTTTTGTTCCACGTCTTTGTCGGTCAGTCCTGTTGTTGGTTTTGTTAGAGAGTTATGTTAGTTTACCAAGTCTGTGTTTTGAGTTCCTCCAATGAACCCTGGTTCAAGCTGCACTTGGTCGCCCTCTTCCTTTCCACACTCCATCCGTGACAAGATTTTCTTCAAAAATTGTTGTACCATGATTTTCTTCAAAAAAAAAAAAAAAAAAAAAAAAAAAAAAAACATTTTTTAAATTGTACCCATGTATAATGCGCACCCCGGATTTTAGGACAATAAATTAGTTAAATTTTGCGCATTATACATGGGAAAAAACGGTAGCCACCCGCAAACTCCCATGAGTCTCAGCTCGCAGACTCCCATGAGCCTCAGCAAAGTGTCGTGGCAGCCTCCGGTAAACAATCACGTTTCTCAAACTCTCTCCCATAAAAGTGATCGGAATCGTCTAAAGCAGGGGTCACCAACCTTTCTTAAACCGAGAGCTACTTTCTGGGTACTGATTAAGGCAAAGGGCTACCAGTGTCACACACACTTCTGAAATAGCCAATTTGCTCAATTTGGATTTCACTATGTGTTATTATTGTCATTTCCAGTTCACATGTAAGAGTGATTTTAACAAGAATAGCAAAAATACAGTCAGACCTTGGTTTTTGACCACAATCCGTTCCAGAAGGCGGTTCAAGAAGCGAATCGGTTGAATTACGAATCTATTTTTCCCATTACAAATAATGGAATTTTTTTTAATCCGTTTCAAGACAAAAAAACGCCCGCCTTTTTAAAGCATTTTTTTCATTTGCGCATATTTGTCCGCTCGCGCAACTGCAGCGCACCGCCGAACGCGCAACCGTAGCGCGTCGCCCACCGCGCAACTGCACCGCGCAACTGCACCGCGCAACTGCACCGCGCTGGTCGCATTATTGTGACAGAGCTGTCGCTGAAATTTAGAAAATATTTTTAAAGTCCTGATGTACTTTCCAAAATTTAAGTGGACCTAAGTGCGCATGTTTGGTGTGTCTCCCAGGTGGCTTGTGGCAAACTTTAAACGAGACTTTTTATGGATATCTTTGAGAAATGGCTTTCTTCTTGCCACTCTTCCATAAAGGCCGGATTTGTGCAGTGCACGACTGATTGTCGTCCTATGGACAGACTCTCCCACCTCAGCTGTAGTTATCTGCAGTTCATCCAGAGTGATCATGGGCCTCTTGGCTGCATCTCTGATCAGTCTTCTCCTTGTTTGAGATGAAAGTTTGGAGGGACGGCCGGGTCTTGGTAGATTTGCAGTGGTCTGATACTCCTTCCATTTCAATATAATTGCTCGCACAGTGCTCCTTGAGATGTTTAAAGCTTGGGAAATCTTTTTGTATCCAAGTCCGGCTTTAAACTTCTCCACAACAGTATCTCGGACCTGCCTGGTGTGTTCCTTTGTCTTCATGGTTCTCTCTGCGCTTTAAACAGAACCCTGAGACTATCAAAGAGCAGGTGCATTTATACGGAGACTTGATTACACACAGGTGCATTCTATTTATCATCATCAGTCATTTAGGACAACATTGGATCATTCAAAGATCCTCACTGAACTTCTGGAGTGAGTTTGCTGCACTGAAAGTAAAGGGGCCGAATAATATTGCACGCCCCACTTTTCAGTTTTTTATTTGTTAAAAAAGTTTAAATTATCCAATAAATTTCGTTCCACTTCACGATTGTGTCCCACTTGTTGTTGATTCTTGGCAAAAAATTAAAATTTTATATCTTTATGTTTTGAAGCCTGAAATGTGGCGAAAATGTTGAAAGGTTCAAGGGGGCCGAATACTTTCGCAAGGCACTGTATATATATATATATATATCCTGTATATCTTGTTATATATATATATATATACACATATATATATATATATATATGCGAGCGATGCCCGGCGAGGCTTCCAGAGCCATATATGTGTGAGTCGGCTTACATTCGGGGTCTCGACATTATACCCATTCACTTGTGCGCAGCGGTAAGTTAGAGGTTGCTGGTATCGACTGAGTATGTTGCTGTGATCGTGTGCGTCTTTGATACAAAGTGATATACATTTCATTGTTACTACTGTCCACTGTTGTGCCGTTTGTCCGATCACGATTTGCTTCGTGTGCGCGCCGTTTGATTGACAGCTTCTGTACGCTCCTTTAAGTTTGCCTCGCATCATACGAGTAGCCGTTACGCAGCAGCACGGCGACTAACCAGAGGCGTAGCCAAGCCGGGGCGAGCCGGGGCGGCGCCCCGGTTAGGACTCCCTGCGCCCCGGTTGGAAAAAAAAAAAAAAAAATCGAGCTTTTTCGATTCTTCATTTTCATGCCGTTTTTTTCTTTCGGTCTTGCGCGAATGTGCTTGCGCTATTCTATGTGCGCGATGTTATCCATTCACCGTTTGCCTCCCGGACCCGGATGTTGTTTTAGCGATCAGCGAACGGCGTGGGTGATGTTCGATTTTTTTTTCCTGTGGGCGCGCGCCCCTACTGGAAAAATTCCTGGCTACGCCTCTGCGACTAACGGTCGCCAATAAAAGGAATTTTGTTGTCTCGATGACTTATGTTTGGTGTGTTGCCGAGAGTATTTCATTTATGGTTATTTAGTATAGCGGAACCGTTACGCACAGTAGTATAGTATTCATCCTCATATCAGTGAAACGCCTCTGTCTCTTCTAGGCAAACAATGTTATGTAGCATTTTTTGTACAGTATGTATATATACAAACACACATACAGACATTCTGTATATTGTCATATCATCTCAAAGAGCCATTCAAATTCTGATCTTTTTGCAACATTTACAATTGACAAGTTTTTTGGTATGATGTTGTAGGGTTATTTAGCATCATATGGTCTAAAATAAAATCGACATGCTACTGTCCTTACACTTATATCACGTTGCTTCTGCTGACAGGCTTTTTGAGTCAAATGTAAAACACAATTCTTTTATAATGCATTCCTTTTAAATTTGTTCATTAGAGATGACCAGCAACCCTAGATTGGATTTTGTTTCAACCATCCCATTCATAAATGAGCCACTGAACTGATGTATTGCTTTTGCACACAGTTAACTTAAGACAGAACCTGGAGTTCAGATTAGATAATTGACAATGTACTCGTGAGAGCAAAAAATACTGTCACTCTAAGTGGCATGATTAGTCTCAGATGCTAAATCGCATTGGGATCCTGATAATTCCTGGGTTAACTTCAATCCTGCATCCCATATCTGTCCCTTACAGATAGATAGATAGATAGATAGATAGATAGATAGATAGATAGATAGATAGATAGATAGATAGATAGATAGATAGATAGATAGATAGATAGATAGATAGATAGATAGATAGATAGATAGATAGATAGATAGATGTCATGCATCCATACAGCTTCTACCGCTTATCTGGGGTCGGGTCGCAGGGGCAGCAGCTTTAAGAGGGACGCCCAGACTTCCCTCTCCCCATTCACTTCGTCCAGCTCATCTAATGGGATGCCCAAGCCACTTTAACTGGCTCCTCTCAATGTAGAGGAGCAGTGGCTCGACTCCGAGTCCCTCACGGATGACGGAGCTTCTCACATTATCCCTAAGGAAGACTCCGGAAACCCTGGGGAGGAAACTGATCTAGGCCGCTTGTATCCGGGATCTTGTTCTTTCGGTCACGACCCATAGCTTGTGACCATAGATGAGGGTAGGAGCGTAGAGTGACCGGTAAATCCAGAGTTTTGCCTTTCGGCTCAGCTTCCTCTTCATCACAATGGACTGGTACAGAGTCCGCATCACAGCAGATGCTACACCGACCCGCCTGTCAATCTCATGCTCCATCCTACCCTTGCTCTTGAACAACACCCCAAGATAATTGAACTCCTCCACTTGGGGCAGGATCTCATCCGGAGAGGGCATTCCACCCTTTTCTGACTGTCCCAGGTTTGGTGGGGTGTTGATTTTCATTCCGACCGTTTTGCATTCGGCTGCAAACCGCTCCAGTGAGAGCCGGAGATCACTGTTTGAAGAATCCAAGAGCACCACATCATCTGCAAAAGTAGAGATGTGATGCTGAGGTCACTAAACCGGACACTCTCAACGCCTCAGCAGCGCCTAGAAATTCTGTCCATAAAAATTATTAACAGAATCGGTGAAAAAAGGCAGCCTTGGATTGTCCAAACGAATCCAACGTACTACCGAAAATGCAGACCAAACTCTGACATCGGTGATATAGGGACCGAACCGCCCTTATCAGTGGGTTTGGCACCTCATACTCCCGAAGCACCCTCAACAGAACTCCCCGAGAGACAGGGTTGAATACCTTCTCTAGGTCCACAAAACACGTGGACTGGTTGAGCGAACTCCCATGCACCCTCGAGGATGCTGCGGGGAAAATCAACGGTTTGTATGTGATCGTTGAAGATCATCCCGGAAATTGCCGAAGCGACTGTGACGTAGATTATAGGAGGCCGAGCGTTGCAGAGTTACTTAGCCCATGTAAGCATAATGGCGGATACAGAAGTGGAAGCGATGTCGTCTGACGAATCTCCCTCAGATTATGATTCTTCACCTTCTGGCGAAAATGAAGAGTATGATTTCTTTCTTGGGGTACAAGGCTACCAATTTGAACCAGTAAGAAGTACCCCAGCGACTGAAGCATCGCAAAACGAAGGCGTGGAAGGTGCAGCCGTATCGGGAGAAAATCAAACCGAAGTTCTTTACTGACATGACTTGAAAAATGCCGAATTTGTTTGAAGGAAAAAAATGCAATGATATTTGTCCAGAAGTAAAATGCTCTGTAAATGTCACGTTGGAAAGCCTTTTCAATGGCTATATACTGATATTGTTTTGGGTGTCCAATTTAATAAATTCTAGGAAAGTTGCAAATAAAATTTCTTTTAATCATATATTCGGCAACATATTTTTTTATAGGGTAGAAAACAGTAGGAAAATTAATTTTTAGGACTGGGAAAACCCATGAACGATTATTACTTTGGTGTGCTAATTCTTATTTTCCCTTTGCACACAGTATGTTACTACCGAAGTTACACCTATAGTTATACCTGTAGCCTATCGCCTAAACTTTTTTATTTTTCAAATAACATAAAGGTAACATTTTCATAGCCCAAGAATCTCCCTTTTGGCAATTGCACGGCTCTGTCTTGGCACTTTCCGGGGGGGGTGGGGGTGAACTTGGGGGGGCTCCGTTGTCTCTTCTTCCCCATGGCAACCAATTGTTCTTCTGTGGGCACAGGTTGGACTGTAGGGACTATGTCTGGCTTGAGAAGTTCCTTAGTTTTGAAGCTAAGATGCTCTATCATTGACCCCTGATAACATTCCGGAGTTAAATGAGCTCCACAAATGACAGCTTGAGAGTCTGGTGGTGGGGTCTTAAAATCGGCTCGTTTTGTTTGGACAAAACGAACCTATTGTCGTTGTATAGATTCCGTTGCAGGGAAACGATGTAAACCAGGGGTCCCCAAACATTTTCCTGTGAGGGCCACATAACTTTTCCCTTCTCTGATGGGGGGCCGGTGTCAGTTTGTAACAGAAAAAGTGTGACGATCGTAGGGGAGCTTAAAAAATTTATTGTTTTCCAGAAAGCCACATATAACCAAATAACGGTTATTTAATAACCCTTTCCAGGTTCTTTACAGAAAAAAAGTCAGGAAACAAATAATAACACTATTAATGAAATAAATAATAACTAAATAACCCTCTCTGAGTTCTTCACAGAAAAAACAGGAAATAAATAATAACTAAATAACTCTCTCTGGGTTCCTCATAGAAAAAAAAGCCATGGAACATTAACTTTCTGTTGTGCCATGCACAATCTTAACAGATAAAAGTTCAGCTCAGTTGTCAGAGCAGAATCTCTCTGACACATATGAGCAGTCTCTTAAAGTTCTTGTGTTCCTTCCTTATAATCCTTTTGTAGGTTCCAGTAGGCTTGTAGACACCGCTGTCTTTTTTGTTAAAGTTTGCTAGTGCGTCATAGTCTGGAGTAAAATTTGTTGTGGCAATTCTTAGGCGAGATCCGAGGTGTTGGTCCGTTTACCTCGATCTGTGACGGTTTGATGTTGACGTTCATGTGGCTGAACGTCACGTCGCGTACGTCGGGCCAAATTGGCCACTCTCTTTTAAACGCTCGGCACTGTGTCCACCTTGCTTTTCCTTGGGCGACTCATTTTAATGGAAGGATTCCAGGGGAAGGTTTGTGGGTGGCTTTAGCGCAAAACTGCATCTGAAAGCTCAGCGCGCGAATTACAAGAATGCTGTCGTCACAGCCCACGCTCTAAATTCGGGACTGATACAAATAGAGCGCGAGTGCGCCATGTCCGTACTACTGAGTACGTACACGCACTTGTGAGTGTGCACCGAGCTTTCTGACACGGCTTCCGGTAGTGAATGCGCAGGCGAGCGCTTCCCCATCTACTGGGGAAACGCAGTCATTGCAGGCAAAATGACCAAAAAAAAAAGTTTAATGATACAATTTGTTCAGGGTTGGCGGGCCGGATTAAACGGTCCCGTGGGCCGTATCCGGCCCGCGGGCCGTAGTTTGGTGACCCCTGATGTAAACTGTGGGTTTTGTGCGTATTGCTACAAAATTGGACAACACAAACCTTCGTGGAACAGACGTTTAAACACCAATTTGTATACAAAATTAGGCTTATATGTGAAGTATTGGAGACAAAACACCAGGAAATTGTATGGATTTTCACGCTATCAATCGGCAAACAATGGGGGAAGTCCTATCATCTACGTCACAGTACCATGTGATCCAGAATGGCGCGGTTCATGACAGGGGCAGGAAAGATCGAGAAATACACACAAATTGACTGCGGTTGGCTCACAAATGCAATTTGATTTCAAATTCTATAATATTATTTGGATACAGGTGAATGTAATCGAACATTCTGAGTGGTTTTTAAAACATGTTAAAGGTGCCTCTACATACGCTTTAAGAACTCCGGGCGGATCTCACCCACCCCGTGGGGCCTCCCCACAGAGGAGCTTTTTAACTACCTCGCTGACTTCGATCCCAGAGATGGGAGTGCCCACTTGCTTCCAGGAGTCCCCAGGCCCTGCTTCCTTAATGGAAGGCATGTCGGTACATATGTACAAAACAAAACAGTCAGATAGATCAGTAAACTTTATTAATAAACATTAAAAAGTGAAAGTCAAAGTCTGCTTTATTGTCAACCTCTTCACATGCCAAGACACACAAAGAAATCGAAATTACGTTTCCACTATCCCACGGTGACAAGACATAGTACACGACATACATACAAGCAAACAACACAAAATAAAAACAAGAAGGCACAAACAATGAATAATAAGAGTGATGAATAAATAAATAAATAAACAAATAATACAATAAATAAATAAATAAGAGGAGCAAAACGGAGCAAGTGTGCATACAGCAGACAGTCAGAATATAGCGCAAAAGTACAGGACGCTATGCAGAAGGGGGGAGAGAGTTCAGGATCCTAACAGCCTGGAGTACGAAGCTGTTGGTGAGTCTGGTGGTGCGGGAGCGCAGGCTCCTGTACCTCTTCCCAGAGGGCAGAAGATCGAACAAAGAGTGAGCGGGGTGACTCACATCACTCACAATCGTGGTCGCCTTGCGGGTGAGATGGGAGGTGTAAATGTCCTTCAAGGAGGGGAGTGAAGCACCAATAATCTTACCAGCCGTGTTCACTATGCGCTGGAGGGCCTTCATGTTGTAGTCAGTGCAGCTACCACCCCAAACAGCAATACAACTGGAGAGGACGCTCTCAATGGTGCCACGGTAAAATGTAGTCATGACGGCCGGAGGAGCACACGCTCGCCTGAGTTTCCGCAGGAAGTACAGGCGGCGCTGGGCCTTCTTCGCCAGTGATGCGGTGTTGGTGGACCAGGAGAGATCCTCACTGATGTGCACCCCCAGGAACCTGGTGCTGCTCACTCTCTCCACCACAGCACCGTCGATGGTCAGCGGCAGGTGTCGGGTGTGACCCTTCCGGAAGTCAACAACAATCTCCTTGGTCTTGTTGACGTTCAGCAGGAGGTTGTTGTCCTTGCACCACGTGGTCAGAAGGTCAACCTCCAACCTGTATTGAGTCTCGTCGCCCTTGGTGATGAGACCCACCAGAGTCGTGTCGTCAGCAAATTTCACCATGCGGTTGGCGCTGTAGGTTGCAGCGCAGTCATGCGTCAGCAGGGTGAAGAGCAGCGGACTGAGCACGCAGCCTTGGGGGGCCCCCGTGCTCAGCGTGATGCTGGCGGAGATCTTGTCGCCAACACGTACCACCTGAGGTCTCTGACTGAGGAAGTCTAGTAGCCAGTTGCAGAGGTAGGTACTGAGGCCCAGCTTGGCGAGTTTGCAGATGAGTCGTTGTGGCACAATGGTGTTGAAGGCAGAACTGAAGTCCACAAACAGCAATCTCACATACGAGTCCCTACTCTCCAGGTGGGTGAGGGCCAAGTGGAGGGCCGAGCAGATGGCATCCTCAGAGGACCGTTTGGCTCGGTACGCAAACTGGAAGGGGTCTATGGTGGGGGGTAGAATGGATCTGATGTGCTCCATGACAAGCCGCTCAAAGCACTTCATTCAAGATTCAAGAGTTTTTTATTCGCCATGTTTGAGCGTGCCAAACAAGGAATTTGACTTCGGTAAAACACACCCTCTGTTCAACATTTAGGTGACTAACAACACTCAGGACATGTGAAAAATGGCAAACACAGTGTAGACAAATTCAAAAAAGGTGTGAAGAGCAGGATGTTATTGCACAGTAATGACTCTGAGACTCTAAGAGTGGTGTGAGTTCATCAGAGCAACAGCCTGGGGGAAGAAGCTGTCTCTGTGTCTGCTGGTTTTGGCGTACCGAGCTCTATAACGCCGTCCGGAGGGGAGTAGTTCAAACAGACTGCAACCTGGGTGAGAAGGGTCTGCAGAGATGTTCGTTGCACCTTTCCTGGTCCTGGACAGGTACAAGTCTTGGATAGATGGGAGGTTGATTCCAATGATCTTTTCTGCAGTCCTGATTGTCCGTTGTCATGATGATGGGCGTCAGTGCCACGGGGCGGTAGTCATTGAAGCAGGACGGGGCAGGTTTCTTCGGCTCAGGTACGATGGTGGCAGCCTTGAAACACGAAGGGACGACGGCTTGTTAATAAATAACAAACATTAATGCAATTACAATATACAAGTACAACACTCGAAATAACAAAACAATAACAATAACTCAACGTTGCTCAAACATTAATGCAATCACAATATAATAATAACAATATAACAATAACTCAACGTTGCTCAAACATTAATGCAATCACAATATACCGTAATTTCCGGACTATAAGTCGCACCGGAGTATAAGTCGCACCAGCCATAAAATGCCCAAAAAAGTGAAAAAACCCCATATATATGTATATAAATCGCTCCTGAGTATAAGTCGCCCCCCCACCCAAACTATGAAAAAAAACCGCGACTTATAGTCCGAAAATTACGGTAATAACAATAACAATATAACAATAATTGTACTAAGTTCATTTTGTTTTCACTTGTCAATCACTTCACTGGTTCTTTTATCTCAAACAAGATATTTTAGGTTGCATTACCTGACATGTTTCGGCTTGTACTTCCGCCTTCATCAGAGTGTCACTGGTCACTGTCACGAAGAAAACAAACATCAGCGTTGGATCAGGGAGGCCATTGAGATCCGCAAGCGGGGCCCGAGGACCATCAACAGGGACGAGGGAGCCTACATGCTCTCTACCACCTGGAGCAGCATTCTGGAGAGGTGAACAGACAGCAGAGGGCGTGACTCACCTGTCAAATCTGACAGGTGAGCCACGCCTTCATCCATCAGCTGATAAAGACGCGTCACAACCACACCAGTGACACTCTGATGAAGGCGGAAGTACAAGCCGAAACATGTCAGGTAATGCAACCTAAAATATCTTGTTTGAGATAAAAGAACCAGTGAAGTGAATATAACAATAACTCAACGTTAAACATAAATGCAATCACAATATAATAACAATAACAATGTAACAATAACTCAACGTTGCTCAAACATTAATGCAATCACAATATAATAACTCGAAATAGTGAAAACAATAACAGTATATCAATAGCGTTAATATCACACAACAAACAAAAAAAAAATACGTGAAGCTTACTTCAGTAAGTTAGTCTTCATCCACGAATCCCTTAAATTCTTCTTCTTCAGTGTCCGAATTAAACAGTTGGGCGGATATGGCATCCAACATGCCCCGGCTCCGTCTCTTCGAAATCGTCATTGTCAGTGTCGCTGCTGCTGTCTAGCAGTTCAGTGACAATTCCTGCCTTCTTGAAAGCTCGGACAACGGTTGAGACAGAAATATCAGCCCATGCATTTACAATCCACTGGCAGATAGTGGCGTATGTCGTCCGGCGCTGTCTCCGTCTTGGTGAACGTGTGTTCGCCTTCTGTCATCAACCATTCCCACGCAGTTCGCATCCTAGCTTTGAAAGCCCTGTTGACACTGATATCTAGCGGCTGGAGTTCTTTTGTCAATCCACCCGGAATGACGGCGAGTGTTGAATTAGTGGGCTTTACTTGTTTTTTGACACCATCTGTGATGTGGGCGCGCATGGAGTCATGCATCAACAGGGACGGAGCCGTGTGAAAAAAGCCACTTGGTCTCTTCACGTATATTTCGCTCAAGCACTTGCTCATCTTCTCTCCATCCATCCATCCTTTCGAGTTGGCTTTGATGACGACGCCGGCTGGAAAGTTTTCTTTTAGCAAGGTCTTCCTCTTGAAAATAACCATGGGGGGAAGTTTCTGCCTGGCAAGCGAGAACTACCATGAAGGCTGATTTCTCATTCCCTGTGGTGCGAATATTTAAAGTACGTGCTCCCGTTTTATCCACAGTGCGGTTCACAGGAATGTCAAAAGTGAGTGGAACTTCGTCCATGTTGATGATGTGCTCTGGCCGGATTTTTTTTTTCAGTGATCTTGCTTTTGCAATATTCGCGAAAAGTGGCCAGCTTTTCTTTGGAGTCTTCTGGCAGTTGCTGTGAAACAGTCGTTCGTGTGCGGATTGAGAGATTACCGTAATTTTCGGACTAAAAGTCGCTCCGGAATATAGGTCGCATTAGCCATAAAATGCACAATAACGTGAAAAAAAACATATATAAGTCGCTCCGGAGTATAAGTCGCATTTTGGGGGGAAATTTATTCGACAAAATCCAACACCAAGAACAGACATGAACGAGCAACAACAGGCTAAACGATAGGTATGCTAACGTGACATAAACACAAACGAAGAGCTGAGAGTTTATTAAAAAAAACTATGACATAAATAACACGTTTATAAAACCATCTGTGTCTCTCCAATTCATTAAATCCATCGATCGTCCTTTGTCAACAATGGGTGCGTGCCGATGACGGCGCTTGCACTTCAAAATATTCCACAGGCCCATATAACGATATATAAATTATATATCAAATAACTATTATATAAGCAATAATATTATCAAACCGTCTGTGCACTCTAAATCATTAAATCCATCGATCAAATTCCTCGTCCTTTGTCAACAACGCCGCGCGTGCGCCCTGACGTCAGCCTCGTCGTTATACCACAGATCTAGTATATAACTATATTGTAGCGTTAACAAAGTAGAAGGAAAGACGTGGGTTTGGTAAACGGCTCTTTATTTAACAAAACAAACTTCCAGGCGTGTGGCGGCGTGGACTTCCAGCCACGGAAGTGGAAGAGAGATCCATAGAATAGGACCGGGCGTGCGTAAAAGCCCTGACCGAGCCCCATCCACCGTCCCCGGACAGCCACCCGGCCGAGTGCCGGCCCCCGACTTCTATTCACGGAGGTGAAAGAGAGCTCCGTAGAGTAGGACCGGCCGTGCGTAAAAGCCATAATAGTTTTTCAAACCTTCTGTGTCACTCCAAATCCTTAAATCCTTCAAACTCTTCGTCCTCCGTGTCACTTAGAAACAAAGCCGCTAATGATGCTGGTAGTACGTGGGGCCCTTCGTCATCTTCGTCATCCCGTGATCAATCTTTGTCCTTTTTGTAAACAACCGCCGCGCCGCGCTGCTGACGTCACTTGAAATTCAAATTACAGTAATCCCTTGCTACATCGCGGTTCGTTTATCGCGGTTTCACTTTTTTTTTTTTTTTTTTAAAATTTATGAAAAAATTCACATATAAGTCGCTCCTCATTATAAGTCGCCCCGCCACCCAAACTATGAAAAAAAACGCGACTTATAGTCCGAAAATTACGGTACGTCTCTTCATAAAGCGAAAGCACCACGAAGGACCGCCTTTAAAGTCATTGATTTCAAGTTCGCTTGCTAGCGCTATCGCCTTAATTCGAATAGTGGTTGGACTGACACTTCGACTTGCGGCTCTTTGCTCGACAACCCACTGTTCGAGTTTGTTCTCCAACTTTGTCCATCGTGCCTTGTGCCCTCGGAAACTCTTTTTAGTCTTCTTGACTTGGCGTAGCTCGTCTTGTTGCTTCCTCCACTTCCGCACCATTGACTTGTTGATGTTAAGTTCTCTCGCTGCTGCTCGATTCCCGTGTTCTTCCGCGTGACGGCCCCCCTTGAGTTTAAACTCTTCGTCGTAGTCATGTCTCTTAGTAGGAGCCATTTTGGGGTCTTTACATAAAAGACAAATGGAAATGAAATATATATGCTAGTGTGTATATCTCAGCATGCACCGCACGCTTCTTCTTCTCCGGAAGAAAATGAAGTCGGCGGTTGCTTGCCGTAGTTGCGAGATCTGTCGTGCAGGGGTGTCCAAACTTTTTGCAAAGTGGGCCAGATTTGGTTTGATGAAAATGTACAGGACTGTCTCAGAAAATTGGAATATTGTGATAAAGTTTTTTTATTTTCTGTAATGCAATTAAAAAAAAAAAGTCATTGTCACGAGTGGGCGCCGCCGGCCGCTCGGCCACGCCCCCCTATCACCGTGATCACTGGCAACTGGCACTGGCTCATCAGGAGGGCTATATTAGCGCGACCAGCACAACTCCAGTTGTCAGCTTGTCTCGTCATGTCCTTGTCCACATTGATCTTAGAAAGCTTGACTCCCCGTTTCCTGGTGATTCGGTCCTTGTCTTGTCAGTCTTGTCCCGCTTTTGCAGCAGCAGTCGCCCGCTCCAGAAGCGTCCTATCAGCAGCCCGCCCACGCTCACGAGAAGCCCAGTCGAGTGCTCCTTCCCCTAGATCAGTGGTTCTTAACCTTTTTCCTTGTTCGCAGCCCATTCAATTCACCAACCAGTTCTCGCACCCCTAACCCTAACCCTAAATAATTATTATTATAATAATTGGTTTACTTTTCAGCTATAAGACTTAATTAGCATTATCTCTAATGCCAATTCAGACAATGACTTCTTGATTTCCTGAATTTTTCACTTTTTTCGGTTAACCGACCATTATCCCCGAAAAATTGTAAATTTCCCCCAGGGTATCCTCGCACCACCCAGGAAGCATTCTCGCACCCCTAGGGTGCACCCTCGGTTAAGAACCACTGCCCTAGATCGCCATCCAGCCACCCACGCCCAGCGAATACAGCCTCGCTCGTCCACCGCCCCAAGACTCCATCGATCCCCTTCCCTTTCACAATAAAGCCTGGTCGCTCTGCATATGGCTGTACTGTCTGATCCTTACAGTGATACATTCTGGATTCATGACAAATCAACTGAATTATTGCAAGCCTTTTATTAATTTAATTTTTGTTTTTTAATTGCATTATAGAAAATAAAGAATTTTATCACAATATTCTAATTTTCTGAGACAGTCCTGTATAGGGGCCGACCATTCGCACCGACATTCCACGAACCATTACCATTGTGAATGACCTTGTAAATATGTAACTATATCCTTTACTATATCCTTTGCAGATAGGTTGATATTGCAAATGAGAATCTGTTGTCAATTGCACTACCAGAAAAGCTAAAGATTAAAATAATAACAAATTAACAATTTTATGAAAGTTGAATGAATTTTTTATTAGATGTATTAAGTTTGTTTTATTGTTGTTATTGTTGTATGAATAAGAAGGGTGATATTGGTGTTTGTGACTGCACTAAACAGGCCAGGTTGCACCATGTCAGATTTATAATCCAAATCAAATCATTCTCCATTTTATCTTTTTTATTTCAACTTCAGACGCAACAAATTACTTTATAATCACAAAATAATGATCCATAGTCTTTTTGATTCATGATTAGTAGTCTTCAGCGGGCCACTTATGATTGATTTTATGACACCCTGCTTCGGGCCAGTTTAAATTTAGACGCGTGCCGCATTTGGCCCGCGGGCCGGGATTTGGTCCATATATAAAGTAGGGGTATAACGATTCATCGATACACATCGATTAATCGATATAATGCTCTACGATTTGTTGGCATCGATGCTAAACGTAAACATTAGGGGTGTAAATCGCGGGTTTTGTCACGATACGATATCATATCGATACAAAGAACAACGATACGATATTTGCCGATATCTTAAAGCCTGCTGTGATTCATTCACGATACATCACGATATAGTGCTCTACGATCGATATAGAACAATATCCTGATTTATAACAATTCATACACAAAATCAACAAGGTACTGCAAACTCTTTATTTAGGAAATTACAAAGTGCTTCCAAACGAATGACTTGAAGCCCAAAGGGGAGCGAATTTCCTCGTCTTCTTGGACACTAGCCATAGCACCAGCCTAGGAGCCGCGTAGTTGTCGGCTCCCCTTTCACGTGCCTGCTCTGCTCACAACACGCAGCGCCAGTGACGTGCGGTGAGGGTTGGTGTTGGTGAGGCACTGACAGAGTCAGATTTACAAACGTACTGTATGACGCTAAGGCACTGACTCACAAGTCAGATTTACATGCATACATGGTTGTTATCCCATTCTTGATTAAATGTAATAACATTTTAAACACACCACTGTACATTTAAACACACCACTGCAGTATTCTTACCTTTACTTGTAAATGAAGTCCATTCTCCTGTCCTTCTGGACGAAGATCTCGATGACAGGGAAAGCAATAAAGTCGATTTTTGGCAGCACAACCACAAAGCCAGTCTTTTTTAGAGTACCAACCCTTTTGAAACGAACGTGTTGTAGTCCGTCCCGGGAGGCCGTAGTTTGAATTAATCCTCGCAAATCTGGCGTTGGTCTTCCCTTACTGATGGTTTCTTGCTTTGACTGAAAGTCAAGTTTTAAAAAATGTCTTATTTTCGAGATTATATCCTCCATTGTCAGGGAAAACAAAGCCAAATAGCAACGCGTTAGCACCGAATGTTGTTGGTTGTTTTTCTTTTCTTTTTCTTCGTCTTAATTTACTCTCGCATTTACTCGTGTCGTGAACTATTAGCCGGAGGCTCACTATCGCCCCATCTTCGCGGCAAAGGTGCTGGCTGCCTCAAGGCTCGTATTTTCACCCGCTGACTGCAAGCAAGCACGCGCCGTTTGCACGCGCTCAATACAGTGTGTGAGTGGTGCACACTCACACGCACGCCCTGAGCGGCACAACCTGTCACTGCCGCAGCCTCCATGATTCTCGTCTCCCGTTGTTATTTGAACAAGAAATACAGCTATTTTGACTATGAAAATGATCCAAATGTATAGGAAACACACCAAAATTGTATTAAAAGCATAGACCACAGGACAGATATTATATTATGTTTTATTATATTATTCATTTTTTAACAACTTATGGTGACAGCTGAGGAAACCATGTTGAGCCCTTTACTGCCCCTGGTGGCAAGGTGAGGCACTGCCTCACCTGCCTCCTATGAGTGCACGTCCCTGCGCAGCGCACTGCTCCCGGAAAGAGGAAGCAAGCAACAATGAACTGGATTTCAAAGTAAAGTCGCGTCTAATGTCCGAGGTCAAAAACGGGCGATATAGATCGATGTTTACGTTTAGCATCGATGCCAACAAATCGTAGAGCATTATATCGAATAATCGATGTGTATCGATGAATCGTTACACCCCTAGTAAACATCGATCTATATCGCCCGTTTTTGACCTCGGACATTAGACGCGACTTTATTTTGAAATCCAGTTCATTGTTGCTTCCTTCCTCTTTCCGGGAGCAGTGCGCAGCGTGTTGTGTTGTGAGCAGAGCAGGCACGTGAAAGGGGAGCCGACAACTACGCGGCTCCTGGGCTGGTGCTATGGCTAGTGTCCAAGAAGACGAGGAAATCCGCTCCCCTTTGGGCTTCAAGTCATTTGTTTGGAAGCACTTTGTAATTTCCTAAATAGTTTGCAGTACCTTGTTGATTTTGCGTATGAATTGTTATAAATCAGGATATTGTTCTATATCGATCGTAGAGCACTATATCGTGATGTATCGTGAATGAATCACAGAAGGCTTTAAGACAGGGGTCACCAACTCTGGTCCTCAAGGGCGCCAATCCAGCCTGTTTTAGGTGCAGCCCTACAACAACACACCTGATTCAAATAATCAGGATCGCTATCAGCCTTAATAGAGCTTGCTGATGAGCTGATCATTTGAATCAGGTGTGTTGTTGTAGGGCTGCACCTAAAACAGGCTGGATTGGCGCCCTTGAGGACCGGAGTTGGTGACCCCTGCTTTAAGATATCGGCAAATATCGTATCGTGTTTCTTTGTATCGATATGATATCGTATTGTGACAAAACCCGCGATTTACACCCCTAATATAAGGCACACCGGACTATAAGGCGCACTGTAGGCTTATGACAAAATTTGAGGTTTTTAGGTGCGCCTTATAGTCCGGAAAATACGGTATTCGCCCCACCGACTCACGACGTCCCGAGTTGAGGTCACAATTCCGTGATTTGTCAAATTGTCAACACCTGTTCATGGAAACTTTCCACAGTTTTCATCTATTTATCAATTAAATACGTATCAATAGACATAATACAATATGAAAACAGGACTCTTTAATTTGTGCTTTTTTGTAGGCTACATGCTTTGTGGTTTCATTATCTGTCTGCCAGGCCTGATTCATTGGGCTATGATTTGATTCATATGTTAGCAAAGTCCACCACATTTATGTACCGGGTCCTTCAACTGTGCCAATCTAAGTTTGGGTCATTTATTTATTTGTTCATTTATTATATTACAATTGAGAGCCACTTCTGTTAGTAGTGTTGAGAACTTGAATAAGTTGGTGTCCATTGCATAGTGCCATCTCAGGTAAGTACAACTTGCCTCTACCTGGGGAAACTAAAAACAAGGAGACTGAAGCCAGCAGGGTTAGCAACAGGGTTAGATCTTTATTTTTTTTCATCCATAGGCAGGTATCCGGAAATACAGTGATCCCTCGCTACTTCACGTTTCGTTTATTGCGGCTTCACTACATCGCAGATTTTTTTCTAAATTAAAAAAACATTTAAAAGTCAAAATAAAACTTCTAAATTGAGGAAACGTGTCTAATCTTTAGGACAATGTAGTATTTCTCCAAATGTTCGTTTACATTCCTTTAGAAGTCCGTTTTTGCGTGTTAGCACGATCACGAATTAGCATCTTTCCGCTAACTCGTTAGCCTGCCCAGTACTTCTTGTTGGTGACCGTACTTTGCGGATTTCACTTATCGGGGGTGGTGTTTGGAACCAATTATCCGCGATAAAAGAGGGATTACTGTATGAGAATGAAGATATTTTTGATCAATGATCAATATATCATCCATAAAGCATATATTCTATACCAGGGGTGGCCAATACGTCGATCGCGATCGACCGGTCGATCGCCAAGCCACTATTGGTCGATCGCGTGATATTAAAATGTTTTTGTTTTTGTTTTTTTTCTCGCACTTGACGCGTGTTCAAACAACGGCGGTAACAACACAACACAAACACGCTAGCTCGCGAGTTCCCTCCAATTGTCAGAACCCTGTTTTTTCTCTTAAACTTAAGAAAGGGTATAAAAATGAGTGGGGCAGCTGGCCATAGTAAGAAGTATCACTTTCATAGGGAATGGGAGTAGGACTTTTTTTTCACGATGACATATATATAATTATTTTTTTTTTTAGTGGGTAGATCTTTGTGACTTGGTCATTTCAAAAGTAGCTCGCGAGCGGAAAAAGTTTGAGAACCCCTGTTCTATACAGTATAAGATCTATAATCTTGGATCACAGCTGTCCTACAGATAACACCTTCCATTTATCTCAAGTCTCTTAACTCAATGTAAAATGTGATCTGCAACACAAACTTGCATTGCCCACATTAAAAAATGGCTGTGCCTTGTAAAGACATACAAATTGTCCAACTGGACAGGTACCAAACATCAGTCTGCAACCCAGAAAGCACATGTACACGCACATGAACCCAGCATGTTGTAAATCCTGAGACCAC
The DNA here is from genome assembly GCF_901709675.1 of Syngnathus acus. Classification (NCBI taxonomy): domain Eukaryota; kingdom Metazoa; phylum Chordata; class Actinopteri; order Syngnathiformes; family Syngnathidae; genus Syngnathus; species Syngnathus acus. Next base: position 15,636,919 of record NC_051087.1, on the reverse strand, counting down.
CCGTGACCATTCAGACCACCGGGTTGCCCAGTATACGGTGCATGTTTTTGATCAGCAGGTCTGGGAACACACATAAAACCTGGTAAAAGGTGGGCAAACACAGATATATATGCAAGGCTATAATACTGTCACACACAGAGTCACACACATGGCGACTAATAGAGTCCTGTTTTTTTATGTTTTTTTTCTTATGACTGAGTGCACTGAGGAGTGTGTGTGCGTGTGTCTGCCTGCGTGCGTGCGTGCGTGCGTGCGTGCGAGAGAGACTGACAGAGCGAGAAGGACAGAGAGAGAGAGAGAGAGAGAGAGAGAGAGAGAGAGTGTGTCTGCACATTTACGCATTTAACACCATTAGAGCTGTGTGCAACATAATGTGAACTAATGGGCTGACTGATAGAGGCACACACAGTGGGGGGTTGTGTTTTTGGATGGGATTAACATGGAGGACGCCATGAACAAGTCCATAAATTCAACTGGTGCAGGCAGAGCAGTTGGATGTTAAAATAACAAATGAAGCAAATGAAACCATTGTAGCTTAGATCACATTTGTTTGAAGAAACTATAGTTGAATTAATATTGATTAGTTAATTAATTCAATAATTCTCTGCCACTTCTCCGAGGATGGATCGTAAGGGCAGCAATTTAAGAGGGGAAGCCCAGACTTCCCTCTCGTTAGCCAATTTATCCAGCTTCTCTTGGGGGATCTCGAGGCGTTCCCAAGCCAGCCGTGAGACATAGTCTCTGGGTCATTCTCCTTTCAGTGCGCCGATGCCCAAGCCACCCCATCTGGCTCCTTTCAATGTGGAGGAGCAGTGGCTCAAATCCCACTATGATGACCAAGCTTCTCACTTTATCTTTAAGGGAGAGCCCGGACACACTGCGGCGGAAATTCTGGCCGCTCATATCTGGGATCTTATTCTTTTCGTCACGACCCACAGCTCATGATTATGGGTGAGGGTAGGAACATAGATTGACCAGTAAATTGAGAGCTTTGCCTTTAAGCAAAGGTCCCTCCACCATGACAGACCAATGCAGTCTGCATTACTGCACTGTTGGTCTCCTCGTCCTTCTTCCCTTCACTCGTGAACATGAGCCCAAGTTACTTGATTTCCCCCCACTTGGGGCAGGATTTTATGCTGGAGAAGGCACGCCACCCTTAACATCAGGCTTTAAAAAAACAAAATGATTGGTCAGCAAAAAATAAATATTTAACAAGGTCAAGATTAAAATCAAAATTTTCAATCAATGGGGCCCGGCCGGGCACAGCCCGAAAAGGAAACGTGGGTCCCCCTTTCCATGGGTTCACCACCTGTGGGAGGGGCCAAAGGGGTCGGGTGCATTGTGAGCTGGGCGGCGGCCAAAGGCAGGGACCTTGAGCGGTCCGATCCCCGGCTGCAGAAGCTGGCTCTTGGGACATGCAATGTCACCTCTCTGGCTGGAAAGGAGCCCGAACTGGTGTGCAAGGCAGAAAAGTTCCGACTAGATATAGTCGGACTTGCCTCCACACACAGTTTGGGTTCCGGTACTAGCCCTCTCGAGAGGGGCTGGACTCTCTTCCACTCTGGAGTTGCCCACGGTGAGAGGCGTCGAGCAGGTGTGGGTATACTTATTGCCCCCCAGCTGGGCGCCTGCACATTGGGGTTAACCCCGGTGAACGAGAGGGTAGCCTCCCTCCGCCTTCGGGGGGGGGGACGGGTCCTGCCGGTTGTTTGTGTCTATGCACCAAACAGTAGCTCAGAGTACCCACCCTTCTTGGAGTCCCTGGAGGAAGTGCTGGAGAGCGCTCCTTCTGGGAACTCCATTGTTCTACTGGGTGACGTCAATGCTCATGTGGACAATGACAGTGAGACCTGGAAGGGCGTGATTGGGAGGAACGGCCGCCCCGATCTGAGCCCGAGTGGTGTTCTATTATTGGACTTCTGTGCTCGACACGGATTTTCTATAATGAACACCATGTTCAAACATAAGGGTGTGCACTTGGCACCAGGACACCCTAGGCCGCAGTTTGATGATCGACTTTGTAGTTGTGTCATCGGATTTGCGGCCGCATGTTTTGGACACTCGGGCGAAGAGAGGGGCGGAGCTGTCAACTGATCACCAGCTGGTGGTGGGTTGGCTCCGATGGTGGGGGAAGATGCCGGTCCGACCTGGCAGACCCAAACGCTCTGTGAGGGTCTGCTGGGAACGTCTGGCAGAACCCCCTGTCAGGAAGAGCTTCAACTCCCACCTCCGGCAGAGCTTTTCCCACGTCCCGGGGGAGGTGGGGGACATTGAGTCCGAGTGGACCATGTTCCGCGCCTCCATTGTTGAGGCGGCCGACCGGAGCTGTGGCCGTAAGGTCGTTGGTGCCTGTCGTGGCGGCAATCCCCGAACCCGCTGGTGGACACCGGCGGTAAGGGATGCCGTCAAGCTGAAGAAGGTGTCCTATCGGGCTGTTTTGGCCTGCGGGACTCTGGAGGCAGCTGACAGGTACCGGATGGCCAAGCAGAACGCGGCTTCGGCGGTTGCTGAGGCAAAAACCCGGGTGTGGGAGGAGTTTGGCGAGGCCATGGAGAATGACTTCCGGACAGCTTCGAGCAAATTCTGGTCCACCAACCGGCGTCTCAGGAGGGGGAAGCAGTGAAACGTCAACACTGTTTACAGTGGGGATGGCGTGCTTCTGACCTCGACTCGGGACGTCGTATTTATTTATTTATTTATTTATTTATTTATTTATTTATTTATTTATTTATTTGTTTGTTTGTTTGTTTGTTTGTTTGTTTGTTTTCATATACATTTATTTCTATGAGTGCACTGGTTAGCACGTCCGCCTCACAGTTCAGATGGTGTGGTTTCGATTCCACCTCTGGCACTCCCTGTGTGGAGTTTGCATGTTCTCCCAGGTGCCCGCGTGGGTTTTCTCCAGGAACTCCGGTTTCCTCGCACATCCCAAAAAACATGCTTGATCGGCCAATTGAGCACTCCAAATTTCCCCTAGGTGCAAGTGCGGATGGTTGTTCGTCTCTGTGTGCCCTGCAATTGTCTGGCAACCGGTTCAGGGTGTCCCCTGCCGACTGCCCGATGACTGCTGGGATAGGCTCCAGCACGCCCGCGACCCCCGTGGGGACAAGCGGTATCGAAAATGGATGGATGGATGGATGTTTGCCTCTTGTTAAGTTTTTTGTCAATTCTATATTCTCAAATGGGTTGTTGCAGCAGATAGAACCAGGGGCGGATCTAGGATTCTAGGAGATCAGGGGCTTAGCCCAGATTTATTTATTTATATATATATATATATATATATATATATATATATATATATATATATATATATACATTTATTTTGAAGAAATTGTTTGCCTCTTGTTATTTTTTATTGTAAATGTTTTGTTAATTATTTTTTCTCAGATGGGTTGTTGCAGCAGGTAGAACCCTTTTTATTTAGTCTTAAGAAGACTAAACTAAGGCCAAATAGCCTCTACTATTTAAGTTATATTTTATAATTTTACACACTATACATGTTTCACAGCAGGTTGAGATTACTGTATTGTTATTTGTTTGTTTCTCTAAATGGTTTTATTAATGGACAGTCACATTACAGATAGCCAGCTTGCAAAATCAGTCAAAACTTCACAAATCTGGCGCATCAGTCTGTTTAGCAGCAGCTGTTGCTGGTGGTGGCGTAGCTGTCCACTTTTTGAAAAATATTCTGATATCCATAATCCCTTGATTGGTAGCCTATCAGTTTAAAATTTGCCGCAGGGGCACTCGAGTCCTCAGCAGGCAGCTGCAACGATGTGGACGAGGGGAAACACTTCTATTCTGGGCAGGCAGGCGATAGGCTGCTTTCCTACGCATGCTGCCACCCACTGGTGAATTTCGGCACTGCTCATTTTACGCAGACCTTGCTTAGAAGCGAGATCCGGGACTTTTGAGAAAACATCCAGGGCTTAAGCCTAGGTAGCCACCCCCTGTATCCGCCTATGTCCCATTGATCAAAAAGGTCAGAGAGGACTCCTTCAGCCTCATTGCACCCCTTCCTGCTGGTGTCCACAGACAGGTTCAGTGTTTGCTGCCAGGTCAAGCAACGATGGATTTAAGGCTACAGCTACGATCAGCTGTCTCATCAAGGGAGGCACGGAACATGGTCCACTCGCATTCAATGTCGGCCACCTCCCTGACACGTGGGAGAAGTTTTGCGAGAGGTGGCAAACTCTTTTTGACAGTGGATTTTGCCAGCCGTTCCCAGCAAAACCTCACAGTACATTTGGGTCTGCCAAATCAGACCGGCATCTTCCACCACTGTCTCGAGAAGACTGGTACCAGAGCCCAAACTGGGTGTGGTGGTAAGTCTGACTATATCTATCACCAGTTCGAGGTCTTTCTTTGCAAAGAGGTGATATTCCACGTCCAGAGAGCAGGTTCTGTAGCCAGGGATTAGACCGCCATGGTCCTTCCTTGCTTTTTGATGCTGCCCAAGTCTTTTAGCATCCAAACCCTTCAAACAGGTGGGACCAGACAGCATGGGTGTAGGACTGGCCACTAGGGTACGAGGGAGGCAGGGAGTGAGGCCCTGGTAACCCACGTCATGTCCGGGAAAGAGAAAACTGAATCCATTGTTTGTGTTCGTCATAACGGGTCTCTGAGACATCTCTGGTCTGGTTCCTTACATAGGACTTGTTTGCCATGAGTGACCTTGCCAGGGGTATAAAGCCCCAGACAATTTAGTGCCTTGGATAATAACGTATCGTGTGTGGTTTGGAACCATGATAATACCACACATTACATTACAAATACATTGCACACCAACTGATTTAATTCAAGAATATTCCCATATCAGACGGGAAATCTTGCAAAACCTCTTGAGATATGGGGACAAATAAATAATGGTGATTGGTTGTTTTTAGCAGCATAAAGTGTCATAAAAAGAAATAAGTGGCGAGCGCGGGCCCGGACTTGCTGTTGTGCCATGACAGTTTTGATTTTGGATCCCCCACCATACGCTGCCTCGTCACCTCACTTTCTGTTTGGCTGCACGTCACTGTCAACCGTGTGTTCCTCCGGGGACATTACACATGGTGCAACAAAACCAGGATCAGAATCAGCTTTTTATTGGCCATGTTTGTGCATGCCAAACAAGGAATTTGACTCCGATTGATCTCAGCCTCTGTACAACATTTAAGTGACTAACAACATTCAGGTGACTAACAACATTTAAGTGGCAAGAACAGGATATTATTGCCCAGTGATGTCTCTGAGACTCTATGAGTGGTGTGAATTCATCAGAGCGACAGCCTGGGGAAAGAAGCTGTGTCTGTGTCTGCTGGTTCTGGCATAGAGCGATCTGTAACGCCGTCCGGAGGGGAGTAGTTCGAACAGACTGTGACCTGGGTGAGAAGGGTCTGTAGCACAGGTGTCAAACTCAAGGCCCGGGGGCCAGATACGGCCCGCCACATCATTCTATGTGGTCCGCGAAGACAAATTGTGCATCAAATTTGTGTGTCATTACTAGAATTGCAAATTGTCTTCACTTTTAATATCTTCGTTTTTTTAAATATTTGACCAATTTTTACTCGTCTGATTTGAAAACGAGTTATTTGTCAGTTTGTTTTGTAGCTTTTACTGTGTATAATATGAGGTGCTCATACATTTATTTGGGTTGACAGTCATAATGGCCCTCCGAAAGAAGCTATGACTGCAATGCGGCCCGCGAAAAAAACGAGTTTGACACCCCTGGTCTGTAGAGATGTTACTAGCACGTTTCCTGGTCCTGGACAGGTACAAGTCTAGGATAGATGGGAGGTTGGTCCCGATTATCATTTCCGCAGTCCTGATTGTCCATTGTAGTCTGTTCTTGTCTTGTTTGGTGGCCAATCCAAACCAGACAGTGATGGTGGTGTAGAGGATAGACTGGATGATGGCAGTGTAGAAGGTCTTCAGCAGCGACTGTGGGAGGTTGAACTTCCTGAGCCTTCTCAGAAAATACAGCCTCTGCTGGGCCTTCTTCTGGACAGAGTCTATGTAGCCCGTACATTTCAGGTCCCGAGAGATTGTGGATCCCGGGAACTTGAAGGTGTCTGTGGAGGGAATAGCATTACTGAGGATAGTGAGGGGTGGAAGTGGTGAAGGGTCTCTCCTAAAATCCACTGTCATCTCCACGGTCTTGAGCGGGTTCAGCTCCAGGTGGTTTTGGCTGCACCAGTGGACCAGTCGCTCCACCTCCTGTCTGTACGCAGTCTCATCACCGTCCCGGATCAATCCGATGAGAGTGGTGTCGTCCGCATACTTCAGGAGCTTCACAGAAGAGTCGCCTGAGGAGCAATCGTTGGTGTAGAGAGAGAAGAGCAGTGGGGAGAGCACGCACCCCTGGGGGGCGCCGGTGCTGGTGGTCCGGGTGTCGGATGTGATGGTCCCCAGCCTCACATGCTGTCTCCTGTTGGTCAGGCAGCTGGTGATCCACTGATAGGTGGAGGCAGGCACCGCGAGCTGGATGAGCTTCTGGTGGAGGATGTCAGGAGCGATGGTGTTGAACGCCGAGCTGAAGTCCACAAACAGGATCCTCGCGTACGTCCCTGGGGTGTCTAGGTGGCGCAGGATGTAGTGCAGCCCCATGTTGACTGCATCGTCCTGTTTGCCCGGTAAGCAAACTGCAGGGGGTCGAGCAGGCGGCCCGTGATGTCCTTCAGGTGGCTCAACACTCGCATCTCAAAGGATTTCATGACCACAGATGTCAGGGCGAAAGGTCTGTAATCATTCAATCCTGTGATAGTGGGCTTTTTGGCCACCAGTACGATGGTGGAGCTTTTGAAGCACGAGGGCACGTCACACAGCTCCAGGGACTGGTTGAAGATCCGTGCAAAGGTGGGTGCCAGCTGTTCATCAAAATGTTGTCAGCGCACATGTTGCGCGTCCTTGTAAAAAGGGTGGGGGTGTAGCCCTTGTATCCAATTCCTATCTTAGACTTAGCCCTCATTCAATTAATGCATTTAAGTTCTCGTTGTCTGATCCACAGCCTTGCCGTCGTTTTATCTTACTGTTATTTACCATCCACCCGGGGCTTATTCTGGTTTCCTGGGTGAATTTTCAGAATTTGTGGCTGACCTAGTGACAAATGTGGATGCTATAATAATTATGGGGGATTTCAATATCTATATAAATTTACCGTCAGAGCCACTTACTCTGGCGTTTCAGACAATAATTGATATGTTCGGTTTTATGCAAGCAATACAGGCAGCAATGCATAAGAATGGAAATACTTTAGACATGGTACTATCCCGAGGATTGGCAACCTCAAATATAACAGTACTGCCATACACTACTGTTATGTCCGATCACTACCTAATAAAATTCAAAATTTTAGCTCTCTGTCTACGACAGGAGCGCAATCAAAGTTACAGCAGCCGTAATATTAACTCCGTAACTGCGACTGCGCTCTTTGAGGTACTGCCGCTGGCAACTGTCGTACTTCCCGCGTATACATATTGGCTCAATTGATAATCTTACAAATTAATTTATAGTCTGGAAAATACGGTAATTACCCAGGAGGAGCGACGTGCAAAGTACGGTGAATACCCAGGTGAATATATGACGCGAATGTCCCACCAGAAATTTGCTCATCAGGGCATGGTAGTCTTTATGCTATTGCGTCCCCGGAACAATTACGTGCTTATATTAATGTGTGACCTGCAAGACCAGCAGAGAAAAAAACACAAAAACCTCAATCAGATCGACCCTTCAGTCACTGGATGACCTGCTCTGTGATAACTTGCAAAATCAGCAGGGCGACAATGGTAATTCGTATATCAGAACTACTTGTAAGCAAGTTAGATGCAGAGTCTGTTACCATGGTGACTGAGTCGGATTTTATTTGTACTTCATCTCAGAGTTATCGTTCTCCACGTCTTTAAACCTATTTCCTGCAATACCCCCAAGTACAGTCACACATGTGAGCCATGCATGTTCCCTGTTTTCAGTTAGCTTGATAGCTTGAGCTATGCCGTTATCTTGCTGTGACTGTTCTCTTGCTTTCACTGGCTTATCCCTTCTTTATGACACTCTTTGCATATATGTAGTAGCTGATCTCAGTTAAGACTGTAAGGTCACACATTATCGCACAGGCTAGGCAGAACCTTGGAGGTGGGGGTTAGACCTTCTGCAATCTCGCAGAGAAGGAATTACTATTAGCATAGAGAGCATTAAAGATAAAGAACTGGGACAAAATCTAACAGTACAGATAAGCAATAATGTTTTCAGCGGATGGATTCCAGGTTCTTGGCCTCATGCATTCTCTGTGTGAGCACACACATGGACCTCTTCAAATCCTTCATGAGTATCATTTTCGTCGGCTACGACAACGAGCTTCAGCAAGCGCCGAGCTGCCACCAGGTAAAAAGTCTAGTTTAGAATAAGCAAGTTATTTATCCTGACCGATTTATTGCAGAAAAGTTAAAAATAGTTGTAAATTACAATGCACTCAAAATGAGAATACAGTCAAACCTCAGTTTTCGAACGTCCCGGTTCTCGAACAAATCGGAATTCGAACAAAAAATTCTCGATTTTTTTGCTTCGGTTGTCGAACAAAATTCGGAGGTCGAACCTCGCGAGATGAGCCGAAAGGACCCGAGAAAACCCGACCGTGCGGCCCGGATGCTGACTGACTCCGTTCGTTATTGTATTTTTGTTACTTTGAGGATTGTATTAACCCCTAATCATGCCTCCAAAGAAAGCAAGTGGGAGCAGTAAAGTCATCCTAAAACACAAAGACGCTCTTAAAGCAATGCGACAATAAGCGCCCGGCGTGCTGCGGTTGCGCGATTGGACCAAATTAAGCTCTCTGCGCACTGAGGTCCACTTAAATTTTGGAAAGTACATCAGGACTTTAAAAATATTTTCTAAATTTCAGCAACGGCTCTGTCACAATAATGCGACCAGCGCGCTACGGTTGTGCGTTCGGCGGTGCGTTGCAGTTGCGTGATCGGACAAAAATGCGCAAATGAAAAAATGCTTAAAAATGGCGGGTTTTTTTAGTCTTGGAAAGGACTAATTTTTTTTCCATAATTTGTAGTGGGAAAAATAAATTCGGAATTCGACCGATTCACTTCTCGAACCGCCTTCTGGAACGGATTGTGGTCGAAAACCGAGGTTTGACTGTATTGTTTTTATTGAAGTAAACTCTCACTCTAGATCAGGGGTGCCCAATACGTCGATCGCGATCAACCGGTCGATCGCCAAGCCACTATTGGTCGATCGCGTGATATTAAAATGTTTTTATTTTTTTTCGCACTTGACGCGTGTACAAACAACGGCGCTAACAACACAACACAAACACGCTAGCTCGCGAGTTCCCTCCAATTGTCAGAACCCTGTTTTTTCTCTTAAACTTAAGAAAGGGTATAAAAATGAGTGGGGCAGCTGGCCATAGTAAGAAGTATCACTTTCATAGGGAATGGGAGTAGGACTTTTTTTTCACGATGACATCTATATATATAAAAAGTGGGTAGATCTTTGTGACTTGGTCATTTCAAAAGTAGCTCGCAAGCTGAAAAAGTTTGGGCACCCCTGCTCTAGATATTTTACATTGTACTTGGTTTATCCATATTGTGCATTTGATAGATGCCCAAATTCAAGAACCACAAATTCGGCTCACATTGCTACCGAAGAAACAAAACTGTCGTAAAGCGAGATGACCTGGATTTTAATTTCCTGACATCTGTAGATGTAGTAATACATTTGAGCAGGAGAGGGCAGCGTGTTGAAGCTGGTCTACAGCTGGTCTTTGACTCTTTCCTCTCCTTGCGTCACAGATACCCGGGCATGTCTCTGCGCCACAGCCTCACTTTGGGCATTGTACCCTCAGCCCAGGAGCAAATGAGGATGAAATTGATGCAGATCCTCAGATTGAAGTGCCACCCCGTGTTCTTGGACCTAAAAGTCAGTCACCGAGTCATTGAAGTTTCCATGTTATAAAAGCTGGATGGGAATGGGATCACTCATGAATGATGTTAATACTTTGCTTTTGGTACATCGACCTGTATTTTAAGTAACTTTGGCTTACAATGCCACTGAATTAATTTGTTTGTGGCACTTCCTGTGAAATGTTTGCTAGCCAATGCTCACGTAGGCCCTGCGTGATCCATGGGCATTTTGTTGCCTACCCCGTATTAACATTCCATCTGATTTATATTTTTGCATTATCAGAATCATCAAATTACTTTTTTTCCTGTGCAGACAAATTTGGTAGCAGCAGTCTACAAAAACATCTATGAATTGGTTTTCCTCCAGGCACTCAGGTCAGGACATAGCCCAAACGACTATTGTCAAGTTTAATTCACATGTTTTTGAATGCGGGTGTCATATTTCAACGTGGTTGAATTTATTTTTACTCCAATAAGTAGCACCACGGCAATTGTACGTAATCTATTTTTATACTCGAAAGGTAAATAGTGACTTCCTCTCTTAGCCTTGACTTAATAAAAGGGCTGGTTAAACACTCCCTACTACGAGCAGAGAAGTAATTGAATTGACATTTAGCACATTATGGAAACATATTTATTTCCCTTTTGGTGTATTTTTAGATTCCATGTGTTTGCCCGGAGTTTACCCTTTGGCCAAAGGGTCGCAAAGATCCCTTTCAACTTTCTGAGGATGGTATGGAACATGGCTTATTACACCAGTCATCTCATCGGCCAAAGCAACAAAGGTTTTCCACTCAGATACATTGGATTCCATTTTAAGGTTAACTATGACATTATATGATTTTTTTATGATTATGTGTGTTTTGATCTGTAAGGCTGCGAGTTGCTTTTCTACCTTTCGCTTTCACTGACATTATTGCAACATTGCGCCACATACAAGTGGATGGCTCCCCATCTGCAGAAACGTAGGTGCCACTCAGGAAACCATGAAAATACTCAACATGCTTGATGGCTATTCTCAAAACAGAAAATTATTCTCACAGGCAAGCGCAGTCTGGAGCGCCGTCTGGGAGATTTGCAACTGGCCAGGGTGAGACAGGCGGCCAACCCTTGTGGAATGCTTGGCCATTTAAATCTAAAAGGTGTTCTGTTAAAAAAAATATAACTGCAAGAAGATGGCATGTTTGGTCATGACATTTGGTGCTGTTGAAAATAAATCTTTAACTACCAGATATAATAATTATGATATAACCCAGGGTGACAAAGTAGCACACAGTGGTACACTGTTTCGCACGTCTGCCTCACAGTTCTGTTTTAAGGGAAGGAAAGAAAACACGGAAGTCATGTATCTGCTGTGATGTTAAAAAAAAATTGAAGCTCACAGTTCTGTAAACACAGCAAACTCAGCCTTTCTCTGTGGACTTTGCATGATGTCCCCGTGCCTGCACATTCCAAAAACTCGCACAGTAAGCCTCCCAGACTGCTGGGATAGGCTCCAGCACACAAGAGACGATTGCTCTCAGACTGCAAGGGAAGCTCACCTTCCCCTAAAATGTAAAAAAAAAGTGATCAAATATATACTGTTGTATGTACATGTCATTGACTAAATATGTGCTACAACGCACTCAAATTTTCTCCCGGTCCGTGGGTCACTTGGTACCGGGCCGCCAAGCCGCACAGGAAAAAATAAATAAATGTATCGACGATCAATTAATTCAGGTCAAGACGCTCGTCCCGATCACGTGACATGTTTCCCCAGTCGAGTCCGCAAAGCTAGCAAAAATGAGTACGAATTTATTTTGAGAAATATTTTTAAAAAAACTGGCGATTCTCTCCCAATTACATCCGTCGGTGCAGGTCAAGACGCTCGTCTCGGTCACGTGACATGTCACCTCAGTCGAGCCCACGAGGCAAGCAAAAATGAGCAAGAAACAGAGATGAAAAAGGAAGGAAAAAAGCCCAATGAGGAGACGGAAGAAGAGGCTACGACTTTTAAGAAAAGGAAAGTTGCATTTAAAAGAAAATTTCTGGAGTCCTACTTAAAATACGGATCTATCGCCACAGGTGACTTACGCGCCAAGCCCGCTCTGCATAATATGTGGCGACAGGCTAGCTGACGAGGCAATGAAGCCTTCAAAACTGCTTCGGCACATGGAGACCAAGCATCCTGCATTAAAAGACAAACTATATTCAAGAATTTTATTCAAGAATTTTATTCAAGAATTTTATTCGCCATGTTTGAGCGTGCCAAACAAGGAATTTGACTTCGGTACATCACAGCCTCTGTTCAACATTTAGATGACTAACAACACTCAGGACGTTGAAGGAATGGGGTCGAAATACAAAAAGTCCTGCCTAGCTACAAAAACAGATATGCTCAAACCTCATTGAATAAAGTACATAAGCAGACAAGTATATTCACATATTAAATCAATAAAAGAAACATTTTAAGCATATAATTATACCTACACACCAAATCAATAAAGAAGACATAACTAGACATTTTCGATAGGTGGTAATGACAAAGGTTTTTATAACTTTATGATCTGATATATTTCTGAGCACTTTGAAATAACAAATGTTTTTTGATATATTGCCTGAATAGCTTAATGACCCTTAAGGAACTGTTTAATGCATGCCTGATGCTTTTCTAAATCCCGGACACTGCCAAAGTCATCTAAAATTGTTCAGTACTTGATTGTATCTTATGTTTTGACTAATGTTAGACACCAGTTTTCGATTACTACTGAACGTTCTGGACAGAGGGAAATATTTTGCCTCACAAAGAAAAGATATGGTTGAAAGCATGATTAAACTAAGAATATGATGACGTAAGCAAGTACATGGAGTATCAAAAGAACAAACAAACAAAAACATGGTAAGTGGTGAGTACAAACTTTGCATAGTCAGGGAACATTAATAAATTGATGATGTCACAGACAAAAGCTCACATAATTCCGTACAAAATGACAAAATTGAAAGAATGATGAATGGATGAGGTGCGACAGTGTATATGTGCAAGAATGGAGGAGAATGTTTACAGGAAGGTCACTTGGAGATAAAACCAGCAGGTGCCAGAGGGAGACAGCCAAGAACCTGGCCAAAGATGATCGCCAAGGCCGAAAGACGGGATGGAAGACAACAGCCCCCACACACACCGAATCGCCCATAATCAGCACCCACCCCCACGGAACCAGCTCTCACTGAACCAGCACCCACTCCCATAGAATAGATAGAATAGATCTTTATTTGTCATTGTCACATGTACAACGAAATTTAAAAAGTGCCAACCGATCCGCGCATGCGATAAAAAATAAATAGAATAAAAAGATAAAAAAACAAACTAAAAACCCACAGAAGAACATACACAGACATAATCATTTACGTTTAGCTGCATTCAATGTGACTACCGCTGTAGGGTAAAAACTGTTGGCGAATCTGCTAGTCCTCGACCTAATTAATCTGTAGCGTCTGCCTGATGGCAACAGTTCGAAAAGGGAGTGGCCAGGGTGGGAAGTGTCCTTCAGAATGTTCTGTGTTTTTTTGAGACAGCGGGTTCTGTGTAGGTCTTCCAGTGTGGGGAGAGGGCAGCCAATGATCTTCTGTGCTGTGTTGATGACCCCTCGGAGCTTTTTCCTCTGAGCAGCAGTGCAGCTGGAGTACCAAACACATATACAGTACGTTAAAATGCTTTCTATGGAGCAGCGATAGAAGGACACCAGCAGTCTCTGTGTAATGCTGTGCCTCCTCAGCACCCTTAAAAAGTAGAGTCTCTGCTGGGCCTTTTTAAGCAGCTCAGAGGTGTTCACGCCCCAGGTGAAGTCCTCCTCGATGTGGACTCCCAGGTAGCGGAAGGAGGACACCCTCTTCACACAGACCCCATCGATGATAAGTGGTGGAACGTCCGTTTTATTTTTCCTCCTAAAATCAATGACCATTTCTTGGGTTTTAGCCGTGTTTAGGAGCAGATTGTTCTCTCCGCACCACTCCGATAGCTGGACCACTTCGTCCCTGTAGTGTAGGCAGACTCATCCCCCTTTGAGATGAGCCCCACCACGGTTGTGTCATCCGCAAATTTCACGATGGTGTTGCTGCGGTGGGCGGGGGTGCATGCATGTGTGTAGAGCGTGTAAAGCAGTGGGCTCAGTACGCAGCCCTGTGGGGAGCCGGTACCAAGACTGAGAGGTGTGGCTGTATGACGGCCCACTTTCACCCTCTGGCTGCGACCCGTCAGGAAGCTCTTAATCCACCTGCAAGTATTATGTGGAAGTCCCAGGCCCTCCAGAATGTCCACCAGTCTGTGGGGGAGGATGGTGTTAAAAGCAGAGCTAAAGTCCACGAAGAGCATCCGCACATAGCTCCCCGGCTGCTCCAGGTGGGACAGTGCAGCGTGGAGGGCTGTAGCTACTGCGTCCTCTGTGGATTTATTTGCCCTGTAGGCAAACTGGTGGGGGTCAAAACCTCTGAACAGGAGTGCTGTGATGTGACCCCGTACCAGCTTTTCAAAGCACTTCATGACCACCGGGGTGAGTGCGACTGGCCGGTAGTCATTGAGGCTGGTGATGTGGCGTTTCTTGGGCAGGGGGACTATAGTGGAGGATTTTAAACAGGATGGGACGGTGGACTCGGTAAGGGACTGGTTGAAAATCTTTGTGAAGACTCCAGCCAGCTGATCTGCGCAGTCCTTCAGGACACGCCCAGTGACGCCGTCAGGACCCGCAGCCTTCCTCGAGTTGATGGTCCGCAGCGTGCGCCTCACCTCGTGCTCCTTCACTGTGAGGGTGAAGCTGCTGCGGTCTGTGGGATGTGATGTGGCCGCTTCAGGTGGCTCGGACTCGAACCGGGCAAAGAAGGTATTGAGGACCTCTGCCAGTGAGGCGTCCCCTTCAGCAGCTCCGATGGTGGTTCTGTAGTTGGTGAGATGCTGGACTCCCTGCCACACCTGCTTGCTGTTGTTGCTGTCCAGGTGATCCTCAATCCTCTTCTTGTAGGCAAGCTGGGCCTCTCTGATGCCTCTCCTCAGGTTGGCTCTGGCTGTGCTGTAGAGAGCCCCGTCCTCAGACCTGAGAGACAGGGCGGTGTCCCTCTCCTCCAGCAGCCGAAGGACCTCCCGGGTCATCCAGGGCTTCTGGTTGGGGTATATCCGCATAGGTTTGTCCACTGTGACAGTGTCTGTGCAGTGCTTGATATAACACAGAACACTGTCTGTGAACACGTTCAAGTCCCGGTGTTCGAAGATGTCCCAGTTAGTCCTGTCGAAGCAGTCCTGCAACTGCTGAGAGGCGTCATCAGGCCAGGTTTTAACAGTTTTAGTGATGATAGGAGCTGATTTCCTGATGGTGGTATATGCCGGGATTAATAGCAGTGACATATGGTCAGACTGGCCCAGGTGAGGTAGCTGTTTTGCCCTGTAGCCTAGCTTGATGTTGGAGTAGACCTTGTCCAGAGTGTTAACTCCTCTAGTGGCACATTTAACATGCTGATGGAAACTAGGGAGTGCTGCTTTCAAATCTACATGATTAAAGTCCCCTGCCATGATGTGGACTGCGTCAGGATATCTGCTCAGCTGGCTGCTAATACTGCCATGTAATAGTCCAAGCCCTTAGCATTAGCCTCCGGAGGTATGTAAACAACAGTCGTCATGACTACGGTAAATTCACGAGGGAGGTAAAAGGGCCTGCATTTAATAGTCACGTACTCCAGGTCCGGGCAGCAGTGACTGTCTACAGTCACCATATTAGTACACCAGTTGTTATTGACGTACATACAGAGCCCCCCCCCCCTTGCTCTTGCCGGAGTTCTCAGTCCTGTCATGACGCTGTGTGGTGTATCCTGCTAGCTCGATAGCAGAGTCCGGTATGAGTGGATGAAGCCAGGTTTCGGTGATCAGTACCATGCAGCAGTCCTTCACGGTCTGGTTCGCAGACATCTGTAGCCTTAGTTCATCCATTTTGTTAGCAAGAGACCTGGCGTTGGTAAGAAACAGGCTAGGGAGCGGTGGTTTGAACGGCTGCTTCCGTAGCCTGGTTAGCGCGCCGGCCCTGCAGCCTTGTTTTTGCCTCCTCTCTCTGCGCTGCCTTCGCTTCCTCCCAGCGGGGATGGTGATCCAAGGGGAGCCGGGGCGCCTGATGATATCCTCCGGTATGTTTTTCGAGCGGTGAAACTCCGCTGCGACACTCAACTCGCAGCAAACACCTATCCTGAGGAGCTCCTGTCGGTTGTAGGTGGTGTATGATCGACATACAGTGGGTACAAACACTAACAAAAAACAAACAATGCGTAGATCGGGAGAGCACTGAGCCGCTGCAACTGCGTGCGCCGCCATCTTCCATCTCGCCGCCATCATCATCCTCGCCGCCCTCAAAATCTCCTGCGAGCTTGCCCCACCCCAAAGACTCATTACCCATCAAACTCGGCCCACACTGGCATGTGCAACTGAATATAAGCTGACCAAAGAACCTTGAACGTTGCCTTTTCTGAATGGAGACTTTCTGCTCTTGAGAAAGGCCCAGCGCTGTATTGTACTTTCCTGAAAACAGCTTTCTTAACAAGAATTGTGATTGAACTCAACCAACCTGTGTAAGTCTAATTTCTGCTTCAGTATCTTCTTATCTGCTTCCATTTTCCTAAATCTGAAGAAATCAAATCACGCAGTGAGTAAATTGGATAACAGGTGATTGGCAATGGCTTTTGCCGTGAGAAGAGACCACAGATGGGAGGATCCCTCTTCCAGGATGACCAGGCTGCAATGGATGCAGAGAGGACACATAGTACAAATAGTGTCGACTATTAACCACTTCGGGTGTCATTGTCTCTGATTACGCCTAGATGGGACCGGGTCGTTTCTGTGAAACAAGCTCAGTGCTCCCACTAATTCAACGTAATGGTGAGTTTTATTTTTATGTCGTTTATATATACTTGTATTTATACCAGTCGTATCATTTTATTTAATCGTATTTATATATTTATTATAAATGTATTATTTATTTAATAAATGTATTATTTATTTATATAAAGGCCGGTCCGCGAAAATAGTTCTGACACGTAACCGGTCCGTGGCGCAAAAAAGGTTGGCGACCACTGCTTTAAACAGTGTAGACGTTGAGCGTCCACCTAGTTCAATAGGGAAGCAAAGAGTGCAGCGAAACGATACGAGTCATTGGATAAATGTTGGGCTTTGTCCCGCCGGTCGGATTCCCACCATCTCTGGGGGTCTATGGGGCAGTGGGCTGGCCTCGTCCAGCCCGACGTTCAGCTTCTGCATGATGATTGGAGGATCTGTCTAGGGCTAAATCCCTTTTTGATTGACAGCGAAATGAGCGAATCAGCGATTGAAGGAACGGATGTATGTGGGCTGAAATTGAGCTCCCCTTCCTTGAAAGATCAGCAACCACCACTGGTTCTCTGCCACCCTCTGCTGGAACAACCAGTCTATAACAGGACCATCGTGAGTGGACCAGTAAAGGGACTTTGATCTGGCAGAGATTGAAATACGTCAAATACTGAATGCACAAGACACAAGTATTTTCCAACTTTCAACTCTTAACCTTCAAGTGTCTGTCAAATACCAATTATCAAATGTTTTCAAAGCACAGTGTCACGAGCATGTAAAAAAATAGCATGTAGTGATGGGAGACGACCGACTAGTCTTGCCAAATCAATGCACAGGTTTGTTTTTTGATGAACATATATAATTCAAAGTGTGAATTCTCTGGCTAATGGAATCATAAATTGGATAGTAAACATTATCCACGGCGTGCAAATGAAGCCACACTTAAAATAATTGAGTTTTGGGGGGGAAAAAACAACAACATAAAATCTGTATTCTCCCAGTGTCCTCTTCAGATGCGTAAGGATGATGTTTTTGAAAATAAAAATGCTGTTGATGAATTTTTTAAAAAGAAAACTAACTCCGGATCAGGTCAGCTCTTGTTTCCATTTTTCTCAGCCCTCTACACTTAAATCAACTCTTCGGCGACAACATTCTCAGACAGAATTAATAGGTTTACCTCAGGTCTGTCTGTCTGTCTGTCTGTCTGTCTGTTCTGCCTGCCTGCCTGCCTGCCTGCCTGCCTGCCTGCCTGCCTGCCTGCCTGCCTGCCTGCCTGCCTGCCTGCCTGCCTGCCTGCCTGCCTGCCTGCCTGCCTGCCTGCCTGCCTGCCTGCCTGGGATTTGAGCCGCTGCTCCTCCACGTTGAGAGGAGCCAGATGGGGTGGCTTGGACATCGGCGCACTGAAAGGAGAATGACCCAGAGACTATGTCTCACGGCTGGCTTGGGAACACCTCGAGATCCCCCAAGAGAAGCTGGGTAAATTGGCTAACGAGAGGGAAGTCTGGACTTCCCCTCTTAAATTGCCACCTTACGATCCATCCTCGGAAAAGTGACAGAGAATTATTGAATTAATTAACTAATCAATATTAATTCAACTATATTTTCTTCAAACAAATGTGATCTAAGCTACAATGGTTTCATTTGCTTCATTTGTTATTTTAACATCCAACTGCTCTGCCTGCACCAGTTGAATTTATGGCCTTGTTCATGGCGTCCTCCATGTTAATCCCATCCAAACACACAACCCCCCACTGTGTGTGCCTCTATCAGTCAGCCCATTAGCTCACATTATGTTGCACACAGCTCTAATGGTGTTAAATGCGGTAATGTGCAGACACTCTCTCTCGCTCTCTCTCTCTCTCTCTCTCTCTCTCTGTCTCTCTCTCTCTCTCTCTCTCTCTCTCAATCAATTATGATCACACTTACCTGGCATACGCTGCATCAAACTGCCTCTACAAAACTCCTAGAGAGGAGGAATCTCTGCTGCAATCTAGTGCGTTCAGAAAAAAAAATATTTCTTCCACCTCGCCACTTTTTTTTATTTTTCGGATGTTTTCCCCTCTTTTCTTTTGCTCCATCACCCCCTCCCTCCTTCTCAACCCCTTTTCTACTTTTTCTGTTTCTTTACCTCGTTTATGCTTTTTGGTTTCTTTCCTGCTTTTCTTCTTTTTGCTATAGTTATGGTATAGTAATTATATATAATTGAACCCTTGGGGGCATTTTTGTTTCCGTTTTTGATTAAAATCTTATATTTTTCCTAACACCAACTAATTATTTTTCTAAGTTACAACCCTATTCCTTTTTCTAACCAAAACCAATTTCTTTCAAGGTTAATTTTCCTCTTCCATTGCGTTAGCCCCCCCAGTTTTTCTTCTAACCCAGTGGTTCTTAACCTTGTTGGAGGTACCGAACCCCACCAGTTTCATATGTGCATTCACCGAACCCCTCTTTAGAGAAAAAATAATAATTCAAGACATCGATGTTTTTTACTGGTGCACAAAATGAGCCATGCATGAACATCACCTTGTTCAAAGAACAAAACCAACATAGTGCTGAACGTCAACAAGACCAAGGAGATTGTTGTTGACTTCCGGAAGGGTCACACCCAACACCTGCCACTGACCATCAACGGTGCTGTGGTGGAGAGAGTGAGCAGCACCAGATTCCTGGGGGTGCACATCAGTGAGGACCTCTCCTGGACCACCAACACTGCATCACTGGCGAAGAAAGCTCAGTACCGCCTGTACTTCCTGCGGAAACTCAGGCGAGCAAGTGCTCCTCCGGCCATCATGACCACATTCTACCGTGGCACCATTGAGAGCGTCCTTTCCAGTTGTATCGCTGTGTGGGGTGGTAGCTGCACTGAATACAACATGAAGGCCGTGCAGCGCATAGTGAACACAGCTGGTAAGATTATTGGTGCTTCACTCCCCTCCCTGAAGGACATTTACACCTCCCATCTCACCCACAAGGTGACCACGATTGTGTGTGATGTGAGTCACCCCGCTCACTCTTTGTTTGATCTTCTGCCCTCTGGGAAGAGGTACAGAAGCCTGCGCTCCCGTACCACCAGACTCACCAACAGCTTCAAACTCCAGGCTGTTAGGATCCTGAACTCTCTCCCCCCTCCACCCTCGGCTGCATAACGTCCTGTACTTTTGCGCTATATTCTGACTGTCTGCTGTATGCACACTTGCTCCATTTTTGCTCCTCTTATTTATTTATGTTATTTATGTTATTTGTTTATTTATTATTTATTCTTCGCTCTTATTTATTCATTGTTTGTGCCTTCTTGTTTTTACTTTTTGTGCTGTTTACTTGTATGTATATTGTGTAATATGTCTTGTCACCGTGGGATAGTGGGAAACGTAATTTCGATCTCTTTGTGTGTCTTGACATGTGAAGAAATTGACAATAAAGCAGACTTTGACTTTGACTTTGGCATGAACTCACAACAAATTACACACCTGCAAATCAGTGTGACTCCTGCTGTTGCCTTTTGCGAGACCAGTTCAGATATGCATCATCACAAATGTACATGATAAATCAGGTGTGTTTGGACCTCTACAGTGGAGGCTCTGCCGAACCCCTGAGACTGACTCACCAAACCCCTAGGGTTCGATCGAACCCAGGTTAAGAACCACTGTTCTAACCATAACATGAAGAACATTTTCTCTCTCTATGATAATGGAAGAAGAATTTTTATAAATCAGAAGGACTCTCCCCCAAGGCCGGCCTGTGGGCCAAATCCGGCCCGCCAAGCCGTCCAATCCGGCCAGTGACTGGATGCCATAATCACGAGGACCAAAGAGAAAATATCATGTAGTCCACACTCAAGCAACTAAAAACAGCAAGGTTGTAGGAGCCTCACCCATAAAGGCTAAGAATACCTTCAGTTTTATCATGTGAAAAATATATTAACAATAATGCTATATCAAAGTTTGATTTTTAGTTCATTGTTATTAGTGGGTGTGGCTCATAAGGTGATGGGACATTCTGGCCCTCTGACAAATGTAGTTGGTGAACCTTGCCCTAAGGGAAAGAGCTTTATTTATTGAAATTGTAGCAGCACCAAACTGTCCCTGCATAATTTGTTCCTCCACACACGGATGCTATTTCTTTCTTATGTCTTGTATCCAAACACAAATGTAATTTCTCTCTGATGTCTGGTATTATTAACCTGACTAATAGGATCGCTCAAAGACCCAGTTATCTTATGTCCTCTGGGAGACCCTTGCGCTGGTTCACCGATATATAAATAATGCCAGTGTGTCAATAAAGAGTTACATCTCAGCTTTTGACTCGCTGTGAGCTTCTCTTTACAAACCTAAGCCTAAACTGGAGAGGATTTGCAGGTTGCCATGAAAGGAATAAGAGCATTTACAAAAGAGCATCAGGTACTATGTTTTCATGTGTATGGACTTCATACACACTATCCTTTAAGATGCATCAACTGGCCTTCCCACATGGTTGAAGTTTGTAACTATCACAGAAAATTACCATGCAAATGTGGTATATTTTCCTTAAGGTGTGGGTCCATCCCAGTGGTCCTCTGGAGTGGCCACCAGGCAAGACTGGGTGGTGAAGGAAAATAACTTCTCTGACACAACCATCTTTGTGAGCCAAAGATTGTATTCTGCTCACATGCTGATGTCAGGAAGTCTTCCCCAATATGACATCCGCAAGTCCTTGTGTTAAGGGCACAGCCTGAATATTCAAATTTACTAAGCATACATTCCTCTTTAGGATCATGCTCCCTTTGAGGCAAATGGTCAAGATATAATGCAATTACCTTCGTCTCCAGCCAGGAACTGATAACACCTCCAGGCCAACCATAAAATGGGTAGGGGGAGGCACTCTTTGTTTTCTCTCCTTAGCAAGGCGCAAGAAACGCTAAGGCCAAGGGAAACAAGCAAACAACCTAACTCAGGGGTCGGGAACCTATGGCTCGCGAGCCAGATATGGCTCTTTTGGTGACTGCGTCTGGCTCGCGGACAAATCTGACATTTGTTTACACAATTGAATTTATAAATAATTTTGTTATATTATCAAAGTAAAAAATAGACCTACTCAAATCAAAATGTTAAATTAGCTTTCAAAGTATAAAATATGATCACGTTTGCAATCCATCCCATCTGTTTTCTTCCGCTGAAATCCACTGTTGCGTCATATCAGCCAATCCCAGCTGCCCTTCGGTGTACAGAAAGGTGACGCCAGGTCGGACAAAAAAAGCGAGATTTTTATTGGACAATACGGTGCCTACGTGAGAGGTAAATTCCATCCGCTTTATTTAAAATTTCAGCTAGCTAGCTGGTGTGTGCCAGGCAAGCAAGAAAGATGTCGAAGAGAAAAAAAGATGACGATTACCGAACATTTCAGAGTGAGTGGACTGAAGAATTCGCATTTGTGGAGAGAGGAGGCTCTGCTACATGTCTCATATGTAATGACAAAATTGCATCAATGAAATGCTCCAATATCAAGTGGCACTTTGAGACACGACATGCTATATTTGCAATCAAATATCCAGCTGGAAGGTCCAAGCTAGTCAACAGCAATTCCGTGTATGGACCAGACAAGGTGACTTTAATTCAGCTAGTTTTGCTGGCGCATCAGCAATTGTGAGGAACGGAAAGCCATTCACGGATGGTGAGTATTTCAAAAACATTTTGCTTGATGTGGCTAATGAACTTTTTGACGACTTCACGGATAAAGAAAAGCTACTCAAACGGATAAAAGACATGCATCTGTCAGCAAGAACCGTTCACGATCTGGCCATTATGACTGATGAGACCCTCAACGCCTGCATGAAGCTCAACCTCACCACATATCAACCGGACTACAAAGGCATCACCAAAACGATGCACCCCCAGAAGTCTCATTAATGGTGAGTTTTTTTTCTAGGCCTCAATATAAAAACGTTATTAAAAAGAATACATTAGTACACTCAAAAAATCATTGGTCTTAATTAAAATACATGCATTTAATTGTGTTTAGCCTATCGTTTTTTTAAAATGGTATGGCTCTCGTGAAAAATTATTTTTTAAAAATGGGCATTTATGGCTCTGTCCGCCAAAAAGGTTCCCGGCCCCTGACCTCACTGGTAACACCTGTGAACTAGTACATGGACATTGAAATTAATTCTGTAGGCACTTTGTGCATTTTTACCTGTAAAAGAGTTGTAAAAGTATGTTTCTGTAACTTCCTGTTTAGAATTTCCGTTGCAAAACAAAAAATTAGTAGGCTGCACAAGTTGCCACATAGCCCAATCAGCTTGATGTAATGTACACTATTGTCCCTCCTTTCCCAAGCAGATAACAGTGGAGCAGTCCCGTCCCACATTGATACTGTGAAGAACACCGTCGAGTGATTCTGACGGGTCAACCTACAGCACTAATGTACAGGACTGTCTCAGAATAGAATAGAATAGAATAGAATAGAATAGAATAGATCTTTATTGTCATTGTCACATGTACAACGAAATTTAAAAAGTGCCAACCGATCCGAGCATGCGATAAAAAATATATAGAATAAATAGAATAAAAAGATAAAAAAAACAAGCTAAAAACCCACAGAAGAACATACACAGACATAATCATTTACGTTTAGCTGCATTCAATGTGACTACCGCTGTAGGGTAAAAACTGTTGGCGAATCTGCTAGTCCTCGACCTAATTAATCTGTAGCGTCTGCCTCATGGCAACAGTTCGAAAAGGGAGTGGCCAGGGTGGGAAGTGTCCTTCAGAATGTTCTGTGTTTTTTTGAGACAGCGGGTTCTGTGTTGGTCTTCCAGTGTGGGGA
Organism: Syngnathus acus; assembly: GCF_901709675.1. Taxonomy (NCBI): domain Eukaryota; kingdom Metazoa; phylum Chordata; class Actinopteri; order Syngnathiformes; family Syngnathidae; genus Syngnathus; species Syngnathus acus. The sequence continues at coordinate 15,613,396 of NC_051087.1, read as the reverse complement.
GAGGGCAGCCAATGATCTTCTGTGCTGTGTTGATGACCCCTTGGAGCTTTTTCCTCTGAGCAGCAGTGCAGCTGGAGTACCAAACACATATACAGTACGTTAAAGTGCTTTCTATGGAGCAGCGATAGAAGGACACCAGCAGTCTCCGTGTAATGCTGTGCCTCCTCAGCACCCTTAAAAAGTAGAGTCTCTGTTGGGCCTTTTTAAGCAGCTCAGAGGTGTTCACGCCCCAGGTGAAGTCCTCCTCGATGTGGACTCCCAGGTAGCGGAAGGAGGACACCCTCTTCACACAGACCCCGTCGATGATGAGTGGTGGAATGTCCGTTTTATTTTTCCTCCTAAAATCAATGACCAGTTCTTGGGTTTTAGCCGTGTTTAGGAGCAGATTGTTTTCTCCGCACCACTCCGATAGCTGGACCACTTCGTCCCTGTAGGCAGACTCATCCCCCTTTGAGATGAGCCCCACCACGGTTGTGTCATCCGCAAATTTCACGATGGTGTTGCTGCGGTGGGCGGGGGTGCATGCATGTGTGTAGAGCGTGTAAAGCAGTGGGCTCAGTACGCAGCCCTGTGGGGAGCCGGTACCAAGACTGAGAGGTGTGGATGTATGACGGCCCACTTTCACCCTCTGGCTGCGACCCGTCAGGAAGCTCTTAATCCACCTGCAAGTATTATGTGGAAGTCCCAGGCCCTCCAGTATGTCCACCAGTCTGTGGGGGAGGATGGTGTTAAAAGCAGAGCTAAAGTCCACGAAGAGCATCCGCACATAGCTCCCGGCTGCTCCAGGTGGGACAGTGCAGCGTGGAGGGCTGTAGCTACTGCATCCTCTGTGGATCTATTTGCCCTGTAGGCAAACTGGTGGGGGTCAAAACCTCTGAACAGGAGTGCTGTGATGTGACCCCGTACCAGCTTTTCAAAGCACTTCATGACCACCGGGGTGAGTGCGACTGGCCGGTAGTCATTGAGGCTGGTGATGTGGCGTTTCTTGGGCAGGGGGACTATAGTGGAGGATTCTAAACAGGATGGGACGGTGGACTCGGTAAGGGACTGGTTGAAAATCTTTGTGAAGACTCCAGCCAGCTGATCTGCGCAGTCCTTCAGGACACGCCCAGTGACGCCGTCAGGACCCGCAGCCTTCCTCGGGTTGATGGTCCGCAGCGTGCGCCTCACCTCGTGCTCCTTCACTGTGAGGGTGAAGCTGCTGGAATTTTAAATTAGAATATTGTGATAAAGTTCTTTATTTTCTGTAATGCAATTAAAAAACAAAAATGTCATACATTCTGGATTCATTACAAATCAACTGAAATATTGCAAGGCTTTTAATATTTTAATCTTGCTGATTATGGCATACAGCCTAAGAAAACTCAAATATCCCATCTCAAAATATTAGAATATTTCCTCAGACAAAGTAAAGAAAAAAAGATTTATAACAGCAAAACAAAATCAAACATTTGAAAATGCCCATTAATGCCCAAAAAACGGTGTTTTGTTCGTTTAATGAGTGTTTGTCCGGCAGTTTTGTGTGTTCGTCTCGTCGTACTGAGTCGTGCTACAAGTGCAGGCAGGTTCTGCTCGACATCGGCGAAAGCGAGTTTTGTCGAGTTCTGGACTTTGATGCGGGGACATTAAAGGAGCTCGGACTGCTACGTCCTGAGGCGTCGCCGGACTCGTCTGCTATTCCTCCCCCGGTTGGGAAGCGTCGAAAGCGGTGTGCGAGGAGGCTGAAGAGGGGCAAGCGTGGGGGCGTCCGGGCCAGGCTGGCGGCCAGCCCAGCTCGCCCGGCCGTGCCTTCCATTCTTCTGGCGAATGTTCGATCGCTGGACAACAAAATGGATTACATTCGCTTGCTGAGATCTACAAACCGGACGGTGCGTGACTGCTGTGTGCTCGTGTTCACTGAGACTTGGTTGACCGTCAACATTCCGGACTCAGCTGTACGTCTGGAGCGGCTAGCGTGCTATCGGGCGGACCGGGCCATTGTACGAGGGGGAAAATCTCGTGGAGGTGGAATATGCGTCTACATCCGTGACGAGTGGTGCCGGGACTCTGTGGTGGTATGCAAGCACTGCTCGCCACTGGCGGAGTTTGTGATCATTAAGTGACGTCCTTTTTACCTGCTAAGGGAATTTACCGCGATTCTGCTGGTCGCGGTTTACATCCCGCCTTCCAACATCGAAGGCGACAGGGTCGCGGCTCTTAGTGAACTGTACCAGGCTGTCAGTGAACAACAGACAGCGCACCCTGACGGTTTCACCATCTTCGCTGGGGATTTTAATCATGCTAACCTGAAGTCTGTTTTTCCGAGGCTTCACCAGCATGTTGATTTTCCTACGCGTGGCGACAGCTTCCTGGACCTGGTCTACTCTTCGCATAAAGGAGCTTTCAAAGCCGCCCCCCTCCCCCATCTTGGACTTTCTGACCATATCACTGTTATGCTTTTGCCCGCATACAGACAAAAGGTGAGAACATCCAGACCGGTTCGCAAGCGGGTACGGGTGTGGCCTGAGGGTGCCTCTGATGCGCTTCGTGACTGCTTTGGCTCTACTGACTGGGACGTGTTTAGGAGGGCTGCCACTTGCGATGGTCGGGCGGACATTGAGGAGTATACTGACTCTGTTTCCTCCTACATCAGGAAGTGCATTGATGATGTGACACACTCAATATCCGTCGTCACCCGGGCTAACCGGAAGCCTTGGCTGACAGGGGCTGTCTTCAGGCTGCTGAGGGCCAGGGACAAAGCCTTTAGAGCGGGGGATGAGGCTGGCTTGAGGACTGCGAGGGCCGACCTGTCCCGGGGCATCAAAGAAGCGAAGAAGGCGTTCTCGTGCAAAATTACCGCCCTCTTCAAGGACAGCAGGGACGCACGGAGCCCTTGGCAGGGCATTCAGACCGGACTACAAGCCCACGCCGCAGAGCTGTGAAGGCGACGTCCGTCTGCTCAATGACCTCAACCGCTTCTTTGCTCGCTTCGACGCTCAGAACAGCACTTGCCCGCTGAAGGCCACTCCCCCTTCCCACGAGTTGCCCCTGTGCCTCTCCGCCGACAGCGTGAGGAGGGCGCTTGCCGCTATCAACATCCGTAAGGCGGCGGGCCCGGACAACATCCCGGGTCGAGCGCTGAAGGACTGCGCTGGTGAGCTGACGGGTGTCTTCACGGACATCTTTAACACTTCCCTGCAGCAGGCCATCGTCCCGTCGTGTTTCAAGGCTGCCACCATCGTACCTGTGCCGAAGAAACCTGCTCCGTCCTGCTTCAATGACTACCGCCCCGTGGCACTTACGCCCATCATCATGAAGTGCTTTGAGCGGCTTGTCATGGAGCACATCCGATCCGTTCTCCCCCCCACCATTGACCCCTTCCAGTTTGCGTACCGAGCCAAACGGTCCTCTGAGGATGCCATCTGCTCTGCCCTCCACTCGGCCCTCACCCACCTGGAGGGGAGGGACTCGTATGTGAGGTTGCTGTTTGTGGACTTCAGTTCTGCCTTCAACACCATTGTGCCACAACGTCTCATCAGCAAACTTGACGAGCTGGGCCTCAGTACCTGCCTCTGCAACTGGCTACTGGACTTCCTCTGTCAGAGGCCACAGGTGGTACGTGTTGGCGACAAAATCTCCGCCAGCATCACACTGAGCACAGGGGCCCCCCAAGGCTGCGTGCTCAGTCCGCTGCTCTTCACCCTCCTGACGCATGACTGCACTGCCACCTACAGCGACAACCGCATAGTGAAGTTTGCTGACGACACGACTCTGGTGGGTCTCATCACCAAGGGAGACGAGACTCAATACAGGCTGGAGGTTGACCTTCTGACCACGTGGTGCAGGGACAACAACCTCCTGCTGAACGTCGACAAGACCAAGGAAATTGTTGTTGACTTCCGGAAGGGTCACGCCCAACACCTGCCGCTGACCATCGACGGTGCTGTGGTGGAGAGAGTGAGCAGCGCCAGGTTCCTGGGGGTGCACATCAGTGAGGATCTCTCCTGGTCCACCAACACCGCATCACTGGCGAAGAAGGCCCAGCGCCGCCTGTACTTCCTTCGGAAACTCAGGCGAGCGGGCGCTCCTCCGGCCGTCATGACTACATTTTACCGCGGCACCATTGAGAGCGTCCTCTCCAGCTGTATTGCTGTTTGGGGTGGCAGCTGCACTGACTACGACTTGAAGGCCCTGCAGCGCATAGTGAAAACGGCTGGTAAGACTATTGGTGCTTCTCTCCCCTCCTTGAAGGACATTTACACCTCCCATCTCACCCGCAAGGCGACCAAGATTGTGAGTGATGTGAGTCACCCCGCTCACTCTTTGTTTGATCTTCTGCCCTCTGGGAGGCGGTACAGGAGCCTGCGCTCCCGCACCACCAGACTCTCCAACAGCTTCGTACTCCAGGCTGTTAGGATCCTGAACTCGCGCCCCCTTTCTGCGTAGCGTCCTGTTCTTTGCGCTATGCTTACTGTCTGCTGTATGCACACTGGCTCAGTTTTGCTCCTCTTATTTATTGGGTTATTGGTTTATTATTTATTCATCGCTCATTTTATTTATTTATTATTTTTTGTTTATTATTTATTGTTTGTGCCTTCTTGTTTTTATTTTGTGTCGTCTACTTGTATGTCTCGTCACCGTGGGATAGAGGAAACGGAATTTCGGTTTCTTTGTGTGTCTTGACATATGAAGGATTGACAATAAAGCTGACTTTGACTTTGATTAATGCACTCAGTACTTGGTTGGGAATCCTTTTGAATGGATTACTGCAACCAATGCGGCATGGCATGGAGGCAATCAGCCTGTGGCATTGCTGAGGTGTTATGGATGCCCAGGATGCTTCAATAGCGACCTTTAGCTCATTTGCATTGTTGGGTCTGGTGTCTTTCAGCTTCTTATTCACAATAGCCCACAAATTCTCTATGGGGTTCAGGTCAAGGGAATTGGCAGGCCAATCGAGGACAGTAATGCCATGGTCAGTACACCATTTACTGGTGGTTTTGGCACTGTGGGCAGGTGTCAGATCATGCTGGAAAATGAAATCATCATCTCCATAGAGCTTTTCAGCAGACGGAAGCATGTAATGCTCTAAAATCTGCATTTACTCTGGACTTGATGAAACACAGTGGACCAACACCAGCAGCTGACATGGCTCCCCAAACCATCGCTGACTGTGGGAACTTCACACTGGATTTCAAGCAACTTGGATTTTGCTCCTCCCCAGCCTTTCTCCAGACTCTGGCGCCTTGACTTCCAAATGAAATACAAAACTTACTTTCGTCTGAAAAGAGGACTTTGGACTACTCTGCAACTGTCCAGTGCTTCTTTTCCATAGCCCAAGTCAGACGCTTCTTCTGTTGTCTTGAGTTCAGAAGTGGCTTGACCATGGGAATATGGCTATTGTAGGCCATTTCCCGGACACGTCTGTGAACAGTGGCTTTTGATACCTGGACTCCAGCTTCAGTCCACTGTCTTTGAAGCTCCCCCAAATTCTGGAAGCGACTATTCTTCACAATGCTGTTAAGGTCATCTCGATTGGTTGTGCAGCGTTTCCTGCCACATTTCCCCCTTCCAACAGACTTTTTGTGGATGTGCTTTGAAACTGCACTCTGTGAGCAGCTTGCTCTTTGAGAAATTCCTTTTTGTGTCTTACTCTCCTGATGGAGGGTGTCAATGATGGTCCTCTGGACAGCAGTCAGATCAGCAGTCTTCCCAATACTTGTGATTTAGTTTACTGAACCAAGCTGAGTGTTTTTCAAGGTTCAGGAAGCCCTTGCAGGTGTTTCGAGTTAATTAGACGATTCAAGTGATTGGTTGAATACCCTACTAGTATACTTTTTCATGATATTCTAATATTTTGAGATAGGATATTTGAGTTTTCTTAAGCTGTATGCCATAATCAGAAATATTAAAATAATAAAAGGCTTGCAATACTTCAGTTGATTTGTAATGAATCCAGAATGTATGACATTTTTGGTTTTTTAATTGCATTACAGAAAATAAAGAACTTCCATCCATCCATCCATCCATCCATCCATCCATCCATCCATCCATCCATCCATCCATCCATCCATCTTCCGCTTATCCGGGTTCGGGTCACGGGGGCAGCAGCTTTTGGAGGGACTCCCAGACTTCCCTATCCCCAGCCACTTCATCCAGCTCATCCCGGGGGATCCCAAGGTGTTCCCAGGCCAGCTGAGAGACATAGTGCCTCCAGCGCGTCCTGGGTCGTCCCCGGGGTCTCCTACCGGGTGGGACATGCCCGGAACACCTCCCCAGGGAGGCGTCCAGGAGGCATCCTGATGAGATGCCCGAGCCACCTCATCTGGCTCCTCTCAACGTGGAGGAGCAGCGACTCTACTCCGAGTCTCTCCCGGATGACCTTATCTCTAAGGGAGACCCCGGACACCCTGCGGAGGAAACTCATTTCGGCCGCTTGTATCCTGGATCTCGTTCTTTCGGTCACGACCCATAGCTCGTGACCATAGGTGAGGGTAGGCGGATAGATCGACCGGTAAATCGAGAGCTTTGCCTTTCGGCTCAGCTCTCTCTTCACCACGACGGACCGGTACAGAGTCCGTATTACTGCCGACACGGCACCGATCCGCTTGTCGAGCTCGCGCTCCATCCTGCCCTCACTCGTGAACACGACCCCAAGATACTTGAACTCCTCCACTTGGGGCAGGATCTCATCCCCGATCCGGAGAGGGCATTCCACCCTTTTCCGACCGAGGATCATGGACTCGGATTTGGAGGTGCTGACCCTCATCCCGACCGTTTCACACTCGGCTGCGAACCGCTCCAGTGAGAGCTGGAGCTCACGACTTGAAAAAGCCAACAGCACCACGTCGTCTGCAAAAAGCAGAGACGCGATGCTGAGGTCCCCAAACCGGACCCCCTCAACGCCTCGGCTGCGCCTAGAAATTCAGTCCATAAAAATTATGAACAGAATCGGTGACAAAGGGCAGCCTTGGCGGAGTCCAACCCTCACTGGGAACGAATCCGACTTACTGCCGGAAATGCGGACCAAACTCTGGCATCGGTGATACAGGGACCGAACCGCCCTTATCAGTTGGCTCGGCACCCCGTACTCCCGAAGCACCTTCCACAAAACCTCCAGAGGGACACGGTCGAACGTCTTCTCCAAGTCCACAAAACACATGTGGACTGGTTGGGCGAACTCCCATGCACCCTCGAGGATCCTGCCGAGGGTATAGAGCTGGTCCACTGTTCCACGGCCAGGACGAAAGCCACACTGCTCCTCCTGAATCCGAGGTTCGACCTCCTGACGGACCCTCCTCTCCAGCACCCCTGAATAGACCTTACCAGGGAGGCTGAGGAGTGTGATTCCCCTGTAATTGGAACACACCCTCCGGTTCCCCCTCTTAAAGAGGTGAAGCACCACCCCAGTCTGCCAATCCAGAGGCACCGTCCCCGATGTCCACGCAATTATTTAGAGGCGTGTCAGCCATGACAGCCCCACAACATCCAGAGCCTTTAAAAACTCTGGACGGATCTCATCCACCCCTGAGGCCTTGCCACCGAGGAGATTTTTTAACTACCTCAGTGACTTCGACCCCAGAGATTGGAGAGTCCGCCTCAGAGTCTCCAGGCCATGCTTCCACAATGGAAGGCGTGTAGGTGGAATCGAGGAGGTCTTTGAAGTATTCTCCCCACCGACTCACGACGTCCCGAGTTGAGGTCAGCAGCACACCATCCCCACTGTAAACAGTGTTGTCGGTGCACTGCTTCCCCCTCCTGAGACGCCGGATGGTGGACCAGAATTTCCTCGAAGCCATCCGGAAGTCAATCTCCATGGCCTCGCCAAACTCCTCCTACGCCCGGGTTTTTGCCTCAGCAACCGCCGAAGCCGCGTTCCGCTTGGCCATCCGGTACCTGTCAGCTGCCTCCGTAGTCCCGCAGGCCAAAACGGCCCGATAGGACTCCTTCTTCAGCTTGACGGCATCCCTTACCACCGGTGTCCACCAGCAGGTTCGGGGATTGCCGCCACGACAGGCACCAACGACCTTACGGCCACAGCTCCGGTCGGCTACCTCAACAATGGAGGCGCGGAACATGGTCCACTCGGACTCAATGTCCCCCGCCTCCCCCGGGACGTGGAAAAAGTTCTGCCGGAGGTGGGAGTTGAAGCTCTTCCTGACAGGGGATTCTGCCAGACTTTACCAGCAGACCCTCACAGAGCTTTTGGGTCTGCCAGGTCGGACCGGCATCTTCCCCCACCATCGGATCCAACCCACCACCAGCTGGTGATCAGTCGAAAGCTCCGCCCCTCTCTTCACCCGAGTGGCCAAAACATGCGGCCGCAAATCCGATGACACGACTACAAAGTCGATCATCGAACTGCGGCCTAGGGTGTCCTGGTGCCAAGTGCACACATGGACACCCTTATGTTTGAACATGGTGTTCATTATGGAAAATCCGTGTCGAGCACAGAAGTCCAATAATAGAACACCGCTCGGGTTCAGATCGGGGGGCCGTTCCTCCCAATCACGCCCTTCCAGGTCTCACCGTCATTGCCCACGTGAGCATTGACGTCACCCAGTAGAACGATGGAGTCCCCAGAAGGAGCGCTCTCCAGCACTTCCTCCAGGGACCCCAAGAAGGGTGGGTACTCTGATCTGTCGTTTGGTGCATAGACACAAACAACAGTCAGGACCCGTCCCCCCACCCGAAGGCGGAGGGAGGCTACCCTCTCGTTCACCGGGATGAACCCCAATATGCAAGCGCCCAGCCGGGGGGCAATAGGTATGCCCACACCTGCTCGACGCCTCTCACCGTGGGCAACTCCAGAGTGGAAGAGAGTCCAGCCCCTCTCGAGAGGGCTTGTACCAGAGCCCAAACTATGTGTGGAGGCAAGTCCAAGTCGAGTCGGAACTTTTCTGCCTCACACACCAGCTCGGGCTCCTTTCCAGCCAGAGAGGTGACATTCCATGTCCCAAGAGCCAGCCTCTGCAGCCGGGGATCGGACCGCCAAGGTCCGCGCCTTTGGCCGCCGCCCAGCTCACTATGCACCCGACCCTTTTGGCCCCTCCTACAGGTGGTGAGCCCATGGGAAGGGGGACCCACGTTTTCTTTTCGGGCTATGCCCGGCCGGGCCACACCAGGTGCTCGCCTTCGAGCCCCACCTCCATGCCTGGCTCAGAGGGGGGCCCCGGTGACCCGCGTCCGGTCGAGGGAAAACGAAGTCCATTTGTGTTTTCTGTCATAAGGGGCTTGGGTGAGCCGTGCTTTTTCTCATCCCTCACCTAGCACCCTTTTGCCATGGGTGACCCTACCAGGGGCATGAAGCCCCAGACAACATGGCTCCTAGGATCATATCGGCACGCAAACCCCTCCACCACGATAAGGTGACGACTCACGGAGGGGAAAATAAAGAACTTTATCACAATATTCAAATTTTCTGAGACAGTCCTGTATGTGCATTTGGCACCAGGACACCCTAGGCCAGACATGAGCAAACTCCGGCCTGCGGGCCGGATACGGCCCGTTGGGCTTTTTCATCCGGCCCGCCGAACTTTTCCAAATTATCATTCATTTCCCTTTCACCTGCAATCCATCGTTTGCCCGATAGATGGCGCACTAGTCACAATGACAGTGTTGGAGTGTAGCATTACAGCTGCCATTTCCCCCCTCCGGTAATAATGAGCGGACCAAAGAAAAGAAAAGTGGACGCTGAGTGCCGAGTTTTTCAAAAGGAGTGGACAACAAAATATTTTTTTTACTGATGTTCGATCAACGGCTGTATGTCTGATATGCCAAGAAACGGTTGCAGTTTTCAAAGAGTACAATCTCAGCCGTCACTTTGCCTCAAAGCATGCTAACTACGCGAGCAAGCAATCAACACAAGAACGGGCGGCTACTGCTCAGACGTTGGCAGCTAATTTACAGACTCAGCACAATTATTTTCACCGACAAATTGCGATTCAAGAGTCAAGTACCAAGGCAAGTTTTTTTGCTGGCATTCAAGTTAGCAAAGGCTAGCAAGCCTTTCTCCGAAGGCAAGTTTTTGAAAGAATGCATGGTAGAGACAGCAGATCTTCTGTGTCTGGAAAGCAAAGACAAGTTTAAAAAAAATCAGCTTATCACGCAGGACAGTGACTCGCCGTGTCGAACTGATTGACGAAGATATCGTTAGCGAGTTAAATAAAAAGGTGGAGTCCTTTCATTTATATCCACTAGCATTGGATGAAAGCAACGACATGAAAGACACTGCCCAGCTCCTAATTTTTATCCGAGGGATTAATGACAGTTTTGAAATAACGGAGGAGCTTTTGAGCATGGAATCGCTGAAGGGGAAAACGCGAGGAGCGGCTTTATATGAACAGGTGTCTGCTTTCATCGAAAGAATGAAGCTGCCTTGGAGTAAACTTGCCTGTGTCACTACGGATGGATCGCCAAATTTAACAGGAAAAAAAGTCGGGCTGCTGAAGAGAATCCAGGATAAAGTGAAAGAAGAAAACGCTGACCAGGATGTTATTTTTCTTCACTGCATCATTCATCAAGAATCTCTGTGTAAGTCTGTATCGCAGCTTAATCATAGTCAAAGTCAAAGTCAGCTTTATTGTCAATCCCTTCATATGTCAAGACACACAAAGAAACCGAAATTCCGTTTCCTCTATCCCACGGTGACGAGACATACAAGTAGACGACACAAAATAAAAACAAGAAGGCACAAACAATAAATAACAAATAAAAAAAATAATAAATAAATAAAATGAGCGATGAATAAATAATAAACCAACAACCCAATAAATAAGAGGAGCAAAACTGAGCCAGTGTGCATACAGCAGACAGTAAGCATAGCGCAAAGAACAGGACGCTACGCAGAAAGGGGGAGCGAGTTCAGGATCCTAACAGCCTTGAGTATGAAGCTGTTGGAGAGTCTGGTGGTGCGGGAGCGCAGGCTCCTGTACCGCCTCCCAGAGGGCAGAAGATCAAACAAAGAGTGAGCGGGGTGACTCACATCACTCACAATCTTGGTCGCCTTGCGGGTGAGATGGGAGGTGTAAATGTCCTTCAAGGAGGGGAGAGAAGCACCAATAGTCTTACCAGCCGTTTTCACTATGCGCTGCAGGGCCTTCAAGTCGTAGTCAGTGCAGCTGCCACCCCAAACAGCAATACAGCTGGAGAGGACGCTCTCAATGGTGCCGCGGTAAAATGTAGTCATGACGGCCGGAGGAGCGCCCGCTCGCCTGAGTTTCCGAAGGAAGTACAGGCGGCGCTGGGACTTCTTCGCCAGTGATGCGGTGTTGGTGGACCAGGAGAGATCCTCACTGATGTGCACCCCCAGGAACCTGGCGCTGCTCACTCTCTCCACCACAGCACCGTCGATGGTCAGCGGCAGGTGTTGGGCGTGACCCTTCCGGAAGTCAACAACAATCTCCTTGGTCTTGTCGACGTTCAGCAGGAGGTTGTTGTCCCTGCATCACGTGGTCAGAAGGTCAACCTCCAGCCTGTATTGAGTCTCGTCTCCCTTGGTGATGAGACCCACCAGAGTCGTGTCGTCAGCAAACTTCACTATGCGGTTGTCGCTGTAGGTGGCAGTGCAGTCATGCGTCAGGAGGGTGAAGAGCAGCGGTTCATGTTGTGGATCCAGTTGTAAAACTTGTTAACTTAATACGAGCAAGGGGACTTAATCACCGTCAGTTCATTGTGTTCCTAGAGGAAACCGATGCGGATCACCAGGACTTACTTTCCCACTCTCGTGTCCGCTGGTTAAGTTTGGGGAAAGTGTGCCAACGAGTGTGGGAGCTCATAGAGGAGATTGGTTCGTTTTTGGAGCTAATAGAGAAATCCGCCGAATTCCCTGAGCTGAGTGATGAGGACTGGCTTTGTGACTTTGCGTTTGCCGTGGATATATTGTTACACATGAATGAGCTGAATGTTAAGCTGCAGGGGAAAGATCAGTTTGTGCATGTCGTGTACACAAATGTGAGAGCCCTCAAATCCAAGCTGATTTTATTCTCCAGGCAATTGTCAAACAAATCTTTTGGTCATTTTCCCACACTGGCCATGCAGAAGGCCATCCCAAACGTGAAGAAATACTGCAAATCACTGGACGACAGAGAATTCTGCCGTCGGTTCACTGATTTTGAAAAAATTGAAAAGTCACTTCAGCTGGTGCCCTGTCCCCTGTCACAAGACCCCGAAACAGCACCGCATGAGCTACAATTGGAGCTGATCGATCTTCAGTCTGACTCCGTCTCAAAAGAGTTCAGATCTCTTAAATTGAATGACTTTTACGCTTCACTTAACGAAGCCACATTTCCAAACATCCGGAGAACGGCACAGAATATGCTGGCATTGTTTGGCTCAACTTATGTGTGTGAGCAGACTTTCAGCATCATGAACATTAACAAAGCCCGCTACAGATCTCAGTTAACTGACCAACACCTCAGATCCATTCTGAGAATTGCCACAACGAAACTAACTCCAAACCTTGATGCACTGGCAAAAAAGGGAGAACAACAACACTGTTCCCATTGAAATGTGAGTTTCTCTACTGTGTTGTGAAAAAATAGCAATTTGCGCATTTACGCACAGCAGCGGTACAGTAGCTTAATTAACATGCTGCACATCGCTCTCAATTTAAAGACCCCTTTCTTTCATTGGGTTCTGAATGTTGAAAGTGATTCCATTGATCTTTTTCCAGTAAATGTTGATTTCTTGAAATGTGCACCTTCAATTGTGTCTGTTTTTTACACATTTCAATCCCCAGGTTTAATAAATTACATTGCGTGTTCAAATGCTCCTTGCCCGGTCCCTCTGTCAAATTTTTTAACCCAATCTGGCCCGCGAGTCAAAAAGTCTGCCCACCCCTGCCCTAGGCTGTAATGTAATGACCGACTTTGTGGTTGTGTCATCGAGCTGTAAACTAATTACAACCCGGTTCGACTGTGGGGTAAGATGGTTGTCTGACCTGGTGGTTTGTTGGGAACGTCTAGCAGTGTCCCCTGTCAGAAGGCATTTCAACTCCCACCTCCGACACACCTTCACTCACATCCCTGGGCAGGGACAGTGAGGCTCAATTATACTGTATTGGCCCAAATATAAGACGACCCTGATTATAAGACGACGCCCTCTTTTTCAAGACTCAAGTTTGAAAAAAAACTTTTTGAACACCAAATTAAATCTTTATACAGAAAATGATTACATCTGAAACAAATGATTATAACAATATATTCGAGAGAAAAAGCATGTTATTTTGCCTCATTCAAATCATGCAAAAACTGTCTATCACATCCTAATATCTGAACATTTAAATATGTAAACTAAAGTGCAATCACATTTGTAAATGAATGGCTTCTGGTTTTTGAAATGTAAATAAACCAATCTACTGTGATAAAACAACAAAATTGCAATAACTGCATTAACCATCAAAGTGAAGTCTAACTGTTGTCTTGAAACAAATCTGGATAAGGAAAAACATTGCAATAAAATAATGCAAACTGCTACCGCTATTGTTGGGGAGCCTGAGGACTGTATAGGAAGTTGGCTCGGATGGTTATGCTCTTTTCAAATCATGCAAAAACTGTCTATCACATCCTAATATCTGAACATTTAAATATGTAAACTAAAGTACAATCACATTTGTAAATGAATGGCTTCTGGTTTTTGAAATGTAAATAAACCAATCTACTGTGATGAAAAAAACAAAATTGCAATAACTACATTAACCATCAAAGTGAAGTCTAACTGTTGTCTTGAAACAAATCTGGATAAGGAAAAACATTGCAATAAAATAATGCAAAATGCTACCGCTATTGTTGGGGAGCCTGAGGACTGTATAGGAAGTTGGCTCGGATGGTTATGCTCTTTTCGCCCCCGGGTGTCGGTCAGAACACAGGAGGGAAGACGTGGTTCAGTTTTGATTGCTTTACTGAATTATTGGCAAAAAAGTAAGAGGCACTGTGGCTCATAGGGGCATACAGGCAAACTGGCAAAAGGGTATAGGCCAGTCATGGGCAAAATACGGCCCACGGGCCACATCCGGGCCACGGGGCCGTTTAATCCGGCCCGCCAAACCTGAATAAATTGTATTATTAAACTTTTTTTGGGGTCATTTTCCCTGCAATGACTATGTTTCCCCAGTAGAAGGGGAAGCGCCCGCCCGCTCATTTACTCCCGGAAGCCGTGTCAGAAAGCTCGGTGCACACTCACAAGTGCGTGTACGTACTCAGTAGTACGGAACCGGTGCACTCCACGTTCTATTTCTATCAGTGCCGAATTTCGAGTGTGGGCTGTGACGTCAGCATTCTCGTAATTTACGCGCTGAGCTTTCAGATATAATTTTACGCTCAAGCCACCCACAAACCTTCTAGTGTTAAAATGAGTGGCCCGAGGAAAATAAAGGTGGACACTAAGTGCCGAGTGTTAAAAAGAGTGGACAATTTGGCTCGACCTACGTGGGTGAGTCAAGTCAAGTTTATTTGTATAGCCCTAAATCACCAGCAGTCTCAAAGGGCTTCACATAGACAAAAATTTGACAATTATTCTCAAAGCATCCCCTGATCTTAATACTACTACTACTAATACTACTTAATACTCAGTCTGGGGAGAGATGGGATGTTTGCCACTACAGATATAAAAGATATATAAGAAAGATAAAAGATATATTGTAAAAAGTTGAATGTCAGTTTTGCTATCGCAGGTTTTTTTTAAAAGCGCAAGAACCTGGCAGACGATCAGTCACATGAACGTCAACAAAGCCTGTCATAGATCTAGGTTATCGGACAGACACTTCGGCTCTATCCTAAGAATTACCACAACAAATTTTACTCCAGACTATGATGCACTAGCAAAAAAGGGAGACCAACAATGCTATTCTCACTGAAAATGAAGGGGAGTTTCTCTAGTTTGTTGTAAAAAAAAAAAAAAAATTGAAAATAATTTGTACAAATAGCAGGGATTGAAACTAGCAACCATTCTCATTTTCAAACAATGCAGGATGCTCAAGGACATTGACGTCTGTTTGCGACTAATCTTAACTTTTAAAGTTCTTAAGGTCACTAGGTGTTTGTGAGTTAAAGCTCTGCTCTGGTTTTCAGGTATCTTTCACCGTGTTGCCGTTTTGATTTCTTTATTACTTTATTTAGATGTATTCTTTCACTGATTCTTCAAGATGATGTATTTGGTCAGAATGTTTGCCGTTTGATGTGATTTCACCTCATTAGATAAACATCTTTCATAAATCTGACCTGCAGGCGCTGAAGTGATGGAAACTGTTATTCATAATAACAGCGTCTTATTTAATGAGAATCACTGATAGTAGTTTTTTGGTGAAATATATATTTTTTAATGCTGTTAATAATTTCATTTGTTTTCAAAAAGCTTTTTTTTTTATTATCCATGCTTTACTACCTACTAAAGGCCAACACTTTTTATGCAATGACCTTTACTGTCACGGAACGGATGGAGCAGGGCGACCAAATGCAGCTTGGACCAGGGTTTATTGGAGAACTCAAAGACAGACTATAAAAAGCTCGACTTGGTAAAAGACTAACTGAACAAAAAGACAAGATAAAGACAGGAACGACGATGAGAGACGAGAAGACATTAAACGACAACAATGATCCGACCGGGAGTGAGGGGCAGACAGGACTTAAATACACGACAGGTAACAAGAGGCAGGTGAGAAGTATCACACTAATCATGGGCATACAGGAGGGGAGGGGCGAGCACACAGACAGAAACCATGACAACAGACACATAGTGGAACGGCTGGGGACGAGACGTGACATTTGTGTCGTTTATATTACTTCACACAAACACTACATCCATCTGCTCCTGGTTCGGCCCCCCCGGTCAAAATCTAGAATCCAATTCGGCCCGCAAGTCAAAAAGTTTGCCCACCCCTGGTATAGGCACACGTTTGGTCGTAAGAATATGAGAGCAGGTGTGTGTAGTGTACATGGGTGAGTCTTTGGATGTGTGAATGTGATTCTTGTGTGTGTGATTATTGTATGAATCGTGTGAAGGGTGTGTGGGGGATGTGTGTGTGTGTGTGCGTGTGTGTGTGCATATGTGTGTGTGGTTCTGCAGCAGACAGAAATACAGCACGTAAGTCAACGCTAAACTTCTGACGTCACACAACACTAGTAGACGGCACACATTACATAACTAACTGCGCGTAACGGTTCCGCTATACTAAATAACCATAAATGAAATACTCTTAGCAACACACCAAACATAAGTCATTGAGACAACAAAATACATTTGCTGGCGACCGTTAGTCGCCGTGCCGCTGTGTAACAGCTACTCGTACGATGCGAGGCAAACTTAAAGGAGCGCGTCGGAGCTGTCAATCAAACGGCGCACACACAAAGCAAACCGCGATCGGACAAATGGCACAACAGTGGACAGTAGTAACAATGAAATGTATATACTCACTTTGTGTTAAAGACTTTTTCAGTCTTATTTCAATGCAAAACACCGTCTTATATTCGGGCCAATACGGTAAAACCAGCCCTTATGTCTCGTCTTGTCCCATACCCCTAGAAATGCGCGTTCACAAGAACCAGAAGTTTCTCAATTCTCCATAAACTAAACTAAAAAAGGAGTGTATGTCCTTAAAACACCAGGATGGACGCCAACCTCCCTAGACGACAAGATTTCTACACAGTCCTTCCCTTCAGCAACAGGTGACAATAACATTGGCAAATGAGAAGAAAGTGGAAACTCATACATGTTTGTAATATTTATTGATTGTTATGGTAATGAATCTCGTGGTTAGATTTGATGTTCCATACTTTGGTGCTCATGTGTTCTGAGTTCTTGGTAATCACTCTCTAATAGAGCTATCTTAAATGGCGTCGGAGCAAAATATTCTGCTTACGACACAACCAGCACGTTTCTCCAAGTCATGATGACACAAGATTAGCATGATCCCAATTCCCGGGGGGATTATTTTTAACCCTTGTTTTTCCAAAAGTAAAGGCAAAAATAAGGGTGGGACAAAGGTTTAGTCTTAAGAGGAAAGAATTAGATTGGTCATGTCTGTGTTTCTCTCCTCCCTTGTCAAGGTGGCCGACTAGAGCAGAGTTGCCTGTCGTGGCGACAACCCCTGAACCTGTTGGGGGATACCAGTGGTTAGGAATGCTTTCTGACCTCTGGGATTTCTGAGGCTGCTGACTGACACCAATTGGCCAAGTGGAATACAGCTGTAGCGGCCGCTGAGCGAAACAAATCAAGCATGGGAGGAGTTTTGTGAAAAGGAAGCAAGGAAAAAACATTCCAGACGGCTTCTTCTGGTCCACCATCCTGTGTTTCATGAGGGGGAAACAGCAGCATCAACAGTGTATTTAGTGGAGATGTGGTGGTGCTGACGGGACATTTCTAGTTAGTGATGAGAGTACTTCGAAGACCATCTGAATTACACCAACTTGCCTTTCTTTGGGGAGGGAGGTTCTGACGACTCTGAGGTGGACTCCTGTATCTCTGGGGTAGAAGTCACCGTATTTGTTATAAAGCTCCTTAGTGGCAAGGCTTCAACGGTGAATGAGATTCAAGATTCAAGAGTTTTTATTCGCCATGTTTGAGCGTGCCAAACAAGGAATTTGACTTCGGTAAAACACACCCTCTGTTCAACATTTAGGTGACTAACAACACTCAGGACATGTGAATAATGGCAAAAACAGTGTAGACAAATTCGAAAAGGTGTGAAGAGCAGGATGTTATTGCACAGTAATGACTCTGAGACTCTATGAGTGCTGTGAGTTCATCAGAGCAACAGCCTGGGGGAAGAAGCTGTCTCTGTGTCTGCTGGTTTTGGCGTACCGAGCTCTATAACGCCGTCCGGAGGGGAGTAGTTCAAACAGACTGCAACCTGGGTGAGAAGGGTCTGTAGAGATGTTCCTTGCACGTTTCCTGGTCCTGGACAGGTACAAGTCTTGGATAGATGGGAGGTTGATTCCAATGATCTTTTCTGCAGTCCTGATTGTCCGTTGCAGTCTGTGCTTGTGTTGTTTGGAGGCTGATCCAAACCAGACAGTGATGGAGGTGCAGAGGACAGACTGGATGATGGCAGTGTAGAAGGTCTCCAGACGCTCTCGTGGCAGGTTGAACTTCTTGAGCTGTCTCAGGAAGTACAGCCTCTGCTGGGCCTTCTTCCGGACAGAGTCTATGTGGCCGGTCCATTTCAGGTCCCGAGAGATTGTGGTTCCCAGGAACTTGAAGGTGTCTGTGGAGAGAATAGTATTACTGCGGATAGTGAGGGGTAAAAGTGGTGAAGGGTCTCGCCTGAAATCCACTGTCATCTCCACGGTCTTGAGCGGGTTCAGCTCCAGATGGTTTTGGCTGCACCAGTGGACCAGCCGCTCCACCTCCTGTCTGTACGCAGTCTCATCACCGTCCTGGATCAGTCCGATGAGAGTGGTGTCGTCTGCATACTTCAGGAGCTTCACAGGAGAGTCACCTGAGGAGAAATCATTGGTGTAGAGAGAGAAGAGCAGTGGGGAGAGGACGCACCCCTGAGGGGCTCCAGTATTGGTGGTCCGGGTGTCAGATGTGATGCCCCCCAGCCTCACACGCTGTCTCCTGTTGGTCAGGAAGCTGGTGATCCACTGACAGGTGGAGGCAGGCACCGCAAGCTGGATGAGCTTCTGTTGGAGGATGTCAGGAGCGATGGTGTTGAACGCCGAGCTGAAGTCCACGAACAGGATCCTGGCGTACGTTCCTGGGGTGTCCAGGTGGTGCAGGATGTAGTGCAGTCCCATGTTGACCGCATCATCCACTGACCTGTTTGCCCGGTAGGCAAACTGGAGGGGGTCAAGCAGGGGGCCCGTGACCTCCTTCAGGTGGTTCAGCACTAACCTCTCGAAAGATTTCATGACCACAGATGTCAGTGCGACGGGTCTATAGTCATTCAAACCTGTGATGGCGGGCTTCTTGGCCACTGGAACGATGGTGGAGCTCTTGAAGCACGAGGGCACCTCACACCGCTCCAGAGAACGGTTGAAGATCCGTGCAAAGGTGGGCGCCAGCTGCTCAGCGCAGACTTTCAAGCAGGAAGGTGACACGCCGTCTGGGCCCGGTGCCTTCCTGGTCTTTTGTCTCCGGAACATCTGGCGCACTTGCTCCTCGCGGACCTGGAGTGCGGGCGCGGCCTCTGCAAGAGAGAGAGTGGGTGACAACGATGATAGAGGTGTGGACAGAGCAGTTGTGGGGAGAGGTGAGTATGTAGATTGTGCTGCAGGAAGTCCCGTTGTGTGGGAGGACCGATCAAACCTGCAGTAGAACTTGTTTAGCTGGTTAGCAAGCCTTGGGCTCTCCACAGGACGGGGGGGGGGGTTCGTTTCTTGTAGCCCGTGATGCTCTGCAGACCTTTCCACACTGTTGAGGGATTAGGATTGGCAGAGAGGTGTCTCTTCAGGTTCTCCGCGTAACACCTCCTGGCTTTCCTGACCTCTCGGTTCAGTGTGTTTCTGGTCTGCCTGAACAGGTCGCGGTCGCCGCTCCTGTAGGCCTCCTCCTTGACTTTGCGCAGCCTCCTGAGGTTCGGTGTAAACCAAGGTTTGTCGTTGTTGTACGTGCAGAAGGTCTTAGTCTGCACACACAGATCTTCACAAAAACTGATGTATGATGTGACAGTGTCAGTGAGTTCATGCAAGTCTGAAGTTGCAGCTTCGAAAGCTCCCCAATCGGTGCAGTCAAAGCAGGCTTGGAGGTCCTGCCTTGACTCCACTGTCCACTTCCTCACAGTCCTCACCACAGGCTTAGAAGTTTTTAGTTTCTGCCTGTAGGCCGGGATCAGATGAACTAGACAGTGGTCCGAGAGTCCTAAAGTTGCACGAGCCGCAGAGTGGTATGCATCCTTGATCACGGTGTAGCAGTGGTCCCCTTGGAGTTCCTAAAGACTCAGAATTTTATCTGGCTGTTCTGATTGTGTTAAATCTGTGCTCTTGTTCTATTGCTGCCAAATACAGAAAATAAAGCAAACACACATACGCACACACGCACGCAAACGCACGCACACACACACCTTCGCACACACACACATACACACGCACGCACAAAGCTTCAGACTTTCGTCAACAATTTGTGGACAACAGTTCTGCCTTCAATTTTATCCTCCTAGCTCTACTTCAGGAGCTCTCTAAGCTCTACCTGCCCGACTCCCTCTGCAGGTGACAGACGCACTGGTTGCATTGTGGTCAGTTTGTTCTGTGACGGACGAAACTGGACAACCAGTTGCAGCACGAATTTATTGATGAAAGGGGAAAGGGTAGTGGGTGGTTGGAATTTCGGCGGTGGCGGCGGCAGCAGCAGCAGCGAAGAAGCAGAGCTGAGGAAGCAGGATGACAGGTGATGAGTGGGTGATGGGAAACAGGTGTCTGCAATGAGAGCTGATTATTGTGGGGTGTGGCTGTGAGCAATGTGCGTCAGTGGAAGTGTGGCTGTGGGCAATGTGCACCAGGGATTTTCACCAACCAGAGTGCAGGTGGAGCAGAGACACTGAAGGTGGATCACATACGTACCTGATGGACCAGAAGAAACACGTGCTGCTGGGAAAGACTGTCTGGGACACAAGAATCATCAGCAGAGGAGCCCCTCAGGGGTGTGTACTTTCCCCCTGGACCGTCTCATACAGCAACTTCTGCGCCTCCAGCCATCCATCCGTAAGACAGATCAAGTTGGTGGACAACACCAACCTCAACACCTCATCTCAGACGGTGATGAGTTAGCCTACAGGAGGGAGGTGCACTGGCTGGTGTCCTCACTGTCCTGGTGTAATTGCAACAATGTGGAGCATAGGTGTCAAACTCAAGGCCCGGGGGCCAGATACGGCCCGCCACATCATTTTATCTGGCCCGCGAAGACAAATTTTGCATCGGCTTTGTGTCATCACTTTAAAAAAAAAAAAAATTAGATATTGCTAGTAATTTCTATGACCATTTGTCTTTTTAAAATACAGTTTTTATGAGTCTCTGATTTCAAAACTAGTTATTCATCAGTTTGTTTTGTAGCCTTTACTGTATATAGAATACGTTGACAATCATAATGGCGCGCCGAAGAAATCTATGACTATGATGCGGCCCGTGACAAAAATGAGTTTGACACCCCTGATGTGGAGCATAACACCCAGAAAACAAGTTAGCCTCTCAGACGCCTTATCTCTATCTTGTCAAGTCAAGTTTATTTGTATAGCCCTAAATCACAAGAAAGTCTCGAATGGCTTCACATGTACAAAAAATTGACAATTATTCTCAAACATCCCCTGATCTTAAACTCCCAGGAGGGCAAGGAGAAACCCCAAAAACCCTACTAGGGGAAAAATGAAAAACCTTGAGAAGAGACCACAGATGGGAGGATCGCCCTTCCAGGATGACCAGGCTGCAATGGATGCAGAGAGGGCACATAGAACACATAATATAAAACAATCCAAAGAAAAAGTGGCTATCCAATTCAAAGCTGCAAGAGGTGCCCTCTATTGAACTGGCAGTGTCTTTGAAGGTGGCAATCCGCCGCAGTTCCCTCATCCCGATTGTCGACAAGAAATCCAGACAGCCGTTATCAGTTTGGGGAGGGACGAAAACACAAACTACAGCCGAATCGGCCACCACAGGTTAATTAAAGGCCATGGCGTAAAAATGTGTCTTTAATCGTGTCTTAAATGTTTCTACTGCGGTAGCAGTTCTGATATCTATCGGTAAGGCATTCTAAAACTCTGGAGCCCGAATAGAAAATGCTCTAGACCCTGCAGACTACTTTTTGGTCCTCGGGGTCACTAAAAGACTAGCGTTTTGCGCACGGAGGTAACGGGACGGAACGTAAGGAACAACTAGGTCGACGAGATACGAAGGCGCTAAGCCATGCAGTGATTTCTAGGTTAATAGAAGAACCTTGAAGTCACATCTTAAATCAGAATCAGCTTTATTGGCCAAGTTTGTGCATGCCAAACAAGGAATTTGACTCCGGTTGATGGACCGGGAGCCAATGTAAATTGGCTAATATTGGGGTAATATGATAAAATTTTGTCATCCGTGTGAGCAGTCTCGCCGCAGCATTTTGTACTAACTGTAGACTTTTAATACTGGATTTAGGAAGACCAGAGAATAATGTGTTCCAGCAGTGCTTCTCAATAATTTTCTGTGATGCCCCCCTAGGGAGAAGAAAACATTTTGCCGCCCCTATGTTATTAACATTAAAGTAAACAAAATATAAATAAAAAAGAAAGACCAACTTACAACTTACGCCCCACTATTTGAGAAGCACTGCATTACAGTAATCAAGGCGCGACGGAATAAATGCACGTATAATAGTTTCCGCATCACTAGTTGAAAGAATCGGACGAATCTTAGCAATATTACGGAGGTGAAAAAACGCAAGCGATGGAAGAAAAGTGGTTAACCATACATTGTATGAGATGTGAAGCAACATACCTGTTGACTTAGTCCTCTTTTGTTTGTATGTTAACAGAAACCGCCCCTTCAATAAAATAAAACCAAATGTGTTGCAATTGGATGAGCTCCACCTGTCTCGTGCCGTGCCAGGGGACGCTCAGCCGGCAACTTCCCTCAGCCACACCCCTTCATTACCGTAATGACTGTCACCTGCTCCCTCATTTATTTAAACCCTGTCCGTGTGTTTCCTCTCTGTCGGTGTCTACTGTTTTTTCCCGTTTATGTCCGCGTCTGTTGTGGCTTCATCTGTTTCCCCAGGTCTCATGTGGGAGGCTCACGGTCAGAACCTCTCCCTAGTCTGTTCTTGGTCCGAGGGGAATTCCGTTTCCCGCTCGCTGTCCGTGAGCCTCTTTCCGCCTGTTCCTTTGTTCATCTTCCCTCTTCCCTTCAATAAACCCTGGTCCAAGCTGCATTTGGTCGCCCTGCTCCACTCACTCCATGACACCACCCCATTCTTGTATGTGTAAAACCTGCAGTTAGGAGTGGGTTTAACGGATGTTCTTTGTTGCATCATCTTGTCTTTGTTCTTTTGTTCACTTGTGTCTTGTCTGACTTGTTAGCAGTCAGTCAGAGAATAAAGATCTTTTTCTTACTTCTGCCACAGTATTACAGTATGGTAAGTATAATAAGTATTTTAGACAAACTAAGACGATGGCTAGCAATTTAGCACATGCTAACACCGGAAATTGTTAACGGCGACGTCAGTCATGAGGAAGAGAATGAATAATATGAATAATGTCAGTGTGTTATTTGCTTATATTTGCACATATTTCTCACCACAGAGTACTGGATTTTGAAATCTACTCAATTATAGTTCACAGAATTATGGACATCAATTTTAGCTTTGCTGAGGGACTGTGTTTTTTATTTTATTATTATTGTTATTGTATTTTTATTAGACTTTATTGCAAAAAACAGACATATTTAGATGAAAATGCAAACTTTGGATGAAGAGAAGCTGAGCAGAGAAAGAATATTTTACAGCCAATCACAGTGTGTATAAAATTACATTTGCTACTTGATTTCTAAATTTAGAAATTGTGCTTCAACTTCTATGAACTACTTAATAAAACCAAGCCACCGATAATCTCATGAAATGCGGATGAATGAATATTGAACCTTGTAGTTTGATTTCAGAAGCAAAACATGATATCACAAATGTTTAGTGTTTTTAGTGTAGTAGTGTTGCACAAAGCATGTATTATTTAGCCTAGCTGAGGCCCATTTTCTTCACATATTATAGTGCAAATGCCATTTTGAAATTATCACAACACATTTAGTCAACATCCCTTTGTTTGTGAGCATTGAATAAAATCTTTAACCCGCAGGCTCATTAGCATTGACTTTTTTCCACATTTGATATTGTCTTAAAAAGTAGTCACATTATTATTATTATTAATTTTCCAAAAGGGATACACCCTGGCCACTCCCTTTTCGAACTGTTGCCATCAGGCAGACGCTACAGATCAATTAGGTCAAGGACTAGCAGATTCGCCAACAGTTTTTACCCTACAGCGGTAGTCACATTAAATGCCGCTAAAAAGGGATGATTATGTCTGTGTATGTTCTTCTGTGGGTTTTTAGCTTGTATTTTTTTAAATCTTTTTATTCTATTTATTTTTTATTTTATGCACTGATCGGTTGGCACTTTTTAAATTTCGTTGTACATGTGTGACAATGACAATAAAGATCTATTCTAATATTCTATACACATGCACTATATCTACTTAGAGAGATCCATATGATTATAACGCCTATAAAATAGGATGCAAAAGAAGCCCAAATGAGGAGAGACGGCGCTAAAAGCAGGACTTCCCTGATCCTCCATCATTTGCAGGGAGAGAAAAACACATACGCGCGTGCACAGACAGCCTCCCACATACACGCACAAGCACACTGTGCTGAGCGCTAGCAAGGAGCTTTGAGACGTTTCACCCGATACTGAGACAAAAGGAATCTAATCTGCAACAATGGAAGAAAACATGGATGAATCACAAAGCCAGAAAGGTAGGATATAAAGGAAATATGTTATTTATTTTCATCTCATTATCTGTGTGCATTCTGGCATTCTTTCATTGTTCTGTTCACACATCCTTCCAAGTGGCTTTTTATATTGTAGGCAGACACACTATGCATGTGCTGCATCCAGAGGAAAAACACGATATTTACTGTATATGTATTGCTCATGGTCCAAATAACATTTTTCAATGTAATTTTCACTCCCAGACTCATTGTTTCTCATTATTTACCAGTGAGCGCATTCATCGAGTGACTAGTCTTGCAGAACATACGGCCATATTCTGTTCTGGGTCTTTTGATGAATGGATAATGAAGCAGATTGGGGATGAGATGAAATGGCAGACGATGTTGTTTTGCTTAGGAAAGGCTGGATGGACAGATGATATGGATGGAAGGAATTGTTGGATGGATAGGTGAATGAAGAACGTTTATGTAGAAAGGGGGGAAAACGTTAAAGTGGAGCAGTGATTGATGCCTCTATTGGGATTTTCTTTGTTAGCCTCTATTGTTGCCGCTTCACGCTTGTCTGAGCGCTTTTTTCTCTCCTCTCTACATGTCTCCTGTTTTCGGCTGTCTGTGCCCCTCTCCCCTGCCTACCCTCCATTTTTTGTCTATCTCATGAGAGCCCCGCGCTGTTTTTTTTTGTCGGTGTGACCGTTTATCAGTTTTTAATGGGATTTGCCGGGATTGTCTGTCCATCACAATGTTGCTGCATTTTTACTGTCTCGCTCTCCCTGCTCCTCACCATCATTGCTTCCCCTCTCTACAACCGAACAACCATTTTGTGTTCTTATTATATTTTTTTAATTACATGCTTTATTTAGCTCATCATTAGTCCCTCTGAGTATTTCATTTTTCAATCATGTTTAGACGATAGCCGTGTTTTTACAGTATGTTATTTGTCGTCTGTCAAAATGGGCGTGTCCATTTTCTTCCTTGCATTCTGTGAAACATGCATACTCCAGGCACACAAATTGTACCAATGACACAAATCATTTTTGCTTTGAATAAGTATAACTATTTGAATTGCATTTAACATTAAATTGAATTCCACTTCTGAATCCATAGAAACATTGTCATTTTCTTCCATTGATTTCTTTTATTCATTTTTTTGTCTGGAAGATATTTGATTTGATCGATCGGATTTGGGGTTGGTATTTGATGCAAACATGTTTTTCATTGTAATTATCTTTTATCCGTGCCGCTGTTTGTTCAGTCACTCTTCCCTGTCCTTGATATTATTCATTTTTGTCAAAATAGGAACAAGATTCAAACCTGATAATTAATATGTGGTTTGGCCTACGCCCACGAGACCCCCTCTCTCCTCCTGCAAGGCAGCCAGAATCATACTTAACAGCACAATAATTGCACGCAGATGAGATTTAACGGCATCACGAGTATTTTTTTCGTAAAGAAAATAATTTGTGAGTAATTAGAATTTAATGAGAGTTTCAATCATTTGTGGTACCAGCCTAATAATGTTTGTCTTCATAGATTTTATGTTCCACCTGTTTTTATTATGATCTATTAAGGGTTCATTCTTATCATTATGTCATTTAAAGTGGAGGAGGAAAATGTACAATCATAACTACTGCATCTTCTAAAACAATTTACAGTTATTTGTCTGTTGGGTGTATAAAACCCCTATTCTGATGGGCTGTTACAACTTCAAGTGGACTGCGGGAGGCGGAAGATGTTTTTTTTCCCCTATACATTGCCATTGCAAGTTTGAACATTCCCTTGTTTAGTATTCTTTTCATCTCCTCTCCATCATTTTGTTATCTTTCTGTAGTGTGACTGTCTGCGGACTCACTATTCTGTCATGTAATGTGTCTTCTATTGATCCTTTGAAAATGCAAGCAATAGAGCTATAAATAAGATTCATAATTAATACAATGGAGAATGACATTGTGGTGATTAACAAATTGCTTAATAGTTATTAGGATCATAAAATCAAGTAAACTATTTAACATATTAATAAATGCTGCAAAGGAGAGACCATCTATTAACTCCTGTTGTTTATCTGCACTGTGTCGAAGATTGATTAACTGAATGTAAATGAAAAACATTTGACAAAATTTCTTCAATCTGATCTGATTCAACGTTTTCATGGATATTAAAAATATTGATTAGGACTTGCATGTTGATGCGCCACACTTTCACGAGGAACAATTCATTCTGACATGCGCAGATCAACAAATTATACCGGAAATAGCAGTAGAAGAAGAAGCCATTGCGACTTGCGTGTCAACAAAACATTGCTCCATCTATTTCCACTTTAAACGTTAGCATTATTCTGCGTATTTTCCCATCTGCGCTGTTATACCGAATTAACACTTCTTAATGGAGCTGCAATGTATCGTCCAGGACAATTCTTGCGTCTGCCGAGTCTTTTGGTTGCTCTGCATAATAAGAATCGCATAAACTGACCACACAGAGATGCGCGGGAAAGAGGGTTTGTTCCGACTTTTGGAATAAGTGTTTTCATGTACGCTGAACCACCCCTCTTGTTTGAAATAAAATCATAATCTGAATTGTCTTGATCCGATCAGAATATTCCGAATGGGTGTGTGTTAATTTTTATTCCGATCGGGCTTCTAATCTGAATAAATGCGCGTCCATGTAAACGTAGCCAATGAGTAAAGTCCCTAGTGGCGAACAATTGCGGGTTTTTTCTAAAGGAACGAATACTGTTTTCATGTCAGAGTTCGTCAGGGCTTGTTCAAGGTCGCAAATCTTCGCCAGATGTTTGCCAACTGTTTTAGTGATTTTTCTTGTTGCGAGGAAATCTTTTACATGTGCAGGCGACCGTCTGGCGACCAAATGTTGTGGCTCAAAAAATGCCTGAAACCATTCAAGAACAGGATATTGTGCAAGAAGGCTCCTTCTCCAGATGGGTTTCCACGTCCTTTACTGAATGTCTGCGCTGATCGCGCCAGTGTTCACTCAGTCACTGTGAACACTGTAAAGGCTTCTCTGGAACAGAATGAATTACCACTCACTTGAACTGCTCCAACTTTGTCACTGTTCTCCAGAAACGTGGCAGTTGGCACTAAATGCTTACAGGTCTGTCAATCTCACATCTGTGGTCATAAAGTCCTTTAAGTACCTTGTTTAGACTACCTCAAGAGCATCTGACCACCATGTTGGATTCTTTGCCGTTTGCCAACAGGGCAAATAGCTCACTGGCTGATGCAGTCAACATGGGGCAGCACTTCTTTCCAACACTTTGACAATGCATTTCAAACCATCATCCTTGAAGTTCTCCACTCTATACCTGCCACTGAATTAACAACTTCTTAACAGCCGTGTCAACGTGTCTATGGAAAACTCACCCACATGCACCATCAACACCAGTCCTCTTTTCACTCTTATTTGTTCTCTATATAAGAGTGTACCTCAGTGCTTCCAGCTTTAAGCAGATGTCACTTAAGTTATTGTCTGCTTCAATGATGGAATTAAGTGTACATATCAACAGTAACTGGAGAAGCTGGTGCACTAGTGCAACCTGCACAACCTGGAGCTGAACATGCTCAAGACACAAGAAGTTGTGGACTGGAGGAGACATCTTTCACAAAGCCTGTTCTTCACATTGTCCAAATTATCTGTGTCAACAATCAAAACTGTCAAGTTTCAGGAAACTACAATCTCTGTGCACTGAAAATGGGAGTCCAGCAGAGGAAGTTCTTTCTGCTGCCACTTGGGAAATCTACCAGAGCAGTTGTGGAGACAGTCATTGAAACAGTTACGTGTTCATTGATGCTACTCAAAATGATTGTGCTTTGCATTATTTGGTAGCAGTGGGTCTATGGCAAAGCATCTCCATAGAGCAAACTCAGAATATGGTGATGTCCATTGAGTCTAGATTTTTGGTTTACATATCCTCCATAGTTTAATCACCCAATGAACAAACATAAAACAGGTCAGACATGTCATGTTGCTGGAAAACCAAAAGTGGAAGACATTAACGACCTAACGCCACTCTGTCTAGGGATTTTCGGAATAATCAAGAATGAGTTGTGGCATATGATGGTGCCAGAAAGGCTGCTGCTCTTTACAGGAAACAGCGAGTGGTCATTTCACTTTCTTTAGTCTGTACAAGTGTTCAATTAAGTCTGAAGGAAAGCTGACAAGAGACATACAAATGAAAATAGACCCTGTATATAAGCCTCGTATCCATTTCATTATTATGACCACTAATAGAGAAGAATTGAATGGAGAGAAGAAGTAGTCAATATAAATCGACTTAGCACACTCATAGCGGGAGCGCGTTAGTAGAGTGGTGTGAGAGCGGGAACAAAATACAAGAGGGGAAAATCGAATGCATCTGATTGTTGGAGACAGGCTGGCAAAGCACCAAATTCTTTTCAGGTTGATATATCTGCTTCTCTGCATATGAGTGGTTTGGGTCCTGTCAGAGGCGTAGCCAGGAATTTTTCCAGTAGGGGCGCACGCCCACAGGAAAAAAAATCGAACATCACCCACGCCGTTCGCTGATCGCTAAAACAACATCCGGGTCCGGGAGGCAAACGGTGAATGGATAACATCTCGCACATAGAATAGCGCAAGCACATTCGCGCAAGACCGAAAGAAAAAAACGGCATGAAAATTAAGATTTTTTTTTTTTTTTTTTTTTTTTTTCAACCGGGGCGCAGGGAGTCCTAACCGGGGCGCCGCCCCGGCTCGCCCCGGCTTGGCTACGCCTCTGGGTCCTGTGTTATGTTCATGCACACAACAGTATGTACAACAACAGTGAACATGGAATTTGCCTTCAGAGAATGAAATCAGAGTAATACATTGTTTCAATAATACATTGTTTTAAATTGAGGATTAATAGAACATATCCACCAACAAACAAACAAAATCAGATTTAATTCCATTGGATTGTTCCAGGAAAT
The DNA here is from genome assembly GCF_901709675.1 of Syngnathus acus. NCBI lineage: Eukaryota > Metazoa > Chordata > Actinopteri > Syngnathiformes > Syngnathidae > Syngnathus > Syngnathus acus. The sequence continues at coordinate 15,584,079 of NC_051087.1, read as the reverse complement.
ACATGTAGTTTGCTTTCATGATACAGACAAAATGATCTCTGATGATGTCCGATGCTGTTCTTATATCAGTGTAAAAGGTACTCAGTCATGTAAAATCTTTCAAACTGTGCACATTTTCAGTAAGTGGAGACTCAAAAAAACTATAACTTAATGTTTATAAACTTGTGTGCAAGGTGAATAATAAAGAATCTAATGTACATATACTTGCAAATTCCTTTTAGTAATATTTAATAGCTATATGGACCAGTCTTAAATTGAAGAGCCACAGCAAAAATTATGAATACTGGGAGTATCCTAACACAACGCTTGACTTTCAACTAATGACTAGTGACTTTCAACTAGTATCCATCCATCAATCTGTTTGTCCATCTGTCCAACTATTTGTTCATCCATCTGTCATCATCCCTGGCACCGCTTATCCTCATCATGTTTTTATTATATTTACATTCAGATTAAAGTAATAAAACAAAAGAGAATGCGTAAATTGTGAGATGGATTTTGTCCAGCAATTCTTTTAATTGTCAAATATGGTTACAGAATGCTACGGTGGATATAAAAATTCTACACACCCCTGTTCTAAAGCCAGCTTTTGTGGTCAAATTAGTTAAAACCTTTTGACCATTTTGATTGACCAATAGCCTGTACAATTAAATCGGATAATAAGAAAACTAATAAGAGAAGAGAATAACAAATAAATAACTGCAATAATAAGGTTGTACAAATGTGTACATCCTTTTCTCACTGGAAATATGACTGTGTTCAGAATCAACCAATCACATTCATACTCATGTTAAATGGACATCAGCGCACACAGTGCATCTGCTTAACCTTTTTCGAGTAATGGGATGTGTCCAGCTGATGCGATAGCAGGGGTGGTGCGTGGGACCCCTTGGAACATGTTAATTAGGATACAATGTGATGCAGAGGTGTATTTATTACAATTTTACAGACAAATACAGTCAAACCTCGCTTTTCGAACGTCCCGGTTCTCGAACAAATCGGAATACGAACGAAAAATTCAAGATTTTTTTGCTTCGGTTGTCGAACAAAAATTCGGAGGTCGAACCTCGCGAGATGAGCCGAGAGGACCCGAGAAAACCCGACCGCGCGACCCATATGCCGACTGACTCCGTTTGTTGTTATTGTACTTTCGTTACTTTGAGGATTGTATTAACCCCTAATCATGCCTCCAAAGAAAGCAAGTAGGAGCAGTAAAGCCATCCTAAAACAATGGATCAATGGAACAATTAAAGCAATGCGACAGTGAGCGCCCGGCGCGCTGCAGTTGCGCGATCGGACCAAATTAAGCTCCCTGCGCACTGAGGTCCACTAAAATTTTGGAAAGTACATCAGGACTTTGAAAATATTTTCTAAATTTCAGCGACGGCTCTGTCACAATAATGCGACCAGCGCGGTGCAGTTGCGCGGTCGGCGGCGCGCTACGGTTGCGCGTTTGGCGGTGCGCTGCAGTTGCGCGATCGGACAAAAATGCGCAAATGAAAAAATGCTTAAAAAATGCGTTTTTTTAAGTCTTGGAACGGATTAATTTTTTTTCCATTATTTGTAATGGGAAAATAGATTCGTAATTCGAACGACTCGCTTCTCGAACCGCCTTCGGAACGAATTGTGGTCCAAAACCGAGGTTTGACTGTAATACTAATTATAGTCACTGGGAAGAGTTGCGGGAGGGGGACTTTTTTCCTGGGGGATCATAACAGAGAATGATTGAGAAGCACTGGTACCCCAAATAAAATGTTGCTATTCTGGTAGATATTTTTTTGTAGTTACATTCAACAGTACATGCCATGGTCCAGAGTTAGCTTCAACAGAGCAACCTCATTGTACAAATACATTTTTAAGGCAGTAAATACTGTCCACCATGAATAAACAGTAAAGAGAGTCATCATCAAACAGTGACATTACCAAAAGCTGGATGTGCCTTGGAACTTGATGAAAAGATGAGAAATCTGGTCAGGAGGTGTACCAAAGGATCGACAGCACCATGGAAGAGTCACAACTACTGACTATTTAGTTCATGTGACAGCAATCTCTTCATGTGTCTGGGCTATGCTCATCTTACAAAAAAAAAAAACACTTCAACTTTTTGACCATAATTCCAAAAGGTATGTTTGGCACAAACATGACTGTTGATCACCAGAAGAATACCAAACCTACAGCGAAGCATGATGGTGCAGCATCATGCCATAACTTCAAAATCGCAATTTTCATTTGAAGGCGTCCCTGCTTTCAGCATAAAAAGGGCTAGTTTTGTGTGTTTCAGCTCAGTGGCCTAGTGGTAGAGTTTCCGCCCTGAGACTGGAAGGTTGTGGGCTAAAACCACCGGCCGGGTTATACCAAAGACTATAAAAATGGGACCCATTGCCTCCCTGCTTGGCACTCAGCATTAAGGGTTGGAATTGGGGGGTTAGATCACCAAATGATTCCTGAGTGCGGCACCGCTGCTGCTCACTGATCCCCTCTCCCCCAGGGGTTGGGTCAAAATCACACGGGGATGGGTTAAATGCAGAGGACAAATTTCACCACACCCAGATGTGTGTGTGACGACGCTTATTGGGACTTTTGACTTTAACTTTTTTTTTAGTCCTGCGCAGATTGAGAGCAATTTCTATTTCACTTGCTCTGCTGGCTAATTTGGTGAGAAAAAGCAGTCTAATTGGTAGCGCAGGTGGTGTATTTTCATGAGGCGCAAGCAGACAGTTTTGTCGCTTTGCGTACTTGTGGGATGGATGCCATCGTATTTCATCCAGAGATATGACAACAGTGTGGCAAAACCCCTCTGAATCATTCTAGAAATGAATTCATTGAACAAATTAGCCCCATAACGACAGCGCAACACAGCTATTGTGGGGGTGAAGGGGGGGCAGAAGTGGGTGCAAGGCGGTCTCCAATTGGCCACATCACATGTGCATTGGGCTACATTATTTGCAAGGGGAGATCTTGCAGTTTACCGATATAAACACAATTTTTTGCACAGACCGCAGCAAGTCTGTTTTCGCTTCTGTAAGACTTTGCTAATTTTCATGAGGAGATCCACGATAATTGCCCGTGAGTCTGCTACGTCCCATCCCAAATGCCCTCTACTGTCCATTTCTAGCTGTACAATGTCCAGGAAAATCTTAAAAAAAAAAAAAACTCCACCAATGTGGACAGTTAGACTGTGTTTTGCTTTAGACTTGAGCACAATAATAGGGCCCATGATCTCAATTGTTTATATTTACTTCTCCTCCTTTTATTCAATGGAGTTATACATGACATTTTTAGGAATAGTTTATTTATTTCTATTTTTTGATGAGATCACAAAAACCTTGTGTTTAAACAGGAGTGTGTATACTTTTTATATTCTCTGTAGGTCAGATATTATTGTAGTTATCACTCTTATTACTAAATGCCTAACAGTGCTAAGTGAATGTGTTGGTCACGTCTTAAAAGCAGAAATTGCAGGCACGAGTGTGAGCCATGGACAGTAATGGAGAGGCAAGGAGGGATTTAAGGTTGAATAAACATTCTGACTGACAGTTAGAATAATTTCAGAAGGCCATGCTAGCAGAGCACGCGTGTGTGATTGCGTGTGACTGTGTGCACGATGAGGATTTCAAGAATCTACAGTATATGGGACATTTGAGTTACTGCTGTCATTTGCTTTTGAGTTTAGCAATTGCATACATATTTTGTTGACCAAAGCAAAATAAGTAAACAAGTAAATGAAATGACTAAATACTAACACAACTGAGCAATCAAATAACAGCAATGTTAGCTTGGTTTAACCACAATAACAATATAGAATCTATAAACTCAAATGTATAGGCTGATTAAATAACTAAAAACAAAAATTTTAAAAGGTTCGACATTAACTGTGGTCTGATGGCCCGAAGCAAGTATTGTACTGAAGTGCATCGTCTGAAATGCACTGAGCCAGATTTCACTCCAACAATGAGCGGCAAAATACCCAAAGTCCATTTTGATTGCCCGAGAGTGTAGATTTGTTAGGTAAATCAAAGGAGATTGAGTTTGAAGATTCACCAAGACGCAAGCACACTTCCCTCATTTGCTTTGTCGATAAGAGGCCCCACAAAGTGCAGCTGCACCCCTGTAATTATCCCCCCAAACTTTTGTGGGATTGGTAAAAGTTGGTGACAGAAAAAGGTCCAGAATACGCCGCCTGACGTTTAGCAGGTCTTACCTTGTGTAAGTGACTGGTGTAGGGTCATCAAAAATGAAGAAAAACGACTGCACTATCAATGCTGTACCTCCTCAGAAAAAGGAATTACCCTCATGTTTATGGAGCACATACAGCCATTTGTGCTTATCGTGCCCCAGTTTTTACCAGGTCACTGGGTCTTGCCTGCTTATCAAACCCAAATAAGGAAATATGTGATGGATTATAATATGACTGAAGTATAGAACACACAAGGATAAATACCTGCTACACACATACTTTGTCTAATACAACTTAATTAATATGCATCCTCTACATCAGGGGTGGCCAACCCGCGGCTCGCGAGCCGCATGCGGCTCTTTGCCGGGTTTTACCGAAGTCAAATTCCTTGTTTGGCACGCTCAAACATGGCGAATAAAAACTCTTGAATCTTGAACTCTTGAATCTTCATGCGGCTCCTTTACGTTCGGCTCGCGAGCCGCATGCGGCTCCTTGCCGGGTTTCATGCGGCTCCTTTACGTTCATATCAACATTTGTGGGTTTATTTGTTTGTTTGTTTGTTTGTTTTTGTGCGTGTTTGCTTCGCTTGAGTTCAATATGGTATTTTCGTCAAACGCTGCGTGTTCGCTTCGCTTGAGTTCAATATGGTATTTTCGTCAAACGCGCATGCGCATGAGGTGAAATCCCGCAAAGGAGGAGGGGCAAACCCATTCGGGGGGCGGGGGGGATGTGGCTCTTTGCGGTACACAGTAAAAAAATGTGGCTCTTAGTCTCTGACTGGTTGGCCACCCCTGCTCTACATATTTCGAGTAATGTCATATTCATGCAATCACAAGCAAAAAAAAAAAAGCAGTCCCTCTCCACACATGCATAACACAGTGTGTCATATTTCCTCCATCTGGCTTAAAACTGCCTCACTAATGTGACAAATAATCATGATCTTTAATCAGAAAATGGCTGAATGGCTATTGTTTATGCAAATGTGTTTTTATATAGTAAGTATTGTTGCGTATTGTGAGCGATGTCCGTTGTTGAGCCAGAAAAAAAACAAAGGTGCGGAGTACAGAGTTGGTTCTTTATTGGCAAGATCTTGGGCTGTTTATGGCGGTCAGTACACATGGCATGGCAGCAGGTCAGCTTGTTTTATACTGTCCGGAAAAGGCGGGAAAATGTCACATGACCATTTGGTATCTGTGAGTGTGGGGGCGTCACCCCCCCTGTGTGTGTGTGTGTGGGGGGGGGGGGCGTGCATGTGTGTGTGTGTCTATCTGTGTGTCTTTATACAGTTCTGTGTGTTATATTCGTGTTCTGATTGAGCAGTTATGTTTATATGAAATAATGAGAAGATTTGCACATATATGAATATGAGATTGTCTAAACCACAGGTGTCAAACTCAAGGCCCGGGGGCCAGATACGGCCCGCCACATGATTTTATGTGGCCCGCGAAGACAAATTGTGCATCAAATTCGTGTGTCATTACTAGAATTGCAAATTGTCTTCACTTTTAATATCTTTTTTTTTTAAATATTTGACCAGTTTTTACTGGTCTGACTTGAAAACGAGTTATTTGTCAGTTTGTTTTGTAGCTTTTACTGTATATAATATGAGGTGCTCCTACATTTATTTGGGTTGACAGTCATAATGGCCCTCCGAAAGAAGCTATGACTACAATGCGGCCCGTGAAAAAACTGAGTTAGACACCCCTGGTCTAAACTAATAAAATATGTACACATTGCTGTTGCTCTCTCTTTAGTATACATCACAGGTGTCAAACTCAAGGCCCGGAGGCCAGATACGGCCCGCCACATCATTTTATGTGGCCCGCGAAGACAAATTGTGCATCAAATTCATGTGTCATTACTAGAATTGCAAATTGTCTTCACTTTTAATATCTTTTTTTTAAAATATTTGACCAGATTTTACTCGTCTAATTTGAAAACGAGTTATTTGTCAGTTTGTTTTGTAGCTTTTACTGTATATAATATGAGGTGCTCATACATTTATTTGGGTTGACAGTCATAATGGCCCTCCGAAAGAAGCTATGCGGCCCGCGAAAAAAATGAATTTGACACCCCTGGTATACATGATCTTAATTGTAATTAACATTTTCAAAATTTCAGCTCTTCAGTGCAAATTATTTTATACCATGTTTCCACCATTATGGCTCTCATTTTGACATAAAACATTGATCTCTGCAAAATAAATCACGGAATAAACTGACATGATTTGTGCCTGTGAATCTATGCAGGAAAATGTGTATTAGTATGGCTGTGATGCTTGCCGAGCTGCACTGTTGCCATGACAACGCTACAGGCAAAGTGGGTCAGCAGGCTCCTGCCACACCCCTGCTGGCATGGCAACATGGCTGGTCAATTAAACATGAGCAGTAGGATGACTCACACAAATGGAAACACACAAGCTCTTTTCTAAGAACTAAGGAGATGCTTTTATTGTTTTCAATACATTTTGTTTTTTGCATGTACTTGCATGTGGGCTGTTTATCTATGCGTGTGTGTGTGTGTGTGTGTGTGTGTGTGTGTGTGTGTGTGTGTGTGTGTGTGTGTGTGTGTGTGTGTGTGCGTGCGTGCGTGCGTGCGTGCGTGCGTGCGTGCGCGCGCGTGCGTGCGTGTGGTTCTTTAGGTATACACTTTGAAATTATTACAAAAACACAATAGATAACAATTTGAGCTAAAACAGCTGTGACCATTTTAAAGAAATTTCTAAATAAAGGCTAGTAGAAGACAGCGCATGGAGCTTTAAAAGTTAAGTTAAAGTCCCCATGATCATCACACACACATCTGGGTGTGGTGAAATTTGTCCTCTGCATTTAACTCATCCCCGTGTGATTTTGATCCATCCCCTGGGGGAGAGGGGAGCAGTGAGCAGCAGTGAGCAGCAGCGGTGCCGCGCTCTGGAATCATTTGGTGATCTAACCCCCAATTCCACCCCTTAATGCTGAGTGCCAAGCAGGGAGGCAATGGGTCCCATTTTTATAGTCTTTGGTATGACCCGGCCGGGGTTTGAAACCACAACCTTCCAGTCTCAGGGCGGACACGCTACCACTAGGCCACTGAGCTGGTTAAAACCCATCCAAAGCTATATTAAATGCTGTAAATTCAGAGGCAGCATTTGCCCCTCAAATAAACTCAGTGACCCAACCCCCGCTCACTATAATATTAAATACATTTTGCTATATATAACAAGTCCCGGAGTTCAGGACAAGCCACCATATATCATTGACAGACGGATAGATACCTACTCACCATGCTCACACTCACAGTTGAATAGAATGATGTCCTGGCCTTATTCAAATTTCAATTGGTAAATGGATTGCCAAAACCTGCAGGATGATAAGGAAAATGAGCACAAGTGATGACAAATTTGTCATTTCCTTCCTTTCCATTCAGTCATTAAATTTAGTTTGCTTGAAATAAAATCATGTCGTGGATGAGATCCGCCCGGAGTTCTTAAGGGCTCTGGATGTTGTGGGGCTGTCATGGCTGACACGCCTCTACAACATTGCGTGGACATCGGGGACAGTGCCTCTGGATTGGCAGACTGGGGTGGTGGTTCCCCTCTTTAAGAAGGGGGACCGGAGAGTGTGTTCCAATTACAGGGGAATCACACTCCTCAGCCTCCCTGGTAAGGTCTATTCAGTGGTGCTGGAGAGGAGGGTCCGTCGCGAGGTCGAACCTAGGATTCAGGAGGAGCAGTGTGGCTTTCGTCCTGGCCGTGGAACAGTGGACCAGCTCTACACCCTCAGCAGGATCCTCGAGGGCGCATGGGAGTTCGCCCAACCAGTCCACATGTGTTTTGTGGACTTGGAGAAGGCGTTCGACCGTGTCCCTCGGGAGGTTTTGTGGAGGGTGCTTCGGGAGTACGGGGCGCCGAGCCAACTGATAAGGGCGGTTCGGTCCCTGTATCACCGATGCCAGAGTTTGGTCCGCATTTCCGGCAGTAAGTCGGATTCGTTCCCAGTGAGGGTTGGACTCCGCCAAGGCTGCCCTTTGTCACCGATTCTGTTCATAATTTTTATGGACAGAATTTCTAGGCGCAGCCGAGGCGTTGAGGGGGTCCGGTTTGGGGACCTCAGCATCGCGTCTCTGCTTTTTGCAGACGACGTGGTGCTGTTGGCTTCTTCAGGCCGTGATCTCCAGCTCTCACTGGAGCGGTTCGCAGCCGAGTGTGAAGCGGTCGGGATGAGGGTCAGCACCTCCAAATCCGAGTCCATGGTCCTCGATCGGAAAAGGGTGGAATGCCCTCTCCGGATCGGGGATGAGATCCTGCCCCAAGTGGAGGAGTTTAAGTTTCTTGGGGTCTTGTTCACGAGTGTGGGGAGGATGGAGCGCGAGATCGACAGGTGGATCGGTGCAGTGTCGGCAGTAATGCGGACTCTGTACCGGTCCGTCGTGGTAAAGAGAGAGCTGAGCTAAAAGGCAAAACTCTCAATTTACCGGTCGATTTACGCTCCTACTCTCACCTATGGTCACGAGCTATGGGTCGTGACCGAAAGAACGAGATCCCGGATACAAGCGGCTGAAATGAGTTTTCTCCGCAGGATGTCCGGGCTCTCCCTTAGAGATAGGGTGAGAAGCTCAGTCATCCGGGAGAGACTCGGAGTAGAGTCGCTACTCCTCCACGTTGAGAGGAGCCAGATGAGGTGGCTCGGGCATCTCATCAGGATGCCTCCTGGACGCCTCCCTGGGGAGGTGTTCCGGGCATGTCCCACCGGTAGGAGACCCCGGGGACGACCCAGGACGTGCTGGAGAGACTATGTCTCTCAGCTGGCCTGGGAACGCTTTGGGATCCCCCGGGATGAGCTGGATGAAGTGGCTGGGGAGAGGGAAGTCTGGGAGTCCCTCCTGAAGCTGCTGCCCCCGCGATGCGACCCCGGATAAGCGGAAGAAGATGGATGGATGGATGGATGGATGGATGGATGGATGGATGGATGGATGGATGGATGGATGGATGGATGGATGGATGGATGGATGAAATAAAATCGTATCTTGGCTTTGTATATCCATCTGTTCTGGATCTCACTGATTAATTGAGACTTATATAGTTATCAACTCCACATAATTCTAAAAATATGAGGAGTATGTTGACCATCACTATGAAGTTAATATAGTAATATATTTGTGAAAATAATGAATAATGAAAATGAAAAAAGATTGATAATAGAAATAATTTTCTAATGCTTATCCTGTTCAGGTTTGAATCTGAAATCTATTCCATCCATCCATCCATCCATCCGAACCGCTTATCTTCACTAGGATTGCGGGCATGCTACACCAGCTGACTTCGGGCAGTAGGCAAGGGACACCCTGAACTGGTTAGCCAATTGCAGGACACACATAGACAACAGTCACAACCACAATCATACCAAAGGGCAATTTAGAGTGCTCAATTAACCTACAATACATGTGTTTGGAATGTGGAAGGAAACCGGAGCACTCAGTGTAAACCCACACAGGAATGGGGAGAACATGCAAACGCCACACAGGAAGCCCGGAGCCGGGATCCAACCCCATGCCTCTGAACTGTGAGGCGGACATGCTAACCAGTGTTCCACCGTTCCACCTGCTTCATCAAATGTCAAATATGACCCCTGTTAAAAGAAATATAGCAATAAATAAGTCTTTGAAAATGACTCTTGCATATTGTATATGAATACATTAATATCCCCAAAGGACAAACTGTAAGTACGCTGTGTCAGAAGTGACCTTAATAGCTTCAATTGCTATGCTATAGACACACCCACTAGCCATTTCAACAGCTTATTTCATAACATGTCACAACAATAAAATACTAAATAAAGGGGTGCTCACTTTGCCCTTTACCAACATTTACCATGTTGTGAATTTGTGGTCTAGTTTTTAATATTTTTCTTCCATTACAATAAACAAACAAACAAATAAACAAACAAACAAATAAAGTCAATAAAGGTCATTCCTGTATTGTCAACTCGATCTTCAACATGATAAATTTACTGTAAAGGCATTCTTGCATGACTCAATAATGTTTTTTTTTTCAGGTTGTAAGGAATGTTGTGAGCGATGTGTGGGTAGTTTGCCCTGGGCATCCCTCATCGCCACTATCATCCTCTACATGGGCGTGGCCTTGTTCTGCGGATGTGGTCATGAGGCTTTGAGTGGAACCGTCACCATCCTCCAGAACTACTTTGAGGTCATCCGAGCACCTGGAGAAACACTGGATGTGTTCACCATGTGAGTGACAACAACAATCCAAACCATATCTGGTTATCTGATCATGATTAGCCGGAACTTTTGTTTACATTTAAATGACTAACTGTCATGATGTCTTGTTTAAAAAATGCACCAATACTTTTGGCTTTTGTTACAGTTTGAATCATAATGTAGTTTTTAACATGTGTTAAGTAAAATCCCTATCAATCAGAGATGAGCAAGCATATATTCATATATTCACAAAACATGTTAGTCTATGTGGTCCTTCGACTCCTTTGGAAGATGCTACGTTACTCTGACTTTAGTAAATATTTGGTGGTTTTGAAGTGGAATGCAGGATTACAAAGTTAAAAGCTTAAATTCTGGAATTGTTCCTGCAAAACAAAAACAGGAGATGGGGGGTTGGGATCACTGGATGAAAATATGAACATCGCACTTTTGTTTAGGCTAACAATTTCTATTAAATGAGACACTTAAGTTGCCTTACATGCCCAACTGTAGTAGTGGTAAAATCAGAATTAGTACCTGCCACTGCTGATGATGAAGCCATTCATTTAAGTCTTAACTGGGGTGTCTATCCTTTTTTATTCTGAGGGCTACATCCAGAAAAATAGAATGATGCTAGAGCTACATTGAATATTTTTAATTTATCTTGCTAAACATGGAAAAAAATCAATCAATCAGTGAAGCAATTATAATTATTTTGTATAATATCGCTATTTTGTGTTAAAGACAATAAGGGAAATCATTTAGGAGGCGGTGGGGTAGCTAACTAGAATAAATCAGCCCCTATAATGAGTCACAGTTGAATCCCATCTCCACATTTAAAACCATATCAAGAACATTCTGTGGTAAGATGACCAGATTTGAAAACCATTAATTTAATATCGGACTTTGACATCCAGCACAAAGCAAAGGAAACCACTTTTGTTTCTAAAACGGAATTATCTGAATTCTCCACAGTGATTTGAAGAGAAATTGTGTTACTATTTTAGCTGTAAATTTATTTGTCTTTGCCTATCTAGAATTTTTTTTGTGTAATTGGTAGTTAGTTGTAATGGAAGGCCTCATTATTCACATCCCTTTGGATTTTTGAAAGCTCTGTTTCTAATGCTGCCCACCCCCACTTTTTTATTTAAGTAGCATTACAGGCCATGTCAGTTATTTATAGTGTATGCCGCAGCCTACCCAAAATGGACGGTAGGCCGCAAATGGCACCCGGTCTATAGTTTGGACACCTATGATTCAATATATGTTCTGGATCATTGGATCATTATATTACATGAAAAAGACAGGCTCTCCACGATGCACCAAAAAATATTGTTACATCATCACCTTTTATCACAATAGACATACTTCAGGATTATTTCCACTTTTATATCTGATTTCCTTTCTTTGAAAAATAAAATCCACCTCTGTAATTATTTCATGATTTGATGATGAAATGATTCATAATGTAAAAATTTAGAATGGACCTTGGGAATGAAAGAGTGATGTTTATTTTCACTGCAGCATTGACATCCTGAAGTACATCATCTACGGCCTTGCAGCTGGATTCTTTGTCTTTGGAGTGCTGTTGCTGGTGGAGGCATTTTTCACCACTGGAGCAATTAGAGATCTGTATGGAGAGTTCAAGATTACTGCTTGTGGACGCTGCCTGACTGCATTTGTAAGAAATCTTATATCCAAACACAACAGGATTTCACAGTTTTTTATATTTTGTTTCAGCTCATGCCGCCTAAGAGATGGGTGACTCACTTTATGGTCATCAACTGGAACCATATTCTATTGTTGTGAATTTTCAAACCAGGAAAAACAGAATAATACATTGATTTCTGAAACACGAATGTTTTTTTCAAATTTGACATCAAATAATTAGCACGGGAGGCATAACAGGATATTTTAAGCTGTGTTTTAAAGTTTTTCCCCTATTGAAAAATGAAAATGTTACTTTGCCAAGATATTGATTGTGAAAATTGCATTTAAGGGGAAACTTGTTAAACAGTGTTAAACTTGTAGCAAAACTTGAATGTAGTCTCACTTCGCTAATCACAATGACTACGTGAAAACAGAAATAGACCAACTGGGGTCCGTGCATGACATTGGCAGGTAAACGGCAAAATCTCCCCTTGCAGAGCACATGGCCATGATGTCTACCAAAATAGGGGCCTCGATGTTCCTCTTTTGAAGTTTTATTTTTTTGGAACATACGATTATCTAAAAAATTAACAAAGGTGATAAACTTATAGTACTTGTTGAGCAGGAATATTGCTAATTCTGCATTTTAAATCTTCTCAGCTGACCTTTTCACTCTGCTTATGTCTGCCAATCTAATTCCCAGTTGCCAAATGAGGGATGGGCATTATTTGCTCATTTTACAGAGGTGGATCTTCCACCACAGTTTCAGCAACCCCTTGAAGCCCAACATAACGAATCAGCAGGATGCCACGTGGGTGTGCCCACTAAGAATGTGCTGTCGAGTGCTCTGCAAATGACTGAAACCTTGTTAGCCAGGCCGTGTCTCTAATTGGTTGTTTTCCATCTGGCTTGGTGGTTTCTTGGAAATAAAATTTGAAGTACAAGATGGGGTCAGAGAGGACTCTTTTTCATAGATCAATTTACTCGTGCAACATTGTCGACATACGAGAGTTTTCACAAATATGGTTTTTTTTCTGAAAAATTTAAACTAGTGGATAATGGCCCTTGGATATATTGACTATTGTCTCACTAAAAGACTAGAAAAGCACGATTTATATTTCTAGTTTTGTGTTACCGAGTTCGTTCTGTCTGTTCAGCTGATGTTCCTGGCCTACCTGTTTTTCCTGGTGTGGCTGGGTGTCACAGCATTCACCAGCTTGCCAGTCTTCATGTACTTCAATGTTTGGTCCATGTGCAAGAACACCAGCGTGGTTGAGGGAGCCAACCTCTGTCTGGACCTCCGCCAGTTTGGTATGTAAATATTGTTAATGTTTGGATCAATGAATAGCACCCATGTTTCAAAGGGTAGTTCCGCATGAGCTAATTCGACCTTCACCCTTGCAGCAAAACATGTGTTCCTCACAATAATCAAAATTGTTCATCCCTGTACCTACATCTGTAATTATTATGCAAATTGGAATTAAAGTAGTTGTTTTGAAAAAGATATACTCACAGGTTAACCAATGGTGGGTGTGGTGTACTGTTACTACTAAGACCACCAAGGGGCGCTGTTGCAATGTAGTTGACAATAGGTTGTGAGTTAGTGCAACACTAAAGTGACCATTGAACCCCAGCAAGCCGTCTCAGCCTCTTATTATACAGTACAACACAACACAAGTGAGTATTTATCCCACGATACAGCAAGTCCAAAATCAGCATAGAGCTACATCGGGGGGCAGCGAAAACAATGCAGTGAAATTAGCACCAAACCTTTTAGCCTGCCAGAATGGCTGGCCCAGTGCACTGTGGGATGCATTACAGCAACATCCGGAGTTCTGTAGAAATGATGTGTGTCACTCCCCTTACTTCCAACATTTCTGTAAGCAATTGGGGGCAACAAGTTGTCTATTATCATCAGTCAGCAGCTCCTCATTTTTTTTTTTATATATAGGTCAGTGCATTTTGTGCTTTCATCAAATAAGTTAGTCTAAGTATTATTTATATTATTATTAAAAGTAATTCATTTAGATTTACACTAGTATGACAATTAATGTTAAAATATGAACATTGACAGTAAAATGAAAAATCTTTCATAGCTATTTTGAAATTACAACGTGAACGCCAACCGGCGTCACAGGAGGAATTGTGATCAACTTTGGAGGCTCCATTATACATATAAATTAAAGACACAAAAATGACAATTTCATTTAGTCTTGATCAGGTTTCTGTTCATCAGGGGCCGTGACCATATCTGAGGAGAGGAAGGTATGCACGGGATCTGAGAAGTTCTTCAAGATGTGTGAATCTAATGAGGTAACAAGTACAGTATGATTTGATCTGACTAAAATGATAAATATAAAACAAGCATAACAATAGCACACATGAACAATTGTAAGCCTTCTTTTGACTCTTGCAGCTGGACTTGACCTTCCATCTGTTTGTGTGTGCACTGGCTGGAGCAGGAGCTGCTGTGATTGCAATGGTGAGCATGCAACTTATTGCAAAGAAAACAATATTTAATTTCAACCAGTACCCCACCTCTTGGCCAAAGTCAGCCGGAAGAGGCTCAATCTCACCCACGACCCTATTGAGAATAAGCAATACAATGGATATTCAATTGATCATATATACCGTATTTTTCGGACTATAAGTCACACCGGAGTATAAGTCGCACCAGCCGTAAAATGCACAATAAAGGGAAAAGAAAACATATATATGTCGCACTGGAGTATAAGTCGCACTTTTGGGGGAATTTTGTTTTGACAAAATTCAACACCAAGAACAGACATGAACCAGCAACAACAGGTTAAACGATACGGTATGCTAACATGACATAAACACAAATGAGGAGCTGAGAACGGGCCTGACTTAACATTAACAGTGATTCATATAACTATAACATAAAGAACACGTTTATCAAACCATCTGTGTCACTCCAAATCATTAAATCCATCGAATTATTCGTCCTTTGTGTAAACAACGCCGCGTGTGCGGTGCGACGCTGACATCAGTTGCAGTTCAACTTGTTGCACAGGCCCATATAACTATGTATAAACTATAGTATATCAAACTATAATATAAACAACAATTTTATCGAACCATCCGTGTCACTCGAAATCATTAAATCCATTGAAATCTTCGTCTTCTGTGACCCCCCCGCTGCCTTCACGGCCTCCCTAGACAATGTGAAACTACTAATAACTAACATAAATAACAAGTTTGTCAAACTTTCTTTCTGCTGCTCGATTACCGTTTTCAGCTGCATATTTTACTATATACTTGCAGTTTGTAATCTTCAGAATATGATTTTCTTTTCGGTGCCATTTTTGTTAAGCCCTTCTCAGTTGATATGAGTGGTGAATTTATCAAAGCAGGCCTAGAGCGCCCTCATCCGGTTTAGTCTGAAAAAAACATGTGAAGTGAATCTACTTCACAATGACGGTAATGACGTGTGTGACCAAAAAAAAAAAAAATTATGTTAAAAATTTCACGTATAAGTCGCTCCTGAGAATAAGTCGCACCCCCACCAAAACTATGAAAAAAGGTGCGACTTATACTCCGAAAAATACGGTAGTTGTTTCAAAATGTTTTTTTTTTTTCAGTTAGGTACATTGCCGACTGAGCATATAACTGAATTCAGCTTCCTTTTGAAGGCAACAGGGAGGGGGGTGCTTGGCAAGTGAATCACTAAACTGTGCAGATTTGCACTGATGGCGTGATTCAGTTCTTTCAGAGATCTATCTCTATGCCGTATATAGTGAGTAAATCTACCAATATCACTGCTGTTAATGATAGTACCTCATAGTACCTTTGTCTTTGTCAGCCATTGCGTAAAAAACAAAATTTTGTCACAGACCTCCTTCTAGTCCTGTTTTGTTATTCCTTAGATTCACAGGGAGTTGGTATTCATCCCAGAAACACTCCACCCACTCACATGCTGAATTCAGAAGAACGAATTGCAGTTTAAAAAATGTGCTAGGCAAGAAAATAGGGTCATGGGCGGCACAGTGGATCACTGGTGAGCACGTTCGCCTCAGTGCAGAGGTTGTGGGTTCAATTCTGGCTGCAGCCTTCCTGTGTGGACTTTGCATGTTCTCCCCATGCCTGCGTGGGTTTCCTCTGGGTACTCCGGTTTTCTCCCACGTTCCAAAAACATGCATGGTAGGCCGATTGAGCACTCCAAATTGCCCATAGATATGATTGTGAGTTTGAATGGTTGTCTATATTCCCATATGAAAACAGGTTCCACCGTAATCTCAGCAATGAAAGTACGAAAATAACTTCTTCCTTCCTTCCCTTCTTGCTTTCCTCTTGTCCCTGTAGGTCCATTTTCTGATGGCCTTAGCTGCTAACTGGGGATACCTGAAAGATGCAAGTCGGATGCAGAAATATGAAGATATCAAGTCGAAGGAGGAGCAGGAGCTGCATGATATCCACTCTACACGCTCCAAAGAACGCCTCAATGCCTACACATAAACACATATGATGCGAAACAATGCATGCACTTACCAAACAGACACACTAAAGTATTTATTCACACACACAAACCTGCAGCACACAGTCATCCATACGAACATAACATATTAATCAATATACATCAGTATGAAAAAAATATATATATACAGACCTGTGGTAAGCAGCAAAAATGATGAAGAAAAGAAACATTGATATCCTCCGTGTGCTGACCTAGACTATGAAGACTTAAACTGACGATTCAAAGTTATGCAATATGAATGTGCAGTGCTTAACAATTTTAGTAGACCACCTGTCATTAAAGTGAGAAGATACCTTTCAGCATCATGAAGTGCATGAAATGTAGAGTTTTGATTTCACTGAGCTCTCGACTGGTCTGCTGGGCTTGTCTGAGAATTCAAAAAATAATTAACAATACCAAGTGAAACCATTGAAAGTAAATAGCTATGTGACTGATAATGTGGTTTACTCTCTCTATATACGTATATACTATATTTTGTAGAACAGTACATTTGAAAAATCATGGATAACTGTAATTACAATTTAGCATTTCAAAAAACTACTGGGGTGTTAATTGTTAAAAAAATTTAAAGGTTGTGTCATAAACCATATAATTGGGTAGTGGTTTAATAAAAATGCTAAGCACTGCAGATGAATTAAATGAAAGAACTATCATCAGAAATGTCTGCTGCTAGCATGACACTAAGCAACAGTCAGTCGAAGACACACGGAAGACTTCATTGTATGTAAGATCATCTTTTCATCGAGGGTGTGTAATATCAAGAAATCGCCATTAAAAACCGCGATACCGACAACGCGCAGATCACACACATGCACAAAAACACACAAACATATATTTGTGGATGAATGGTCAGTGTTGTGCAGGCAGTGTCGTATGGTGGTGTCATGCTGTGCTATGTCATTTATCCACATTATGATGACTGGTATTGCAAAGAAATATGGTTTACGGGAAAGTTTGTACTTAAATGAGTGCAAATGGGTAGCTTGACTCACATAAACCCTGACCAAATATTTTCTCAACTCTCATCTGGAGCCCAGTTTCATCGGTTGCTTCCTTGACAGTACTCACTTCCAATTACAATAAATACAAGTAGCCTATGCCACCAATGTTCATTAGCATAGCAGGCTGTGGCTTTTTTTTTTTTAAACAAAATGCACTTAAAAATGTTGATGCTAGTTAATCGTGATATTAATCCAAACATATTGCCTAGATAAGGTGGCATCACGGACCAGTAAATTGATAGTGAATTAGTGTTATTTATACTCTTTTCGTAATGTCAGATTAGATTGGGTCACAATTAGCATTAAAGGTGGTTGATGATTTGAAATAACTGTTGAAACTGGGCTTCTTTACCTTTCTCTGACAATGTTTGTGTAAACTTGTGATTTGTACTCCAGAAACAGCACATCTTAGCAGCACAAAATATTTTACAAAGTCATATCAATGTCATATTGTCTTCATGTCTGTTAAGACTACATTTTTCTCACTTTTTGGAATTTTTGCCACATTTTTACCAGCATCGTTCATGTGTAATTTTAACAGGGGTACATATAAAGGGCAGTGCGTAGGGGGTGGGGGCTTGGTATCACATTCACATTTTCATGTGATTCTGCACACACAACTACACTAAAAAATTCATCTGTACACGTATAAACACCAGCCATTGTGAGACTTTGATTCTATGGTTTTGCTATCATGTTCAGTAGTAGCTATGTCTTTGTGTATCTGGCTTTAATTGGACCAAAATTGCTTTTTTGTAATGAAATTAATCCAGATCCTCATTACAACAGACAACACGTCATTGGCATCAAGGAGAGATAACTGTGAATGGTATCTCGGCTGTTTAATAGTGGCTTTTTTTGTGTGTAGCTTTCAATGTAAGGGTGAGTGTGCGTGTTTTTTCCAGTCCTAACTGTGTCTTTTCAGAAGATACAGGAATGAAATACTTGATAGCTTTAACAGCAATCATTTTATTTGAGTTTAGTGCTTATTCCTTTGAGAATGCCACATTACCCTTTTATGGATTGAGAGCTACATTGCATCTTAATTGTAATTCTATGAAAATACATGTTTTGTTCGCATTAAGTGGCAAGAAACTGATTAGTAAAATGATTGTATGATTGTAATAAGCGCTGAGGGAACGTGAGTCTCTATCTGCCAGTAGAGATGGTTGAAAGTGAAATAGCTGAGATGAGGATGATTGATTGACTGATTAATAGATTGATGACGAGACAACCAGCAGAGACACGCACACACACATACACACACGCACACACAAACTCCACTATTGCCATCACTCTGAGCCATAATTCTGCTCTTTTACTGTTCACAGCAACATTCCACTATTTTAGTAAGAACCTTTAATGCTTTTTTGTCAAATCATAATTATGGAAGGGTGTCCAAAAAGGCAAATTCATGTTTTTTGTAAGAAATATTGTGCACGGCACCTACATATATTCTGTGTAAAGATTACATTTATGTGAAACAGTTGGGGGGAGCAGCCGAGAAAATGATTTCTGATAGGTAACAGTCTGAAAGGTGAAGTTTAGTCTCATTGTACAGCTTCTCACCCTTAGAAGTGTATTTACACACACACAAACACAAACACATACACAATATTGATGGAAGACAAAAGCATGTAAAATATATTTTTGAAACAATTAGGCTGGTTAATAAAACAAAGGTTGAGATTTTGACATGTTGTGATTTGGTAAAATTAAACAACCATCTTACACAAATTGTAGTATATAAGGTGCAACGCTTTGACATTGTCTTGACTATGAATTGGAAATGAACACAAGGTTAGACACAATGTTTTCTCAACATTTAAGAGCTTTTGAAAGATCGAATTGCATCATGTGGAAAACCACGGTACTGTGAAAGAATATATTGAAATCGAGTTAAACCAACTTAGAATCGACAAGGCGTCCTGTCCTGACAGTGTGTGAATGCAGCCTGGATGAGGCACAATAGGCAACCTTCACCAGATTGTGACTGTGTGCTTGTGTGTCTTGGCTGAATACATGTCAGTATTTATAAGGGTCTAGTTTTGCATTAACAGTATTCATTTCATATCATTTCATTGCCTGACAATGGATGTCTTGTCAGTGTTTTTAACCTCGGATAAAAAAAATGTTTTGTGCACTTATTGACCATTGTGAGCTCTCTATCTCTTATTATTGGTGTGTATGTGCATTGATGTCCCCTTTGTGGGACCTGTGTATAGTCTTGCAGCATTGGTATAACATGAAGAAGTAACAATGATGACAATGAATTAATTCATAAAAATGAAGAAAAACTTATTCTAGGTTAATGAAAAAAGACAGTGAATCTAGTTGTTGTTTGTGGCATGGTTATGCATTCAATGGTCATAATTTTAATGATTAAACAGTATGAAAAATAATTTCCACTAGCGCTGTTCTGCTATTTTTGTTTTGTTCCTCACTTTTTAGCTTGCGGTATTGAAGTCCTAGTTGCTAATGGTGTTGCTAAGCTAGCTAGCTTCTTTAGTTGTTTACCACCAGAGCAATATATTGTACCAGTTTAACAAAACTACAATTAAATATAACATTTTATCCTTGAATTTCTGGAATAGGCGTGCATGATGAAACTGCAAGTCATATTCATTGGATTTGCAGCTATGACGTAATGTATTGCTCTGGTCACCCATAATGCACCAACCAGCCTCAGCTCACGCCCTTTGCCTCTTTCTCTCACTTGTAGTTATAATGAGCAATTCCCTTTTTGCAAACGTGAAATTGCACTGAGGACTTTCAGTCTTGGTCCTTCAAACCATGTTGTCACTAAATCAACATGTTACCTAGCAACAAGCCCATGCTGCACAGCTCGTGTAGCCAAAGCAAGTCTACAACAACTCTTTAAAAAAAAAAGATAAAATTAAGGAAAATCTTGATTAGCTACAGTTGAAAGGGGACATGATTTTTGCTGGCTGTGGTAGCATGCTACAAAATGATGTAAGAAACAATCACAGATTTCCTGAACTGGAAATCTTCTGTGTGAATCAAAAATGTCACAACTGGTGTGAGAAAGAGGAGCGGACATGAGCTGCTTGCTCCCCATTTGTTTGAAACTCCCTGTGAAAATGTTTATATTGACTCATGCCAATCCTGCATCCTTCTTGTCAACCTGCTGTCCGGTGCTTAATTGGACTCACACTCCCAACACTTCCACAGCTCTAGCTTTGGTTATGTGTCAGTTCAGCATAAAGCAAACCTTCCAAAACATAAAATGTGATTCACAACATTTTGTGACATTTTATTTTTATCTAAGACTGGAACTTTACAGTGTGAGTTCTGCAGCTCTAATCGTCAACTCTGAATTACAAGATGAAAAATCGGCTCCTCTGTTCCTGAATTAATTCAGCTCTTGACCATCATGAGTGCCACCACAGGACTTAAAACTTTGTTGAAGTGAGTCTGAGTCTGCAACCTTAAAATGATTATCAGCTATATACTACATAAACAACAATATTAGACATTTTGGACGTAGGGAGATTTTTTTTCTTCTTCATTTCCATAGTAGAATTTTTGTACTCCACTGTATTTGCTTAGTAGCAGGCTTTCTTTGATTCACTCCCCCATTTTTGTACATATCTGTGCCAACAGCTTGGGCAGACAGTGGCTTTTTTATTTGTAAAGACATAAACTTGCTTGCATATATAAATAAAATGAAATATTACACTTGTGTACTTGTTGATAAGGAAACAATTGTGTTTGTGTCTTAATTTCATAAGAAAATGTAACAACAAATGCAACAAGCTGACAAAAAAATTATTCCTTGAATGAATGAGTAGCATTGCTCTACTGCCCAATTTAATCATACAGAAGCATCGGAGCCATGACACAATGTGCTGAATTTCAAACATCAAACAAATTTGGCAACTTGCATAAGAAAGTAACTCTTCGGTCCAATATATATCAGTTAATAAATCCAAAATAGTGGAGCTTTGTATAATTGTTTAAAGGATGTACATGTTTTTGTTTTGCCAACATTTTCAGGTACACACAGTCAGATTTAGCACTTACGGAAGCTCAGTGTGGGACGTTGGTATAATGCAGTGAAGTATAATGCTGACTGCTCACGGTTATGCACTTGGCACCAAGATATCCAAGGCCACGGTTTGATGGACGAGATGGACCTGTCAACTGATCACCCCCTCTGTTGCCTCTGACAGTAGGGGAAGATGCCGGTCCGACCTGGTAGACCCAAACGTGTTGGGAGAGTTTGCTGGGAACATGCTGGGAACATCTAGCAGAGTCCCCTGTCAGATAGAGTGTCAACTCCCACCCCAGGCAGAACCTTTCCAACGAGCCGAAGCAGGCGGGGGACATTGAGTATGAGTGGACCATGGATCCATTGATGAGGTGGTCAATCGGAGCTGTGGCCGTAAGGTGGTTGGTACCTGTCGAGATGGCAATCCCAAAACCCACCCGAAATTTGGGCACGTGAGGAGTTGGGCAGTGGTGGGTGAAGCATTTCACACCTAGGCCTTCAGTGATGTTCAACTTGGTCAATAGATAACTTTCATCATGCCAGCATTTATAACACCAGGACTGGAGAATAGTTAGAAACACACTTAAGCAATACTAGGCATTGCATCATCTCAGTTGTGTACAAAATGGACTAGTTTCTCATGACCTGCTCAGAGGTGGTTCACGGCCAAGTGAATGTGCCCGCTCTTGTCTGTTTACGAAGCTTCCGAATCAACAAACCCTCATCAGCAATTAAAACATACCTGGTGTGCGCACCTGTTCGAAGAGCTGTGAGTACACTCTGGTGTTGCCCAAAGTTTTCAAAAGCACCGTAGCTTGCAAGTGTCCAGACGTGTTTTGGTGTCTCACTACCTTGGCTAAAAAAATCTAGGTTTGCAAATCCAGTGTAGCTTCTCACACCAAATTGATTCTTTGCAAACAAAAGGGATTCCCAGCAGAACAATTTGCGGCGTCCATCAGAAACCGTAAGCCAGGGGTACCGCTCGTAGTTGCTTGCGTGGGAATGGTGAACAAACCCCTTGCCCGCCTGGGACAGGTTAGCTAGCTCAGGGGTCAGCCATCCTCCTCTAACGAGATCTAGGTTTTGTTGAAAAGATTGTCTTGAAAACGGCCTTGCCAGTATATCAGCAATCACAACCACATCTTGCTATCCTTTGGCCATTGTAGGTTAAAAATGTTTTTAACCGTTAACAGTTCCAGGGGTGTGACTCTGTTGATCTGCATAGCACTGCTGTTGCTCAAACTAGAAAGTATCCATATCCAATCACGCATAAATGTTACGTTTAACGTGAGGCTAGCTCGAGGGCCTTACTGACACAACTCGTGATCTGATTGGCCATCACAACTATCCATCAACTGTATTTGTCCATTCACTTACAGTGAACAGATGCCCGCACTGGTGATTTTAAAGGCCCGGGCAGCTTTCATACAGCCTGGCAACATAAGATAGCTGAAATCTGATTGGATGAAAACTCTAACCTAGAAACAATAGCACTGGAAGGACCATAATATAACATGAAGAGACTATGAATACTTATAGATATTTAGGGAAAGTAAATTAAAAAATGAATTAAACCTTTATCATGATTATGATTTATGGTTATGTTAGGCCAGCAAGAAGGCCTTGCTGTCCCTGACGGCCCACCACTGGAAATGGGCGAGGTCAAGAAAAAGGATTTCCACACAGCTTTGAGGAAATTCTGGTTCACAATTGGCATCTTAAGAGGGTGGAGCAGCGCACCTTTAACACTGTGTATAGAGGCTTTGCAGCTGACGTCATCAAGCTACCCACATTAGCTTGGCGGCCATCTTGGCGGTCAACTTTTCAGTGCCGGTCTACGACTCACACACGCTTTCTTGTTATATCTGCTGCTATTTGAGCTTAAAAATGCCGGATACCTGCTGTGCTGTTGGATGTAGCAATAGACGAGGCGATAAACCAAATCTTAGCTTCTATAGATTTCCGGCGAACATGAAAAAACGTGATAAATGGATCGCGGATATTCGTCGTGAACGATGGAAACCTACGATTTACACAAGGATATGCAATGAGGACTTCATATCAGGTATGTAAACAAACTATTAACTATTCACCCCTGATTTGTTTCACAAAATGTGAAATAATACAATATGGGATGATACAAATATGATTGTTGAAAATGCTGGGTGCATTTTTAGAAAGGCAGCAAGAGCAGCAAGGCAGGGAATGGGATGATTTCTTCAGTTCACCCCCCCGTTTTTATTTTGTGTTTATTTTTTCATGATGCTTCATCGGATTGGCTTGAAAACGTTATCAATGTAAATATTGAACTTCATATTGGAATTGAACAATTAATTCTCGAGTGAATGCATTAGGAAATTTCCCAAAAAATTATTATGAACCTTGTGAAACAATTTTTTTTTAATGTAGCATTTTTTAACACGAGGGTTTTTGTTACTTCATTTGGCACAAGGTAAAATCTACATTGGTAAAGTTTTCAAGCCATTGGCACAAGGTTAACATTTTTATTGGTTAAGTTTTCAAGCCAATCAGATGTGGCATCATGCAAAAATAAACAAAAAATAAAAATGGTAGCAACTTGAACAGACAGGTACAGTATCTGAATGATTTCACTCTATTCAGTTTTTTAATATGTCAAGTTATGAAATGCCATTACAAAACAAATTGAACTGTGTATATCCCCTTCAACAACGTGCTTAATTATTTATGGTAGTCATGATGAATAATGTGATTGTTTAATTGTTTCAGGTGCAAAAACCAAAGATCCACTATCCCCAGACTATGTGCCAAATATATTTGAGCATACCCAGTCACCTCACAAACGAAAACTCAAATGTTCAATGAAGATCTTTGAGAGAAGACAAAATCTCAAGCAGCGCAAGAGAGACCGCGAGAGGGCATTGGCAGCAGCAGCAGCACTTGTCAATATTTCCCAGTCTGTCCCTTGTGAAAATGATCAACTACCCGCTGGTGAAGATGTGGTGCACGCTGAGATTCGAAAAGAAGGCATGGTGACTACTGCCACACAGACGGCTATCACTGGGGAAGCAATGGATTCCCTCACTGCAGAGTGTAAAAATCTGCGTGCAGAACTTGATGAACTGAAGGACAGTTTGAAACGCTGTACATGGAATGAAGAATCTTTGAGACATTGGTCCTGGTCGTTGCCTTAAAATTCGAGGCCGTAATTCGCCCAGCTCTTTGTTGAAACCAAGTTGTTGATGTTGCTTGGCCCCTGGACTCTTCTTCAACCGCAGATATCTGAAAAACATTTTAATAAAAATTGTTTTCACTATGATTAGATTTGTAACAGGTTGGAGAACAATAAATTATTTATGATATATATATTAATTACTGAGTGCTGAATGTGAACATGTTTCACCCAATCCAGCCATGCAGGTACAGTGGCAGCACAGCAGGATCTGACCATCTTTCGCTATTGCTACCCAAGGTCTGAGGGGAGGATCATTCATCCGTTGAGTGTTTTACCTGAAACAGATAATATGACATACCTTATATTATTATCAGTCCCTAATTTGGATATAATATACAAGCCTAGACCTCTTACTGTCCATTTATGCATATTTTACCTGCCATTTGGTAAGTTTTCTCATGAATCATTCATTTTTGAACAAGAGGCCTTTTGTAATAAAAAAAAGCTTAACAATGTGAGTTTTCATTAGAATCACTTCAGTAGTTTTTTCACAATCACACTGTTACTGCCACGTGCGTGCTTTTTCCTTACCTTGGTCATGAGAAGAAATCGATTCTTGTTTAGGATCTGCCATATCAGCCCATCATGCACAAAACCTGCTGTAAAATACTTGTAGGCATCCAGACACTTGTATGCCTTAAGGTCCTTTTCAGTGTACGGAGATGGTGAATCGACGAGGTAATTATAAATATCTGGATATGAGAGTTCAGGCAGGTCGGCTGTTGCAAAATGCTCGGGCGATTTTAGCATGCTTCTTGGTAAAAGGTACGGATCCGTTGTGCCAACAAGGTTCAACTTCTCTCTGTAACGTTTCTTGGATTCTTCATCCAAATGCCCAACTTCGTTGGATAGCAAATCAGCCATAATTCGGATGAAATCGGTGAAAATGTAGCGCAGAAATCAAACAATCTATACAAACACGTAGGAACGAGCTGACGAGTTGACCGCCAAGATGGCGGCATAACACAAAATCACGTGATAAAACCACGTGACTGCAAAGTGAATGGGATGCTGCTGACCTCAACTTGGGGCGTATTGAGTCAGTAGAGAGCCAGATGAGGTGGCTCAGGCATCTTAGTAGGATTCTTCCTGCCCCAGCGAGGTGTTCAGGAGGGGAGGCATCTAGAAAGCATAGTGAAGGAATGGGGTCGAAATACAAAAAGTCCTGCCTAGCTACAAAAACAGATATGCTCAAACCTCATCGAATAAAGTACATAAGCAGACAAGTATATTCACATATTAAATCAATAAAAGAAACATTTTAAGCATATAATTATACCTACACACCAAATCAATAAAGAAGACATAACTAGACATTTTTGGATAGGTGGTAATGACAAAGGTTTTTATAACTTTATGATCTGATATATATTTCTGAGCACTTTGAAATAACAAATGTTTTTTGATATATGGCCTGAATAGCTTAATGACCCTTAAGGAACTGTTTAATGCATGCCTGATGATTTTCTAAATCACGGACACTGCCAAAGTCGTCTAAAAATGTTCAGTACTTGATTGTATCTTGTGTTTTGACTAATGCTAGACATCAGTTTTCGATTACTACTGAACGTTCTGGACAGAGGGAAATATTTTGCCTAACAAAGAAAAGATATGGTTGAAAGCATGATTAAACTAAGAATATGATGACGTAAGCAAGTACATGGAGTATCAAAAGAACAAACAAACAAAAACATGGTAAATGGTGAGTATAAACTTTGCATAGTCAGGGAACATTAATAAATTGATGATGTCACAGCCAAAAGCTCACATAATTCCGTACAAAATGACAAAATTGAAAGAATGATGAATGGATGAGGTGCGACAGTGTATGTGCAAGAATGGAGGAGAATGTTTACAGGAAGGTCACTTGGAGATAAAACCAGCAGGTGCCAGAGGGAGACAGCCAAGAACCCGGCCAAAGATGATCGTCAAGGCTGAAACACGGAAAGGAAAACAACAGCCCCCACACACATCGAATCGCCCATAATCAGCACCCAACCCCACGGAACCAGCACCCACTCCCATGGAATCAAACTCTACTGCGAACTTGCCCCACCCCAAAGACTCATCACCCATCAAACTCGGCCCACACCGGCATGTGCAACTGAATATAAGATGACCAAAGAACCTTGAACGTTGCCTTTTCTGAATGGAGACTTTCTGCTCTTGAGCATGGTCGCACGAAAGGCCCAGCGCTGTATTGTACTTTCCTGAAAACAGAGCTTTCTTAACTAGAATTGTGATTGAACTCAACCAACCTGTGTAAGTCTAATTTCTGCGTCAGTGTCTTAGCATTTTCCTAAATCTGAAGAAATCAAACGAGCACGCAGTGAGTAAATTGGAGAAGAGGTGATTGGCAATGGCTTTTGCCGTGAGGCGCAGATAGCGCCTAAATTGTGGACAAAATCCAACAATCCTAATCAGATGCCCAAGCCTCCTCTCTGGTTCCTCTCAACGTGAAGGAGCAGTAGCTCGATTCTGAGTCCCTCTAGAACAGGGGTCACCAACTCCGGTCCTCAAGGGCGCCAATCCAGCCTGTTTTAGGTGCAGCCCTACAACAACACACCTGATTCAAATAATCAGGATCGCTATCAGCCTTAATAGAGCTTGCTGATGAGCTGATCATTTGAATCAGGTGTGTTGTTGTAGGGCTGCACCTAAAACAGGCTGGATTGGCGCCCTTGAGGACCGGAGTTGGTGACCCCTGCTCTAGAATTACCTATCTGATCTCTAAGGGACACCCTGCGCAGGGAACTAATTTCAGCCGCTTGTATCTGGGATCTCGTTCTTTCGGTCACGGGTCGTACTTGAGGGTAGGAACAACGTAGATCAACCAGTAAATTGAGAGCTTTGCCTTTCGGATCTGTTGCTTCTTCACCACGACGGACCGATGCAGGGTCCGCAGAACAGCAGACGCTGGTCGGATCCACCTGTTGATTTCCTGCTCTGTCCTGCCTTTACCCGTGAACAATACCTCAAGCACATCTCCACTTGGGGCAAGATCTCATCCCCAAACTGGAACCCTTTATCCACTGAGGACCATGGTCTCAGATTTGGAGGTGGTGATTTTCAAGTCAACCACTTCACACTCGGCTGCGGACCGCTCCAGTGAGAATTGAAGATAACGGCTTGAAGACGACAGTACCACATCCGCAAAAAGCAGCTACTTTATTTAATTTTTTGAAACACCCAGACAAACATCAACCACTCTTGTATATAATAATTAGTAATTACTTTAACTGGAAATGTAATGTACTGTAGCAAAGAGGAAGAACGACAAATGAGGTCCTGTCTGTATATGGGAAACAAGTCACATATATTGTGAGGAGCACGTACAGTTTTGAGCAGCCTGTGGTATTTTTTACTGGCCAGCAGGTGGCGACTACTGATTGCAAAATGCGTCCATAGGCTACAACCGGGCCTTCTCGTCATTTCAGATAACAATTGGTAACAAAATAAACACTGTAAAAGAATGAAATAATTATTATTGTTATTATTGTATCTTAATAAAACAGTTTAAGTGTCATCTCAGTTTTTAATGATTATTATTAATATTATTATTATTATTACAACCCATCCATCCATTATCAGTATTATTATTATTATTACTCTTATGTTAATTGTAATAATTCTTAAGCGCAGATGACTTGGGCCAAATTCTTTCTCTTTTAAAGTACCCTTTTTGGGGGGAGAAGGGGTGGGCACATTGTCAAACAGTAAATAGGACAAATTATACTCTTTCAGGGAAGAAAGTTCCAGCAATGAATAGCATGGTTCAAGTCAGCGTTGACAATCCATGGCCAACCCTAACCCTGGAAGTATAATTTAAAAAAACAAATCTAATAATTCTATAATAATTACAAATTTCTATAGTTAATTAATAGTTCTGTAATTAATCAGGAATTTTGTTCATTGTAATTTTATTGAAAAGAAATTGGTATTTGATTTATCACAAATAAATTTGAAAACACACAATAGAAAGAAACTAATTGCAAATAACACATTTAAATAATACATGTACATTTTTACATTTACAGTACATTTAACCTTTGATATTTTCTTTCAGATGTGTTTGTGTGCAAAACATGTACTATTAATGTCACGACTCGTCCCCGGTTGTTTTATTATGTGTATGTTACCATGGTTTCTGATCGCGTCGCCCCTCCCCTCCTGTGTTACCTCACAATCAATGTAATCACAGTCACCTGCCTCTTGTTACCTGTCGTGTATTTAAGTCCTGTCTGCCCCTCACTCCCCTGTCGGATTATTCTCGTCTCTCGCCTGTAGTGTCGTCGGTTTGTCTTTCGGTTTGGTTAGTTTCGCTCCAAGTTGGTCTGTCGGTTACCTCTGTGTCCGTTCAGTTATGTTTGCCGGTTCTGTTAGTTTGTTCCCCCTCACCCTCCCTACTACCTTTTCCCTCAATAAACCCTGGTCCAAGCTGCATTTGGTCGCCCTGGCTCAACTCATCCATGACAGAACAATCCGACCACTTCAGCGACCAGCGCCTGGACCAACCTCCTCCACGAGCTCACGCCGCGACGCCTGATCCACGTCTGTCATCGGAGCTTGTTCCAGCGCCACCAGCTCTGCGGCTGCCGTCGGACTTCGCTCCAGTGACGCTGGACCCACGGCCGCCATCGGAGTTCTTCCTGGCGCCATCGGCTCCGCGGCCGCCATCGGACTTCACTCCAGCGACGCCGGACCCGCGGCCGCCTGCGGGGTTCCTCCCGGCGCCATCAAACTCGCGGCCGCCATCGGGCTCCAACCCAGCGTCGCCGGACCTGCAGGCGTCGCCGGACCTGCGGCTGTCGCCGGAATTCTTGCCAGCAACGCCGGACCCGCGGCCTTCGCCGGACCTCTTGCCAGCTGCGCCGGACCCGCGATCGTCCCTGGCCCCGCTCCCACTGCTGCGGCGCGTGGTGGCTCCTGCTGCTGCGCACAGCTCCGCCTTCCGAATGCCGCCGATTGCGGTCCGGATTCTCCGAATGCCGCCGATTACCTCTGTCTCCGTTAAGTTATGTTAGTTTGCCGGTTCTGTTGGTTTGTTGCCCTCATCCTGCCTTCCAACTACCTTTTGCCTCAATAAACCCTGCTGCATTTGGTCGCCCTGGCTCAACTCATCCGTGACATTTAAGCGTGTGACAAGATATCGCAATGCTCAACCCCTTCCCAATGGAAAATCAAGGTCAATTTAAGTTCACTCTGCTGTTATTTTTATATCAATCCACATTTTATCTGGTCTTAAAATAGATTGCATACAGGACTGTCTCAGAAAATTAGAATATTGTGATAAAGTTCTTTATTTTCTGCAATTAAAAAAACAAATGTCATACATTCTGGATTCATTACAAATCAACTGAAATATTGCAAGCCTTTTATTATTTTAATATTGCTGAGTATGGCTTACAGCTTAAGAAAACTCAAATTCTATCTAAAAAAATTAGAATATTTCCACAGACCAAGTAAAAAAAAAGATTTAAAACAGCAAAACAAAATCACACATTTGAAAATGTCCATTAATGCATTCAGTACTTGGTTGGGAATCCTTTTGCACGGATTACTGCATCAATGCAGCGTGGCATGCCCAGGATTCTTCAATAGCAGCCTTTAGCTCATTTGCATAGTTGGGCCTGGTGTCTTTCAGCTTCTTCTTCACAATACCCCACAAATTCTCTATGGGGTTCAGGTCAGGGGAATTTGCAGGCCAATCGAGGGCAGTAATGCCATTGTCAGTACACCATTTACTGGTGGTTTTGGCACTGTGGGCAAGTGCCAGATCATGCTGGATAATGAAATCATCTCAATAGAGCTTTTCAGCAGACGGAAGCATGTAGTGCTCTAAAATCTCTTGGTACACAGCTGCATTTACTCTGGACTTGATGAAACACAGTGGACCAACACCAGCAGCTCACATGGCTCCCCAAACCATTGCTGACTGTACGAACTTCACACTGGATTTCAAGCAACTTGGATTTTGCTCCTCTCCAGCCTTTCTCCAGACTCTGGCGCCTTGACTTCCAAATGAAATACAAAACTTGCTTTTGTCTGAAAAGAGGACTTTGGACCACTCTGGAACTGTCCAGTGCTTCTTTTCCATAGCCCAAGTCAGACACTTCTTCTGTTGTCTTGAGTTCAGAAGTGGCTTGACCATGAGAATAAGGCTATAGCCCATTTCCCGGACACGTCTGTGAACAGTGGCTTTTGATACCTGGACTCCAGCTTCAGTCCACTGTCTTTGAACTTAGACTTAGACTTAGACATAGACAGAACTTTATTGTCATTTTGTCAACACTAGGTGTGTACAAAACGAAATTTCGTTGCATACGGCTTTCAGCAATGTAGAGGTATTTCGGCTGGTTAAAAAAAAGTGACATTCTATATAAAAAAGCTCCCCCAAATTCTGGAAGCGACTCTTCTTCACAATGCTGTTAAGGCTGCGGTCATCTCTCTTGGTTGTGCAGCGTTTCCTGCCACATTTCCCCCTTCCAACAGACTTTTTGTGGATGTGCTGAAACTGCACTCTGTAAACAGCTTGCTCTTTGAGAAATTTCTTTTTGTGTCTTACCCTCCTGATGGAGAGTGTCAATGATGGTCCTCTGGACAGCAGTCAGATCAGCAGTCTTCCCCATACTTGCGATTTAGTTTACTGAAGCAAGCTGAGTGTTTTTCAAGGCTCAGGAAACCCTTGCAGGTGTTTCAAGTTAATTAGACCATTCAAGTGATTAGTTGAATACCCTACTAGTATACTTTTTCATGATATTCTAATATTTTGAGATAGGATATTTGAGTTTTCTTAAGCTGTATGCCATAATCAGTAATATTAAAATAATAAGAGGCTTGCAATATTTTAGTTGGGTTGTAATGAATCCAGAATGAAAGTTTTTTTTTTTAATTGGATTCCAGAAAATAAAGAACTTTATCACAATATTCTAATTTTCTGAGACAGTCCTGTACATTTCATTGTTACTACTGTCCACTGTTGTGCCGTTTGTCCGATCGCGTTTTGCTTCGTGTGCGCGCCGTTTGATTGACAGCTCCGGCGCGCTCATTTAAGTTTGCCTCGCATCGTACGAGTAGCCTCATAGAGTCTCAGAGTCATTACTGTGCAATAACATCCTGCTCTTCACACCTTTTTGAATTTGTCTACACTGTTTTTGCCATTATTCACATGTCCTGAGTGTTGTTAGTCACCTAAATGTTGAACAGAGGGTGTGTTTTACCGAAGTCAAATTCCTTGTTTGGCACGCTCAAACATGGCGAATAAAAACTCTTGAATCTTGAATCTTGAATCTTTACGCAGCGACACGGCGACTAACGGTCGCCAGCAAATGTATTTTGTTGTCTCGATCGATGACTTATGTTTGGTGTGTTGCCGAGAGTATTTCCATCCATCCATCCATTTTTGCCAATAATTCAGTAAAGCAATCAAAACTGAACCACGTCTTCCCTGCTGAACCCGACACCCTGGGGCGAAAAGAGCATAACCATCCGAGCTAACACCCTATACAGTCCTCAGGCTCCCCAACAATAACGGTAGCAGTTTGCATTATTTTATTGCAATGTTTTTCCTTATTCAGATTTGTTTCGAGACTACAGTTAGACTTCACTTTGATGGTTAATGCAGTTATTGCAATTTTGTTGTTTTATCACAGATTGGTTTATTTACATTTCGAAAACCACAAGCCATTCATTTACAAATGTGATTGCACTTTAGTTTACATATTTAAATGTTCAGACATTAAGATGTGATAGACCGTTTTTGCATGATTTGAACGAGGCAAAATAACATGCTTTTTCTCTCGAATATATTGTTATAATCATTTGTTTCAGATGTAATCATTTTCTGTATAAAGATTTAATTTGGTGTTCAAAAAGTTTTTTTTCAAACTTGAGTCTTGAAAAAGAGGGCGTCGTCTTATAATCAGGGTCGTCTTATATTTGGGCCAATACAGTATAATTGAGCCTCACTGTCCCTGCCCAGGGATGTGAGTGAAGGTGTGTCGGAGGTGGGAGTTGAAATGCCTTCTGACAGGGGACACTGCTAGACGTTCCCAACAAACCACCAGGTTTTTCTCTCGAATATATTGTTATAATCATTTGTTTCAGATGTAATTATTTTCTGTATAAAAATTAAATTTGGTGTTCGAAAAGTCTTTTTTCAA
The DNA here is from genome assembly GCF_901709675.1 of Syngnathus acus. Lineage (NCBI taxonomy): Eukaryota > Metazoa > Chordata > Actinopteri > Syngnathiformes > Syngnathidae > Syngnathus > Syngnathus acus. Next base: position 15,551,173 of record NC_051087.1, on the reverse strand, counting down.
ACTTGAGTCTTGAAAAAGAGGGAGTCGTCTTATAATAGGGGTCATCTTATATTCGGGCCAATACGGTACATTTCTTAACGTACAGTTGACATTTTGGACAACTAGGTTGTTCAGCTTTGAGAATTTACAATCAGCAACAAACAACTGAGTTACTAAATGATGCCCAGGTTTTCATAGATTACATCATCAAGAGGGTTGTCCGAGATTTTGGCAGCAGCGATGCTGCTAACTAAAGATGATGAAGAGGGGGGAGGTGGTGTTGAAGAGGGACTAGATGATGGAGGTGTTTTGTTCACTTGAGCATAGAGATGGGCAAAAGGGTCTGGTTTGGTTTCATCTTTATCAGAAACTTCATCTTCCTTGCTCACGGGTACAGCATAAATTGGTTCATCCTCCGTCAAATGCTTAAAATGTTGCTCACTTGAACTGGCATTTTGTTCATTCTTGCCCACATTGACTTTATCATACACTTCTGAATAAACAGAATCTGGGTGACTGGTGATGGAGCAAGGGTGTGGTATGAATGACTTGGAGCCTGGATTTATAGTTTCTTTTGAAGTTGGAGGATGAAGGGGAAGAATACTTGCGGGGTCCACATACACATGAGACATGGTAGCTTGAGGTTTTGGTAAATTTTTGATGCAGTCAGCTGGGTTGGCATATTCCGCTTCAGGTTGGCAACCATGAAGGTCTCGACAGGGTTTGTCAAATATTGGAACCATTGGGAGAGGCATGAGAGTGATTGGAGGTGGCTGTAATTGATTTTCGGATAAGTGAGCAGAACAATCTTGACATACCATATTGTCTTCTGTGCCGGGAGATGTGTCTATCTGTAAATTTGCGTTTTCCGGAATGGAGGCCGCACTGGTCATCTCTGGTATTTCAGGCAGAGGGGAATGAACTTGTTTCTTGGCAACTAAACCTTTATCTTCTTCCTGATGAAGGTTACTTGATGTAACAGCTAAAGTCTTTTGCTTGATTGTGCTCTGAATCAGGTTGAATATTTTCTCAGAGTGTTGTGTTTCAAAGGTGAATGTTCCAGGACCACTGTCACATCTTCTTCCTGCTTCAATCGTTAAGGCCAACTAGAAAACACACACACACACACACACACACACACACACACACACACACACACACACACACACACACACACACACACACACACACACACACACAAACATGTTACTCTTTAATTTCATACATATTAAGGGCCATGATGAAAACGTATTTTTGGAGATATAAAAGTATTAATATTAGACTTTATTTATTTAGCATTTTTCAAACAATAATATAAAAATCTTTACACAAATAAAACACAGAAGACTAAAGAAACCCAATCCCACTGATACTTCAAGACACACATAGAGAAAACTATTCCTGCATGCACATTTACTCTCACAAATAATAGACCACTGAACAACAGACAAGAGGAAACGCTAGAGGATGGATAAAAAAACAATAATAATAATAATAAATAATAAATGGTATAATAATAATAATATAATAATAAATAATAATGCATCACTAAAAAAATAAATGACACTAAAACAGTTTTATTAAGATAATGACTAAATTACAGGTCTCTCAGTGGAGCGACAGCAGGTGCTGGTCTTGGACATTTACTGTTGTATTTACTGTTTGCCATTCACCCAATAAAATGACTATTTTACTCTGACTGACTTTAAAAATAAAATTACAACTTTATTCCTATATTGTATATCTACACTTTTATTCCATCGTATTTCCGGGACCAGATGGAAATCTAGAGTCAGTACCGTCATTGAGAAGACTCTAACGACATGGTTTATTGCAGAAGCGGTTCTGAATTTGAAGGCTTTTTAATTTTTGTGAGGAGCAGTTCAACAGATGTATGAACGTAAAATGCAAAGCAGGAATATGATTGCACATGTTCCTGTAACCAATTCAAATGTCAATTAAATGTGCAATTTGCTTTGAATGTTTTTAATTATTAATACATTTGAAAACCCTTACCTTATCTTTACCATATCGTCGTAGCAGTTCATACGGCCATTGTCTTACAATGTTGACTTTCTGGGTATCTTTCAAAAGCAGGGTCTTTTGTCCAACCTGTAGCCAATATGATCCCTGCAGTCCACAACGTATTGCTGCATCTGTCCTTTGCACCACCACACTGAACTCTGAGGGGACAAAAGATGAGTATACGGAATGTATTACCACGCTAGTTGTATTAATATTCGATGAATGACACTTTAAACTTTATGAGCATAATTTACCCAAAGACTGTTCTATTTTGTCCCCCATTGAAACCAGAATAAAAAAATATTTATTGAAAAGGGTAGGGGGGTCATGTGGTGGAGAAATATTAAAGCACTACAGTAGACATTACCATCATTTGTCGTTGCATATATCTGATTTTCCTCCATACGAAGCTCATTAGTGTCTGAGCCAGTGCTCCTCTGAGGAGAGAGAAACGTCACCAATTAACTTGACCGAAGACATTTTGGTTTAGAGAGACAACTGTGTATGCAAAAGAAAAGCATTGACAGTTATCAAACACAATATAATTTGTGGTCTAACCTGAAAGGTTCCTTGACAAAGTTTCTCTACCCAGTCCACACAATCATCTTTTTGTGTAGCAAAAACCATTGTTCTGTCTTGCGACTCCACACAAAAAGCGGACATGTTTTCCTAAAAACAGACATCATTTTTAATCAACTATTGCTATTTATGTACAGTATGTAGAAATCCTACATAATAATTACAGGCACCATGGGACAGGCTTCAGCATTTGGTGGGAGTCTTTGGACACTTATAAGCTCAGAGAGTCGGACCACTTTGACCTTGCTTTCTTGCAACTGGTGGTGTCTCTTCAGCCCTCCAATATGTTCCCTTGCTCCACCGCCACCTGCAACATATGAGCAACAGAAAATTTTCACAATAGTGTCCATTATCATATAGTGGCGTCTGTATACACCATGGCTCATTTCTTAGAAGGGAGTGTTTTCTTTTAAAAAATAAACGCAGAACCCCCAGACAGATGACTGGGCAAAAAAAATAGCTGTCACTACGGTCATTACAACAAATTGCAGTAAATGTTTTTAAAACAGTATATTATGGAACATTTATAATAATTGTACAACATGGTGGTCGACTGGTTGGGTTCATAGTGCAGAGGTTGCGGGTTCAATTCCGGCTCCGTCGTGTGTTTTCTCTGGGTACTCATGGTAGGTCGATTGAGCACTCTAAATTAGCTGGCTACCAGTTCATGGTGTCCCCTGCCTACTGCCCAGAGTCAGCTGGGATACGCTCCAGCACGCTCACAATTCCCGTGAAAAGTGTTTCAGAAAATGTATGGATATAAAACACTGGTAAATAAACTGTAATTTAATTGCATTACACTATGATGTAAGTAAGCACCATGATGCCTTCACATTTCCAGACATTATTCATCACTCATTATTTGAGGGTCTATGCTTCAATTTTGGTTGCAACACTCTTCAGCTACTCATTTGTGAGATCTGACTCACTTGATTTTGGAACTCAAAGCCTCAGTTTAGGTCCAACCGGAATAGTCCATGTGTGCCGATGTACATCCCTGGACCTGAGATATGCTCACACTAAGGGTGGTCTTCCAACCATCGATCCAATTCCTGAACTGGTCATTGTTTTGGTCCAATTATAAATCCATTCGCTTGTGTCGTTCTATTTACTAGTTAGCGCAAATCTAACCAGAGCTTGTGTCCTTGGCAGGCTCCAGCAGCATCCAACAAGTTAAAGTTAAAGTCCCAGTGATCATCGTCACACACACATCTGGGTGTGGTGAAATGTGTCCTCTGCATTTAACCCATCCCCATGTGATTTTGATTTGATCCATCCCCTGGGGAAGAGGGGAGCAGTGTGCAGCAGCGGTGCCGCGCCCGGGAATCTTTTGGTGATCTAACCCCCTAATTCCAACCCTTAATGCTGAGTGCCAAGCAGGGAAGCCCATTTTTATAGTCTTTGGTATGACCCGGCCAGGGTTTGAACCCACAACCTTCCAGTCTCAGGGCGGACACTCTACCACTAGGCCACTGAGCTGGTCAACAAGTCATCAAATTCCCTGTAACCCGGGGCTTACTCTGGCTTCCTGGATGAATTTTCAGAATTCGTGGCTGATCTAGTAACCAATGCGGATAATATAATTATCATGGGCGATTTCAACATCCACATGAATTTACCGTCAGAGCCACTTACTTCGGCGTTTCAGACTTTAACTGATATGTTTGGTTTTACGCAAGCCGTACAGGCAGCAACGCATAAGAATGGAAATACCATAGATCTGGTATTATCCCGAGGACTTGCAACCTCAAATATAGCAGTACTGCCATACACTACTGTTTTGTCTGATCATTACTTAATAAAATTTGAAATTCTAGTTTCTTGTCAAAGACAAGAGAGCAATCGGAATTATAGGAGCCGTAATTTTAACTCCATGACTGCAACTGCGCTATCTGAGTTACTGTCCGCTATATTTCCCGCGTACACCGGCTCTGTTGATAATCTTACAAATGAATTCAATGCGACATTGTTAAATGCCATTGACTCTGTGGCGCCGTTATGTCTGAAAACTCGCCGTAGATTGCCTACTCCGTGGTTCACAGATGAAACGCGTACGCTTAAGCAATTATGTAGAAAGCATGAGCGCAGATGGCGTCTAACCAAACTTGAGGTTTTCCATCAGGCATGGCAGGATAGCCTCCTGAAATATAAAGATGCGCTTATCTTAGCAAAAACTCTGTATTTTTCGCAAGTTATTAATCTCAATAAAAACAATCCGAAACACCTATTTGATACAGTGGCAAAGCTGACTCTACGCCAGCCGACCCCCGATAATTCCTTCCACTCAGCTGACGAGTTCATGAAATTTTTTGCTCAAAAGATTGAGTCCATTAGGGACGAGATCAAGAATACCATTCCAATCGCTCGGTCGAGCCCGCCGTTTACCAACGCTGATGATCATGCAACAACCCTCTCAACTTTTAATAGCGTGTCCCTTGAAAGGCTTACACAAATGGTTAGTGCGGCTAAACAAACAACATGTTTGCTCGACCCTCTTCCAGCCAAACCACTTAAAGAATTATTTCAAATTTTAGGACCGTCTCTCTTAAATATAATCAAGCTGTCTGTCTCCTCTGGGATAGTGCCAACAGCCTTTAAAACCGCTATCATTAAACCGTTACTTAAGCGACCAAATCTTGACCCGGACTGTCTCAGTAATTATAGGCCAGTTTCAAACCTCCCATTCATAGCAAAACTTCTTGAAAAAGTAGTAGCACAGCAGCTTATTGATTACATGGTCGCCAATAATCGATATGACTCTTTTCAGTCTGGTTTTAGAGCTAATCATTCCACTGAGACAGCACTTGCTAAAGTGACTAACGGTCTCCTCATAGCTATGGATTCAAACACTTCATCTGTACTGTTACTACTCGATCTTAGTGCTGCCTTCGACACTGTAGACTTTGATATTTTATTAGGGCGTCTTAAAAGTTGTGTTGGTATTTCAGGGTCAGCACTAGGCTGGTTCCATTCCTATCTATCAAATAGGACGCACCGAGTGGTCCATGGCAATGCGTCCTCTGAGCTCTATAATGTTACGTGTGGTGTCCCACAGGGATCGGTTCTCGGACCAATTTTATTTAATATTTATATGATTCCGCTTGGGGACATAATACGTAAATATAATATTAGTTTTCAATGCTACGCGGATGACACCCAATTATATATGCCGTTATCGATGACAGATCCGCGGGATTGTTGTAATCTTGAGGCATGCCTTGCGGAGATCAAGCAATGGATGTCTCTCAACTTCCTTCGTCTTAACCCAGATAAAACTGAGATGTTGATAATTGGTCCAACTCGTTTTCAACACTTGTTCAAGGAAACCGCTATAACTATAGATAACCGTACTATCACTCAGAGCGATACTGTAACTAATCTCGGGGTAATGTTTGACCAAACTCTCTCCTTTCAAAAGCACATTAAGAATATAACCAGAATTGCGTTCTTTCACCTTCGTAATATTGCGAAGATTCGTCCGATCCTCTCGACCGGTGATGCGGAAACTATTATACATGCGTTCGTCACGTCGCGCCTGGACTACTGTAATGTACTATTCTCTGGTCTTCCTAAGTCCCGCATCAAAAGTCTACAGTTAGTACAAAATGCTGCTGCAAGGCTGCTCTCACGGACAAGAAAATTTGATCACATTACCCCAATATTAGCCAATTTACATTGGCTCCCGGTCCATTTAAGATGTGACTTCAAGGTTCTTCTATTAACCTATAAATCACTGCATGGCTTAGCGCCTTCGTATCTCGTCGACCTAGTTGTTCCTTATGTTCCGTCTCGTAACCTTCGTTCGCAAAACGCTACCCTTTTAGCGACACCGAGGGCCAAGAAAGTGTCTGCAGGGTCTAGAGCATTTTCTATCCGGGCTCCAGAGCTTTGGAATGCCCTCCCAATGGATATTAGGACTGCTACCTCAGTAGAAACATTTAAGACACGTTTAAAGACACATTTCTATGACATGGCCTTTAACTAACTTGTAGTGGCCGATTCGGCCGGAGTTTGTTTTGTTTTCTCTCCCCCCCCCCCTCCCCGGCCGGGGAGGTGGTTAGGTGGCACCCAAGCTGACAGCGGCTATCTGGATTCTCGTGGGCCAATTCAGGTTGGGGGAACTGCAGCTCAACCTCCACTGCCAGGATAGTAGAGGGCTCCTCCGGCAGCCCTTCGCTCTGACTTGGACATCCACTTTTTTGATTTTCATATTATGTATTATTTGTGCCCTCTCTGCATCCATTACAACCTGGTGATCCTGAAAGGGGGATCCTTCCATCTGTGGTCCCTTCTCAAGGTTTCTCATTTTCCCCGGGCAGGGGTTTTGAGTTTTTCCTTGCCCTTTTGGGAGCTTAAGATCAGGGGATGCTTTGAGAATAATTGTCAATTTTTGTCTATGTGAAGCCCTTTGAGACTGCTTGTGATTTAGGGCTATACAAATAAACTTGACTTGACTTGACTTGACTTAACAGGTGAAATAATTTGCATCACTACTGAATATAAAACATTTCTTATCATGGCAGCCATTTTGACTTTTTTGGGTCAACTCAGTGTGGAGTGTTTCAAAATGACTCTACTAATGAATATACCAGCCTCAGAGCTACTTCTATTTTTGCAGCTTGAGCATTCTTTATTCTTTGCCCACATTTTGGCAAATGTCAAAGGAGCATTTTAATTCAAGGCTGATTTGTTTGTTCTATTTTTAAGTAACATTTTAATTCTTATGTGGTTATTTGCAGGAATATTGGATTCATCATATGTAATGTGTAAACCATCGAGGCACGCATGCAAGTGTAAACAGATAACAAGAGAAAATGTGCATCCGGTGAGCTTACATAACTTCATCTCCACAATCCTGGGGTCTATTTAAGCTGTCAAATTTACTTTTCATCTTCTGCTGCTCACCCTGCTGTTGCATGCATGTTTTTTGTTGCTCACACACACACAGGCACAGCACACATGCGCACGCACGCACACACACACACACACACACACACACACGCATGCATGCACACACAACACATACACACACATACATGCATGCACACACAACACACACACGCACACACTTAAACACGCAAACGCACACACAAACCTAATCACCAGCCAGTAGCTACCTATGTCTGTGTCTGTATATGTACTGAGCCTAAAGGCATGTATACAAATCCATAAAGAATATCCATCTGTCTGGCCGGCCGTCCATCCATCCATTATCCAATAATGCATCCATAACTGACTTGTGGTTCAGGGCAGTCTCACTTCCCAATAAAACCCAACTACTATTCCTGTTTATCACGACAATTGTGCTGACTGACCCTGACTCGACTCAACATTTAGCCCAGTCTCATTTACAAATCTACTTGGCTCGACTCGACTAGCTTTTTTTGGTACCTACTAGCCCGGTTTTAAAACGTGACAACGTGACGGAAATACTCTGGAGGCCAATGATTGGTCCAAGACAACTGTCATCAATGTGTGGCTACGCAAACCACCACCCAGGTAAAACAGACGCCGTTAACAGACGAAGAGAGGAAAAATAATTACTTAAATAAATAGTAAATAAATACTTGGATTTTTTAACATTATTAGTTTACGAAGATGGGAAGAGGCAGCTGGATAGATCCATGAGAGACCAAAAGGTGTTCATCCACACAAACCATTGTTTTTGTCAGTGTGCGCAGTGCACGTGAGTTATGGTCCCTGTAACATGACGTAACTAGCAAGATGAGTAGGGGCTGCCGGGTAGTGACAGTGGCAGTAGAGACGAACTGTTTTTTGGTGTAGAGCCAAGTAGAGTAGAGCAGCGTGGACCAATCCATGACTTGGATTAATTTGACCCTACAGACAAATACTCTGTGTTCTCTGTACTCTACTCTGTAGAGACATGAACATTTTTAACAAAGACAAATCTACAAAAAGAATGTGTAAAAACGCTCGTCATCAATTTAAGAGCAATTAAAAATACCTTTTAAAACACAATTTAGAAGATTGGCAAAAACTGGGGTCGCAGGCGTGTTGGAGCCTATCCCAGATGTCATCAAGCAGGAGGCGGGGTACACCCTGAACTGGGGCACACAGAGACGAACAACCATCCACACTCGCACTCACACCTAGGGGCAATTTGGAGTGCTCAATCAGCCTACCGAGCATGTTTTTGGGATGTGGGAGGAGCCCGGAGTGCCCAGAGAAAACCCATGCAGGCACGGGGAGAACATGCAAGCTCCACACAGGGAGGGCCGGAGGTGGAATAGAACCCGCACCCTCCGAACTGTGAGGCAGACATGCGCCATGTATCACTTTCATACGGAATGGGAGTTGGACTTTTTTTTACCTCATTGACTGGGTTGACATACCCTTTAGCACAGCTTCATCTAGTGGATGCATAACGCAACCCTAGTCAATCCCAGTTTGATGCAGTAGCTTCTGCGCCTTTTAATCCAGGGCACCCTATATATGAAAACATTTCTAAAATAAAAAATTCAATGAAGGTGTGCTTTATAATCCACTGCGTTTTATAGTGCAGAAAATACTGGAGTTAAATTCCAATACAAAAGTTTATACTACAGCCATAGATGACAAATACATCCCAAATAAAAAGTACCGTAATTTTCGGACTATAAGTCGCGTTTTTTTTTTTTCATAGTTTGGGTGGGGGGCCGACTTATAATAAGGAGCGACTTATATGTGATTTTTTTCAAAGATTTTCCCCAAAAAAAAAAAAGTGAAACCGCGATAAACGAACCGCGATGTAGCAAGGGATTACTGTAATTTGAATTTCAAGTGACGTCAGCAGCGCGACGCGGCGTGGCGCGGCGGTTGTTTACATAAAGGACAAAGATTGATCACGGGATGACGAAGATGACGAAGGGCCCCACGTACTACCGGCATCATTAGCGGCTTTGTTTCTAAGTGACACGGCGGATGAAGAGTTTGAAGGATTTGGAGTGACACAGAAGGTTTGAAAAACTGTTATGGCTTTTACCCACGCCCGGTTCTACTCTCCGGAGCTCTCTTTCACCTCCGTGGATTGAAGTCGGGGGCCGGCGCTCGGCCGGGTGGCTGTCCAGGGACGGTGGATGGGGCTCGGACATGGCTTTTACGCACGCCCGGTCCTACTCTACCGAGCTGTCTTTCACCTCCGTGGATGGAAGTCGAGGGCCGGCGCTCGGCCGGGTGGCTGTCCGGGGACGGTGGATGGGGCTCGGTCATGGCTTTTACGCACGCCCGGTCCTATTCTATGGAGCTCTCTTCCACTTCCGTGGCTGGAAGTCCACGCCGCCACACGCCTGGAAGTTTGTTTTGTTAAATAAAGAGCCGTTTACCAAACCCACGTCTTTCCTTGAACTTTGTTACTATATAGTAGATCTGTGGAATAACGACGAGGCTGACGTCAGGGCGCACGCGCGGCGTTGTTGACGAAGGACGAGGAATTTGATCGATGGATTTAATGATTTAGAGTGCACAGATGGCTTGATAATACTATTGCTTATATAATAGTTATCCATCCATCCATTTTCTGAACTGCTTAATCCCCACGGGGGTCGCGGGTGTGCTGGAGCCTATCCCAGCCGTCATCGGGCAGTAGGCGGGGGACACCCTGAACCGGTTGCCAGCCAATCGCAGGGCACACAGAGACAAATAACCATTTGCACTCGCACTCACACCTAGGGACAATTTGGAGTCTCCAATCGGCCTACCAAGCATGTTTTGGGGATGTGGGAGGAAACCGGAGCGCCCGGAGAAAACCCACGCGGGCCCGGGGAGAACATGCAAACTCCACACAGGGAGGGCCGGAGGTGGAATCGAACCCGCACCCTCCTAACTGTGAGGCGGACGTGCTACCCAGTGCGACACCGAGCCGCCTATATAATAGTTATTTGATATCTAATTTATATATCGTTATATGGGCCTGTGGAATATTTTGAAGTGCAAGCGCCGTCAGCGGCGCGCACGCATTGTTGACAAAGGACGATCGATGGATTTAATGAATTGGAGTGACACAGACGGTTTTATAAACGTGTTATTTATGTAATAGTTTTTTGAATAACTCTGAATTTTACGTCAGGGCCGTTCTCAGCTCTTCGTTTGTGTTTATGTCACGTTGGCATACCTATCATTTAGCCTGTTGTTGCTCGTTCATGACTGTTTGTCAAATAAATTGCCCCCCAAAATGCGACTTATACTCCGGAGCGACTTATATATGTTTTTTTTCACATTTTTGGGCATTTTATGGCTGATGCGACTTGTACTCCGGAGCGACTTATAGTCCGAAAATTACGGTATTGGTACTCATCCATTCATTTCCTGACTCATGTAACCTTACTAGGGTAGCAGGTGTGCTGGATGGTACCGATGTTCATTAATGTGTGTTCTCCCGATTTAAATAAATAAATAAATAAATAAACAAACAAACAAACAAACAAACAAACAAACAAACAAATAAATAAATAAATAAATAAATACTGTCATTGAGTGAGAATTAGCCAGACAATTACAGAGTGCTTATTGGTACTCGAATGCAGATAAAAAGTAAGATGAATGTACCTGCTATAAACTGAATCTCCAATCGACCAACCCCATTGTTGCTGGGTGGAACCAGTGACAACAACACAGGCTTCCATTTCTAAAAGGAAAGAGAAAAGTACTACATAGATAATAAATACATTGTGATTACGTTTGTTTAGTTAGTACTTCATTTAGAAGTAGTATCCAATCATAGTTGAGATGAGGTTTTCCCTCACTGTGGTGTGACAGTATCTGCTGTACAGAAATCTGTATCACAAAAACTGGTTGTGTTTCAACATGCCTCGTTTGGACTCCGCTCCTGCTTGCTCACTTGCACAACAGTTGTACAGTTGTGTTTAACCATAAAGAGGAAAGAATGAAAATTATTCTATTTAAATTCTCTAAATCAAGCAATCATTCCAATGAACAAACTGCATCATGCACTACGGTATAATTACACTGCTTATGAAATGACCTTTTATATTAACTCTAAGGTTCTGATGAAGCACAGCTGGTCCTCCTATTGTATGTGGGATATGAATAGTTTCAATAAATGAATACAAACAGAACTTTAGAGTATTTTCAGGTTAATTTTGTCAAAACGAAAACATAATTTCACTTGAAAATCACTAAACCCACCCCGTCATTTCACACAAATTTCTACTTACTTTGCCAGCTTTGCGAGGTTGTAAGTAAACCTGCCCTGTTTTCGTGGGAGAATCCATCAAGAAAGCAAAAACATTATTACGGATCTTTGAATTCAATAAAGACTTGTGCAGCTTGCTTTAGTCTTTTTTCCCTCCCTCTTAGAGAAGGGCGTGTCTATATCCAGGAATGTTTGTAACATGAGCCTCACCTGGAAGTGTGCTTTTAGGATAAGGAAATAGAACGAGTTCAAGAGTATTTGACAATAGACACACATTACACAGACAATAAATGTTTCATATATTCATCACGTTTTTTTCCTAATTTTCCTCTGCATTTTACATTTATTTTCATCAATTTTCTCTTCCTTATTTTACTTTCTTTTTGACTGGGAAATAACCAAAATTGTTTTCCTGTTTTGCTTAGTTGTTGGGATTGGCTGCTGACCCCTGCAACCCTGAAGAGTATAAACATTTTACACAATGTGAAATATTTATATAAAACCAAACAAATGAAGAAAATACAATCCAAACCGACATTATAGAATACACATTTACAAGAGTAAAAACATTAAAAAAATTGTCAAAATATGGAAAATGTCTCAAACCTTTCAGGAAACTGGTCCTTAAGAGCCCCTATCCCGCCTGTTATAGGTGTGTCCCCATACTCCTACACAGCTGACTGAAAGCCTGGGTAAAAGCCAGGAAAGCCTGATAAGGATCACAATGATTTGTAGTATGGGCTCTTCGGACAACAAGGAAATTTCAGTGTCCTACATTACATGAACAAGACAATAACAATTACACTATTGGTCATGAGGTCATTGAACCAGAAAGACTAATTTCTCATAAATTACCCAGGCTCTTGTTGACAGATTGACTTTTTCTGTGTCATGGAATCTTAATTGACAAATTTGATTAGACAGCAGCTTTTCATATTCCAATTGAGGTCATTTTACCATATGACATCCTTGCTTCCATTTTTTTAGTGACCTATTCATCCAGCCTCTGTGTTTGGCCTCAAAGACATATCATAGTTAATTCCACAGGAAGCACATCTGTGAAACATAATACCAAGTAGAAGCATGATACTATCCCGCAAATGATTAACTCTTCCGCATGGATGAGGAAGCCCCTATATTGCATCGGAAAGCAGTGAGGGTTAAAAAACAATACATGTAGTAAACCTTTTGAAAGTTCATCACTCAATGTTTTAGTTGCCTCTGTACATGCTTTGTCAGCTCTGAAAGAACAAGACCAAATATATCCTTGGAAAAACATTCCAAGTGATAAAGCATGTCTTTACTAAATAAATTAAGCTACAAGTACAACTGTTTCTGCTGTATGATTTCGAGAAAATTCACATTGGATGAAGTGATTATGATTTCACCTTGACCATAGGAAGTTCTTTGGAGTTCTCCTGATTTGGCAAGCAACAAATAACTAGCAATCACTTTATCTTTGACGAAGTAAAGTTTTTATTGATTGTTTTGACACAGCTGTCAAGTCAAAATTGACATTTTCAAAACAGTTAACGCAGAGGGCTAAACACATGCCACAGTGGTCAAAATTACACATTTTGTTTGCAAAAGGCAATACCTGTCCCAAAACATTTAAAATACTGAAATTGAAATTTTGCCTTTAAACTAAATTTTGACACAAGTGTATGAGCACCAATCAATCATTATACAATGTGCAACAAAATACAAAACACAGCACTCGTGCGAATCAGTGCACCATTCCAACCTATGACGGTACGTACCTTACATGCCAGTGCCGTTTGTAATCAGATTTGCCCTCTTGCAAAAAATGCATGAAGAATCAAATGAGCTTTGATGCAAATTATTTTTTATTATTTTTCTATTTTTATTGTTATTTTTTCAGACTGTGGCTGACAAATGAAATATTCACACATAGAATACATGGAAATAAAAATAAAATCCATTACTGTGTGAGAAATGAGGAACATTTTAAAAGTGTCTTTTACAGTAAAGAACAAAAATCTATAGTACGCCTATACTATAAGAGTATGAGAGAAAGCCACAAGTGATACCATTTCTTCTTCTGAGCCCTTTCAGCTATACCTCCACTTCGCACACAGACTCCTCTTCCTATGACCCCTTTAGAATAGAATAGAGTAGAATGCCCTTTATTGTCATTTTACAACTTAGCTGTACAACGAAATTCGGATAGCTGCTGCCTTCATCGTGCAAACATTACAAAATTTAAAAAAGGTAATCTGAGAATAAAAGTGAAAGATCTTATTTACAGTATAGCAGTATTAGTCTAAGAATGAAAGTTAAAAAAAAATCTTATTTACAGTATGTTCAATGTGGGTATATGTATTAACATGAATGAGGTTTGTACAGAAAGTAGATAATAAATAGTTATTGCACGTAGTTTTTAAAGGAGTATCGGTGTTGTATTATACCTCTTGTATCTGTTGTATTTTACCTCTTACTCTCACTCTACCTCTCATCTGCTTTAGACCTCCTCGATCCATGCTTGCAAAGAAATGAAACATTTTGTAAAGAAGTGTCAGACAGGTGCTTTTAGTGAATGCATAGTGATCAGGGAGTTTCAAAAAGCTCGGAGCATATGGTCTCTGTTCGGTAACTCCAGCTAAAACAATGGAGTTTGGACTTCTTGAATGACATCTGTGTTAATTGTTTTGCCAAACGGTGGGAAAACTGTGTCAATCCAATGAGAACGTGTGAACACATTTGCATGAGGTTTCTCCTGCTCATCTGAGATGGTGATGATGAAGACGGAGAGGTTCCCAGTTTCTTCAGATAGGTCAAAGCAATCAATAAAAACTGTGATAGCTTTCGGTGGAAGTAAGTCACTCATGATAAAGTACATTGTGGCTACTGGCTCCTTTGGAAAAAAAAAAACTTTAATAAATCTGCCAGACAGTTGAAGCACCCAGTTTTGTTCTGTGTGGTGTACTCGTATAATAAGGTAATTAGTGAAAAAAATGCTGTTTTGTGTGTGTGTGTGTGTGTGTGTGTGTGTGTGTGTGTGTGTGTGTGTGTGTGTGTGTGTGTGTGTGTGTGTGTGTGTGTGTGTGCGTCCATGTGTGTGTGTGTGCGTGTGTGCGCGTGTGCGTGCGTGTGTGCACGCATGATTGAGTGTGTGCGTGTGCGTGTGTGTGCATGTGAATGTGTGTGTTTGTAAGTGTGTGCGTTTGTGCGTGCGAGCATGCGTGCGTGCTTGTGTCTTTGCATGTCTGTAAGTACATGCGTGTGAGCAACATATATTTATAACATCTTTCTGCATTTCACTGTCAGTTGCAGAATGGCTTGAATGAGGATCATCTGCCCTTAGAGGAAGGTCACCTTTAGAGGTACACTTCTATTAACTACACTGTGTGCATGAAGGATTTACTGTTTGGGGTAAATGCCGTCTGTCATATCATTTGTCTCTGCTGACATTTCTTTTACAGAGATGACTTGTTATTCGATAGATTAAACAAATGCAGATGATAACATAATTCATGTCCGGTCTCATTGTATGCATCTTTGCACTGATGCTGATTGTTGTTGATACAACCAAAGGGTATTTGCTTGATGCTTCTTCTAACTTTCCAATAAATAGGCCTCATTGAGTCTTTTACTTCATTTGAAATAGCAGGGTTTTGCCATTCTTTGTAAATAGGTTAGTTCAGTGAACAGGAAGGAATAGTATTTATTTGCCACAAATGCAAAATTACATACAAGATACCAAATAAATCAATTAATATGGTACAAAATAACTCCCACTGTTCAGTGTTGTCTTTATGCCTTGTATTCTGGTGTTTAACCGTGAGCTGTAATGAACTAAGTTAATAATGCATTTTCCCTCTGTTTCTCTCTCCTTCGTCTTTCATGCTATTTATGTCCACGAGTTAAGCAGGCTGTCACACAAGTTGGCACGACTGTCTCTTCTCTTTATTCATGGTGCTGCATTCTACAAAATTGCATGGGGGCAAATTGAGATTCTGGAGTATGTATATCACAGTGGTGACTACCAAAAATCAGTTATGAACACATCCATATAAAAAGCCTGCCTAAATTTCATATTAGTTGCATTTATGAAATTGCCCATCACAAAAACCAAAACATGCAGTCTCGCTTCAGTTTGGCTACATTTTGGCACAGTTCCATGCACAGTCAGATGAAAAAATATAATCTGACTGTTTAGTGCTTTAAAAGGACTTAGTAAGAGTCAACAGTCATGCTAGAGGCTGTGTGAGACTGAGCACAGCATTGCTTTGAGGTAAATGCTAATGTCAGCATGCAAATATGCAAAGAGGTTTGGTCCTCATAATATCCATATATTTTAAGAGGAAAAAAGCTCATCAGAGACTTCTCCCTTGGGGTTGGCAGAGGGAGAGTGACACTAGATTGCAATGACATGGGTGATATTCTGTGTCCTTCAGGATGCGTACTATGAGGGAAAAGGAAGTTTGTTGACAAGAGGCTCTGGCCTATTTGTTAAGACAAATGTGACTTCTATCACATCTCAAACAGCATTCAGAAAACTCAGATTGTCTAACAAGTTAAGTAACAGTGAGGGAGTGGGGAAAACTGTCATTTGGGTTGACATCAAAATTGTTCTTGATAAACGAATCTCGCATACATGCATTGTATAAACAACAGTAAATTAATATTCAGTCCCAAAGAGTGCCATAGTCCCATAGTGCCTATCTTTCTCTCAGTGCAGTAACATGATGCTGTATTACAGTGCACCTGTATATGGACCAGGAACCATTTGAAGTGTGCATATGAAAATAATGTTATTAGATTAAAAATATTTTAGTTATCTATTTTGAGGCATATGAAGAGTGTTTCCTGTCCGGAAACAAGGCAAAAGCAAACACAACATTGTTTTGTATTGTTCAACCATAGAGATTATAAAGCACTGGATACATTTCTTTTGATGGCATTGTGACCACACCACTCGCAGTACACACACTCACAGTCCACACACACAAAACACACTTTTTGACTCCGGTGTGTGACGTGTGTGTGTGTGTGTGTGTGTGTGTGTGTGTGTGTGTGCGTGCGTGTGTGTGTGTGTGTGCGCGCGCGTGTGTGTGTGTGTGTGTGTGTGTGTGTGTGTGTGTGTGTGTGTGTGTGTGTCTGTCTGTGTGTATATACATATACTATACTGTATACGTATATATACACTGTATTCACACAAAGTATAGAGGGAAATTGTGCGGGAGAGACAGAGAGTGCATGTTTTAAGAAAGCTCACAGAATAGTTGATTAAAATGTCAAGTCTAAAAATCTTCTAATATATAATTTATTCTTGATAATTTTATTAGTGTGCATGCTGCAAGTGACCTTGCAAAATTTGTGTAGCTGGATCAGAGCAGGTGCATAGAGTGGTAGGCAGCTGACAGCAAATGTTGTTTCACCATGCTTCTCTGTAATACCCAGAACCTAATGTCTAATTCATATTTTTCACATTAGGATGGTGAGGATGGCTAGATGAACAGAAAGGGTGCAAAGTACAGCCGTCTCCAATGTTCCTTGTCGTCTTTGACATGGCAATCTGTCACTCTGCCTTGCCTCCATTCCTGCAACACTTCCCTCACTTCTTTCTCTATGGCCCTTCGTGACATGATCACTATAATTGTCACTGATACTCACAATCACTGATCACCCATTATTTTCGTAAGAATATTTTCCCCAAAAGAGTGTTTTTGCATTCAGTTAAATAAAATTAAAACAAATTGTAATTTAACATTAATTTTTTTGTCCCTCAGTTTTTCAATGTTAACAAAGCTAGGGGAACACATTTTGATAGAAGTCTTACTCAAAACCAGCAGGCTCTGCAATACGGTGCATCAGTAAGACCACAGATCGGAAGTCAAGCACCAATTTATTCTGCAAAGGTGAAAGCAAATTGTTATCAGAAACAACTCTGAGTATTCCCTCAAGTGACCAAGCAAGTGTACAGTATTGCATTAGTTACACATGCTGTAGACATTGCGCATCGAGGAACTACATTTGCTAAGTTTGGCTCTGACAAAGAAGTGTCGCGTAAACTGCAACTGACGAACGACCTGACGCTGGCGCTGACTATTGAGACAGGCAGGCAGTGTGAGGGGGTTGCGTCTCAAATCAGCATGCAGGGGGAAACTGCCGGGATGGTTTGTGAGGTCACATATGAGTTCAACTGTCGTACCAAACAACGCGCTGAGCAAAGAGAGGGGAATAGAGGACAGTGTGGTAAATGTGGGAAAGCAAAAGCATATAATGATACTTGCCCTGCTAGAAAATCCAAATGCAACTCATGCAGCAAAGTGAGAGCAGAGTTTGCAGGAACAAAAGATCAGTGAGTGAGGTTACAGACCCAGAGCAAGACGAACAACAACAGCAGCAGCAGCAGCAGCAGTAGTAGCAGCCCGACTTCGAGGAACACCTTTACGCTGGGCACAACGGAGATTCTTCGGCCACAGCAAAGCAAGCATAAGGGGTTTCTTCCAAGGTCTGGGACTCGGCTCTGAGTTCCAGACAACCCACCAATAGAGCCCACCCAACTCGCCCCCTCTTACCCACCCTCCTTCTCACCTTCCCCCACGAGATGCCAAAAAGAGTTCTACAGATTGCCATCCTATGAGCCGGAGACGTTGAACGTAACCCCGGACCAACGCAGCCCTGTGATGTCCGCACAACGATGAAGGCACTGAAGTGCATCACCTGCTCGAAGTCAATCCATTAAAGCTGCAGCGGTATGTCCTGGACGGAGACAGAGCAACCTAATTATTTCATTCACTGCTTTTACCAAGCAAATGTTTAAACATGTAACCCTGAGAACTCTTCTCCTTTTTTGTTTCTGAAGAGCTGAATAAGAAAACCCTTGAACCCTTATTGACTGAAAGATGAACTGTTGGATTGTTGCTGACGCCTTTCAATGTCCAATTTAACGCCCGCGGCAATTGAATACCAATCAGTGCTGCCAAGGTGGCAAAGGTTTCCACCTTTTCGATAGCAGGGCGGCCTGCCGGGTCTGCATTGCCAATGCACACCTTGCCTGTGCAGGCTTGTCACGAATGAAGCGAGAAAAGCTGAGACAAGGCCATAGGACATGGACCTGCTGCAACCCGCCGCCATTGAACAACCCCAAAACAAACTAGCCCACCGAAACTAATCACCCCGTTGAAGTAAATCAACCAGCTGCCAGAGAGGACGGGCTTAGTGGTGCCCATCAATAATCCCAGCCCAGATGTAGTGCCGCAGAGTAATCAAAACGTCTAGTCCAAGAGCAACCTGCGTGCGATGTAACAACAACACCTAGCCTGTACCCACCTACATCGAAGAGAGTACGAGAGCATTCGAGATGGCTGCGGACAGTGGTTCTGCTGCGGCACAGCCCCACCTCCATCCTCAAACGCTCAACCCAGACACAATCATTCCTCAGATAGTAGACGATCGACGACCAGCCAAAGCCAAGAGAGTGACCCAGTAGTCCAGACCCAGCAGGCAGGTGTCGAAGTTGATGAGGACCAAACCAGCCAATACGAAGAAGACCCAATTGTGCCAGACTAAGCGAACAGAGCAGAAGCAACCATGCTCTCTCTTAAAGCAAATCAACTACAAGGACCCGATAAGCCACTGACCCAGATGAACGAAGAATAGATGACTAACAATGCAATAGTAGATGAGACCAACCAGGCCATGAGTATACACCAACCGCTGCTCAGCGGAGCAAAGTGCGCAGCGTGTACCACTTGGATCTGAAAGGGGGCCCCAGAGATTGGTATGCTGCCTTTGCAGAACCCTATATCACTTCCGATGTATGATGAGGACCCGATTTCAAGCTGAGAAGACGAAGGAGCTGAAGAAATGGCGCTGCAACCACTGTACCAAAAAGCCAAAGACAGATTGATGACGGGCAACAAGCGAGCCCTGAATCAAACAACAAAAGCCGCGAGGTACGCCAACCCCAGATCCGTATCCTCCAGTGGAACGCCAATGGCATCCACAGGGAGCTGCCCCTGTTAGAAGATTCAAGAATTTCAAGAATTTTGTTGGCCATGTTTGAGCGTGCCAAACAAGGAATTTGACTTCGGTACATCTCAGCCTCTGTTCGACATTTAGGTGACTAACAACACTCAGGACATGTGCAAAAATTGACAAATATTCTCAAACATCCCCTGATCTTAAACTCCCAGGAGGGCAAGAAAAAAACTCAAAACTCCTACTAGGGGAAATGAGAAACCTTGAGAAGAGACCACAGATGGGAGGCTTCCTTTTCTAGGATAACCAGGCTGCAATGGATGCAGAGTGGACACATAGTACACATAATACAGATAATTCAAAATAAAGCGTCGGGAGCATGATGTTATTGCACAGCAATGTCTCTGAGACTCTAAGAGTGGTGTGAGTTCATCAGAGCGACAGCCTGGGGGAAGAAGCTGTCTCTGTGTCTGCTGGTTTTGGCGTACAGAGCTCTGTAACGCCGTCCGGAGGGGAGTAGTTCGAACAGACTGCAAACTGGGTGAGAAGGGTCTGTAGAGATGTTACTTGCGCGTTTCCTGGTCCTGGACAGGTACAAGATCTCCTTGAAGCAACAGATGCGGACCTAGTGTGTATCCAAGAAACAAAACTGATGCCGAAAGACAACACCACTGAGCTCTGTAACTTCACGGCCGTTCGACGAGACCGACCAGTGCAAGGGGAGGCAAGAGGGGGTGGTCTATTGACGTATGTGCGAAATCAACTTCCATTCAACGAATGCAAAGATCAGATTGGTGAAACGAGTGCCCTGGAGAAACTGACTATTGAGATACCAACTCCCCAATTGCAGACGGTTAACATTTCAAACTGGTACCTCCCCCCAGAGCTATCCAGCTACCTGCAAAGAACTGGCTTCTTCCAGACTGCTGTCGGCTTACAACAGTCATCACTCCCTTTGGCCGCTTCAACTTCAAACTGCTCCCGTTTGGAATTACAAGTACACCAGTGATCTTCCAGAGGAAAATGATGGAGACTCTTCAGGGCCTGAAAGGGGTTGCGGTCTTCATGGATGACAGCCGTAGAAGAAGGTGTTTTAGACTTTGTGGCATGCAGGCCACAGAGGAGGAGCATGATGATCACGGAGAAAGTAATGCAACGCATGGAGACTGCTGGCTTGAAGTTTAACAAGGAGAAGTGTAAAATCAAACAGAGCCAGCTGCGATTCCTTGGTCACCTCATTGACTGGTCTGGCATCTGACCTGATCCTGACAAGCTGGAGGCTATACGATAGCTATCGTCACCAGCGGATATAAAGAGCTACAGAGCACTGGGAATGGTGAATCACCTGGGCAGGTACATTCCAAACCTTTCGACAGTGAGTCAGCGAATGCTCGAGCTCCTGAGGAATGATGCTGTGTGGACATGGAGTCACGTTCACCAAAAAACTTTTGGGAACATTAAACACTTGCTAACAACTGCATCTATACTTGTTTACTACGATGTGAACAAGTCACCTGCAGTGTCGGCTAATGCAAGTAGTTATGGACTGGGTGGTGTCCTACTCCAACTCCATGGGAGTCACTGGAAGCCAGTAGCATATTGTTCTCGAAGGCTTAGTGATGCAGAATCACGCTACGCACAGATAGAGAAGGAAGTGTTGGCCGGTATCTGGGCATGCAAGAAGTTTGACCGATACTAATTGACAGATATGACCTTAATGGACTGGAACAGTTTAAGCTGCTAACTGATCACAAGCCACTTGTGTCTCTCATCAATAATCGTAGCCGGGACAACGTAACCTAACGTTGCCAGCGTCTTCTCATGAGGCTCATGAGATTCAACCCAATAGCTGAACATGCTCCCGGGAAACCCCTGATTGTTGCGGATACGTTGTCACACAACCCACTGTCCAACACGAGCTCAGTAGAGGAAACGCACAGCAATGTGGCCTGCTATGTGTCCAGTGTGGCGGAAGGGATCCCAGCATCTGCAAGCTAGTTAGATGAAATTAGGGTAGCAACAGCTGCTGACCCTGAACTCCTATGTGTTACGAGACTCAGAGAGAGGATGGCCAGTTGATACTAAAGCATATGCTCAAGTAAAAACAGTGCTCTCTGTACGCAATGGCCTTGTTCTGAGAGGGTGCAGGATTGTCAGACCAAGATTGTTATACCAAGATCAATGAGAGGTAAAGAACTTCAGAAAATCCACGAGGGACATCAGTGTCTTACCAAATGTAGACAGAGAGCGGGTTCATCAGTATGGTGGCCTGGACTTTAATCAGAAATTAGCAGGCTTGTGTCATCATGGCAAGTTTTTCTACAAGATGAAAAGAACACAATAAAAGGAGCCACTCCTGTCCACACCACTTCCGGAGCGACCTTGGAAGAGAGTAGCTATGGACCTTTGCGAATTCAAACAACAAGTCTACCTTGTCATTTCAGATTACTCCTCGAGATTCATCGAGATATTGCACCTGCCATCTACAACAAGTACACAAATGATCCAAAAGCTGTAAACAGTTTTTGCTAGATTTGGCATTCCAAATGAAGTGGTAAGTGACAACGGTCCTCAGTTTACAAGTGCAGAGTTCCAGAAGTTTGCTACCTCATCACCCACAAGGCAACGGACATGTAGAAAGAGCAGTACAGGCAGCTAAAAGGATCCTAAAACACAAGGATCCTGTCATGGCACTCATGTGTTGCGTTCCAAAACAAGCGGAGCTGCTGATGGGGAGGAAAATCAGAACTAGTACACTACCGACTCTGGAGGTGAATCTCAAACCAAAGTGGCCCACTGTGGAGGAAACAGACACGATACAAAAGACTCAACAGGCACACCATTTCAACCGTTGTCATGAGGCCAGGACCTTGCCTACTCTGCAACCGGGTGATCGAGTGTTTTTCAAACTAGATCACGAGAAGTTATGGTGTTTGCCAGCGGTGGTCTCATGCAACACCTAGAACCTTTATTATCCGGACGCCACATGGGACAGAGCTGAGGCGGAACCGCTGTCACCTACAGCCGGGACCAGCTTCCCTGTCCGTTGCAGCAGCGCCTGAGGAGTGCACGATGACAGACGACGACGCTATCAACACCGACAGGTGTGCAAAACGGTCGACAGGCTGGACCTGTAACGACTGAACGACATATGGCCTTTGGGGGGTGGGAGAAAAGAAAAACAGGGAGAAAATTGAGGATCATATGGAAATTTAACTGCTGGAATGTTCATATGTGCAATGGCATTGTTTCCATATGCGGTCGGAATTTATGTTGATGTTAAGAGTCAACTCAATTTCTTTTATCTAGCACATTTGTAAGAAGAGGGTGACGCGATGGTTCTGGGTGAAACAGCCTTTGAAAATAACACAAAAGAGGGGGAGATGTCATATAATTACCGTAATTTTCGGACTATAAGTCGCGTTTTTTTTCATAGTTTGGGTGGGGGGGCGACTTATACTCAGGAGCGACTTATATATGTTTTTTTCACAAATTTTTACTTGATCATTAACACATCACTTACTTACAAGTATAGTTGACCACTTCACATGTTATTTTTAGTATAGTTGATCACTTCACATGCTTTGATATCTTTATCTTGAACATATTCAAAACATGAAAAATAGAGAGAAAAAATCAAATAAAGTAATTAACACTTTAAAGCGCCATATCCTCTGGACATGTCCTCTGTCACCAGGATGACATAAAGGACGAGAAATTTGATCGATGGATTTAATCATTTGGAGTGACACAAATGGTTTGATAATATTGTTGTTTATGTGATAGTTATTTAAAATATAGTTTATATATCGTTGTATGTGCCTGTGGAATAATTTGAACTGCGGCGCAGCACACGGCATTGTTGACAAAGGACGATCGATAAACGACGAGAAATTTGATCGATGGATTTAATGATTTGGAGTGACACAAATGGTTTGATAATATTGTTTTATATGTGATAGTTATTTAAAATATAGTTTATATATCGTTGTATGGGCCTGTGGAATAATTTGAACTGCGGCGCGGGGCACACGGCATTGTTGACAAAGGACGATCGATGGATTTAATGAATTGGAGTGACACAGATGGTTTTATAAACGTGTTATTTATGTAATAGTTTTTTTAAATAACTGAATGTTACGTCAGGCCCGTTCTCAGCTCCTCGTTTGTGTTTGTCACGTTAGCATACCGTATCGTTTAGCCTGTTGTTGCTCGTTCATGTCTGTTCTTGGTGTTGGATTTTGACGAATAAATTGCCCCCCAAAATGCGACTTATACTCCGGAGCGACTTATATATGTTTTTTTTCACATTTTTGGGCATTTTATGGCTGGTGCGACTTATACTCCGGTGCGACTTATAGTCCGAAAATTACGGTATGCCAAATTTGCGCTTGCGCATACGTTAGAGCATTTATGGGCAAACTACGGCCCGCGGTCCACATCCGGCCCACGGGGACGTTTAATCCAGCCCGCCAAACCTGAATAAATTGTATCATTAAACATTTTTTTGGGTCATTTTCCCTGCAATTACTATGTTTCCCCAATAGACGAGGAAGCGCCCGCCCACGCATTTACTCCCGGAAGCTGTGCCAGAAAGCTCGGTGCACACTCACAAGTGCGTGTACGTACTAAGTAGTACGGACCTGGCGCACTCCGCGCTCTATTTCCATCAATGCCGAATTTCGAGTGTGGGCTGTGACGTCAGCTTTCTCGTAATTCGCGCGCTAAACTTTCAGATAGTTTTACGCTCATGCCACTCACAAACCTTCCCCTGGAATCCGTCCATCAAAATGAGTGGCCCAAGGAAAAGAAAGGTGGACACTGAGTGCCGAGTGTTTAAAAAAAGAGTGGACAATTTGGCTTGACCTACGTGTGTGAGCAGACATTCAGCCACATGAACGTCAACAAATTCCGTCACAGATCTAGGTTAACGGAGCGAGGCCTCGTTTTGTTACGGATTGGAATGGAGCGGGGCGACCAAATGCAGCTTGGACCAGGGTTTACTGAAGGGAAAAGGTAGTTGGAAGGGAGGATAAAAAGAACAAGCCAACAGAACGGTTGAAGCCCCTGGCCTCTGATCAAATCATAGCAGGGGGTATTTTACGATGTTGTGTAAACAGAACAACTTTGATTGCTTCCTCTGCAGCTGGTCAATCAGTTCAAAAGATCTTAGCACATTGTTCTACTACTTTTGTTAAGACAGGACAAGCTAGGTTAATTATTACAGGTTACATTCCAACATAATCATAGGATCAAACTAATCTATCAACCCTAACACTGTTAATAAATGCATAATTCCAAGATGGCGGCGCCCCAGTTGGCCGCGGCCGCTACGCGTCTCAGCAATCTACGAGGATATTCACAAAATATGTCGCCTAGGACACTACAAACAACACAAAGTTTAGTTTATCCATCCAGTAGAGTAGTGTACGATCGCCAGCGCCTGCTGGAGGTACGGTCATCGAGTGTTTTCGGACTCGTAGCCACAACGACCCTAGTCTGTTTGCGTAGCCTCGGAGTGCTTAGGGCGCTAGCCCCAGGAGCTCACGACGCAGCGGGCTCGCCGGGCAGCACACGCCGGAGGAGGAGTAAGCGTAGGCGGTGTGACCGGCGGCGGAAGCGCGGCTGTCGAGGTGGGCTAACGGCTAAGCTGAGAGCTAACCCCTACAAACCGCCGCTTCCATCCATCTTCCTCTCCAACGTCCGCTCACTGGATAATAAAATGGACCATCTAAAACTGGAACTCTCTTCAAAGAGGGAAGTTAGAAACTGCTGCGCTCTCATCCTGACGGAGACATGGCTGAACTCATCAATGCCGGACAACGCCGTTAGCCTGGAGGGGCTCGCTACATTCCGCGCCGACAGAAACAGCGAGCTAAGCGGTAAATCCCGAGGAGGTGGGCTGTGTGTCTACATCAACAACAACTGGTGCAAAAATGCTAGATCTGTCGCCAGCTTCTGCTCTTCGGACATCGAGCTTTTGACTGTTAACTGCAGACCCTTCTACCTGCCCAGAGAGTTTACTGTTGTTAGCATCACGGCTGTGTACGTGCCTCCTAGCGCTAACACTAAAGAGGCCATGAGGGTTCTCTATCGGACGATCAGTGAGCTGCAATCCACGCACACAGAGGGGGTTTTCATCATTGCTGGGGACTTCAACCAGGCTAGCATGAAGACTATTCTCCCTCATTTTTACCAACACGTGGATTTTCCAACTCGGGGAGAGAACACTCTGGACTTGGTTTACACCAATATAAAGGATGCATTCAGAGCAGCCCCCCGCCCCCACCTCGGCTCTTCAGACCACCTATCTGTTATGCTAACCCCTGCATACAGGCCCCTGCTGATCAGAGCAAAACCCACAGTGAAGCAGGTGAGGGTGTGGTCTGAGGGGGCCATGGAGGCACTCCAGGACTGCTTTGAGTGCTCTGACTGGGACATGTTCAAATCAGCAGCAACATATGACAATCAGATCAACATTGATGAGTACGCCATGACTGTGTCAGCCTACATCAACAAATGCTCCGAGGACGTCAGCACCACTAAGAACATCATCACCCGAGCCAACCAACGACCCTGGATGACTGAGGATGTACGTCATATGCTACGAGCACGGAACTCAGCCTTCAAGTCTGGCGACAAGTAGGCACTGAGGACAGCGAGAGCCAACTTGAACCGTGCCATCAGGCTAGCGAAGCGAAGCCACAGTCGGAAAATTCAGGATTTTTTCCACGACGCCAATAACACCAGGAGTATGTGGCAAGGCATACGGGCGATCACGGACTACAACTCACCCTCCCCCCCGGTGGGTGAGGTTGATGCTGACTTCCTAAATGGTCTAAATAACTTCTTTGGGCGTTTTGAGGCACTAAACAGCACTCCGGCAGTTAAAACTGTTCCCCACCAGGAAGAGGAGGTCCTCTGCCTTGACTCAGCCGACGTGTGGAAGACTCTGAGAAGAGTCAACCCACGTAAGGCCCCAGGCCCCGACAACATACCTGGGCGGGTGTTCAAGGAATGTGCAGGCCAGCTGGCTGGTGTCATCACAGACATTTTTAACATCTCGCTGGACCAAGCCAAAGTGCCAGTGTGCTTCAAGGCTGCCTCCATCATTCCGGTGCCGAAGAAACCTCAAATCACCTCATGGAATGACTACAGACCTGTGGCACTGACTCCCATCATGATGAAGTGCTTCGAAAGGCTGCTCAAAGATCACATCGTCTCCAGACTCCCCCCAACATTCGATCCGTTCCAGTTTGCCTACCGGCAGAACCGCTCCACTGAGGATGCCATCTCCTCCGTTCTTCACCTGAGCCTGGCTCACCTGGAGGAGAGGAACACCCACGTGCGGTTGCTGTTCCTGGACTTCAGCTCAGCGTTTAACACCATCATTCCACAACATCTGGTGGAAAAACTGGAACACCTGGGCTTCAGCACCCCCCTTCGGAACTGGCTGCTAGACTTCCTTACCAACAGACCTCAGTCAGTCCGGGTCGGACAGAACACCTCCGATGTCATCACCCTCAGCACAGGCTCCCCTCAGGGCTGCGTCCTGAGCCCCCTGCTGTTCACCCTGATGACACACGACTGCGCCCCCAGGTTCACCACCAATCACATCGTGAAGTTTGCAGACGACACAACGGTGGTGGGCCTCATCAGGGACAACAACGACCTGGACTACAGAGAGGAGGTGGAGCAGTTGGTGGGCTGGTGCAGAGAAAATAGCCTGATCCTGAACGTGGAGAAGACGAAGGAGATCATCGTCGACTTCAGGAAGAACCAGCCTCACCACGCTCCACTGATCATCAACAGCTCAGCTGTGGAGGTGGTCAGCAGCACTAAATTCCTGGGAGTCCACATCACAGACGACCTCACCTGGACTGTGAACACCACAACACTGGTCAAGAGGGCACAGAAGCGCTTGTACTTCCTGCGGAGGATGAGGAGAGCCCACCTGCCCCCACCCATCATGAGGACGTTCTACCGAAGCACCATAGAGAGCATTCTGACAAGCTGTCTCTCGGTGTGGTGTGGAGGTTGCAGCGCCTCCGATTGGAAGAACCTGAGGAGAGTGGTGAGGACAGCAGAGAGGATCATCGGGGCTCCTCTTCCCTCCATTCAGGACTTGTCATCCCAGCGCTGCGTGTCCCGAGCCCGAAATATTATCAGTGACCCATCACACCCCCACCATGGACTGTTCTCCCTGCTGCCCTCTGGGAAGAGGTTTCGCAGCATCCGCTGCAGGTCCACCAGGTTCTGCAATAGTTTTTTCCCTGCTGTCGTCAGACTGTTGAACATTCAAACGTAGCATTCCTCTGCACACTTGTAAATACTGTTTTTGTCTCCTGCACTGTTCACATACTTTATCACTGCTGCACTTTGTACTTTATAATTATCTTATTTCATATTTTTATATAGAATGTCACTTTTTTTAACCAGCCGAAATACCTCTACATTGCTGAAAGCCGTATGCAACGAAATTTCGTTTTGTACACACCTAGTGTTGACAAAATGACAATAAAGTTCTGTCTAAGTCTAAGTCTAAGTCTAAGTCATTTGTTTTCAAAAAGCTTTTTTTGAATATCCATACTTTACTACCTACTAAAAGTATAAACCTTATATGCAATGACCTTTACATGTCATTTCTATTACTTCACACAAACACTACATCCATCTGCTCCTGGTTCGGTCCCCCGGTCAAAATTTAGAACCCAATTCGGCCCGCCAGTCAAAAAGTTTGCCCACCCCTGCGTTAGAGCAGTACGATAATTTGATGCAGTGAAGGTCTCGCAAAGTCTCGCGGGGATCATGCGCGGTGGGTGGGGGTGGGAGAGTCCACACCTTTGGAAAAAGTTGTTTCTAGCCATTAAAGAGAGACACAAAAGACAAGAGGCTCCTTTGCCACTTACAGGTCGTCTCCAAATATACGTATGTTCTTCAATTACACATATGTTGTGTTTCCCACGTTTCTTCATAGATTACGTAAGCATATATAGCTTTGCTGACTTATTTTTGAGAGCGTACATAATGTAACATATGATAATTGTCAAAAGTAGTTAGTTTCTTAACCTTAATCGCAGTAGGCTGAACAGAATTGTGGCTTCAAATGTCATTTCGATCAACGTCTCCTCTCTACGCACCCCCACTTTGGCCACATATGGCAAACTTGCATAAACTTAGGTTACTTTACGACAGGGAATATCAACCACATGCGTCTCAATGTAATTCTGCCCAACAGAGCAGAATGAGTAAGTGTGTTTAAGCCAGATGGAGGAAGAAACAAATGGAAAGAACAGGAGGAAGATGTCAGGGCAGCAGGATGGAAAGCTACGGGGACGCATACTGGTTCATTGGCGTGTGTTAAATTAGTTCCACTTCGCTGGTCTTCTAATTTCAGATGCTATTCTGTTTAGGGAAACGCGACAAAATGATTGGGTCGGCGTTCTGTCAATCATCCAATGAGGTAGGCCGTTCTCTCTGCCTTGTGCTGACTGCTTGCGACTCTGCACTTGCTCGAGCGCATTCAGCCCAGAGCTGAGCTTGAACAGCTGGCGCGCGCGCACCTCATTGGTCCTTGTTTTGTTTGTATTTTTCCAGTCACCTGTTTTTCTTAGCGGATTCCATGCCCAACCTTTGTGTTATGTCATTAAGCGATGTGAAATAACACAACCATGTGAATTTGGGAGTCCTCGTTTTGGTCTTTAAATTACAGCGGAAGGACGAGCTGTGTTTGCTGTGCTGAAAGCTCCAAAATCGCGAGGAGACAGGACGGCTCCGTCCGAACGTCGCTGAAGCGATGAAGAGGAAGAACCACTCAATTGGAGTTTTCTTACTCTTCTGGAGACTGTCGCTGTTTCTCGGGTAAGAGGTCACTCAAATAAATTGTCATTTTAATAAAGTTACGGTTGTTCCACGCCACCGCTCGAGACCAGCTACGAAGTGCATAATACTTTATTTTCCTCGCGTAACAATAGACCAAATTGTTTCAAAATACGTGTCCTCAAATTTACCCAGTTCCTTGACAAAATTAGTGCGATATGTAACCATTATTTAAAGAACAGATGAGTGATTAGGCAAAACATTCCTTCTAAATGAGATTTAAGTCAATATTAAAACTTTTCAGAATAGCAGTCATTGAACAAAACATGGCATTACTGCAAATAATGAGATCCCCAAATGCGGTTCAGCAGTGTTTTCCAAAGATATTTACCATATTTTACGTATTCTTTAAAGGTATTTAAATTCCAAACGGTCTTAATTTGTATTTTATAAAATCGGGATATTTGACTCTGTCTTGAATTGTCTTGGTGAAAACCTGCACAATTCTTACTTACACTGGAGATCCTTTTATTCAGGAAGTCCTTAAAGCCCTCAAAACATTAGTTGTACAAAGAACCTTCTGGTTGCAACTTGATAGATGCATGATTTTGCATGAAATTGGCAGCAAACAGTAGCAAAGTCTTTTACAATTCTTTTTAACCTCACTGTAGAAAAAATGGATATCCTGTCTCTATGGAAATCGACTTTTGCCCTCCCATTAATAAAAGGGGATGACCCTGCAATCTTGACAAATTATTGACCAATACAATTTTTTTTTCGTGAGAAAGTAAAATCATTTTTGTCACAAAGAAATTGTGCTAATTAAAATGGCAAATGACATTACTGTTGTGGTTGACAGAAAACAACAATTTGCATCTCTTTTTATTGATTTGTCAAAAGTGTTTGACATAAACAACAAAAACAATTTCAAAAATAATTATATAATAATTATTAGATAAGGAGGAGATTGGTCACTCGGGAACAGCAAACTGTGAGGCGGTTACAAAACAGCGCCAAAATTGTCTTACAGGTTGCAGGTTGTTTCATGGTTGTTTCTTTTTTAAGATGTTGTGGCTAATGTCAGATCATGATTATTTGTAATTCTGCTCTTGGCTGACATGACTGAAAGATCATTTGATGATCGCGGTCAGGTTAACCAATCAGATAGCTATTTTGATCATGTTAGAATCGGCCTCTGAAAATCTTTATTTCAAGGTTCTTTTCAGAATCAACTTTATTGATCAAGTTTGTGCATACCAAACAGGGAATTTGACTGGTTGATCTTTGCCTCTGTACAACATTTAAGTGACTAGCAACATTCAGGTAACTAACAACATTTAAGTGGTGAGAGCAGGAGGTTATGTCTCTGAGTCTCTATGAGTGGTATGAGTTCATCAGAGCGACAGCCTGGGGAGGATTTGAAGGAGGATGTTAATCT
This sequence comes from Syngnathus acus, assembly GCF_901709675.1. NCBI lineage: Eukaryota > Metazoa > Chordata > Actinopteri > Syngnathiformes > Syngnathidae > Syngnathus > Syngnathus acus. The sequence continues at coordinate 15,520,232 of NC_051087.1, read as the reverse complement.
TCAGGAATACAAATAGTTGGACTCAAATGACAAGGAGTCTCAGTCAAGTCAGAGAAGACAAAAGACAGTTTCGAGTCCATATTAAAGTACCGTAAATTCCGGACTATAAGCCGCGACTTTTTTCCATAATTTTGAACCCTGCGGCTTATAGTCAGGTGCGGCTTATATAAGGATTTTTTTCGTGATTTTTGTGATGACTTGATCACTTTTATACACTGCGGTATCTTGAAGAAAAAAACAACAACAAAAATACTATTTTGAAACTACTATGGCTGCTGCTTATTCTGGCTGTGTTGCTTGTGACTATTATGAGCTTTAGTAGGAATGCACGCAAGGTGACCTGCGTCAAAGGGCTCTAAACCCTTTCTCTTACTCTGCCATGTGACTCAGAGATTACACAAGCAGTGGCGCTGTTTGGACCATCTGCATTGTATTAAAACCCAATCAATCAGCATTTAAATTCAATTCTTCTGACATTTTGCTCACCAAAAACAAGTTGTAATGAACGTGAACTTTTAATGCATTTTATTCAGAAGGTTAATTTGAGGCAGAGCACGAGCAAAGGCCATCCGGATCCCTGAATATAGGCGTAGGAGAATTAGCCCCTGACGAGCCAGAGGAGAACGTTGCCACTGTACAGGATTCGGAAATCAACCTTCTCAAGTCCGGAGAACTCACGATGGCCGTCCCGCTCAGCATCGAGGATATTTCCCAGTTTGGCAACGGCTCGCGGGAGCTCTTCATCAAATTCAGCTGTTACAGCGTGGTGACCGTTGCGGTGGCTGACGCGGGGCCGAGCATCGGCTGGATGTTTTCTTCGGAACCAAAAAGCATTTCCTTTAGTGTGGTTTACCGGGAAAATGCTGATGATCAATTGGAGCGATCAAAGGTTCTCATTCCACTGACGCGCTGCAATTCTCACAGAGACCATTCAGGGACAGCTAAAAGTGCGTCGGCCGGGAACCTACGCGCTCATCTTCGGCAACTCCTTCTCACGATTTATCTCCAAGAAAGTCTTCTATCATCTGACCATGGAAAAGCCCATCATCTACGATGGAAGCGACTTCCCCTGAAGCTTTGCCAACACTAAGTATCACCATGGCAACGGTAGGGAGATAAGAAGAGACAGACGAAGAAGAGATAATGCGCCGAAGAAGACGTGCTAGTTTGTGTTTTGATAGGCGTATAATTCACATGAAGAAGAGACAGAACGAGATCAAGACGGACATTACTGAAAGGGAGCTTTTATACACAAACCGTCATTATGGGGGACAAAAGAAATGCATATGATGCCGCTTTTAAGCTAAAGGCAGTCGATGTTGATGACATTGTCTTGCGTCACCCTTTTCTTTATTTCGTGGTCCCGTCTACTCTGGAGCTATACGTGTCGCTCGCTAGTTTAATGTAATTTAGCGCTTCGTGCATGAATAAAATTAGCATGAACAGACCCTCATCACACTCGAAGAAATGCATAAAAGCGACGACGAAAGAGAGACTGAGAAAGTGTGAGGCGAAGGATATCTAACGCTATTCCAATCGGACGCTGAGGAGGAAGACTTCGATGGTTTCAGTGCACAGGAGGAAGATGAAGACGATGAAGCTCTTTTTTTACTTTTACTGGTATGTTTCTTAACGAGCCCTGTTGGTGCTGTACTACCGTGTTGCTGCTGTGTTACCGCCGCGTCTCAGTGACTTTTACCGGGTATGTTTTTTTTAATCCAGCCCTATTAGTCTTGTGTTACTTCCGTGTTGCTGCGGTATTACTGCCGCGGCACGGGCAGTGTTTGGAAAGAAATGTTAAGGTATGTTATTAAAACTTTAAAAAAGCTTTCTGTGTCCAGTCTTTCTTTGTTAATAACTCGCGTTGGAAAGAAATGTTAAGGTATGTTATTAAAACTTTAAAAAAGCTTTCTGTGTCCAGTCTTTCTTTGTTAATAACTCGCGTGCACACTTCCGTGTTGCTGCGGTACTACTGCTGCGTCACAGGCAATGTTTAGAAAGACATGTTAAAGTATGTTATTAAAATTTTAAAAAGGCTTTCTGTGAACGGTCTTTCTTTGTAAAAAACGCGTGTGCACGTGCGGCTTATAGTCCGGTGCGGCTTATATAAGAAAAAAACTGAAATATCCCCCAATTTTAGCTGGTGCGGTTTATAATCCGGTGCGGTTTATAGTCCGGAATTTACGGTACTACAGGCCTGCTTCTACAACAAAACGCTCATATTTCTTGTCTTTCAATGTTGAAATGAATGGAATTGCAATTAGTTTGTTCTACTCTAGCATATAAACACAAAAGATTATTATTTTTTGAATGCTTTTTCATAGGAATAAAATGCACTCAACAGTACAGTATTGAGATTAGCGCTCCACATAACCTATAAACACAAAAACACAGCTGTACCTAATGTAATGTCCTTCCTAGTTCTTCTGTGGTGTCTTTTTTTGGTTGCTTAACTAACATAATTAGTGCTTTAATCTGCGACCAACTAATAGTGCCCTTCCATTGCATGGAAAGCAATTGATGCAATTGATGGTTGCCAGATCTTGTGGACTTTGCTGCTGCCATCTGGCAGTGGAGATCTGAATTTTCTATATCTGACGACAAAGCGATTGCTGGTATCTTGACAAACTTGTTTAAATCAAAGCACTAGTACCTCAAGGCACCACTTTACAATAAACAGATGTATGCACCTGATGCCATTTATACAACAGAATAAGTCATGGCTTTCTGTGAGTGTTCAATCTAACACGATTTCATACTGAGTTAATAAGTTGAGTAAACTGACACGAGATCATTATTATGCTACTGTATTTCAGTATACTTACTTTGTGTGACATTTTGGTTTGGTGATGTGCTGATTTTTCTAACGTAAAATGAGTGCCTTGGCTCAATAAAGTTTGTGAAACGCTGATTTCATAAATGTGTCGTGAGTTTATAATAATTGTTGAACAGTGGTCCACGGGCCGCGGACCGGTCCGTGGATCAGTTGGTACCGAGCCACACAAGAAAGAATAAATAACTTGCATTATTTCATTTGTATTTATCTGAGACTGGACAATCTTTTATTTAAAAAAATGGACCAGATTCTCTCCTACACCTCGGTGACATGAATATAACATCACGTTACTCATGTTTTATGTTGTGGGTGTGACGTTATGAGGATGCTGCTAACAAAGTTGCATAGAAGTATACAGTGGATTTACGTTTATTACTATATTATACTGTGATGTTCGCATACAGAATTCACCCATGGAACTAAGAGCTGAAGGATGTGTTGGGAATGTGGTAACACACTTGCGTTCTTGTTCTTTCTATTCCCCGTTTTACGAGTATGTTTAATAGTCTTTTGCAACACACCTCCTACGTTTCCTTTCCTTCGGCACCACAATACCATTTTCATGCCGGTCGTATCACTTCATTTTGTTGTATTGATCCGCTACACCTTAAAAGCCAGTCCATGAAAATATTATTTGACAATTATCTGGTCCATAATGCTAAAACGGTTGGAGATTGCTGCTGTAAAAGACACAATTTTTTTTGGTCCACATATTGCTGACTAACTCACCTTGGTTCTTGGGTCTGTTCTTTGTTATGATGATGACAAATGAAAAGGTCTGGTCTCTTTGCAAAGATAGGCACATTTCATGAGGCTCCTTCTCAGTTCGAGATGGCGGCTAAGTCTGCACGTCCACAACAGCTGGGTTTGATGTACTTTGAGTTGCTTTTCTGGTGGTGAGAGTGAAGTAATATGTCACAGACATTTATCAAATATTTTAAACAGACTGTTAGAACTTCAGCATGTGCAATATATATGTGGTAAATCTAGGGCTTTCACAAACTAATCTTTTTATAATTGATTATCCTGTTGATGATTCCATTGATGAATCAAGTATTCAGTGACCACAAACCCAAGGAAACCTCATCTCCGGGCTGCAGTGGGGTCAGAAGTGCCTCACTTGCGTACATTGACTGCACTTCCCTGGGTTTTGTATACGTGCCTGCAGCTCATACATCAGAGGCTCTGACACCTGAAGAAGGTTGGATTTTCGTTTAGTGTTATTTTTTTGTTGATTTACAGAGCCAACAATGTACAATACCAACTCCGCTTCCTTTGACATGGCTTTTGTATCTTCTGAGCAATCCTCACCCAGCCAAGCTCCCAGATGATGGACTGTGTGGAGGTGTAATTGTCTAAATAAGCTCTCACTGTTATTAGTATGGTAAACCATGTATGGTAGTTTGAACAGCTTGCTCACAGGCATTTTCAGAAATGAGCACGGATATATTTGGTTGTGTATTTTCACAATTGATTGCACTATATGTATTAGGGGTGCAGCGATTGATTATTTTTGTATTCGAGTAATTTAGTGACTATTTACATCGATTAATCGAGTAACTGGATAAATCATGCTTTTTTCAGTTTTTTTTTTTTTTTTAGAAAATAAAAACATTACTCAAGATGTTGTACGCTTGTATGTATCCTTTACTGCACAACCAACATTGTAACATTGTAAAGGCTGTTTACATGACCATTAAAAGTGCAAACATAAAATACCTGCGTAAATTAAAGGTTATACTGAAACATACGCGGAAACATACTCCACGTGTACATAGTTCCGGGCACGCATTTTTTCAGCTTAGTTGGAGTAAACGAATCCTCGAGGCAGAGTAAATGTAATCGATGCAACTTTCTAATCGAATTATTCGAATTATTCGATTCGTTTCAGCTCTAATATATATACAATAGTAGATATAGTTTACAGTCACCTCGGAAGATCGATTGGAGGAGGCCAACGAACATAAGAGGGCCAAATATGCTGAATTGGTGCAAAGGCTGGAAAGTGGTGTATTCCAGAACTATAGGCATACAAATCACTTGTGGTGGTGGAACAGAACATAGGTTCCGCTCGACTTGTACTGTATGTGTTCACTAAGACCCTGCCAGAAAATCTTCTTAGAAGGTCATGCATGGATACGGAGGCACAGTTTCACAAGCTTATTGTCATTCAATAGAATCAAGACTGACTCTTCCTCGTGTTTGTCTTTCTTGTATAACACTCAGGCGTTGAATCTTCTCTATCCATTTTGCTTATGTGACAAGTTTGTGCGAAATCTTGACACTATTTGGCTGTAATATTGAAAATGATTAGACTGATTGTTCTCTTGAGTTACTCTGCACTTTTTATTAATTTGTGAAATCGATGCTGGTAAACTTTGTTACACAACCAAACATACCAAATCAAATTGTCTCAAACTTCATCGAGAGATTTATGGAGATGTTGATGTTGGTTTCATAAGTGTTTGAGTGGCACAAAAACATTCAAGAGGTGGTGGATGACCTCAAACTAAGATGGCCGATATGAAAAAGGCAGCTGAGAGCAGTGGCAGGGGGAACCATCTTGTGCGAGAGGGAGTAGACTTAGACTTAGACTTAGACAGAACTTTATTGTCATTTTGTCAACACTAGGTGTGTACAAAACGAAATTTCGTTGCATACGGCTTTCAACAATGTAGAGGTATTTCGGCTGGTTAAAAAAAGTGACATTCTATATGAAAATATGAAATAAGATAATTATAAAGTACAAAGTGCAGCAGTGATAAAGTATGTGAACAGTGCAGGAGACAAAAGCAGTATTTACAAGTGTGCAGAGGAATGCTACGTTTGAATGTTCAACAGTCTGACGACAGCAGGGAAAAAACTATTGCAGAACCTGGTGGACCTGCAGCGGATGCTGCGAAACCTCTTCCCAGAGGGCAGCAGGGAGAACAGTCCATGGTGGGGGTGTGATGGGTCACTGATAATATTTCGGGCTCGGGACACGCAGCGCTGGGATGACAAATCCTGAATGGAGGGAAGAGGAGCCACGATGATCCTCTCTGCTGTCCTCACCACTCTCCTCAGGTTCTTCCAATCGGAGGCGCTGCAACCTCCACACCACACCGAGAGACAGCTTGTCAGAATGCTCTCTATGGTGCTTCGGTAGAACGTCCTCATGATGGGTGGGGGCAGGTGGGCTCTCCTCATCCTCCGCAGGAAGTACAAGCGCTTCTGTGCCCTCTTGACCAGTGTTGTGGTGTTCACAGTCCAGGTGAGGTCGTCTGTGATGTGGACTCCCAGGAATTTAGTGCTGCTGACCACCTCCACAGCTGAGCTGTTGATGATCAGTGGAGCGTGGTGAGGCTGGTTCTTCCTGAAGTCGACGATGATCTCCTTCGTCTTCTCCACATTCAGGATCAGGCTATTTTCTCTGCACCAGCCCACCAACTGCTCCACCTCCTCTCTGTAGTCCAGGTCGTTGTTGTCCCTGATGAGGCCCACCACCGTTGTGTCGTCTGCAAACTTCACGATGTGATTGGTGGTGAACCTGGGGGCGCAGTCGTGTGTCATCAGGGTGAACAGCAGGGGGCTCAGGACGCAGCCCTGAGGGGAGCCTGTGCTGAGGGTGATGACATCTGAGGTGTTCTGTCCGACCCGGACTGACTGAGGTCTGTTGGTGAGGAAGTCTAGCAGCCAGTTCCGAAGGGGGGTGCTGAAGCCCAGGTGTTCCAGTTTTTCCACCAGATGTTGTGGAATGATGGTGTTAAACGCTGAGCTGAAGTCCAGGAACAGCAACCGCACGTGGGTGTTCCTCTCCTCCAGGTGAGCCAGGCTCAGGTGAAGAACGGAGGAGATGGCATCCTCAGTGGAGCGGTTCTGCCGGTAGGCAAACTGGAACGGATCGAATGTTGGGGGGAGTCTGGAGACGATGTAATCTTTGAGCAGCCTTTCGAAGCACTTCATCATGATGGGAGTCAGTGCCACAGGTCTGTAGTCATTCCATGAGGTGATTTGAGGTTTCTTCGGCACCGGAATGATGGAGGCAGCCTTGAAGCACACTGGCACTTTGGCTTGGTCCAGCGAGATGTTAAAAATGTCTGTGATGACACCAGCCAGCTGGCCTGCACATTCCTTGAACACCCGCCCAGGTATGTTGTCGGGGCCTGGGGCCTTACGTGGGTTGACTCTTCTCAGAGTCTTCCACACGTCGGCTGAGTCAAGGCAGAGGGCCTCCTCTTCCTGGTGGGGAACAGTTTTAACTGCCGGAGTGCTGTTTAGTGCCTCAAAACGCCCAAAGAAGTTATTTAGACCATTTAGGAAGTCAGCATCAACCTCACCCACCGGGGGGGAGGGTGAGTTGTAGTCCGTGATCGCCCGTATGCCTTGCCACATACTCCTGGTGTTATTGGCGTCGTGGAAAAAATCCTGAATTTTCCGACTGTGGCTTCGCTTCGCTAGCCTGATGGCACGGTTCAAGTTGGCTCTCGCTGTCCTCAGTGCCTCCTTGTCGCCAGACTTGAAGGCTGAGTTCCGTGCTCGTAGCGTATGACGTACATCCTCAGTCATCCAGGGTCGTTGGTTGGCTCGGGTGATGATGTTCTTAGTGGTGCTGACGTCCTCGGAGCATTTGTTGATGTAGGCTGACACAGTCATGGCGTACTCATCAATGTTGATCTGATTGTCATATGTTGCTGCTGATTTGAACATGTCCCAGTCAGAGCACTCAAAGCAGTCCTGGAGTGCCTCCATGGCCCCCTCAGACCACACCCTCACCTGCTTCACTGTGGGTTTTGCTCTGATCAGCAGGGGCCTGTATGCAGGGGTTAACATAACAGATAGGTGGTCTGAAGAGCCGAGGTGGGGGCGGGGGGCTGCTCTGAATGCATCCTTTATATTGGTGTAAACCAAGTCCAGAGTGTTCTCTCCCCGAGTTGGAAAATCCACGTGTTGGTAAAAATGAGGGAGAATAGTCTTCATGCTAGCCTGGTTGAAGTCCCCAGCAATGATGAAAACCCCCTCTGTGTGCGTGGATTGCAGCTCACTGATTGTCCGATAGAGAACCCTCATGGCCTCTTTAGTGTTAGCGCTAGGAGGCACGTACACAGCCGTGATGCTAACAACAGTAAACTCTCTGGGCAGGTAGAAGGGTCTGCAGTTAACAGTCAAAAGCTCGATGTCCGAAGAGCAGAAGCTGGCGACAGATCTAGCATTTTTGCACCAGTTGTTGTTGATGTAGACACACAGCCCACCTCCTCGGGATTTACCGCTTAGCTCGCTGTTTCTGTCGGCGCGGAATGTAGCGAGCCCCTCCAGGCTAACGGCGTTGTCCGGCATTGATGAGTTCAGCCATGTCTCCGTCAGGATGAGAGCGCAGCAGTTTCTAACTTCCCTCTTTGAAGAGAGTTCCAGTTTTAGATGGTCCATTTTATTATCCAGTGAGCGGACGTTGGAGAGGAAGATGGATGGAAGCGGCGGTTTGTAGGGGTTAGCTCTCAGCTTAGCCGTTAGCCCACCTCGACAGCCGCGCTTTCGCCGCCGGTCACACCGCCTACGCTTACTCCTCCTCCGGCGTGTGCTGCCCGGCGAGCCCGCTGCGTCGTGAGCTCCTGGGGCTAGCGCCCTAAGCACTCCGAGGCTACGCAAACAGACTAGGGTAGTTGTGGCTACGAGTCCGAAAACACTCGATGACCGTACCTCCAGCAGGCGCTGGCGATCGTACACTACTCTACTGGATGGGTAAACTAAACTTTGTGTTGTTTGTAGTGTCCTAGGCGACATATTTTGTGAATATCCTCGTCGATTGCTGAGACGCGTAGCGGCCGCGGCCAACTGGGGCGCCGCCATCTTGGAAAAAAAAAAAAAAAAGTAGATGCTGTCTATTTTTGTGCAGGTGGTGCTGATGCAGAAGGTTTTTGGCAAGATTGTCCTTTAGCTTTAGTCAGGCGACCAAAAAGAACACCAGGTCAGCAAGACTAGCTGGAGAAGAATGGGGAAGATTCAGACTGGTTGTCATGGTTTTATTCATTGTCGTACAAATACATTGTTTTCCCAAATATGGCGAATAGCTTCTGCATGTCTACAATAATTTTTTGGAAGCCAACCCTATTTGATTTAACTTGTCCTGAGCATGAGTAGGATGTAACGTATCTTCCCATCCTGTGTGTTTAACAGTTGGGACAACACACCTGGAAACTGCTGCAGGATATGCCAGCACCAGTGGTCACATTGCGTTAAAATCAAATGACCCATATGCAAGGAAATGCAGACCTGAAAAGAGTAACATGGTATTGCTCTTATCACTGGTTCCATGTTAGCTTTTAGATTTTTTAGAACCTCTAAGATTGTATTCCTCAATAGATAATGTGTTGCGATAATTTTTTTTTTTGACATTTCAAAAATGTTTTCACAAGTAGAAAGTTCTCCCTTCTGCCTCTATTTTTGCCTGCAGTATGTGTGCACGACTGTGCATACTGTGCCTTGTAGTGCTTTCTCCAAGGACGACATAATTCATTTTATCATCTGTGTGTTCTGTTATATGTTATGACGCGCTGATTAAATTTATAGTTGCGGCCCCTTTAAGAGTTCTGGTGACGTTTACCGTTGCCGGCATTTTCTGTCATGCGCATTGGATGTTACAGAGTCAGTTAATAAACACGGCTCACAGAGTCTGAATGTGAGAAGTTTTCGGCTCGTTTTCTACGCCTTTAAAGCAACTTCCACACTGGTGACCCCGACGTTTGTTTACTGGACGTATCCAGATCGACATGACCGCCAACGCTGTGTCTCTTAAGCTCCCCGAGTTCTGGGAATCTTCTGCTACAGCCTGGTTCGCTCAAACTGAGGCACAGCTTGCCTTACGTCAGATTGCCGCCGATGAAACGAAATACTACTACGTGGTGTCTGCCCTCAGAAGTTCTACAGCTTCAAGGGTGGTGAGCCTTCTTAAACGTCCTCTGACAAGAAAGTATGAGTCTCTGAAGGAATACTTACTAAAGACGTTTGAACTGTCAGACACTGAGAGGGCCAGTAGGCTTTTCTCTCTTCAGGGGCTCGGTGACAGCAAGCCGTAAGCATCGGCCATGCCGGCAGGCTGCTCTTCATCCACGACCCCATCTCCGGCCGACGTTTCCTCTGCGACACAGTGGCGCAGCGGGGTCTACTGCCTGCTTCACAGGTGGACATGGTAGCGGACACCCACGGCCCCCATAATGGAAGCTGCCAATGGAAGCCCTATCCATACATACGGCACAAGGCCTGTCGAACTATGTTTTGGGGGACAGCGCTTTGGCTGGGACTTTGTGATGGCCAAGGTCGCTGTTCCGCACTTGGGTTCGGATTTTTTGTGTGCATATGGACTGTTAGTGGACGTTAAAAATCAGCGCTTGATCGCCGCCGTCTCTTTCTGTTCTTATGCCTGCGCGCTCAGCAACTCTGGTGCAGTACACCTCTCCAGCCTGCTCTCCGTCACAGACGGTTTCCAACACCTGCTCGCCGAGTTCCAGCACTGTCCCGGCCCACCTTCTCCTCTTCCACAGCCAAGCACGGTGTCGAGCACCACATTGACACCACTGGCCCGCTCGTATACGCCCGCGCTCGTCTCCTCAAGCCGAACAAGCTTGCCGTAGCCAAGATGGAGTTCGAGTCCATGGAGCGCCTGGGGATTGTTTGACGCTCCAACAGTCCTTGGGCCTCCCCCCTGCACCTCGTCCCCAAACCAGGAGGGGGCTGGCGCCCTTGCGGGGAACTACCGGTGGCTCAACGACACGACAACGCCTGAACTCTACCCGGTGCCCCACATCCAGGATTTTTCCGTGCACCTGGCTGGCAAGGTCATTTTCTCGAAGGTGGACCTGATCAGGGGATACCATCAGGTGCCCGTACACCCTCTCAACATCCCAAAAACAGCTGTGATCACACCATTTGGTTTGTTTAAGTTCCTGCGCACACCATTTGGGCTAAAAAATGCTGCTCAAACTTTCCAGCGGCTCATGAACTACGTGTTACGGGATCTGCCTTTCGTGTTTGTATACCTTTACGACATCCTGGTGGCCAGTTCATCGCCTTCAGAGCACCTTTCGCACCTTCGCACTCTGTTTGAGCGCCTTACAGGGCACAGGCTCATCATCAATCCTGCCAAGTGCAAGTTCGGCCTTTCCACCATGGACTTTCTGGGGCACAGAGTCACGAAGGACGGGATCGTTCCTCTCCCGTCAAAAGTGGAGTCCATCACTACCCATGGTTAACTTCTACCACTGTTTTCTCCCCAGGGCTGCCCAAATCATGCAACCCTTGTACAAAGCTCTGAAAGGTGGCAAGCCTAAACACGCTGTGGACTGAAACCCAGAAAGGGACAAGGCTTTTGCGGACGGTAAGACTGCCCTGGCTAAGGCTGCCATGTTGGCCCATCCCGCCTCGTCTGTCCCAATCGCACTTACCACGGACGCCTCAGACTATACGGTCGGTGCGGTTTACGAGCAGTGGGTGGGTAATGCTTGGCAGCCTCTCGCCTTTTTCAGCAGGCAATTACGTCCCAGTGAACGGAAGAATAGCACCTTCGACCGGGAGCTACTTGGTGTGTACGCCATCCGACACTTTCGTTCACTGCTGGAGGGAGGCCGGTTCACCGTTTTTGTGGACCACAAGCCTCTGACTTTCGCAAATGTCGCTCAACCATGATCTGGCAGGCAACAGCGGCAGCTGACTTACATCTCTGAGTTCACGACGGACATTGCACACCTTTCTGGAAAACACAACCAGGTTTCAGACTGCCGTGCTGTTGCGGGAGCTGTCCACCTCGGCTTGGACTACAACAGCATGGCAGCAGAGCAGGCCACTGCCTCGGATGTGCATGCTTGCTGTTCATCCACTACTGGACTGCGGCTGCAGGAGGTGGCATTCGAAGACGCTGGCACCACTCTGCTTTGTGACATCTCTATGGGCTGTCCGAGGCCTGTTGTGCCTGTGAAGTGGAGGCGGCCTGTTTTTGACGCCATCCATGGCCTCTCACACCCCGGTACCAAGTCCTCACAATGGCTGGTGGCAGACAAGTTTGGCACGGACTTAAAAAGGACATGAGGGACTGGGCGAACACCTGTGTCGAATGCCAACGTGCCAAAGTACACCGCCACACCAAAGCGCCACTGGAACGATTTCAAGTGCCAGAACGCCGTTTCGACCAGTTAGCCCACTTCCACCCTCGCAGGGTTACACTCACGTGCTCACCATGGTCGACAGGACCACACGGTGGGCTGAGGCAGTTCCTCTGTCATCTATAACATCAGCTGATGTGGCACGGGCGTTTATTGGCACCTGCGTGTCCCGTTTTGGCACCCCATCGGACATCTCCTCAGACCGTGGCGTTTAGTTCACTTCTGAACTTTGGAACACTGTCGCTGGGAGCTTGGGTGTTAAACTCCACCGCACCACAGCCTACCACCCCCAGGGCAATGGCCTCTGTGAACGTTTTCACAGCTCAATGAAAGCCTCCCTGCGTGCCGGCCTGAAGGACAGTTCCATGGGTCATGCTGGGCATCACAACTGTACCAAAGCAAGACCTCCAGGCCTCCTCCGCCGAGCTGGTCTATGGTAAGCCACTACGGGTCCCCAGGGAGTTCATCCCCAGCACCACGACCCCTTGGTCCTCCGCACTCCAACGCTCCAGCATATTGGACAATGCCAGGTTGTTTGCTCCGCTTCCTACCTCCTGCCATGGTTTGCCAAACTCTCACGTCCCCAGTGGCCTTCAGTCTGCTGGCTATGTCTTTATTCGAGTTGACGGCCACTGCAGACCTCTCCGTCCGCCTTACGAGGGCCCTTTCCGCGTCGTGGAAACGGGAGACAAGCACTTTGTGGTAGACATTGGGGGCAAGCCGTAGTGTGTGTCTGTGGACTGCCTTAAACCAGCTCACCTAGATCTGGCCAAGCCTGTTGAGTTGGCGCAACCCCCGAAACGGAGACGGCCTCCGACTAGGCCCCCTCTTCCCGTTCCTCCTGCCCCTACGCCATGCCGCAGGGGAGCCCTGCAGACAGACACGGAGGGGGTGGTTCCGCCTTCTCTTGTGCAGTGGAGCCGCACTGGACGTTTGATTCGCCCCCAACGCCGTTGATCATCGTTTTTTTTCTTTTCTCAGGTTTTCTGTTGATGTGAATTCTGGGGGGGGGCATGTGTAGTGCTTTCTCCAAGGACAACATAATTCACTTTATCATATGTGTGTTCTGTTAAATGTTATGACGCTCTGATTAAATTTATAGTTGCGGTCCCTTGAAGAGTTCCCGTGACGTTTACCGTTGCCGGCTTTTTCTGTCATGCGCATTGGATGTTACGGAGTCAGTTAATAAACACGGCTCACAGAGTCTGAATGTGAGAAGTTTTTGGCTCATTTTCTAGCCTTTAAAGCAACTTCCATAGCCTTTCAGATTCAGGATTTAAAGATTCTAAATCAGCTATCGCAATTTTCCTCATGGTCTGATAAATCACACCACGCATACGAAATTAATCTATTTTCATAAACTCCTCTCGGAATTCACAAAGGCATTATTGCTCGTTTGGCAAGTTTGCACACCTTAAGAACATTAGGTCGTTAGTGTACCAAATACACAAATGCTCGCTAATCAGGCATATACAGGGTCCGGCAAAATGATCTGATACATTTGTAGGTTTAATAAATGCAAATAAATTAAAGAAACAAAAAGTTTTTTTTTTTTCGAAAAGTACATATATTGCCATATTGTTTTGTTTCGTTTCATTTCATTTTCGTTTTGTTTTCGAATAATGTTATTTTGTTTCGTATCAGTTGCTAACATGAATTGGACCGGTGAGCATCACGCTTTCATAGTGGAAACGTTTATCAACAACTAATTTGTAACTGCAGCACAACGAGCGTTCCGTTTGCGCTTCAGACTTGGTAGACATGATCCTGTACCTGCTCGAAACACGATCTTGTTATGGGTTACTAACTTCAGAGCCAGTGGATCAGTCTTAAAACGAAAATCAACGGGCCGACCTCGCACCGCCAGCACTCCAGAAAATGTGGCAGTGGTAAGACCAAAATAACATTATTCAAAAACGAAACGGAAATGAAAGAAAACGAAACAAAACAAAACAAAATGCCATTATATGTTATTTTCGAAAATTAAAAAAAAAGGTTTTTGTTTCTCTAATTTATTTGCATTTTATTAAACCTACAAATGTGTCAGATCATTATGCTGGACCCTGTATAACACTAGGGATGCGCCAAGCAATCGGTGACCAATCATGATTGGTCAATTTAAAGAGCATGATTGGAATTTTTGATCAAAGCCCTCATGGCCCATCATCATGGTCAATTATTGCCCTCAGGGTTCTCATCAGACGCATACAAAAGATGCAGAATGCCAATGCTTTATCAGTGAGCCACTGTGTACATCGTTAATGACTTTCAGTAGCAAGGTCCCATGAACTTTGATTAAATCAGAGTGCCATTATGAATGTAAATGTACGTATTGAAGTGGGTAAAACAACAATGTGTATATATTCTGTTAGGTTAGACAAACTCATATACGTTTTCATGTTCATATGTGTGCAAATCTTTATTTCATTATTTTATATAAACATATCTGCTCCATCAGAACACGGATACAGCACCCAGAACTTTGTGGCCACATGGGAACAGACGGCGGACACAACACGCACGCACGCACACACGCACGCACGCGCGCACGCACGCGCGCATGCACGCACACACGCACACACGCACACACACACACACACACACACCCCACACACCCTTCACACGCTTCATACAATAATCACATACACAAGAATCACATTCACACACCCAAAGACTCACCCATGTACACTACACACACCTGCTCTCACATCCTTACGACCAAACGTGTGCCGTTACCCTTTTGCCAGTTTGCCTGTATGCCCCTATGAGCCACAGTGCCTGTTAATTTTTGCCAATAATTCAGTAATGCAATCAAAACTGAACCACGTCTTCCCTCCTGTGTTCTGACCGACACCCAGGGGCCAACCCCCTATAGTATAGGTCCACGCCGCCCCACGCCTGGAAGTCGACGCCGGTGCTTGGGGCCGTGTGGCGGTGAACTATTTATGTTATAGTTCAGGGGTCACCAACACGGTGCCCGCGGGCACCAGGTCGCCCGTGAGGACCGCATGAGTTGCCCGCAGGACTGTTCTAAAATTAGCTCAAATAACGGCACTTGTCAGTGAGCTCCATCTATTTATTTTACAGGCAAACATCGGCTTTCGAACGTCCTGGTTCTCGAACAAATCGGAATTCGAACAAAAATTCGAGATTTTTTTTGCTTCGGTTGTCGAACAAAATTCGGAGGTCGAACCTCGCGAGATGAGCCGGGAGGACCCGAGAAAACACGACCGCGCGGCCCGGATGCCGACTGACTCCGTTGTTATTGTATTTTCGTTACTTTGAGGTTTGTATTAACCCCTAATCATGCCTCCAAAGAAAGCAAGAGGGAGCAGTAAAGCCATCCTAAAACACAAAGACGCTCTTAAAGCAATGCGACAGTGAGCGCCCGGCGCGCTGCGGTTGCGCGATCGGACCAAATTAAGCTCCCTGCGCACTGAGGTCCACTTAAATTTTGGAAAGTACATCAGGACTTTTAAAATATTTTCTCAATTTTAGCGATGGCTCTGTCACAATAATGCGACCAGCGCGGTGCAGTTGCGCGGCCGGCGGTGCGCTGCAGTTGCGCGATCGGACAAAATTAAGCTCCCTGTGCACTTAGGTCCACGTAAATTTTGGAAAGTACATCAGGACTTTAAAAATATTTTCTAAATTTCAGCGACGGCTCTGTCACAATAATGTGACCAGCGGTGGGCGACGCGCTACGGTTACGTGTTCGGCGGTGCGCTGCAGTTGCACGATCGAACAAATATGCGCAAATGAAAAAATGCTTAAAAAAGGCGGGGGTTTTTTTGTCTTGAAATGGATTAAAAAATGTTCCATTGTTTGTAATGGGAAAAATAGATTCGGAATTCGACCGATTCGCTTCTCGAACCGCCTTCTGGAACGGATTGTGGTCAAAACCAAGGTTTGACTGTATTTTTGCTATTCTTGTTAAAATCACACATGTGAACTGGAAATGCCAATAATAACACAGTGAAAGCCAAATTGAGCAAATTGGCTATTTCAGAAGTGTGTGTCAAACTGGTAGCTTTTTGCCTTAATCAGTACCCAGGAAGTAGCTCTCGGTTTAAGAAAGGTTGGTGACCCCTGCCCTATACAGTCCTCAGGTTCCCCAACAATAGCGGTAGCAGTTTGCATTATTTTATTGCAATGTTTTTCCTTATTCAGCTTTGTTTCAAGACTACAATTACAGTTAGACTTCACTTTGATGGTTAATGCAGTTATTGCAATGTTGTTGTTTTATCACAGTAGATTGGTTTATTTACATTTCAAAACCTAGAAGCCATTCATTTACAAACGTGATTGCATTTTAGTTTACGTATTTAAATGTTCAGATATTAAGATGTGATAGATAGTTTTTGAATGATTTGAATGAGGCAAAATAACATGCTTTTTCTCTCGAATATATTGTTATCATTTGTTTCAGATGTAATAATTTTCTGTATAAAATTTAAATTTGGTGTTCATTGGGGTACACCCCGGTGAACGAGAGGGTAGCCTCCCTCTACCTTCAGGTGGGGGGATGGGTCCTGACTGTTGTTTGTGTCTATGCACCAAACAGCAGCTCAGAGTACCCACCCTTTTTGGAGTCCTTGGAAGAAGTGCTGGAAAGCGCTCCTTCTGGGGACTCCATCGTTCTACTAGGTGACTTCAATGCTCAAGTGGGTAATCACGGTGAGACCTGGAAGGGTGTGATTGGGAGGAACGGCCCCCCCGATCTGAACCCGAGCGGTGTTGTATTGTTGGACCTGTGCTCGACACGGATTGTCAATAATGAACACCATTTTCAAACATAAGGGTGCCCATGTGTGCACTTGGCACCAAGACACCCTAGGCCGCAGTTCGATGATCGACTTTGTAGTCGTGTTATCGGATTTGCGGCCCCATGTTTTGGACACTCGGGTGAAAAGAGGGGCGGAGCTGTCAACTGATCACCACCTGGTGGTGGGTTGGCTCCGATGGTGGGGGAAGATGCCGGTCCAACCTGGCAGGCCCAAAGGTACTGTGAGGGTCTGCTGGGAATGTCAGGCAGAATCCCTTCTCAGGAAGAGCTTAAACTCCCACCTCCGGCAGAGCTTTTCCCACGTCCCGGAGGAGGCGGGGGACATTGAGTCCGAGTGGAACATGTTGAGGCGGCCGACCGGAGCTGTGGCCGTAAGGTCGTTGGTGCCTGTCGTGGCGTCAATCCCCGAACCCGCTGGTGGACACCGGCGGTAAGGGATGCCGTCAAGCTGAAGAAGGAGTCCTATCGGGCCGTTTTGGCCTGCGGGACTCCGGAGGCAGCCGACAGGTACCGGATGGCCTAGCGGAACGCGGCTTCGGCGGTTGCTGAGGCAAAAACCCGGGCGTGGGAGGAGTTTGGCGAGGCCATGGAGAATGACTTCCGGACGGCTTCGAGGAAATTCTAGTCCACCATTCGGCGTCTCAGGAAGGGGAAGCAGTGCACCGTCAACACTGTTTACAGTAGAGATGATGTGCTGCTGACCTCGACTCGGGACGTCGTGAGTCGGTGGGCAGAGTACTTTGAAGACCTCCTCAATTCCACTGATACGCCTTCCATTGTGGAAGCAGGGCCTGGAGACTCTGAGGCGGACTCTCCAATCTCTGGGGTCGAAGTCACTGAGGTAGTTAAAAAACTCCTCGGGGGGAAGGCCATAGGGGTGGATGAGATCCGCCCGGAGTTTTTAAAGGCTCTGGATGTTGTGGGGCTGTCATGGCTGACATGCCTCTAAATAATTGCGTGGACATCGGGGACGGTACCTCTGGATTGGCAGACTGGGGTGGTGGTTCCCCTCTTTAAGAAGGGGGACCGGAGGGTGTGTTCCAATTACAGGGGAATCACACTCCTCAGCCTCCCTGGTAAGGTCTATTCAGGGGTGCTGGAGAGGAGGGTCCGTCGGGAGGTCGAACCAAGGATTCAGGAGGAGCAGTGTGGCTTTCGTCCTGGCCGTGGAACAGTGGACCAGCTCTACACCCTCGGGAGGATCCTCGAGGAGGCATGGGAGTTCACTCAACCAGTCCACATGTGTTTTGTGGATTTAGAGAAGGCGTTCGACCGTGTCCCTCGAGAAGTTCTGTGGAGGGTGCTTCGGGAGTACGGGGTGCCGAGCCAACTGATAAGGGCGGTTCAGTCCCTGTATCACCGATGCCAGAGTTTGGTCTGCATTTCCGGCAGTAAGTCGGATTCGTTCCCAGTGAGGGTTGGACTCCGCCAAGGCTGCCCTTTGTCACTGATTCTGTTCATAACTTTTATGGACAGTATTTCTAGGCGCAGCCAAGGCATTGAGGGTGTCCGGTTTGGGGACCTCAGCATCGCGTCTCTGCTTTTTGCAGGCGACGTGGTGCTGTTGGCTTCTTCAAGTCGTGATCTCTAGCTCTCACTGGAGTGG
This sequence comes from Syngnathus acus, assembly GCF_901709675.1. Lineage (NCBI taxonomy): Eukaryota > Metazoa > Chordata > Actinopteri > Syngnathiformes > Syngnathidae > Syngnathus > Syngnathus acus. The sequence continues at coordinate 15,501,873 of NC_051087.1, read as the reverse complement.
TTTGCAGCCGAATGTGAAGCGGTCGGGAGGAGGGTCAGCACCTCCAAATCCGAGGCCATGGTCGTCGGTCGGAAAAGGGTGGAATGCCCTCTCCGGATCGGGGATGAGATCCTGCCCCAAGTGGAGGAGTTCGAGTATCTTGGGGTCTTGTTCACGAGTGAGGGCAGGATGGAGCGCGGGATCGACTGGCGGATCGGCGTCAGCAGTAATGCGGACTCTGTTCCGGTCCGTCGTGGTGAAGAGAGAGCTGAGCCAAAAGGCAAAGCTCTCAATTTACCGGTCGATCTACACTCCTACCCTCACCTATGGTCACGAGCTATGGGTCGTGACCGAAAGAACGAGGTCCCGGATACAAGCGGCCGAAATGAGTTTCCTCCGCAGGGTGTCCGGGCTCTCCCTTAGAGATAAGGTGAGAAGCTCGGTCATCCGGGAGAGACTCGGAGTAGAGCCGCTGCACCTCCACGTTGAGAGGAGCCAGATGAGGTGGCTCAGGCTTCTCATAAGGATGCCTCCTGGACGCCTCCCTGGGGAGTTGTTCCGGGCATGTCCCACCGGTAGGTGACCCCGTGGACGACCCAGGACGCGCTGGAGAGACTATACTATCTCTCAGCTGGCCTGGGAACACCTTGGGATCCCCCGGGATGAGCTGGATGAAGTGGCTGGGGAGAGGGAAGTCTGGGAGTCCCTCCTAAAGCTGCTGCCCCTGCGACCCGACCCTGGATAAGCGGAAGAAAATGGATGGATGGATGGATTTTGTATTTCTTTAGGGGGGGAATCAGCGATGTACTGAAGCTGCGATAAATGAACCGCGATATAGCAAGGGATTACTGTATATATTAAATAAAAAAGAGCAGCAGTGGCATGGAGCCTCTCAAGCCTCAAACCTATCAAGCATTTTTTGCACGTTGGCTTGTTCGAATCGATTATTGCTCCAGTTTAGGGTGACCAGACGTCCTCTTTTTCCCAGACATGTCCTACATCTGAGACCTAAGAAAATTTCTAGGGGGAATTTCAAAATTTTCCAGGATTTAGTTTTTTGACTGCCGCTGCCCACTACAGCACTGTCACCAACAGCCCCCGCCCCCCTGCCGTTGCGCTACTCCAGCTGCACCCGCCTCAAATGCAAAATGTTTCCATACAAGACTCTTTGAGCGACCTGGCTTCTCAACAAGCTGGCGTGTTGGACTTCCACTCCCACTTGCTGAAGCCATTGTTATGAAAGACATTTTTTTTTGCATGTTTGTACCGAATTGGTACCGAAATTATCAGTTCTTTTGACAACACTATTCATGACTGTTCCGCTGTTAAGTAGTCTTGCAGAGTCTTTGGTCCACCTTCAAGATCTCATGGCAGCAAAATAGAGGAAAAAGGTTGTTTTGAGCCATGATTTTTCTGTTTGCTTCTTCACTATTGTGGCGTACAAAGGTTTATCATGGACAAAGACAGCAGACACCATTACTAAAACATTCAAGAGAGACACAACTCTTTGTGAGCATGCATGCAATGCATTATGTAGGGTTTTCCCTGCCAAACATTGCTCAACCATCTTTCCTTCACTTAACACTAACATTTGTTGAAATGGAGAAATATTTATAACGGTCATTTTAACTAGAAAGCAAGTCACACAAGTCACACAAGAAGAACACAACTCTCCTGAGGAAACGATGATCTCTTTGATCAGCCAGTGGCTATTCTCCACTGAATTACTCCCTGGGCAGGACTACTTCTGAGTGCCCCCCCCCCCCACAAAAAAACAAACCCCACACATTTTATCTTGGCTATACAGTTTTTTTTAATTAGAACAGTATATACTCCAAGATATTTTAAAAGAGGCCCTGTAATTGCAATTGCAATTGAGCTTGATATACACAATATAACTCTTATACAAAAATTAAAGGAACACTTTGAAAATACATCAGATTTCAATGGTGACAACAAAAATGTTGGATATCTATATTGATATGGACAGTTTAATGTCTCAGGAACAAAATGTTTTGATGGAAATAAAAGTTTTAAGCCTACAGAGGGCTCAGTATATAGACACCCCAAAAATCAAAGTGAAAAAATGATGTGGCAGGCTCGTCCATTTTGCCTAAATTCAATTTCTGCAACTCAAAATTATTTTCAATATCTTGTGTGGCCCCCACATGCTTGTATGCATGCTTGACGACGCGGCATGCTCCTAATGAGACGACGGATGGTGTCTTGTGGGATGTCCTCCCAGATCTGTCTAAGGGCATCAGTGAGCTCCTGTAAAGTCTGAGGAGCAACCTGGCGCTGTCTGATGGACTGAAACATTATGTCTTAGAGGTGTTCTATCGGGTTTAGATCAGGTGATCGCGAGGGCCATTCAATTGTGTCAATTCCTTCATCCTCCAGATACTGTCTGCATACTCCTGTCACATGAGGCCGGGCATTGTCGTGGATCAGGAGGAACCCAGGACCTACTGCACCAGCGTAGGGTCTGACCATGGGTGCAAGGATTTTATCCCGATACCTAATGGCAGTCAGACTGCCGTTCTTTAGCCTGTAGAGGTCTGTTCGTCCCTCCATGGAAATGCCTCCCCAGACCATCACTGACCCACCACCGACCCTTTCACGTCTATCACAGGTGCTCAGGGTAAACCCGCTCTCAGCTGTGAAAAGCACAGGGCGCCAGCGGCGGACTTGCCAATTCCGGTGTTCTATGGCAAATGCCAATCGAGCTCCACGGTGCTGAGCAGTGAGCACAGGGTACACTACAGGACGCCGTGCTTTGAGGCCACCCTCGTGAAGTCTGTTTCTGACTGTTTGGAAAGAGACATTCACACCAGTAGCCTGCTGGAGGTCATTCTGCAGGGCTCGGCAGTGCTCAACCTGTTTCTCCTTGCACAAAGCAGCAGATATCGGTCCTGCTGATGGGATGAGGACCGTCTACGGCCCTGTCCAGCTCTCCTAGAGTAACTGCCTGCCTCCTGGAATCTCCTCCATGCTCTGGAGATTGTACTGGGAGACACATCAAATCTTCTTGCAACAGCACGCATGGATGTGCCATCCTGGAGGAGTTGGACAATCTGCTCAACTTCAACTTCAAAAAGGCACAGAAAGAAAATCATTCGTCCACTTAATTATATTATATTACATCTAACATTAGATATTAATCAATCAGTTTATGCTGAATTTTATTTTGTGTGCAGCATAGAGTTTCTTGTGCACAGAGACTGCGTGAGCAGTGCGCACTTGCGCAGTACTTTTCATTTTGCAAAGCTGGGGTAAATACTAGGGGTGTAACGATATGTTTTTTGACCGATACAATATGCATTGATATAAGGCCTGACAATTTGACATATCCGTACAGATACATTTATCGCTCTCTTAGAATCTGATAAAGGCAATTTCAACACGATATTTCAATATAGTAGCAATGGCTTTGGTATGGCAATGGTAAATAAACTCCAAAAAAACAACATATCTTATTTCATTGAATTTCATTTTTAATTTGCATTATGCGCAAGGTGAGCACTGCAGAGTAAGCACAGCTGGTTGAAAACAAGTGGTCAACTGTAAACTGGTTGACATCGCTAGAAGTCAGGCAGAAAAGCACAACAGCTGAGTTCAGAATAATCAGTGACAAAGCCTGTGTAGTCAAGTCATTTATTTATATAGCCCTAAATCACAGACAAGTCTCAAAGGGCTTCACATGTACAAAAATTGACAATTATTCTCAACATCCCCTGATCATAAACTCCCAGGAGGGCAAGGAAAACCCCCAAAAAACTCTACTGGGGAAAATGAGAAACCTTGAGAAGAGACCACACATGGGAGGATCCCCCTTCCAGGATGACCATGCTGCAATGGATGAAGAGAGGGCACATAGAACACATAATGTAGAACAATCCAAAGAAAAAGTGGATGTCCATATTCAGAGAACACAAACTCCAGCCGAATCGGCCAACACAGGTTAATTAAAGGCCATAGCATAAAAATGTGTCTTTCGTCGTCTTAAATGTTTCTACTGAGGTAGCAGTTCTGATATCTATCGGTAGGGCATTCCAAAGGTCTGGAGCCCGAGTGTGCAGGCATCTATGCGTTTTGGGTTGACTGAACAACAAAGCACGGCCCTTCTCTGGTTAGGCAGGTGGCCTCAGCTTTGGTACTCAGATGGATGTAACCTGAGACTATGAACAGTGTCCACAAACTAAAATATAAAAATACTTAGATGAATTTATTTCTTTTTAAATGCAGCACATTTCTCATTGTAAGATTAACATTCCTTCTACACTCTGCTTCAGTATGCTTCTGTATTCAGTGTATGAGAGACAGTAGTTCTACCTCAAAAACATATAAAATATTTACGAGGTTTGAATGTTATGCTGTTTGTTCTCTCATGTTTAAGAATGAAGACGAGAGAACATGGAAAATGGATGTGAAAAGGGAAACAGAGGAAAGGACAAACGAAGAATTGGGTGAGGTGTCTCCTTAGATGGCTAAGTAGTTTAGCAGCTGATTTAAGAGCCTCGAAAAATGACCAATCATCCCTCAACAATCCAGTGGATTAGAAACAAAGATTGTCCCAAGATGTAGGTTAAGATTAGGGCTGTGGACTCGGTCGGATTTTTGCACCGAGTCCGAGTCCGGCCTCTTGACCTCGAGTCCGAGTCCGGCTGTCCATTTTTTCTGTTAATTCATGTGACTGCTTAGTCTTTATTCAAGGCTAATTTAGATCAAAATCTAAATAATGACAACAGTTTTGTGATGGCTTTGTCTTTATTAAACATATAAACGAATACAATAAACAGATACTTTCAAGTTTTAATCATTAATTACACCATTATAGCTCAGACATTTATCTAAACACAAATAATTAGTGACGACCCCACAACTATCGAAACACATCAATGATATAAGCTGGGTGACGTAATCGTCCTTGACATTGGTACAAAATGTAAACATTAGCCTAAGTGCAACTCAACGTGGCCGCATTGATCGTAACTTACGCTCCGTTTCCCCCCCAAATCTAGAGGCAAAACATTGTTCTCTCGCTGCTCCCGGGTTCTTCCATCTTGGCTGCGCGCGGGGCATTGTGGGTCTTGTACGTGCACGCACGCAGGCAGGCAGGCGCGGGCGCGCACGCAACAACTAAATTTGTCTTCATAACAAGCAAGCAGGGCTGTGGACAGTATTCCTACGCGCATTCTCAGCAGCATGATGAAAATAAAATTCAATAACGTCACTGAGGCTTGTTTTAACAAACTCCACTTCATTGTATGGCTTTTTAGCCCGTGCAATGTTCCAAGCCAGTTGAAACAATGCAAGTGTGACAGTCTCTGAGTGCTTCGTAATTTTTTTGAAAAACTGTACCTATTTTTCTGCCTGACTTTTCAAAGTCTCCAAACTTGTGCTTGCGAAATTCAGTCCCTTTTGCAAAGTCCTTATCGATATTCTTTATCTTATTCAAATAGAAACATGTAGTTACATGGGGTAGAGTCAGATAAGCTTCGGCGTCCTTCTACTCCCTTTTTGAACAAATATGATTTTACGATAAAGGAAAATTATAATGCAATATCTTTTTTTCTTTCTTTTATGTTCTATAGTACTATGGAGTTATAATTTTTCTGTATTTTTATTTTTTTTCCTGTATTTCTTTAATGTTCGAAATAAACGTTTAAAAAAAAAAAAAATATATATATATTGGCATAAAGTGAGCTGAAGTGGCGCTGACCATTTGAAGCTTTTATATGCGCCAATGACGTCCGACATATCAAGCAGAATGGCTTGCCATAGCGTTCAACAAAAAACAACTTTAACTCTGTTAAAAACGTCCTGTGTTCATCGTCATATATTCGTTTAGCTGTGCATTTTTTCCTTGCCATTTTGGCAAGCGTCTTGTCAGCTTTTCTGGACCGAATGGGCCCCCGTAGTCACCGTCGCCATTCATTAAAAAGCCAGCAAAACCAATCGCTCTGTTTGTCCCTCCTCCTTTGCGGGATTTCCCCTCACGCTCATGCGCGTTTGACCGGTTGGCGAGGTGGCGGCCGACAAACGCCGGCGGCGCTCAATGCTGTCAAGTTCTTTTTCAAACTTGATCGTAAGCAGGGCTGTGGACAGTATTCCTACGCGCATTCTCAGCAGCATGATGAAAATAAAATTGAACGTATTTTTTTTATTGTCGGACTCGGTGGACTCGGTCAAAATCAGCACCGAGTCCGAGTCCGGCAAAAATGACCGAGTCCGACCGTGTCCGAGTCCCCGAGTCCGAGTCCACAGCCCTGGTTAAGATAGTATATTATAATGAAATGAGTTAACGAGAGTCTGAAAAAAATGTTTTAATGGTCATATTAATACAGTAAATGTAACTTGAAAAGCAACATGCACCTGTCAAAATGCGCCAAGAACAAAAAATTACAACCACTAAATACAGTATTATTTAGGGTGATCTGAATTTAGAGTGTTTTAAAGGGGATGATCTTCTTTAATCAATTGAGCAACACAATCCTTTTCACTCCTATCACTCAATCCCCCTCAACAGTAGAACTATGTTAAAAGACAGTCATGTATCGCTTTAGTTACCATGACTACGTGTACATGCAGATGCAGTCAATAACCATTTTAAAACACGAATATTGGCAGTATTCAGGTACTTAAAGGTCATATAAACAGAAACAAAAACCCAAGTATGCGCAATCCCTGATATACACACACACACAATGGCCGTATATATACACACATTATATATATATATATATACAAACATTATATACAGTATATATATATATATATATATATATACGTGTATATATATATATATATATAGTATACTCTCCACTGGACAGCTGCTATTAAATTAAAAAATAGCTGTCCAGTAATGTCACTTCAAATTAAGACAGTAACAGTGCTAAGTGAATCACTGTGCTGCCTTGGATATCTTATATAATACTAAAATATTTCAATACTAAAACTATGTTAAAAGACAAATCCCAATAACTTTTTTTATTTGGACCAAATCAATTGAATTTATGTACATATAAATAGCTGCTATTAAATTAAAAAACAGCTGTCCAGTAGTGTCACCTCAAATTAAGACAGTAACAGTGCTAAGTGAATCACTGTGCTGCTCAGGATGTCTTATATAATACCAAAATATTTCAACACTAAAACTATGTTAAAAGACAAATCCCTATAGCTGTTATTATTTGGACCAAATAAATTGAATTTATGTACATATAAAGCACTAAGATATTCTTTCATATGTATTCCATAATGTGTCACGTCCCACTACTCAAAAATCGGAATAAGAGCTGGTCTTCTTTCCTCAAACTGTTCGTGCATGAGCTTGTTAAGGAGAGGTTAAATGAGTAATCTAACTGAGGGCAAACCAAAACATCAAGGTCACACTCCATTAGAGTAAATGCGAGTACCTCCAAAATGCCAAAGTAAAAGCTGATGATTCTAAAAAGACATGTCGTGTGTGTGTGTGTGCGTGTGCGTGTGTGCGTTGGTGTGTGTGCGTGCATGCGTGTGCGCTTGCGCTTTTGTTTATCAGGGCTGTCCTTGCTGAAAGCAGGGATATTTTTGGAAATGTTCTATCTTATCACATCCGGTGAATACACAAACACACAAATATAGCATGTAGTAGGCACGTGCAGAGATTGACCCCTAGTGGTGCCCAAGCATATGCCCTTATTTTGCTCAAGATGAGAAAATTAGAGTCAGAGTCAGAGTCAGCTTTATTGTCAATTCCTTCATGCTAAGACACACAAAGAAACCGAAATACCGTTCCCCCTATCCCACGGTGACGAGACACAGTACACGATTAACACACAAGTAAAACAACGGGGAGAGAGTTCAGGACCCCAACAGCCTGGAGATCACAAACTTCGCCAGAGGCGAGCAGTGCTGGCATCCCACAACAGAGTCCCGGCACCATTCGTCACGGATGTAGACGCACAGTCCACCTCCTCGCGATGTTCCCCCTCGTACAATGGCCCGGTCCGCCCGATAGCACGCCATCCGCTCCAGATGCACAGCAGCTACGCACCTGAGCCCATTTTTTTCCATTCATTAACAACATTAAAGATTAAAGATTAAAGTCCCAATGATCGTCACACACACACCTGGGTGTGGTGAAATTTGTCCTCTGCATTTAACCCATCCCCGTGTGATTTTAATCCATCCCCTGGGGGAGAGGGGAGCAGTGAGCAGCAGCGGTGCCGCGCTCGGGAATCAGTTGGTGATCTAACCCCCCAATTCCAACCCTTAATGCTGAGTGCCAAGCAGGGAGGCAATGGGTCCCATTTTTATAGTCTTTGGTATGACCCGGCCGGGGTTTGAACCCACAACCTTCCAGTCTCAGGGCGGACACTCTACCACTAGCCCACTGAGCTGGTATAAAAATGTAACCCACCGAACTGTTTTGACATTTGAGTTCTTGTGGGAATAGTGCTCCGCTCAGAATCGCAACACGCGCAGTCCCTCCACCTAACCCCTCCTCCTCTTCCACCACTTTGGTTATGGGTAATTTTCAGACCAAGGTTCCTTGTACTGGTAGTACCTGGTTATAAGAATGTTCTTGCCACCAGTCTTGTATTTACACACAGCAGCTATGTGTACGCTCATAGGGCAAGGTAGTTCATCCAAATTAAACTGATGGTGTATGTCACAGGGGTGTCCAAAGATTTTGCAAGGAGGGCCAGATTTGATAAAGTGAAGGGGCCCGGGTTCCAATAGTTTTTTCGGACATTTTTTAACAACAAAAATTTCATGCAAATACACACTGTTATGAAACGAATTTCATTGCCACAATTGTCTTTATTTTTCAAATGACAAAATGACCAAATATAAGCCACTCAGGCAGATGTGAAAAACTCTAAGAACACAAATTCTGCCTTTCATTCATATCTGAAGAGTCAGATAACATTGAACAAACTGTATGAAATACACTGCTCAAAAAATTAAAGGAACACTTTGAAAACACATCAGATTTCAATGGTGAAAAAAAAAAAAGGTTGGATATCTACCGTAATTTTCGGACTATAAGTCGCGTTCTTTTTCATAGTTTGGGGGGGGCGACTTATACTCAGGAGCGACTTGTATATGTTTTTTTCACAAGTTTTTACTTGATCATTAACACATCACTTACTTACAAGCAGGGCTGTGGACTCGGTCGGATTTTTGCACCGAGTCCGAGTCCGAGTCCGGCCTCTTGACCACGAGTCCGAGTCCGGCTGTCCATTTTTTCTGTTAATTCATGTGACTGCTTAGTCTTTATTCAAGGCTAATTTAGATCAAAATCTAAATAATTACAACAGTTTTGTGATGGCTTTGTCTTTATTAAACATATAAACGAATACAATAAACAGATACTTTCAAGTTTTAATCATTAATTACACCATTATAGCTCAGACATTTATCTAAACACAAATAATTAGTGACGACCCCACAACTATCGAAACACATCAATGATATAAGCTGGGTGACGTAATCGTCCTTGACATTGGTACAAAATGTAAACATTAGCCTAAGTGCAACTCAACGTGGCCGCATTGATCGTAACTTACGCTCCGTTTCCCCCCCAAATCTAGAGGCAAAACATTGTTCTCTCGCTGCTCCCGGGTTCTTCCATCTTGGCTGCGCATTGTGGGTCTTGTACGTGCACGCACGCAGGCAGGCAGGCGCGGGCGCGCACGCAACAACTAAATTTGTCTTCATAACAAGCAAGCAGGGCTGTGGACAGTATTCCTACGCGCATTCTCAGCAGCATGATGAAAATAAAATTGAACGTATTTTTTTTATTGTCGGACTCGGTGGACTCGGTCAAAATCAGCACCGAGTCCGAGTCCGGCAAAAATGACCGAGTCCGACGAGTCAGAGTCCCCGAGTCCGAGTCCACAGCCCTGCTTACAAGTATAGTTGACCACTTCACGTTATTTTTAGTATAGTTGATCACTTCACATGCTTTGATATCTTTATCTTGAACATATTCAAAACATGAAAAATAGAGAGAAAAAATCAAATAAAGTAATTAACACTTTAAAGCGCCATATACTCTGGACATGTCCTCTGTCACCAGGATGACATAAAGGACGAGAAATTTGATCGATGGATTTAATGATTTGGAATGACACAAATGGTTTGATAATATTGTTGTTTATGTGATAGTTATTTAAAATATAGTTTATATATCGTTGTATGGGCCTGTGGAATAATTTGAACTGCGGCGCGGCACACGGCATTGTTGACAAAGGACGATCGATAAAAGACGAGAAATTTGATCGATGGATTTAATGATTTGGAGTGACACAAATGGTTTGATAATATTATTGTTTATGTGATAGTTATTTAAAATATAGTTTATATATCGTTGTATGGGCCTGTGGAATAATTTGAACTGCGGCGCGGCACACGGCATTGTTGACAAAGGACGATCGATGGATTTAATGAATTGGAGTGACATAGATGGTTTTATAAACGTGTTATTTATGTAATAGTTTTTTTAATAACTCTGAATGTTACGTCAGGCCCGTTCTCAGCTCCTCGTTTGTGTTTGTCACGTTAGCATACCGTATCGTTTAGCCTGTTGTTGCTCGTTCATGTCTGTTCTTGGTGTTGGATTTTGTCGAATAAATTGCCCCCCAAAATGCGACTTATACTCCGGAGCGACTTATATATGGTTTTTTTCACATTTTTGGGCATTTTATGGCTGGTGCGACTTATACTCCGGTGCGACTTATAGTCCGAAAATTACGGTATACTGATATGGACAGTTTAATGTCTCAGGAACAAAGGTTTTCAGCCTACAAAGGGCTCAGTATATAGACACCCCAAAAATCTAAGTGAAAAAATTATATGGCAGGCTCGTCCATTTTGCCTAAATTCAATTTCTGCAACTCAAAATTCTTTTCAATATCTTGTGTGCCCCCCCCGAGCGAGTATGCATGCTTGACAACGTCGCGGCATGCTCCTAATGAGACGACGGATGGTGTCTTGTGAGATGTCCTCCCAGGTGAGCTGTAAAGTCTGAGGAGCAACCTGGCGGCGTCATATGGACCGAAACATTATGTCCCAGAGGTGTTCTATCGGGTTTAGATCAGGTGAGCGTGAGGGCCATTCAATTGTGTCAATTCCTTCATCTTCCAGATGCTGTCTGCATACTCTTGTCACATGAGGCCGGGCATTGTTGTGGATCAGGAGGAACCCAGGACCTACTGCACCAGTGTAGGGTCTGACCATGGGTGCAAGGATTTCATCCCGATACCTAATGGCAGTCAGACTGCCGTTCTCTCGCCTGTAGAGGTCTGTTCGTCCCTCCATGGAAATGCCTCCCCAGACCATCACTGACCCACCACCGAACCGGTCATGCTGAATGATGTTGCAGGCAGCACAGCGCTCTCCTTGGCTTCTCCAGATCCTTTCACATCTATCACAGGCGCTCAGGGTAAAACTGCTCCCATCTGTGAAAAGCACAGGGCGCCAGTGGTGGACTTGCCAATTCTGCTGTTCTATGGCAAATGCCAATCGAGCTCCACGGTGCTGAGCAATGAGCACAGGGCACACTACAGGACGTTGTGCCCTGAGGCCACCCTCGTGAAGTCTGTTTCTGACTGTTTGGGCAGAGACATTCACACCAGTAGCCTGCTGGAGGTCATTCTGTAGGGCTCGGGCAGTGCTCAACCTGTTTCTCCTTGCACAAAGCAGCAGATATCGGTCCTGCTGATGGGATGAGGACCGTCTACGGCCCTGTCCAGCTCTCCTTGAGTAACTGCCTGTCTCCTGGAATCTCCTCCATGCTCTGGAGATTGTCCTGGGAGACACATCAAATCTTCTTGCAACAGCACGCATGGATGTGCCATCCTGGAGGAGTTGGACAATCTGCTCAACTACAGGAGGGTTAAGAAATCGCCTCATGCTCCCAGTCGTGATAATGACTCTAGCTAAAGCCAACACTTGTGGAAAAACTGTTAAAAAAGATCAAGAGGGAGGAACTTAAAATGGCCTCCACCTGCAAAAGCAGTCCTGTTCTGGGGACCATCTCGTTGTTGTCCCTCTAGTGCACCTGTTGTTAATTCTGTGCTGTCCTCACTCTGAAGCATCTAGTTTTTCACCAGCTAGACAGCGAGTTAACGACGCTCCAAATAATCAGACTTGGTTTCTTTTAGCTGATTTATTGGTAGAATGGCCTCAAACCATTGCCCTCTTAAGACCGTCGTAAAACTAGAAGAAAATACAGTAAAATTGTGCGTTAGCTAAACACATACAAGCTACATCACGTTTACAGTGAATAGGTTTGCATTAAACATCACATATAACCAAAATAAAATAGTCTTTCAAAATTCGAATAATACTCACGGACAAATCTTGTCCAAGGCACAACATAAAAGGTTTAAACATCCGTTCTTAACACCTGTACACGAGTCGACATTGCTTGCTGCCGTCCTGTTTGCTCTCAAAAACAACTTCCCACTGCAACCAGTAGAGGGAGGTAAAGCACTACATGTAAACATGTGTTTCTACTTAAACTTATTACAAAGGGCAGAACAAATTCCATCAACACCAATGCAGCTGAAACTGATTAACAACCCCCTCTGCCACGTACCTGACCAAAACCTTATCAGAAAAGTCTAATTGAATTCATGCCATACCCTGATAAAAAACTGTTCCTTTAATTTTTTTTAGCAGTGTACCTTAAATTTATATGAGTTTAAAATTATTTTTGCCTCATGAACATTTTAAACAGGAGTTATAAGTAATGCAAAATTGTCTGTTATTGTTATTAACTAAGAACAAGTGAATTTTGCTCTTGTCATTTACAATATCTTTCAGAAAGTAATAGTTTGTGTCACGTCTACAGGTCCATAACATCAATAGTATTAACATGGCCACTTCGTAGCTTGCTTTAGTAATATTTACTTTTGACTCACAGGCCCACGTGAAGAATTGCTGTTGTGATGCCAGTTCAGCTTGGAGCTGCTTCACTTTCTCAGCGCGGTCACTCCCTGTTAGCTTGTCGTATGTGTTAGCATTGTCAGGAATGTGTTGAGCCAGTGCGACCAAATGCAGCTTGAACCAGGATTTATTGAAGGGAAAGGGAGTTGGAAGGGAGGCAGGTGGGGAACCGACGACACAGACGGGAGAGAGACTCACGGCCAGCAAACAGATAGACCGACCGACAGAAGTCCACTTGGACAACGTTAAAATTCTGACCGCGAGCCTCCAGACAAGACCGGGGGGAAACCAGACGACAGGAACACCGGGTGCGGACAGGAACCGAAAATAACAGTCGACACCGACAAGGAGGAACACACAGGCAGGGTTTAAATACATGAGACAACGAGAGGAAGCAGGTGACAGACATTACGGTGATGAAGGGATGTGGCTGAGGGAAGTTGTCGGCCGAGCGTGCTCTGGCACGGGCGTGACAAGCATGTTTAGTCTGAGGGGGTTGTCTGTTTAGGTTGAAATCCTTAAACAAGACAACCGTCTCTTTACAAATTAGACAAACACAATTGCTTTGATTTTTCTCCATCCATCCATCCATCCATCCATCCATCCATCCATCCATCCATCCATCCATCCATCCATCCATTCTCTATACTGCTTGACCCCACGGGGGTCGAGGGCGTGCTGGAGCCTATCCCAGCAGTCATCGGGCAGTAGGCGGGGGACATCCTAAACCGGTTGCCAGCCGATCGCAGGGCACACAGAGACGAACAACCACGTCAGTGCCTCCAGAGTCATGAACCTCACCGCACGTCCATGGCTTACCTCTCTGAGCTTCTCCCACAACCTTTTTACGAACAAGCGTATAAGTGTATTAGATATCACAAAAATCATGAAAAATCCATAGATACGCTGCACCGTACTACAAGCCACATGGTTCAAAGCTTGTGCAAAAAGTAGCGGCTTATAGTCCGGAAAATACAGTATTAATTTGTGTTTCAATTGACTGTTTTCACTGTCTTTGTGTTTGTCCTACTGTTACATGTTACAAATGCAGCTGTTTTAAAATCCACCCGTCTGTCAGTTTGTCCGTCCATCTGTCCATCTGTCCGTCCATCCGTCCGTCCATCCATCCATCCATCCATCCATCCATCCATCCATCCATCCATCCATCCATCCATCCATCCATCCATCCATCGGAACCGCTTATCCTCACGAGGGTCGGGGACGTGCTGGAGCCTATTCCAGCTGACTTTGGGCAGACAACTTGAACTGGTTGCCAGCCAAATGTAGGCCACACAGACAAACAACCATTTATACTCACAATCACACCTACAGGCAATTTAGAGTGCTCAATCGACCTACCATGCATGTTTTTTGAATATGGGATGAAACTCAGAGGAAACCCACGCAGGCACGTGGAGAACATATGAACTCTACACAGGAAGGCAGGAGCTGGAATTAAGCCCGCATTGTGAGGTGGACGTGCTAGCCAGTGCGCATCGTGCCGCCCCACATTTATTTTTTATTTATATAAATTAATGAAATTATGAAGAGGGTTTGCTGGAGGTCAAAATGTGTCGTAATAAAAGTAAACAACAATCTATCGGAATCACCCAGATCTGTTGTTGACATTCGCCTTGAACGTTTCGAGGTGGGAACTGAGAAAAGCCGAGTGGGATGATTCCGTCTTCCGACCTTCTTCGAGTGCAGCATCCGTACTCCACTCAGTCGTTCATGTTGCTCGCTCACTTATTCGCTCGTCCGTATTGCTCACGCGCTCACTTGTCTGCATTGCTCACTCATCCGTATTGCTTACTCGCTCGTCTGTATTAAATTAAAAATGTGTTGTGCAGCTAGATTGAGTATTTTTTTGTGTATTTTGCCACTATAACAGTGTTGGCCAGTGTAAGGAGGTTGACCATGCTCCAAGAACTCGACAAGTGCCAATGTCTCCCTCTGACTTTCTGGACAAACTGATGGGAAGGACATCTGGATATGATGCCAGAATAAGACCAAACTTTAAAGGTATCACTTAACCTAGCTGATGGTTCTGTTTTTTTATAGTTTTTTTTTTTTAAAAAGACGTTTGTGTACAAAGGAGGAAAATAATTTGAAGAATATACCTTCCTACTTTCAAATATTTCAGGCCGTAGTATATTTTTGAAATTGTTGTCTAGTTCCAAAACGCCACAAAAATGACACAAATGCGACACAATAAGCAGTAATGTATGAATGTTTTCATATATTGCTGACAACAGCTATGATTTTAAATTACGGCATACCCATATCTGTCTGAACTATTGGGGTTTGTTTTCATTTATTTAACCTTAAAGGGACACAAACCCAAAGATGGTCCATTTTTCATTAACTAGGAGTTTGTATATTTTTTGATCAGGAAAATTTAAACAGAATGTTCTATTTAATCAAATCATTGTAGAGAAATAATAAAATCACTAATGCCTTTAGAATGACCAACTTTTAATGAGGAATATGGCCACACCCCTCCATGTCTTGGGTGATCACATCACAGAAGGAAGCGATCACAATTTCCCCATTGGAAATCATTGTACAGACATTGCTTGTGGACACCTCTACTGAGGCCCGTTTCAACCTCTGAAAACCACATGAAACGATTCACCTTTCCATGGCTAAATTAAGAGGATGAAATGAGAATTTCTGCAGCTAAAATGCCACATTACGTCTGTCTATTTCCTTTCATCAGTCACCAACATATGCAAACACGACACGTCCTGAAAGACTTCATAAAAGCTGAATTGTTCATTGGCCGTCATATTTGCAATTGAAATTTGTAAGGATTCATTTAACTTACATTTTCCCCTGAAGTCCACATATGGGGTATCCCCTCCGCAGCCTATCCGAAAAAGAGGTGCTTTAAACGGCCACACTCAGCTTAACAGTCAGCCTCCTCGCCGGATGTCTAGTGCTCCCAATCTTTCCAACAAGCCGACCTCCGGGGGGTTGTCTTGCATTTATTTATCCAAAATTGAATTGGAACGCAGCTGACGCAGTCCACGGCAAGCCTTCTCGCTGAGTGGCAAGCCTAATTTTTTCATCCTTCGGGAATAGATGTACATTGATTTTTTTCTTTTGGCGTATTGCAACACCCAGCCACAGTAAATCTATTAGGCATCTTAGCTGTCTTAAATGTTCAAAAAATACTATATTCCAAAACGGTAGGATGTTGACTAAGCTTATTAAGCAAGCCAGAAAACAAGAGTAACATGCCTTCGCTTCCTTGTCTAACGTAGCCAGGCTGATGTGTCAATCAAGCAGACACCACCCAAAAAGTGGGTGTAAGTAAATGCACCGCCACTCTGTCCCCAAATACCGTTAAATCTTTTCAGATTATTTTTTCAGGGGGGAATTGTAGTACATTATTTAATACAGTCCTAGCATATAACTGCCAATGTTGGGTTCGCTTTATTGTCCCTTTAATTTAACCAGGTTCTCACCATTGAGATTTAAAACCTCTTGAAATATACTCTGCCTAAGCAGTTGAATGAAAGTATACAAAGTTCAATGCTCTTGATTTGATCTAAATTTACTGAACTAGTGTGTATTTCAATAGGCATCAGTCTCTTTTTACTTTATGCTGTAGATTACAAATGTCATGACCTAAAAACAACTAACCTGCAAAGCAACACAATAACTGACTGTAAATAGAGAAATAAAGACAAAACTCTTTCATCTGTCAAGTAACATAAAATGCATCTTGATAAGAAGAACACTCAGTGGGCATAATACCACACCAACATCTAAAGCCATTTTCAACCAATCTACATTGGTAGGACCAACCAATGAAAATTGGTCATTTTGACCAAGAATGTCTGACGGATCTATGGGTTAATCTAACCAATATTGTCTTTAACCAACTAAATTGGTAGTTTTCATTGGTGCCACCTTGGCCTGTTCAAAGCCTGCACCTGATTGACATAGCCACAGATTGTTTTCTTGTTCATCAGATTAGCCACACTGGCACTAACATTTTGACTGAATCTCTTGCAGGTAATTTCTTTCAAAATAAAATAGTATGTTTAATGATAGAATAGTCAGAGTACACATTGCTACTATGTATCCAACAGTGGGAAGTTTGGAAAAAAACAACAACAAAATGTATAATAGTTCAAATTCTCCCTTTCCAGGTCCTCCAGTCAATGTCTCCTGTAACATTTTCATCAACAGCTTTGGTTCCATTGCTGAAACCACCATGGTATGTACATAATGAAAATGAATAAATCTGAAGTCATTCACAATGTGTAGACATTAGTGGGTTTATAGGTCCGCTTTTTCACACTACTAAATGGCAATTTCAATGCATTTTTATTACAATCGTGTGTCAAGTATATTCATGCAAGACATCAACTAATTAATGAGTTGAGTGATCCGGACATATCTTTGAATGCTAAGAGACATTTTCAAGTGGACTTTATGCGAGTTATGTTATAAGCTTTTATTTTCAAACAGAATCCATTTTTTACCACTTATCGAGGTCGGGTCACGGGGGCAGCAGCTTTAGCAAAGAGGCCCAGATTTCCCTCTCCCTAGTCACTTCTTCCAGCTCATCCAGGGGGATCCCAAGGTATTTCCAGGGCAGCTCAGCGACATAGTCTCTCCAGCGTGTCCTGGGTCATTCCCGGGGGCCTCCTGCCGGTAAAACACCTCACCAGGGAGGCGTCCAGGAGGCATCCTAATGAGATGCGCAAGCCACCTCATCTGGCTCCTCTCAACGCGGAGCAGCGGCTCGACTATGAGTCCCTCATGGATGACCAAGCTTCTCACCTTATCTCTAAAGGAGAGCCCAAACGCCCTGCAGAGGAAACTCAATTTGGCCACTTGTGTCCGAGACCTTGTTCTTTCGGTCACAACCCATAGCTCGTGACCATAAGTGAGGGCAGAAACATAGATCAACCGGCTCAGCTCCTTCACTGCGACAGACTGGTACAGAGCCCACATCACAATGGACTCTGCAACGATTCGCCTGTTGATCTCGCGCTCCATCCTGCCCTCACTCGTGAACAAGACCCCAAGATACTTGAACTCCTCCACTTGGGGCAGGAACTCATCTCCAACCCAGAGAGGGCATGCCACTTTTTTCCGACTAAGGACCGTGGTCTCAGATTTGGAGGCGCTGATTTTCATCCCAATCGCTTCACACTCGGCTGCAAACCGCTCCAATGAGAGTTGGAGATCACGGCTTGCAGAAGCCAACAGCACATCACCTGTAAAAGCGGAGATGCAATCCTGAGGTTGCCAACCCGGACCCTCTCAACGCCTCGGCTCCACCTAGGATTTCTGTTCAGAAAAGTTATGAATAGGATCAGTGACAAAGGGCAGCCATGTCCAACCCTCACCAGAAACAAATCTGACTTACTGTCGTAAATGCGGATCAAACTCTAGCTGCCTTTGGAGTCTCACAGGCCGAAAAGGCCCGATATAGGACTCTTAGGACAGTTTGATGGCATCCCTTACTGCCTGTGTCCACCAGCGAGTTCGGGGGTTGCCACCACGACAGGCCGCTGCTCCAATCGGCCGCCTCAACAATGGAGGCACGGAACATGTTACACTCAGACTCAATGTCCCCCGTCTCCCCCGGGATGTGGGCAAAGTTCTGCCAGAGTTGGGAGTTGAAGGTCTTTCTGACGGGATTCTGCCAGACATTCAAAGCAAACCCTCACAATACGTTTGGTTCTGCCAGGTCAGAGTCAACACACCACCAGGTGGTTATCAGTTGACAGCTCTGTCCCTCTCTTCACCCGAGTGTCCGAAGCAAGCGGCCGCAAATCTGATGACACAACTACAAAGTCGATCATCAAACTGGCCTAAGGTGTCCGGGTGCCAAGTGCACATATAGACACCATTATGCTTGAACTTGATGTTCATTATGGACAATCCATGACTAGCATAGAAGTCCACCAATAGCACACCACTCAGGTTCTGATCGAGGGCGGGTGTTCTTGCCAATCACGCCCTTCCATGTCTCACTATCATTGCCCATTTGAGAATTGAAGTCAGCCAGCAGAGCAATGGAATCCCCAGAAGGAGCACTCTTCAGCACTCCTTCCAAGGACTCCAAAAATGATGGGTACTCTGAACTGCTGTTTGGTGCATAGACACAAACAACAGTTCCGAAGGTGGTGGGAGGCTTCTCGTTCCCTGGGGTAAACCCCTATGTACAGGCGCATGTGTGGAGGCAAGTCCGACGATATCCGACGGAACCTTTCTACCTTGCACATCAGCTTGGGCTACTTTCCTGCTAGAGAGATGACATTCCATGTCCCTAGAGCCAGATTCTGTAGCCGGTGATCGAAGCGCGAAGGTCCAGGCCTTTGGCCACCGCCCACCTCACGGCACACCCAACCCCTTTGGCCCCTCTCACAGATGGTGAGCCCATGGCATGTCGGACCCACGTTCCCTTTTCAGGATGTGCCTGGCCGGGCTTCATGGGTGCAAGCCCGGCCACCAGACGCTCGCCTTCGAGACCCACCTTTAAACCTGGTTACGGAGTTGGCCCCCGTGACCCACGTCCGGGCAAGGGAAAGCTGAATCCAATGTTCTCAATTAATCATCATCATCTCAATTATCTGTGAGCCGTGCTTTGTCTGGCCCCTCAACTAGGACCATTTTGCCATGGGTTACTCTGCCCGGTGCATAAAGCCCCAGACAATTTGGCTCCTAGGATCATTAGGACACTCAAACCCCTCCACCACGATCAGGTGACTGCTCATGGAGGGGTAATATATTAAATTATTTATATCAATCAATCAATCAATCAATCAATCAATCAAATGTTATTTATATAGCCCTTTACAATAACCAACTGGTACGCAAAGTGCCTTACAATAGGACAAAAACAACAATAGATAAAACAGAACATAAAACGCGATTCAAAAGTGCTAATGAGAAAAGTGAAAAATGCTGCAAGGCATTAAAAGCCTTCCACAAGCATATATTTTAATATATCTAAATCCATATAGCATATAGCAGCGGTCACCAACCTTTCTTAAACCGAGAGCTACTTTCTGGGTACTGATTAAGGCAAAGGGCTACCAGTTTGACACAAACTTCTGAAATAGCCAATTTGCTCAATTTGGCTTTCACTATGTGTGATTATTGTCATTTCCAGTTCACATGTAAGTGTGATTTTAACAAGAATAGCAAAGACACAGTCAAACCTTGGTTTTTGACCACAATTCCAGAAGGCGGTTCGAGAAGCGAATCGGTCGAATTCCGAATCTATTTTTCCCATTACAAATAATGGAAAAAAATTTCATCCGTTTCAAGACAAAAAAACCCACGCCTTTTTTAAGCATTTTTTCATTTGCACATATTTGTCCGATCGCGCAACTGCAGCGCATCGCCGAACGCGCAACCATAGCGCGTCGCCCACTGCGCAACTGCACCGCGCTGGTCACATTATTGTGACAGAGCCGTCGCTGAAATTTAGAAAATATTTTTAAAGTCCTGATGTACTTTCCAAAATTTACGTGGACCTAAGTGCGCAGGGAGCTTAATTTTGTCCGATCGTGCAACTGCAGCGCACCGCCGAACGGGCTACTGTTGTAGCGCGTCGCCGACCGCGCAACTGCACCGCGCTGGTCGCATTATTGTGACAGAGCCGTCGCTAAAATTTAGAAAATATTTTTAAAGTCCGGATGTACGTTCCAAAATTTAAGTGGACCTCAGTGCGCAGGGAGCTTAATTTAGTCCGATCGCGCAACCGCAGCGCGCTGGGCGCTCACTGTCGCATTGCTTTAAGAGCGTCTTTGTGTTTTAGGATGGCTTTACTGCTCCCACTTGCTTTCTTTGGAGGCATGATTAGGGGTTAATACAAACCTCAAAGTAACGAAAATACAATAACAACGGAGTCAGTCGTCATCCGGGCCGCGCGGTCGTATTTTCTCGGGTCCTCCCGGCTCATCTCGCGAGGTTCGACCTCCGAATTTTGTTCGACAACCGAAGCAAAAAAATCTCGAATTTTTTGTTCGAATTCCGATTTGTTCGAGAACCGGGATGTTCGAAAACCGAGGTTTGCCTGTAAAATAAATAGATGCAGCTCACTGACAAGTGCAGCTATTTGAGCTAATTTTAGAACAGTCCTGCGGGCGACTCATGCGGTCCTCACGGGCGACCTGGTGCCCGCGGGCACCGTGTTGGTGACCCCTGGCATATAGCAATCAGTATTCATATTTTATGGCCAAATCGTTACTCAATTCGACTTACCACAAATTCGTCCACAATAAATACTACATTTAAACTTATTTTAACACATCTAAACTTAGTAGAACAATCTGTAGATATGTAGTAGACTACTGTTAAAAAATTCCTTAGAGTATGTCACCAACGTTTTTGAAACCGAGAAGTACTAATTACTGTTACTCATTACAGTTTATTCTAAATGGTTAAACTCTAACAATGATTCTTGAACCTCAATTTCTAAAACTATTAATATCAATCACAAAACCACTCAAAATGGTTGCAAAACTGCAAACATTTTGAAAGCACAAACACTAATAGGTCTTATAATTCATAAATCAGATAATCTGGATAATTATGGTCAAGCACAATTATTTACATCTGAAGTTTACCGTATTTTTCGGACTAAAAGTCGCTCCGGAATATACGTCGCATCAGCCATAAAATGCACAATAAAGTGAAAAAAAACATATAAGTCGCTCCAGAGCAGGGGTGGCCAACCAGTCAGAGACTAAGAGCCACATTTTTTACTGTGTCATCGCAAAGAGCCACATCACACACATGAGCACACATGAACACCCCCCCCACACACACACACACACAAACACGCACACGCACGCACACACGAACACACACACACACACATACACACACACACACACACACACACACACACACACACACACCCCTCTGCTCAGCCAAATTTATTGTGTGACATTACTATGTCACGCACCAACATGATAATGACAAATTGACTCCTACAGTACTAAAACCACAGACCAAAGACCACATTTTCAACAATGAACATTGTGTGCATTGTCTCACACAGACAAACTCTCAGTTCAACAAATTCCACAAACAAAAACATAAGTTTTTTCACTTACTATGTGTGGCGGGACAGACCATTCGTTTTAGTTTGTCGTTTTCAGGAGACAAGATTTCAATAACGTCACTGAGGCATATTTTAACGAACTCCACTTCATTGTATGGCTTTTTAGCCCGTGCAATGTTCCAAGCCAGTTGAAACAATGCAAGTGTGACAGTCTCTGAGTGCTTCGTAATTTTTTTGAAAAACTGTACCTATTTTTCTGCCTGACTTTTCAAAGTCTCCAAACTTGTGCTTGCGAAATTCAGTCCCTTTTGCAAAGTCCTTATCGATATTGGCATGAAGTGAGTTGAAGTGCCGCTGACCATTTGAAGCTTTTAAATGCGCCAATGACGTCCGACATATCAGGCATAATGGCTTGCCATAGCGTTCAACAAAAAACAACTTTAACTCTGTTAAAAACGTCCTGTGTTCATCGTCATATATTCGTTTAGCTGTGCATTCTTTCCTTGCCATTTTGGCAAGCGTCTTGTCAGCTTTTCTGGACCTAATGGGCCCCCGTAGTCACAGTCGCCATTCATTAAAAAGCCAGCAAAACCAATCGCTCTGTTTGTCCCTCCTCCTTTGCGGGATTTCACCTCATGTGCATGCGCGTTTGACCAAAATACCATATTGAACCCAAGCGAAGAAAATACGCACGAAAAATAAACACAAATGTTGATATGAACGTAAAAGAGCCGCATGAAACCAGCCAAAGAGCCGCATGCGGCTCGCGAGCCGCGGGTTGGCCACCGCTGCTCCAGAGTATTAGTCGCATTTTGGGAGAAATTTATTCGACAAAATCCAACACCAAGAACAGACATGAACGAGCAACAACAGGCTAAACGATAGGTATGCTAACGTGACATAAACACAAACGAAGAGCTGAGAAAGGGCCTGATGTAACAATAAGTTATTCAAATAATTCATCCATCCATTTTCTGTACCGCTGTATCCCCACGGGGGTCGCGGGCTTGCTGGAGCCTATCCCAGCTGTCATCGGGCAGTAGGCGGGGGACACCCTGAACCGGTTGCCAGCCAATCGCAGGGCACACAGAGACGAACAACCATCCGCACATGCACTCACACGTAGGGGCAATTTGGAGCGCTCAATCAGCCTACCAAGCATGTTTTTGGGGATGTGGGAGGAAACCGGAGGGCCCGGAGAAAACCCACGCGGACACGGGGAGAACATGCAAACTCCACACGGGGAGGGCTGGAGGTGGAATCGAACCCGCACCCTCCGTACTGTGAGGCGGACGTGCTAGCCAGTGCGCCACCGAGCCGCCAGTTATTCAAATAACTATAACATAAATAACACCTTTATCAAACCATCTGTGTCACTCCAAATCATTAAAGCCATCGATCAAGTTGGTCCTCCTTTATGTAAACAAGTCCGACGTCAGCGGCGCGTTGCAGTTCAAATTTTTTTACAGGCCCATATAACAATATATAAACCATGTATGAAATAATAATATAAACAACAATTTTATCGAACCATCCGTGTCACTCCAAATCAATAAATCCATGAGAGTCTTCGTCTTCCGTGTCACTTGAAAAAAAACAAAAAAAAAACAACACAGCTGTTGACGCCGGAAAGACTACGCGCGCCGTGGACGTCAGACTAGATATATCAAATAAATGTAATATAAGCAACAATTTTAACGAACCATCCGTGTCCCTCCAAATCATTAAATCCTCCGGAATATTCATCCTCTGTGTCAAAAAAAAAAAAAAACAGCTGTCGATTCCGGACCTCCGTGCGCCGCTGACGTCAGCCTCGTTGTCAGTTGGTGGCTCCAATTATTCCACAGATCTACGTATATTGTAGCGTTACCAAAGTACCAGGCAAGACGTGGGTTTGGTAACCGGCTCTTTATTTCACAAATCAAGAGCTCAACATGTAAGCCATGTTGAGTTTAACCCCCAACCCCTCCCTCCCCCCCGCCCCTGCTGCTTTCATGGCCTCCCTAGAAAATCGGAAACTACTGAAGTCTAACATACACGTTGCTACTCTAAATAAACTATATATCAAATAACTATAACATAAATAACAAGTTTATCGAATAATCTGTGTCACTCCAAATCACTAAATCTCCCGACTTCGGAAGTCAGTGAATGGAACTCATTGTCAGTGAGGCTCCAATTATTCCACAGCCATAGTGCGCCCTCATGCGGTTTAAAGTGAAAATATCATGTGAAGTGATCAACTATACTAGTAAGCAAAGTGTTAATTATCAAGTTAAAATTTGTGAATAAATTCACATATAAGTCGCTCCTGAGTATAAGTCGCCCCCCCACCCAAATTATGAAAAAAAACACGATTTATAGTCCGAAAAATACGGTACATAATTTTCCCAAAGAAAATTAGGAAGTTTAGAATTTTAGTTTAGTTTAGAATTCAAGTCCTAAACTCTGACCAGAAACAATATTGCACAGAGAAAATGACAGAGAGAAGCAGAAAGTGATCAAAATGAGAAGTGACAGTCAAGCAGACAGGAATAGCAGATGTGCAGTCAAGACATTTAGGAACTCTGACAGCAAATACTCTTTTAGATGGCATGAACTCAGTCCAGACCCAAAATTGTGTTGTACATATATTTATCGAATACCCTCACACACATAGTATTCAGAGTCTGCCCTCAAGTACTGTATCACAACTTAATAGACATTGTTAGATTAGAAAATGGATGAATTAGAAAACATCAGTGTTAAAATACTCTTAATAGTCTTTATTCTTAAAATCACGCTGTGTTTGTCATTGGTTGTGTGGTAATTACTGCAAAACTTTTAACCAAAGCACTGTTTGGGCTCAATTGCTCCAACAAGCTTAAACCAGAAGGTTATCATTATCAACCTGGATTTACTACCTAGTTAGGTATTCTTTAAATTTATAAGAATCTCCCCCTGAATTTTGGTTACAATCTTTACATTGACTAAGTTCATAATAAATGAGGCACGAATTAGTTAAACAAAAGGCTCATCTATTTTTAGATTTTTAGACTTTCTTTGTTCTGCCTAAGTCACACTGCATGCGAAACAGATGCATTGCATACGAACGGCGCAAGGGAAAGAAAGTATTGGAGTCAATGAGTGGAAGCACACTGGCTGCGCAACAGCTGCGGTCCATATGTGGAACGTCTCCGGCGACCGCAAACCTTCTATTTGTGTATATTCATGAAGCTCAAGAAATTACACATCTCAGACAGGAAATAGGCCGTTGATGTACGAGGTAAGGGTTCGGCAATCCAAAATGTTCAAAGAGCCATATTGGCCCAAAAAAACCAAAAAACATAACTGTCTGGAGCCGCAAAAATCTAAAAGCCTTTTATAAGGCAGCATAGACTGTCAATACATAGTTGTATGCCTACTATTAAAATAATTTAAAATTTTATAATTTAATTTATAATTTTAATTGTTGAGCTAATCCTGGAGTAGTATCCACATTTGACCATTTCATTACAATAGTCATGGTAGCCCGTATCAATATCTTTGTTCATCTTGGATGGTCATTTATTTCCAAGTTTATGTTGTCATAACGTGCAGCCAGTACACGTCATCTGAAAGGGAAATGTGGCTATCATTTACAAATGAGTCTATGGTGGTTATTGGGTGAACTCAACTCTTCAGCATGAACCTCCGTGATCTTGTGGTCCAAGCAGGTGCAGACTTTCCAGACGCGCAAAACATCTGTTCCGCATGCAGTGTGAATTGCAGTGCGTGTGTCTTCAGTACGTGTACTGTACAGAGACCGCAACGCACCCATTCCGCAGGTGGTGTGAAGGCGTTAGCACTTTGCACCACCCCCCACACACATTCACACCCACACACACTCCGTAATCCAAAAGCATTATTTGGAGCTAATTAAAGACGTCATTCTAAACTAGCTGGCTGTCTTTCACTATGCGGCAATACTATGATTCACCGGTGACCAGTGTTCCCTCTAAACTGCGCAACGACAAATCCATTTGCCAAGTCAAAATAAACAAGAGATGCCGCAGTTCTTTTAAGATTGAATGGCTGTCGGAGTGTTTGCAAGTACAAGAGGAAACGGTGAAACTCTGAGATTTTCTATTTTTCGAATGAGAAAGGTCTCCTGCAAAACATGCAGTAAAGCCAAAGTGGCGGGCAAGTTTACGGAGGGAAAAATATGGAAGGAATGGAAGTAAGACTACCTCAAGCATCCCATTCATCAGAAATGTCATTTGAAACCTGTTGGAATTCAACAAAGACTGAAGATGGGACAGGGAATCGGTACATTATTGCGGGAGAGCGCAAAAGACCGACAGAAAAGGAATGACGTGTCACACAAAACAAAATCTGACCAAGAGCAACTTAAAGTTTTCATTGACAATATTTTATTTATTTATTTATTTATTTATTTATTTTGGTGTTGCACACAGTGGTCCACAGTGTGCGCAGGGAACTTAGCTTGTGTGTTTGCACAGACACTTGAAAAATTAGAGGGAACACTGCCGGTGACCTATACAGCAGTGGTCCCCAACCACCGGGCCGCGGACCGGTACCGGTCCGTGGGTCACTTTGTACCGGGCCGCCAAGCCACACAGAAAAAAAAAAAAAATTGTTTTAATCGACGATCAATTAATCCAGGTCAAGACGCTCGTCCCGGTCACGTGACATGTTTCCCCAGTCGAGCCCGCAAAGCTAGCAAAAATGAGTAAGTATTTATTTTGAAAAATATAAAAAAATTGGCGATTCTCTCCCAATTACATCCGTCGGTTCAGGTCAAGACGCTCGTCTCGGTCACGTGACATGTCACCTCAGTTGAGCCCGCGAAGCAAGCAAAAATGAGCAAGAAACAGAGATGTTTGGAAAGCTTCTTCGGAAAGGGAAAAAAGCCCAATGAGGAGACGGAAGAAGAAGAGGGTACGACTTCTAAGAAAAGGAAAGCTGCATTTAAAAGACTATGACGCGCCAAGCCCACTCTGCATAATATGTGGCGACAGGCTAGCTAACGAGGCAATGAAGCCCTCAAAACTGCTTCGGCACATGGAGACCAAGCATCCTGCATTAAAAGACAAACCTTAACCACTTCGGGTGTCATTGTCTCCGATTACGCCTAGATGGGACCGGCTCGTTTCTGAGACACAAGCTCAGTGCTCCCACTAATTCAATGTAATGGTGAGTTTTATTTTAATGTCGTTTATACTTGTTTTTATGCCAGTCGTATCATTTTATTTCATCGTATTCATATATTTATTATAAATGTATTATTTATTTATATAAATGTATTATTTAGTTATATAAATCTATTATTTATTCATATAAAGGCCGGTCCGCGAAAATATTTCTGACACGTAACCGGTCCGTGGCGCAAAAAAGGTTGGGGATCACTGCTATACAGGATGTACTGCCTCTCGCTCTAAGGCAGCAGCTCCACACTGTCATTAATCGTGTTAACTATTCAACTTCTGTAATGCTGGATGTGTAACATCATATGTAATAGGTATATGAAGGGTCCAAAGGTGTAATGTATACTACATATCTGATAATGATGTTGATCAAGGAATTCCGTTTTGAGAACCAGTTCTTGTTGAGAACCAGTTCCCACGTTACCAATGCCTTGGAATCCTTTGCTATTTTGCTAACAATTCCATTAGTGATTCCAGTCAGCATGAATTACACATGCTACACAGCATGCTACGCAGCATGCGTAGCGATGTAAACAATGATGGCACGGGTGAGGCAGAAGCGCGCCAAAGTTTGGTTACATTTTGCTAAGAAGATTCAAGATTCAAGAGTTTTTATTCGCCATGTTTGAGCGTGCCAAACAAGGAATTTGACTTCGGTAAAACACACCCTCTGTTCAACATTTAGGTGACTAACAACACTCAGGACATGTGAATAATGGCAAAAACAGTGTAGACAAATTCAAAAAGGTGTGAAGAGCAGGATGTTATTGCACTGTAATGACTCTGAGACTCTATGAGTGGTGTGAGTTCATCAGAGCAACAGCCTGGGGGAAGAAGCTGTCTCTGTGTCTGCTGGTTTTGGCGTACCGAGCTCTATAACGCCGTCCGGAGGGGAGTAGTTCAAACAGACTGCAACCTGGGTGAGAAGGGTCTGTAGAGATGTTCCTTGCACGTTTCCTGGTCCTGGACAGGTACAAGTCTTGGATAGATGGGAGGTTGATTCCAATGATCTTTTCTGCAGTCCTGATTGTCCGTTGCAGTCTGTGCTTGTCTTGTTTAGAGGCTGATCCAAACCAGACAGTGATGGAGGTGCAGAGGACAGACTGGATGATGGCTCTCGCGGCAGGTTGAACTTCTTGAGCTGTCTCAGGAAGTACAGCCTCTGCTGGGCCTTCTTCCGGACAGAGTCGATGTGGCCGGTCCATTTCAGGTCCCGAGAGATTGTGGTTCCCAGGAACTTGAAGGTGTCTGTGGAGAGAATAGTATTACTGCGGATAGTGAGGGGTAAAAGTGGTGAAGGGTCTCGCCTGAAATCCACTGTCATCTCCACGGTCTTGAGCGGGTTCAGCTCCAGATGGTTTTGGCTGCACCAGTGGAC
Source organism: Syngnathus acus (assembly GCF_901709675.1). Lineage (NCBI taxonomy): Eukaryota > Metazoa > Chordata > Actinopteri > Syngnathiformes > Syngnathidae > Syngnathus > Syngnathus acus. The sequence continues at coordinate 15,473,345 of NC_051087.1, read as the reverse complement.
CAGCCGCTCCACCTCCTGTCTGTACGCAGTCTCATCACCGTCCTGGATCAGTCCGATGAGAGTGGTGTCGTCTGCATACTTCAGGAGCTTCACAGGAGAGTCACCTGAGGAGAAATCATTGGTGTAGAGAGAGAAGAGCAGTGGGGAGAGGACGCACCCCTGAGGGGCTCCAGTATTGGTGGTCCGGGTGTCAGATGTGATGCCCCCCAGCCTCACACGCTGTCTCCTGTTGGTCAGGAAGCTGGTGATCCACTGACAGGTGGAGGCAGGCACCGCAAGCTGGATGAGCTTCTGTTGGAGGATGTCAGGAGCGATGGTGTTCCACTGACCTGTTTGCCCGGTAGGCAAACTGGAGGGGGTCAAGCAGGGGGCCCGTGACCTCCTTCAGGTGGTTCAGCACTAACCTCTCGAAAGATTTCATGACCACAGATGTCAGTGCGACGGGTCTATAGTCATTCAAACCTGTGATGGCGGGCTTCTTGGCCACTGGAACGATGGTGGAGCTCTTGAAGCACGAGGGCACCTCACACAGCTCCAGAGAACGGTTGAAGATCCGGGCAAAGGTGGGCGCCAGCTGCTCAGCGCAGACTTTCAAGCAGGAAGGTGACACGCCGTCTGGGCCCGGTGCCTTCCTGGTCTTTTGTCTCCGGAACATCTGGCGCACTTCCTCCTCGCGGACCTGGAGTGCGGGCGCGGCCTCTGCAAGAGAGAGAGTGGGTGACAACGATGATAGAGGTGTGGACAGAGCAGTTGTGGGGAGAGGTGAGTATGTAGATTGTGCTGCAGGAAGTCCCGTTGTGTGGGAGGACCGATCAAACCTGCAGTAGAACTTGTTTAGCTGGTTAGCAAGCCTTGGGCTCTCCACAGGACGTTTCTTGTAGCCCGTGATGCTCTGCAGACCTTTCCACACTGTTGAGGGATCAGGATTGGCAGAGAGGTGTCTCTTCAGGTTCTCCCCGTAACACCTCCTGGCTTTCCTGACCTCTCGGTTCAGTGTGTTTCTGGTCTGCCTGAACAGGTCGCGGTCGCCGCTCCTGTAGGCCTCCTCCTTGACCTTGCGCAGCCTCCTGAGGTTCGGTGTAAACCAAGGTTTGTCGTTGTTGTACGTGCAGAAGGTCTTAGTCTGCACACACAGATCCTCACAAAAACTGATGTATGATGTGACAGTGTCAGTGAGTTCATGCAAGTCTGAAGTTGCAGCTTCGAAAGCTCCCCAATCGGTGCAGTCAAAGCAGGCTTGGAGGTCCTGCCTTGACTCCACTGTCCACTTCCTCACAGTCCTCACCACAGGCTTAGAAGTTTTTAGTTTCTGCCTGTAGGCCGGGATCAGATGAACTAGACCAGGGGTGGGCAAACCTTTTGACTCGCGGGCCGAACTGGGTTCTAAATTTGTACCGGAGGGCCGAACCAGGAGCAGATGGATGTAGTGTTTGTGTGAAGTAATATAAGCGACCTGTAAAGGTCATTGCATAAAAGATTTTGGCCTTTAGTAGGTAGTAAAGCATGGATATTCCAAACAAGTTTTTTGAAAACAAATGCATTTATTAACAGCATTAAAAAAAATAAAAGTAATTCACTAAAAATCTGCTATCAGTGATTCTCATAAAATACGACACTGTTATTATGAATAACAGTCTCCATCACTTCAGTGCCTGCAGGTCAGATTAATGAAAGATGTTTATCTTATGAGATCACATCAAACAGCAAACATTCTGACCAAATATATCATCTTGAAGAATCGGTGAAAGCATACATCCAAATAAAGTAATCAAAACGGCAACACGGTGAGGGGTATCTGAACATCAGAGCAGAGTTTTAACTCACAAACACCTGGTAACAGAGGTGAGGAAACGGGAAACACTTCCTTAAAGTAAGCCTGAAGAACTTTACAGGTTAAGATTAGTCGCAAACAGGTGGTGCATCAATGTCCTTGAGCATCCTGCATTGTTTGAAAATGAGAATGGTCGCTAGTTTCAATCCCTGCTATGTGTACAAATCATATTCAAAATGCATTTTTTTACAACAAACTTGAGAGCCTCCCCTTCATTTTCAGTGGGAACAGTGTTGTTGGTCTCCCTTTTTTGCTAGTGCATCATAGTCTGGAGTAAGATTTGTTGTGGCAATTCTTAGGAGAGATCCGTTTACCTCGATCTGTGACGGGTTGATGTGGCTGAACGTCACGTCGCGTACGTCGAGCCAAATTGGCCACTCTTTTAACATTCGGCACTCACTTCTTTTCTTCGGGCCACTCATTTTAATGGAAGGATTCCAGGGGAAGGTTTGTGGGTGGCTTTAGCGTAAAACTGTATCTGAAAGCTCAGCGAGCGAATTACAAGAATGCTGTCGTCACAGCCCACGCTCTAAATTCGGGACTGATACAAATAGAGCGCGAGTGTCACGTCCCCACGTCACCTGACTTCCAGCCTAGCCCGACTCATGGAATTGCCAGCACCTGCTACAGCTCGTTAGGTTCCCTATATAACCTCTCTGTGTTCTGCCAGTGGTTGTCAGTTCGTCTGATTACCCTGCACGTGATACTGCTGCCTTTTTGTCCCCGGACCAAACTTTGTAGCCAACTGCTTCCTTGAACTTCGACCACGCTCCAGATCGCCGCCTGTCCTGACTACTTGCTTGACCTTCGACCACGCTCCAGATCGCCGCCTGTCCTGACTACTTGCTTGACCTTCGACCACGCTCCAGATCGCCGCCTGTCCTGACTACTTGCTTGACCTTCGACCACGCTCCAGATCGCCGCCTGCCCTGACTACTTGCTCGTTCTACGTCCCCGTTTTCCCTCTCACCATTAAAGGATCGTGCTGCACTTGGTTCCCTGTCTTTGTTGCCTGACAGAACGAACTGACCAGAAATGCAACCAGCGCACGATTCCCTAGACACGGCCCGCTTGACCCACACGGAGTGGGAGCTCGGCAAGACCACAGAGGAGATGGCGGCGTTAACTAGGGTCGTCCAGCAGCAGCAACAGCAGCTCCAGCTGCAGCAACAGCAACTGCAGCAGCAGCAACAGCAACTGCAGCAGCAGCAGCAGCAACAGCAACTGCAGCAGCACCATCAGCTCCACCAGGACCTGGTAGAGGCTCTCAGGGATCACAGAGACTTGGCTCCTCTGGCTGCTGCAGATCGGTTTGTGCCATCTCTGTCCACGTCCGTGCCGCTCAGCCCCGCCGATCAGCCCACCGTTATGTCCACGCCCCGTCCTGCCTCGGCACCCGGGCAGTACGTGGACGTCCCTGAGCCCAGACTCAGCAACCTCGCGAGGTTCGACGGTGACCCCAAGTACGTCCGGGCCTTTCTGACGAACTGCCGCGTCTTGTTCGACCTCCAGCCCGTCACATTTGCCACGGAACCAGCCAAGGTGGGTTTCGTGCTCACTCACCTGACGGGCGAGGCATGGCTGTGGGGAACGGCAGAATACGAGCGGCAGGGACCCGCTTGTTCGTCGTTTGACGCCTTCGCCGCTGAGATCCTGCGCGTGTTTGACATGGGCTCCGCCTCGGAGGACGCCTCCACAGAGCTCCTCACGCTGCGCCAAGGCAGCAGGTCCGTCGCCCAGTACGCCATCCGGTTCCAGACGGTGGCGCGTCGTAGCGACTGGAACACCCCGGCTCTCGTCGGTGCCTTCATCCACGGACTCGCGGACTATATCAAGGACGAGATGGTGTCCTGCGAGCGCCCACAGACCCTTGAAGTGGCCATGGACCTGGCAGTACGGGTGGACCGGCGGATCCAGTCGAGGCGACGCGAGGAGAGGAGAGCGACTCCGCCCCCCCGTCACCGTGACATCAGCCCGACACCTCGGGTGTCATGGAGCGCACCGGTTTTTTCACCGGACCTGTCGTCCGCCAGGGACCCTGTCCACGTAAGTCAGCGCGCCTTTACTGCTCCTCACACCCAGCCCAGCTGGTCAGAACTCATGGAGATCGGACGCACCTCTCTCTCTGTGAGGAAACGCAGTCAGCGCATCAGAGAGGGGCTTTGCCTGTACTGCGGGGGTGAGGGTCACTGGGTGGCCTCTTGCCCGACGAGACCTAAGGACACCCGCCAAGCAGGGATCCGTGTGGGGTCGGTTTTCTTGCCCCCCACTACCTGTCGCGAGTCCCTGTCCCAGGACCACTACTCGACTCCAGCCCGCGCCCTTGCCTCTCGGCCCTCCGCTTCTCCAATCCGTGGGCAGCGGCCGCGGGTCCGGTCTCGCCGTCGGCCGCAGCGGATGGCCCGGGCCCTTACTCCGCTGCCGTTGCGACGTCCGCAGCCGGGTTCTGCTCCGGTGGGCGGGGTGTTAGGGTCTGACCGGCTTCCTGCTCGGAGTCGTCCGGTAGGGACCCGTCCGGTTCCCGCGCCGGCCCCCTGGTCGGCGTCTCCCGACGCCGCGGCTGGGAAGGTGGACTGGGCGGTAGTGCCGCCTGATGACGGGGCTTGGTCGACATGTTCTGATTCGGACTATTGACTGCCGCACGTCTTGGGTTCCCCCCCTCCCGCCCGGTCTCCTGCTCCGTCTTGGGGTTCTGCTTTTGGGACGTCGGGGGCCGTCCCTTGGGGGGGGGTTCTGTCACGTCCCCACGTCACCTGACTTCCAGCCTAGCCCGACTCATGGAATTGCCAGCACCTGCTACAGCTCGTTAGGTTCCCTTTATAACCTCTCTGTGTTCTGCCAGTGGTTGTCAGTTCGTCTGATTACCCTGCACGTGATACTGCTGCCTTTTTGTCCCCGGACCAAACTTTGTAGCCAACTGCTTCCTTGAACTTCGACCACGCTCCAGATCGCCGCCTGTCCTGACTACTTGCTTGACCTTCGACCACGCTCCAGATCGCCGCCTGTCCTGACTACTTGCTTGACCTTCGACCACGCTCCAGATCGCCGCCTGTCCTGACTACTTGCTTGACCTTCGACCACGCTCCAGATCGCCGCCTGCCCTGACTACTTGCTCGTTCTACGTCCCCGTTTTCCCTCTCACCATTAAAGGATCGTGCTGCACTTGGTTCCCTGTCTTTGTTGCCTGACAGCGAGTGCGCCATGTCCGTACTACTGAGTACGTACGTACACGCACTTGTGAGTGTGCACCGAGCTTTCTGACACGGCTTCCGGTAGTAAATGCGCAGGCGAGCGGTTCCCCATCTACTGGGGAAACGCAGTCATTGCAGGCAAAATGACAAAAAAAAAAGTTTAATAATACAATTAATTCAGGGTTGGCGGGCCGGATTAAACGGTCCCATGGGCCGGATGTGGCCCGCGGGCCGTAGTTTGCCCACCCCTGAACTAGACAGTGGTCCGAGAGTCCTAAAGCTGCACGAGCCGCAGAGTGGTATGCATCCTTGATCACGGTGTAGCAGTGGTCCAGAGTCTGTGCCCCTCTGGTGGGACACGTTACGTGCTGTCTGTATCTGGGCAGTTCGTGTGCGAGGTTCGCCCTGTTAAGATCACCCAGAACAATGATTAGTGAGTTTGGTAGAAGTTTCTCAATGTCTGTTACCTGGTCAGCCAGCATCTGCGTGGCTTCACTCGCACGTGCGTGTGGTGGGATGAAAACAGCCGCCATGACGATCGAGGAGAACTCCCGTGGTGAATAGAACGGCCGGCAGTTTATGAAAAGTGTTTCTAGGAGAGGGCTGCAAAACTCTTTCAACACCGTGACATCAGTACACCAACGTTCATTAATGTAGAAACAGAGACCACCTCCCTTTGATTTTCCGGAGAGCTCCGCGCTGCGATCTGCTTGCGTTAGCCTGAACCCGGCTAGCTCCACGGCGTGGTGGGGGGTTCGTTCGCTGAGCCACGTTTCCACAAAGCACAGCGCGGCGGATCTGCTGAAGTCCGTGTTCCTTGAAGTGAGGAGCAGCAGTTCATCCATCTTGTTCGCCAGGGAGCGGACATTCGCCAGATGAATTGACGGTAGGGCAGAACGGAACCCTCTCTGCCTCAGCCTTACGAGTGCTCCGGCTCGTTTTCCGCGCCGCCGTCGACGCGCTAGCTTGTACAGCACCGCCGCTCCGGCTAGAATCTCCGACAAACAGTCTGAATCGGAGAGAACAGGAGAGAAAATACCAGAAGAAGACTGTCCGATGTTTAACAGCGCTTCTCTGGTAAAAGTGATCCGGGATGGACAGCAGAGGACACAGAAAACACACAAAATAAGACAAATAAACAGAGAGCGACTCACCGTGGCTGCCATCCGCGGCGCCATCATATGACGAGAATAGAGCAATGTGCAATACTTGCAATGTTGAAATTTCAACAAAGGGAGGAAATACCTCTAATGCACAAAAAAATTTGTACATGCAGCATGCCATTAGTTTAACGGAATGTCACGTGTTTTATCTGCTGCGGAGGGACTGTCAAAAACCTAGCACCAGCAGCAGCATTAACCAGACCTCGACGTGCAGTTTTACTGCAGGTAACACTGCTTTTTTGTGGTAGCTCTATTTCTATAATTGTAAAATCTGTCATGCAAATCGCGTCTCATGTTTTATTTTAGATGACAACGAGAGACACCGTCCGACTGGTCAGATGCCAGCAGTACTGTACCTCTAGCTTATCCATTCACGGAGGCAAGGAAGTGCAAAATGTCCAAGCACAGAAATGTCATCATGCAGTGACAAAATTTGTAGTTAAAGGCATGCTCCCGTTTGCCACTGTAGAAGCCCCTGATTTTCGGTAGGTGATGATTTCTATTGTAAAAAAATTTTTTGCATTCTTCACTCTTAGGTTTGTAATGTCATATTTACACAAAGTTGCAATATATAAAACAAAATGATTCTTCTTTTTTCCTGAATAAGAATCGACAAGAGAACCGATAAGGTCTTGAATCGTTAAACGGAATCAAAAATGGAATCGGAAACGTAAAAATCTTATCAATTCCCATCCCTAATCATCACGGCCATTACATTTTCCTTGCGTGGAGGGGGAGTCTCACCAGATCAAGTGTAGCATGAGATAATTCATTTTCTAGCTGTCTACTCAATAAAAAGTAAAAATTTTGAGAACTGGGAAATTTATAATTATATTATAATAATTATAATATTAATATAATTATATTATAATAATTATTTTTTAGTAGAAAGTTTGCAAAAATCTTACCTCATTCTCGTGGACTCATTCTCGTGAGACATCTTGTCTCATGGGATTTGTGTCTCATGCCATCCTTAATAGCAAGTAACTGTTGCGTCCATTCGTGAGGAACATGTCAGAGAAAGATTGGTCAATTTTCCAGTTCCAATTAGATCCTCTTCACTTTATTCTCCAATTAGATCCTCCTCACTTTACACTGACTTCGCTCTTCCGGGCCTCATGTTGACGTTTGAACATGATACCAATTTAAAATATAATTTAATTTCAATCTTGATTTTCAAGGGTCTGGTGTTCACATTCACAAGTGCTTCTCTTTCCCATTCAAATCAGCTCACATTGCGTGATTCAAAACAGTCTTCGAACAGAAGGAGTAAAATGGACTTTGATCTTTCCTTTCCTTCCCACCGTGGCAGAGTCTGGGAGAGACTGATCAGACTAGTCATAAAGATCTTTGCATTGTAGAAATTGCAGAGTGAAAACATAAGGCAAGTTCTACTTTTTAACTAGGCAGCAACGTGTTGTTTATTTTTGTACTTCCGTGTTCGCCAGTCACATAACCCAGGAAGAAAACTCCCGTCAATCCGTTATGCGTCCCTCTCAAAGGGACTTCAGCAATACACAATGGAACAAACCAATCGGCAGTAAACAAAGACAGGGTAACAACACACAATAACTGAATTATGACGATGAATCAGTGTCCGCTACACCTGTTCTAAAACAACAACCACTAGTTTGTGAGATAGAAGCCATCCTCAAAGACCAACCAATAACTACCGTAATTTTCGGACTATAAGTCGCACCGGAGTATAAGTCGCACCAGCCATAAAATGCCCAAAAAAGTGAAAAAAAACATATATAAGTCGCTCCGGAGTATAAGTCGCATTTTGGGGGGCAATTTATTCGACAAAATCCAACACCAAGAACAGTCATGAACGAGCAACAACAGGCTAAACGATAGCTATGCTAACGTGACATAAACACAAACTAAGAGCTGAGAACGGCCCTGACGTAAAATTCAGAGTTATTCAAAAAACTATTACATAAATAACACGTTAATAAAACCATCTGCGTCACTCCAATTCATTAAATCCATCAATCGTCCTTTGTCAACAATGCGTGCGCGCCGCTGACGGCTCTTGCACTTAAAAATATTCCACAGGCCCATATAACGATATATAAATTATATATCAAATAACTATTATATAAGCAATAATGTTATCAAACCATCTGTGCACTCTAAATCATTAAATCCATCGATCAAATTCCTCGTCCTTTGTCAACATCGCCGCGCGTGCGCCCTGACGTCAGCCTCGTCGTTATTCCACAGATCTACTATATATAGATAATATATATTGTAGCGTTAACAAAGTTCAAGGAAAGACGTGGGTTTGGTAAACGGCTCTTTATTTAACAAAACAAACTTACAGGCGTGTGGCGGCGTGGACGTCCAGCCACGAAAGGGGACGAGAGCTCCATACGATAGGACCGGGCGTGCGTAGAAGCCATGACCGAGATCCATGCACCGTCCTCGGACAGCCACCCGGCTGAGCGCCGGCCCTCGACTTCCATCCACGGAGCTGAAAGGCAGCTCGGTAGAGTAGGACCGGGCGTGCGTAAAAGCATTGTCCGAGCACCATCCACCGTCCCTGGACAGCCACCCGGCCGAGCGCCGGCGCCCGACTTCAATCCACGAAAGTGAAAGAAAGCTGGACGAGTCGATCTTTGTCCTTTATGTAAACAACCGTCGCGCTGCTGACGCGCGACCGCGACGTCGCGTCGCGCTGCTGACGTCAGCAGCGCGACGTCGCGCGTCACTCGTCCAGCTTTCTTTCACTTTCGTGGATTGAAGTCGGGCGCCGGCGCTCGGCCGGGTGGCTGTCCAGGGACGGTGGATGGTGCTCGGACAATGCTTTTACGCACGCCCGGTCCTACTCTACCGAGCTGCCTTTCAGCTCCGTGGATGGAAGTCGAGGGCCGGCGCTCAGCCGGGTGGCTGTCCGAGGACGGTGCATGGATCTCGGTCATGGCTTCTACGCACGCCCGGTCCTATCGTATGGAGCTCTCGTCCCCTTTCGTGGCTGGACGTCCACGCCGCCACACGCCTGTAAGTTTGTTTTGTTAAATAAAGAGCCGTTTACCAAACCCACGTCTTTCCTTGAACTTTGTTAACGCTACAATATAGTTATATAGTAAATCTGTGGAATAACGACGAGGCTGGCGTCAGGGCGCACGCGCGGCGAAGTTGACAAAGGACGAGGAATTTGATCGATGGATTTAATGATTTAGAGTGCACAGATGGTTTGATAACATTATTGCTTATATAATAGTTATTTGATATATAATTTATATATCGTTATATGGGCCTGTGGAATATTTTTAAGTGCAAAAGCCGTCAGCGGCGCGCACGCATTGTTGACAAAGGACGATTGATGGATTTAATGAATTGGAGTGACGCAGATGGTTTCGCGCTGCTGTCGTCACTTGAAATTCAAATTACAGTAATCCCTTGCTACATTGCGGTTCGTTTATCGCGGTTTCATTTTTTTTTTTTGAATTTTTTTTTTTGAAATTTTTTGAAAAAAAAAAAACACATATAAGTCGCTCCTGAGTATAAGTCGCCCCCCCACCCAAACTATGAAAAAAACCGCGACTTATAGTCCGAAAATTACGGTACAGTGTCATTTGACCCGAACGATTAAGTTAAGTTTGCTTCAGCTCAAGGAGAAAGCAATCATGCCATCAAATGTTTTTGACAAAAATGATCATTATTAAAGGAGACGATGGAGAGAAGCACAGTATTTTGCAGCTCTGTTTTGGAAATGGCAGACAAAATAATATCTTACCTTCTTGCAAAAAGGAGCAACTGAAACACACAAGAGGAACTTTCATCCTGGGAGATCTGGTTATTGTGGTTAATAAAAGAGCAACAATAAACTCTTGTTTGTGACAGGCAGACTGTGAGAAGTAGTTTGTGAAAAGTTTTTCTTTTTTTTTCTCTTCAAATTAAAACCAATATAACTCAATGACCAATAGACGAACTTCTAATGGTGGCAGCAGGATGTGTATGCATACTGTTGCTCTAATCCAGACATAGGCAAAATACAGCCCGCGGGCCACATCCAACCCACGGGCCCGTTTAATCTGGCCCGCCAAACCGGAATAAATTGTATTATTGAACGTTTTTTTGGGTCATTTTCCCTGCAATGACTGTGTTTCCGCGGCTCGGTGGCGCACTGGGCAGCACGTCCGCCTCACAGTTAGGAGGGTCCGGGTTCAATTCCACCTCCGGCCCTCCCTGTGCGGAGTCTGCATGTTCTCCCCGGGCCCGCGTGGGTTTTCTCCGGGCACTCCGGTTTCATCCCACATCCCAAAGACATGCTTGGTAGGCCGATTGAAGACTCCAAATTGTCCCTAGGTGTGAGTGTGAGTGCAAATGGTTGTTTGTCTCTGTGTGCCCTGCGATTGGCTGGCAACTGGTTCAGGGTGTCCCCCGCCTACTGCCCAATGACGGCTGGGATAGGCTCCAGCACGCCCGCGACCCCCGTGGGGACTAAAGCGGTTCAGAAAATGGATGGATGGATGGATGACTGTGTTTCCCCAGTAGATGGGGAACCGCCCGCCCCCGCATTTACTCCCGAAAGCCGTGTCAGAAAGCTCAGTGCACACTCACAAGTGCTTGTGCGTACGCAATAGTATGGACCCGGCGCACTCCACCATCGATTTCTATCAGTGCCGAATTTTGAGCGTGGGCTGTGACGTTATCATTCTCGTAATTTGCGTGCTGAGCTTTCAGATACAGTTTTATGCTAAAGCCACCCACAAACCTTCCCCTGGAATCCTTCCATTAAAATGAGTGGCCCAAGGAAAAGAAAGGTGGACTCTGAGTGCCAAGTGTTTAAAAAAGAATGGACAACAAAATATTTTTTCGCTGAAGTCCGATCAATCCCGGTTTGTCTGATATGACAAGAAACGGTTGCAGTATTCAAGGAGTACAATATTAGCCGTCACTCTGTTACAAAGGAATGCTAACTACGCTAGCAGTCAACACATGAACGTGCGGCTCCAGCGGAGAGGTTGACAGCTACTTTGAAGACTCAGGAAAAATTTTCACCGACAAACTGTGGATCAAAAGTACAGAGGCAAGTTTTTGATGCACCACCTGTTTTTGACTAATCTTAACTTTTAAAGTTTTTAAGGCCGACTTTAAGTGTTTCCTGTTTCCTCACCTCAGTCACCAGATATTTGTGAGTTAAAGCTCTGCTCTGATTTTCAGATATCCGTCACCGTTTTGATTTCTTTATTACTTTATTTAGATGTATACTTTCACTGATTCTTAAAGAGGATGTATTTGGTCAGAATGTTTGCCGTTTTATGTGATTTCGCCTCATAAGATAAACATATTTCATAAATCTCACCTGCAGGCGCTGAAGTGATGGAAACTGTTATTCATAATAACAGTGTCATATTTAATGAAAATCACTGTTAGTAGTTTTTTGGTGAAATTTCTTTTTTAATGCTGTTAATAAATGCATTTGTTTTCAAAAAGCTTTTTTTGAATATCCGTGCTTTACTACCTACTAAAGGCCAAAACCTTTTATGCAATTACCTTTATGTGTCGTTTATATTACTTCACACAAACACTACATCCATCTGCTCCTGGTTCGGCCCCCCAGTCAAAATTTAGAACCCAATTCGGCCTGCAATTCAAAAAGTTTGCCCACCCCTGCTCTAAGCTGTTGAGTGATTTGAAAACTTGTGAGTGGCATATGGCCAATAAGGGCCTATTCAGTTATGAGGGAAAGTGAAAGGGACAAGACAAACAGTGAGGTTTTGATCGAAGGTTCATACTTCAAACCGGTCCAGAGAGAGGAACATATACAGGGACCATATGTTACTTTAGGATTGAGACCTTTCTCTCCTCTTTACCATCTGTCTTATGAGCCACCCACAACTCGTTTCCTCTTGATAAATGGGAGTTCCCAGTGACATAACCTCATATCATTACCACGTTTAAATATGGTTTACTGGCATGAATGGAAGTGACATTAATAGACAATAAATTGTGGTTATTTTAGTTTTATTAGAGATTAAATAGTCAGTATTGTCAATAATATAATTTTAAGTAAATATTAAAAAAAAGAGTACCTTTTTCAGAGATATTTTTTCTGAAACACTTTTTTTTACCTTGAAAGTGGAAACAAATACAGGAAGGTCAAGAGATTTAAGGTTAATATTAAATATCTAATGTAAGTCACACACACACATGCACACACAGAAGGAAGGCTTAAAGCCCGGTTTGGTCGCTGTAGTCTGCACACGCTATCTATGTTAAACAGATTTACTGCTGTTCGACTCTCTTTTTTCAATTGCTCACGCAATCCCTCTTAATCTATTCTCTCTGTGTGTGAGCAGAGCACAAAGGGAGAAATTACATTATCAAAGGTTTGGCTTTAGAGCAGAACACTTCAAGTAAAAACATGTACATGTTCGTTCAAGTGTTGCTCACGGTAACTACAGTCCACCAATTCAGTGGTGATGTAAGGGTACATTCATATTTCTTCATTTTGTGTACATGTCAATGCTACAACTAATAACTGGAATTAGTATGAGGAAATATGCAGGACAGAAAACCAAAACACTTTGACACTTCTAGATGTTTTGCTCCTAACAATACTATAAATGTCATCTCTGGGACCCACTTGCAATATAAGAACACAAACTCTATATAGAGTAACACATTTAAAATTACATCTATCCACAAATTACATTAGGATAAAAGTAATTGAAGTTTATATAACCAGTGTTACCCTCCTTCCCCCTAAAAAGGCTTCTCCACATAATTGTGGATATTTTTTAAATATTTATAATTCTATCTCCCTCGCTCTGTCTCTCTCTGTCTCTCTCTCTCTGTCTCTCTCTCTCTCTCTCTCTCTCTCTCTCTCTCTCTGTGTCTCTCTCTCTGTGTCTCTCTCTGTCTCTCTCTGTCTCTCTCTCGCGCTCGCTTTCTCTCTCTCTCTCTCTCATCGATGATTATGAAACTGTCACAATGTGAAGGAATTACATTCACATCAAATGCCTTAGGAAGAATCTACAAAATGATATGACAGGGAGTAAAAAAAAATTAATGACGTGGATCAAAGAGGTACAGCTCAGTAAATGATAATGGGTCATTAAGATTAAATTGTTTGAATTACTGAATAGTATAGTACATCCTTGTGAAACAGACATGTTTAATTGTGTAGTGTTTAATTTCATCATGTCTTAATTGAACTGTGAACTTGAGTTGTGTAGTGTTTCATTTCATCATCTCAATTGAACAGCGTCTTCAAAAATAATTGTATGGAAGAGGACCCTGCAACATCAAATTACAGAGAGTGAAAAAATTTCTAAAGATCTAATTGTTGGAATTACTTGTAGTATTGTATATTTACATGATCTGTTGGATTGTGTTTAAATGTTTGATTTCCTCATATCTAAATTGAACAGTATCTTCAAAAATACTTTTATAGAATTGCTGCCATTTAGAGTCTGAGTTCCAAAGGTTTTGCATGTGCAAAAAGGGTAGCAAACTTGATTGCACACGCAAACAGCTGATTTACTAACCGAGCACAGCCAGGATTGTGGCTGCCAAATTCACTAAATTTCCACACTACTTTGTGCATTCTGAGAGGAGTGCATGCAAACAGATTCATTCACATGATTTGTCAAACCTGAGACAGGAGTGGATTTTGTATCTCTAAATACCGCAACAGAAAGTGAGGCGCAAACAACACCTCTGTGCCTAAGTATGATGAAGCGCAGGCAAGATGAGAGGCAACAAGGAGAATACACCGTCCTTGCGCAGCATAAGATCTATTTTCTTGTGGCTTTTGTCATTTTGGACTGTACAATCGCCCACTTTGAGACCCACCCTGTGGTGAATATAGCCGATGTCCTTAAGAGAACTTTCACCTATTTGGAACTTTGTCGTCCAAATCATACAGTCTGTTGTGACAGACAAAGATTGCAACATGGGTGCGACGATACAAGAGGCTGCATGGTTTGGGAGCCACACATTACGTGATCCGTGCGCAGCACACAATCTCGCTGGTCAGTCTGATCTTAAAGTTGGCCGCATATCACGTGTGCTGGTACGTATCAGTCGCATAGTCGTAGTTATTTTTGTCACTGAAGCTCAACAGAAACAGTACTTTTGAGGTCTTAACACACAAACACGCACAAACTAATTGTGGACTTACGTATTGTGCCATTAAATGGTATAACTCGAGAGGCCATAGATGATATGGTGCCAAGTAGTAATAAGGTCACTATTGTAATTATTTCCATTAATGCTTACTTTATTTGTTTTATGTTTGGCACTTTGATAACAATATATTTTTTCTTAAACTATTCAGTAACCGAAAAGCTCTCAGCTGCAGGTGTTACGGCAAGCAGTATTTTAAAAAACAAGCCTGTAACAAAAGTGACTCCCCTGTTTATGTTCACATTTGCCCTTTAGAGCTACCATAATTTCTGGACCATAAACCTCACCTGATTATAAGCCACACGAGCAAAAATAAGGGACAAATGTTGTTTTATTTTCATAAATAAGCCGCACCGTACTAAAAGCCGCATGTGCACGCGAGTTATTTACAAAGAAAGACGGTACACAGAAAGCCTTTTTAAAGTTTTAATAACATACCATAACATTTCTTTCCAAACACTGCCTGTGACGCGGCAGTAATACCGCAGCAACACGGAAGTAACACAGCATTGATAGGGCTGGATAAAAAAAAACATACCAGTAGAAGTCACTGAGACGCGGCGGTAACAAAGCAGCAACCTACCGTGTTGCACAGCACTAACAGGGCTGGTTAAAAATATAGCAGTAAAAGTAACTGAGAGCCGTCTTCATCTTCCTCCTGTGCACTGAAACCATCGAAGTCTTCCTCCTCAATGTCGAATTGGAATAGCGTCAGATATACTTCGCCACACACTTTCTCACTCTCTTTCATTGTCGCTTTTATGCATTTCTTCTAGCATTTTCCACGATGAGGGTCTGTTCATGCTAATTTTATTCACGCACAAAGCACCAAGTTACATTAAACTAGCGAGCTACACGTGACCAGGAAATAAATAAAGGGTGACGCAACAAGATGTCATCAACAATAGCCCAGTGCCCCCGAGTGACTGGCAGAAACCTCTACAGTGCTTGTTAAGAGCCAAATCGACTGCCTTTAACTTAAAAGCGGCATCATATGCATTTCTCTTGTCCCCCAAAATGAGGGTTTGTGTATAAAAGCTTCCGTTCTTCAGTAATATCTGTCTTGATCTCGTTCTGTCTCTTCTTTGTGTCAATTATACGGCATTATTTGCCTGGCAAATGGACATGCGATCAACACACCACTCTTCTCCTCAGTGACCGTGTCACATATCCCTCCACCCAGTGAAGCGGTGCCGCACAACAGCAGTCTACAGCCTTTTCACAAGTGTATAAGTGATCAAGTCATCACAATAATCACAAAAAATCCACCGGACAGGGTTCAAAACTTGAGCAAAAAGTAGTATAGTCCAGAAAACAGCTCAGTGGCCTAGTGGTAGAGTGTCCGCCCTGAGACTGGAAGGTTGTGGGTTCAAACCCCGGCCGGGTCATACCAAAGACTATAAAAATGGGACCCATTACCTCCCTGCTTGGCACTCAGCATTAAGGGTTGGAATTGGGGGGTTAGATCACCAACTGATTCCCGAGCGCGGCACCGCTGCTGCTCACTGCTCCCCTCTCCCCCAGGGGATGGATTAAAATCACACGGGGATGGGTTAAATGCAGAGGACAAATTTCACCACACCCAGGTGTGTGTGTGACGATCATTGGGACTTTAATCTTTAATCTTTAAATTACGGTAGATCATTCATTTTCTTTTCATCTGCACACTTTAAAAACTGGAAAATTATCAGATTAGTCATTATTTGATCTTTTTGCAGAAATCCCGTGAGATACGTATCTCGTCTCACTATGTTTGTGTCTCGTCCCATCTCTGACAATGAATCCGGGCACCTATTACAAAACTAGTTTCCACTCTGCATGTCCTTGTGTCAAAATCATTTCAGCGCACTGTGACAATTGTCTGGTGGTATCGCAGAGCAGCTATTCCAACTTTGAAATGCAATTATGCAGGATGGCCGAGTACTAGAATGAGATAAATCGTTGGCTTCACAAAAATTATTGGAGCGATATATGTCTGTAACTCAATCATGTGCTTGGTTGTGCTCGCAGTGCTCATCCAAATGTTGCATGGTGAAAAGAAACCATTATCCCCGCCCCCTTTTCTTGTCTTCCGGGTTAGAGCAACGCTGGCGTCTGGACTGTTGACTGCCGCTTCTACCCCGAACCGTGTCATCTATTTGTTTGTCCCCTGTCTGTTTTGTGTTTCCCGTTTTAAGTGTGCCCGTTTTTTTGTTTTATTTTTCTCGCCTTTTCTCCTGCCCACCGCGTATCTCTGGAGCTCTGCTCGCACCTCTCCGATCCCGTTCCTTCTGACTACGAGCTACGCTAGCCAGCTAGCCAACCCACAACCGGACCCTCCTACCTCCCGGCTCTGAGCCTGTAGCTGCTTGCTCTTGGCTCGGCAAACGGCTCCAACCCAACTTGCTGGCCACTTGGCCGGCGTCCTCGGGGGGAGCACCCGCTCGCTGCGAGCTCGCCGGTCGTGGCTCGGCTGTGTGCCGCCATGACACACTGGGGCGTGCCGTTTGCACGGGTACAGTCGGGATTGACCAACACCACCACCCACTCCACCAACATCATGACTCGGTCCACTGCTGCTTCCATGCATTTCACTGCCTACCAACTTCTAGTTAACCAGCTACTAGCCGTTTTTTCCATTTTTTCTGGATTATTCCCTGCTGCTGTGACGTCGCATCTCCTGCATGAACTATCACTTCTGCTACTCCGGACTTCCATTCCACTAACTTCTCGTCCATTTGTCTACACTGCTGCTGATCTTCATCATTTCAACAATAATCACCGTCTCCCTGCTGCTGCTGCCTCAGCTGCCAGCAAGGCTGGGATCCTCCGCCGTCGCCGCTACATCCACCGTAGCTCCGGACTATCTTTTAAACGACATTTCCCTGATGGCTCACCCATCCCCTCTTTCTGGACTAACTCTCGCCCCCCCGTCACCCCCACCTTCCGTACTGTCAACTTCAACAATCTCCACTCCCCCACCCCCGCTCCTTCATCCATCTCCGTCACACTGCTGAACTGCTCCTTCTCTGTGAAACATGGCAACAGCCCCTGGACTATTTTTCTCTCAACCAAGCCACTCCGTCTAATTACAGCTACATTGCCAAACCCCGCCTCTCTGGGCGAGGAGGTGGTATTGCTGTCCTTCATAAGCGGTCCCTATCCATCATTGAACTGGACCTCAACCTCCCATCTATTTCATCCTTTGAATATCTCGCTTTTTCCCTCCCCAACTCTACTACTGCTGTTCTTATCTAGCGCCCCCCCAAGTCTCATCCGTCTTTTCTCTCTGAACTCTCTGAACTTCTCACCATCGTATCCTCAGTCTCCTATCGCCTCCTACTAATCGGTGACTTCAACATCCACATCGACCAGGCAACTGCTTCACTGACGTCTGACTTCATCTCCCTTCTGGACTGCTTTCATCTCACCCAGCACATCAACTTCCCCACCCACACCAAAGGCCACACCCTGGATATAGTATGCTCCTCCTTTCCACTCACATCCAACCCCCGTCCTCTCACCTTTCCACTGTCAGATCATCTCTGCATCCTCTTCTCTGCCCCTCTACCCTCGCCTCATAAATCCACAGAACGCACCATCTCCTACCGCAACATCAAGACTGTAAACCCAATCACGCTTTGCCAGCTCTTATCCTCTGCTCTTCCTTCCGACCCCACTTCTTCCTCCCCTGACAACCTTGCCACCACGCTCAACAACATCCTTTCTGACTCCCTTGATTCCCTAGCCCCCTGGAAAGCTTCCTCTGTTACATTCACTAACTCTGCCCCTTGGTACACACCGGAACTCCGCACCATGAAACAAACTGGCCGTCAACTCGAACGCCTCTACAAAAGAACCCGCCTCACCGTCCATGCTGAAACCTTTAAACAACACATCTCCTCCTATCGTGATGCTCTTCTTGCTGCCAAATCTGCTTACTTCTCATCTCTCATTAATAACACCAACCGAAACCCCCGCATACTGTTCTCCACTGTCAACAAATTGCTCCAGCCACCGGTCACCAAGTCACCCTCCTCACCCGCCCTCTGTAACTCCTTCCTTGACAACTTTAACAACAAAATCGCCCAAATCAACAGTTCTCTGACCGACACCATCAATAACCCCTCCTCCCCCACCTACCCTGCCCTCCTGCCCCCCTTCCCTGACCTCCCTCCCTTCCCCTCTCTCACTGCCTTCTCCCTTGTCGACTCCTCCACTATCCTAGACATCATTACCTCATCCAAGACAACCACCTGCTCTCTCGACCCTCTTCCAACGACCTTAACTAAGGCCTGCCTCCCTGTCCTCCTCCCCCACCTCACCACCCTTTTTAATCAGTCTTTATCCCTTGGCCACTTTCCCACTCTCTATAAACTTGCAGCCATCACCCCCATCCTCAAAAAGCCCACCTTGGACCCACTCAACCTCTCCAACTACCGTCCCATCTCCAACCTTTCATTCCTTTCCAAAACCCTAGAACGCATTGTCTCCGCCCAACTCCACACCCATCTCCAGTCCAACAACCTCTATGAACCCTTCCAGTCCGGATTCCGCCCACTTCACAGCACTGAAACAGCTCTAGTCAAAGTCACCAACGATCTCCTCATTTCTGCAGACTCTGGTGCCCTCAACATCCTACTACTACTTGAACTTAGCGCAGCCTTTGACACTGTGAACCATTCCATCCTCCTCCAAAGGCTGCGCCAACTAGGTGTTGAGGGCACTGCACTCGACTGGCTCACCTCCTACCTCACCAACAGAAACCAGTTCATCTCTCTCTCCGGTCACACATCCATCCTCTCCCCAGTTACACAAGGGGTCCCCCAAGGCTCAGTTCTTGGCCCCCTCCTATTCATCTGTTACCTCTTTCCCCTTGGTACTGTCATCCGCAAACTCAATCTGGACTTCCACTGCTACGCTGATGACACCCAGATCTACATACGTACGACACCAACCCGTAACCCTTCCCTCACTCATTTTGAAACCTGCATCTCTACAATAAAAGCATGGCTGACCCACAACTTTCTCAAACTCAACAGTGACAAAACAGAGCTCCTCCTCATAGGCACTAAATCCTCCCTTAACAAAACTGGATCCATCACACTCACCATCGACTCCTCAAACATCACTCCCTCCCCTCTGGCACGCAATCTTGGCGTTATTTTTGACCCCACACTGTCCTTTCAACCTCATGTTAGCTCAGTTGTCAAGACCTCCTACTTCCACCTCCGACGCATCGCTAAAATCCGGCACTGCCTTTCTCTCCCTGCCGCTGAATCTCTCATCCACGCCTTCATCTCATCCCGGCTTGATTACTGCAACTCCCTTCTCACTGGAATCACTGCTCACTCACTCCATCGACTTCAACTAGTCCAAAACTCTGCTGCCCGCCTCCTTACCCACACCCGGTCCCGTGAACACATCACTCCTGTTCTCCACTCTCTTCACTGGCTCCCCATGAAGGAGCGTATCATCTTCAAGATACTCCTCCTCACCTTCAAAGCCCTTCACCACCTGGCTCCCACTTACCTATCCGACCTCCTTGTCCCCTACTGCCCCAACCGTCCCCTCCGATCCTCCAATACTTCACGTCTGACAGTCCCAAAATCCAAACTCAAATCCTTCGGTGACAGAGCCTTTTCCTGCACATCACCCCGACTCTGGAACTCTCTCCCCCAGTCTGTCTGTGACTCACCCACACTCCCCATATTTAAGTCCCGTCTAAAAACTTACCTCTTCTCCCAAGCGCATGACCTCCCCTACCCATAACTGGTTTCCTCTTCTTAAGTTTACCCGATTGTTTCCTCCCCGTCCCCCTCCCCTCATGTATGTCTTTGCCTTGTTCCCTGTAAGCGTCTTTGGGTGTTTGAAAAGCGCTATACAAATTTAATGAATTATTATTATTATTATTATTATTAGAGCTACCTAAAAACCCTCTTTTAGATAAAGTGGCCTTCATCACCATTACACTTGATGTGAACTGGGCGCCTTCTGTGAACATGCCATTTTGCGCTCATTATCTTGGATCTTAGTAAATCAGGCCCTTAGACTCACAGGTAGCGGTAGTCACAGTTTTTTCTTTACTCCATGTTGGGAAGTTGCGTAACTGATAGTTGAATGCAACAAGCAGCACAAGTCAGTGATGTGCAGGTCAATACTGAGATATCAGTACGTCCGATACCATATCTGTATCCGCTGAAATTGATTCTCAAATCGAAATATTGATACTTCGGTCATTCGAGGGGTAACATACTTTATATCCTTAGTATACAGGGGAAGGTAACTAAGCTATAGTGATCTTGATTTAATGACCTGCATGGTGGGAACTACTTCCACTTAGCTAAGTGTGTTACGTATCTCAGTCTGTCTATTAAGTAATATTTTCCATTGTAGCAGGGATGGTCAGAGAAGGCAGAAAAATCATGAAATCATGAAGTCCAAAAAAAACAATGATTGAATAAAAATATTTAAAATGTCACTTCTCTGCTTCATGCTTTATCTTATTGTATTAAAATCAATCATAGCTTATCTAGTGTCATTATCATAAAGGGTTCTAATTCTAATGGTTTACTGTATGATTTGAATACATACTACATACAGTACAAATACTACTTTTTTACACAGGTAAACTTACAATTCTAGCTTTTGCACAGTCCACACAAAAAAAATCCCTCTTGAAGTAACATGCGTAATATAATTCAATACTATCAACACTCGTAAGGCGGCGGGCCCTGACAACATCCCGGGTCGAGCGCTGAAGGACTGCGCTGGGGAGCTGACGGGTGTCTTCACGGACATCTTCAACATTTCCCTGCAGCGAGCCGTCGTCCCTTCGTGTTTCAAGGCTGCCACCATCGTACCTGTGCCGAAGAATCCTGCCCCGTCCTGCTTCAATGACTACCGCCCCGTGGCACTGACGCCCATCATCATGAAGTGCTTTGAGCGGCTTGTCATGGAGCACATCAGATCCATTCTACCCCCCACCATAGACCCCTTCCAGTTTGCGTACCGAGCCAAACGGTCCTCTGAGGATGCCATCTGCTCGGCCCTCCACTCGGCCCTCACCCACCTGGAGAGTAGGGACTGGTAT
This sequence comes from Syngnathus acus, assembly GCF_901709675.1. NCBI lineage: Eukaryota > Metazoa > Chordata > Actinopteri > Syngnathiformes > Syngnathidae > Syngnathus > Syngnathus acus. Next base: position 15,451,946 of record NC_051087.1, on the reverse strand, counting down.
GTGAGATTGCTGTTTGTGGACTTCAGTTCTGCCTTCAACACCATTGTGCCACAACGACTCATCTGCAAACTCGCCAAGCTGGGCCTCAGTACCTACCTCTGCAACTGGCTACTAGACTTCCTCAGTCAGAGACCTCAGGTGGTACGTGTTGGCGACAAGATCTCCGCCAGCATCACGCTGAGCACGGGGGCCCCCCAAGGCTGCGTGCTCAGTCCGCTGCTCTTCACCCTGCTGACGCATGACTGCGCTGCAACCTACAGCACCAACCGCATGGTGAAATTTGCTGACGACACGACTCTGGTGGGTCTCATCACCAAAGGCGACGAGACTCAATACAGGTTGGAGGTTGACCTTCTGACCACGTGGTGCAAGGACAACAACCTCTTGCTGAACGTCAACAAGACCAAGGAGATTGTTGTTGACTTCCGGAAGGGTCACACCCAACACCTGCCGCTGACCATTGACGGTGCTGTGGTGGAGAGGGTGAGCAGCACCAGGTTCCTGGGGGTGCACATCAGTGAGGATCTCTCCTGGTCCACCAACACCGCATCACTGGCAAAGAAGGCCCAGCGCCGCCTGTACTTCCTGCGGAAACTTAGGCGAGCGTGTGCTCCTCCGGCCGTCATGACTACATTTTACCGTGGCACCATTGAGAGCGTCCTCTCCAGTTGTATTGCTGTTTGGGGTGGTAGCTGCACTGACTACAACATGAAGGCCCTCCAGCGCATAGTGACCACGGCTGGTAGGATTATTGGTGCTTCACTCCCCTCCTTGAAGGACATTTACACCTCCCATCTCACCCGCAAGGCGACCACGATTGTGAGTGATGTGAGTCACCCCGCTCACTCTTTGTTCGATCTTCTGCCCTCTGGGAAAAGGTACAGGAGCCTGCGCTCCCGCACCACCAGACTCACCAACAGCTTCAGACTCCAGGCTGTTAGGATCCTGAACTCTCTCCCCCCTTCTGCGTAGCGTCCTGTGCTTTTGCGCTGTATTCTGACTGTCTGCAGTATGCACACTTGCTCCGTTTTGCTCCTCTTATTTATTGTGTTGTTTATTTATTATTTATTCATCACTCTTATTATTCATTGTTTGTGCCTTCTTGTTTTTATTTTGTGTTGTTTTGCTTGTATGTATGTCGTGTACTATGTCTTGTCACCGTGGGATAGTGGAAACGTAATTTCGATTTCTTTGTGTGTCTTGGCATGTGGAGAGATTGACGATAAAGCAGACTTTGACTTTGACTTTACTTTCTATCACCAAATGCAATTTGTGTGTTGATGCATTTTCAGATGCCACGTGGTATTGCTTAATCTTCATATTGTTATTTCTTGTGCATTTAGGACTATCGCGTGAACATTTTCCTTCGTCAGCAGTGGAATGATCCCAGGCTTGCCTATGCAGAATATCCAGATGACTCTTTGGATTTGGACCCCTCTATGTTAGACTCCATTTGGAAGCCAGATCTGTTCTTCGCCAATGAAAAGGGTGCACACTTCCATGAGGTTACAACAGACAACAAGTTGCTGCGGATTTTTAAGAATGGAAATGTTTTATACTCTATAAGGTGAGTTCCACGTTACTCTTACATCAAGTAGAAAAGGAGCAGAGAAACAGTCCAGCAGACCCTCAGCAACCTTTTGGTTCCGCAGTGACATTGTACAATGTATAGTCAAATACAAGGCTAAAACCAATAAATAACATTTAAAAAGGTTGAAAAACCAAACCAATTCAGTAATCATTTAGACACATTGTTTAACTAAAGATGATCCAAATCTGTTGATTATTATTTCAGGCTCTCAAAAGTAATAATTAACAGTACCACACAGTCTTTTTCACCACATAAGCATTGCTTGATTGCATCCAAGACACATAGCTCATTTTTCCCCATTTTGGGTAGGTACGTGCCGACATGGCAGCCATGTAAGCAAGGTTAATGTAATAATTAAATACAATGCATATTGTAACTTAATTATGGGAAGAAAAGCAGCAGATAAAGTAAGACTAGTCGTCTTTCTGCTCCATTTCAGTCTAGATTAGAGAACATTTGTATTTATGTTTTTTTTTCTTTATGATGAATTAAGTAAATGATGGAAATGAAAAATGACAAAAAATGAAAGATCAAATGAAGCGTTGTAGATCAAATGAAGCGTTGTCATAGGCACGCAGCTCAAAAGGGACATGCATCTAGGTACCAGTGTTCATATCTTGAGTTGACAAATGAAAGCAGAAACTGTTAGAAAGCTAAGACAACTTATCTTACACTTACACTTATCTTACACAAAAAATGTCATGAACATAAGACCATTCCATTCTCTCAAATTACTATGCCGATAACAATCACATTTTTGAGAATGCTTACCAGCAAAATGGTGAAGTTCATAATACACAAGTGCAGGTGGAAAAAAACTGCTTTTGAAGGGCATAATGTATTATACTCTAGAAATTACGGTACTCAAATGCAACTTTGTAGTTGTTAAGCAAGTACATTCCATTGTTTTTTCATTGAAACACAATAACATGGGATTAATTCACAGTGAACTATTATATTCTACTATTATAAACACCCATTTGTAATTATTTATTTTATACAATTTATACTGTTAACAAGCACTTTACTTGCACATAAAATGCTTAAACCTGTCGTGTTTGTTTTGTGATTTTCACCCACGCCACTACTAGAGCCATGCATTGTTTTCAGTTCACAGTTCAACACTGTCAATGTATTTCACTTACTTCTCACTTATACACTTTTTTGTACACTTTCAGATTAACGTTAACGCTCTCATGTCCCATGGATCTAAAAAACTTCCCCATGGATGTTCAGACCTGCATTATGCAGTTGGAAAGCTGTAAGTACTGGATCACAAATACAAATTCACCACTTTAATATAGCTGCCTTAATTTGTGCAATGAGGCTTGGGTATCTGGCATTACATACCATGCTGGCTTGAATCATTTATTTGAAATGAGAGATTGGTGTGCTGGGACTCACCATACTCCTCAATGGTAGCCGTGAATGGTGAGAGAAATTTTACAAAATACTCAGCATTTGTGATTTCAGAGGTCACGTGCATTGTGTCTAAGATCATCACTTAAAAGAGCTGTAGCAACAGCTTGTGGTTGTTCCAAGCATCTCTCAATCATGTCAAGCAAGCTGTTCCATCTAGTCACTACAACCATTGTAAGTTTATACACGGTAAGATTTTTGATTAATGGTCAGCACAGCTGTGGCAGATGTACCACAGTGAAAAAAACGTCACAGCATACTCACACTGCCTACGTTTACCGGGCTTGTGGTGCCAGGTTTGAAGTGTGAGCAAAACACTTCGTGTGGAGACTGTCCAGCCTCGTATACTGCTAGTTTGATGTTTCCTGCATTGCCCATTACAACAGCAATATTTATTATTGTTGATGTTAAATGTTGTCAAGGTCCCACTCACTAAGTGCAGACTTTATCACATCTTCTACAGCATGGTTAGGCATCTCCGGTCCTCGAGGATCGGTGTCCTGCATATTTTCTATGTCTCCCTGTTGCAACACAGCTGATTCAAATGGTCAGGCAAGGTCTGCAGAAGCTGGATAACAATCCTGATCATTTGAATCAAGTTTGCTGCAACAGGGAGACATAGAAAACATGCAGGACACCGGCCCTCGAGGACCAGAGTTGCCTACCGATGATCTACAGCAGGGGTGTCCAAACTTTTTGCAAGGAGGGCCAGATTTAATAAAGTGAAGGGGCCCAATCAGGCTCCTGCAGAACGTGAGGATGAACTGATCATTTGAATCAGGTGTGTTTAACGAGGGAAACTTGGAAAACATGTAGGAATGCGGCCCCCGAGGACTGGAGTTTGAGACCCCTGGGCTAAACGATAGGTAGGCTAACGTGACATAAACACAAACGAAGAGCTGAGAACGGGCCTGACGTAACATTCAGAGTTATTAAAAAAAACTATTACATAAATAACACGTTTATAAAACCATCTGTGTCACTCCAATTCATTAAATCCATCGATCGTCCTTTGTCAACAATGGGTGCGCACCGCTGACGGCGCTTGCACTTCAAAATATTCCACAGGCCCATATAACGATATATAAATTATATATCAAATAACTATTATATAAGCAATAATATCATCAAACCATCTGTGCACTCTAAATCATTAAATCCATCGATCAAATTCCTCGTCCTTTGTCAACAACGCCGCGCGTGCTCCCTGACGTCAGCCTCGTCGTTATTCCACAGATCTAGTATAGAACTATATTGTAGCGTTAACAAAGTACAAGGAAAGACGTGGGTTTGGTAAACAGCTCTTTATTTAACAAAACAAACTTCCAGGCGTGTGGTGGCATGGACTTCCAGCCACGGAGGAGGAAAAGAGATCCATAGAATAGGACCGGGCGTGCGTAAAAGCCATTACCGAGCCCCATCCACCGTCCCCGGACAGCCACCCGGCCGAGCGCCGGCCCCCGACTTCTATCCACGGTGAAAGAGAGCTCCGTAGAGTAGGACCAGGCGTGCGTAAAAGCCATAATAGTTTTTCAAACCTTCTGTGTCACTCCAAATCCTTAAATCCTTCAAACTCTTCGTCCTCCGTGTCACTTAGAAACAAAGCCGCTAATGATGCCGGTAGTACGTGGGGCCCTTCGTCATCTTCGTCATCCCGTGATCAATCTTTGTCCTTTTTGAGCTGCTGACGTCACTTGAAATTCAAATTACAGTAATCCCTTGCTACATCGCGGTTCGTTTATCGCGGTTTCATTTTTTATTTTTTTTTTGTTGAAAATATTTGAAAAAATTCACATATAACTCGCTCCTCATTATAAGTCACCGCCCCACCCAAACTATGAAAAAAAAACGCAACTTATAGTCCGAAAATTACGGGATTTACTTTTGACTCGCAACCCCGCGTGAAGAATCGCTCTCTGTTAGCTTGTCGTATGTGTTAGCATGTTTAGTCTGATAGTGTCTCTTTAGGTTGAAATCCTTAAACAAGACAACCGTCTCTTTACAAATTAGACAAACAGAATTGCCTTGATTTTCAGTGAAGAAGTATTGTAATTCTCATTTCTCTTGAAAGCGACAGCCCTCAATGTCAACTTTCCTCGTTTTCTTTGCAGTCGCCATGGCAGAAATGAGCGGAGAGGGGTGGTGCTGCCACCCTTTGGTAATAGAAGGAATTACAGTTTCAGGTTTCATGATTTTTTTATTCAGTAGACCAAAGCTGCGGGCCGTATGAAATCTGACCGGGGGCCGGATTTGGCCCGCCTGCCGGACTTTGGACATGCCTGATCTACAGCAATTGGGTTCCAGTGTGAATTTACCCAAGTGCTAAATTTTGTAGGACATAGTACAGGTGGCAAAAGTAATCGATTTTAATAATTGAGTGATCGTTTAGAGCAGTGATCCCCAACCTTTTTTGCGCCACGGACCGGTTACGTGTCAGAAATATTTTCGCGGACCGGCCTTTATATAAATAAATAATAGATTTATATAACTAAATAATACATTCATATAAATAAATAATACATTTATAATAAATATATGAATACGATGAAATAAAATGATACGACTGGCATAAAAACAAGTATAAACGACATTAAAATAAAACTCACCATTACATTGAATTAGTGGGAGCACTGAGCTTGTGTCTCAGAAACGAGCCGGTCCCATCTAGGCGTAATCGGAGACAATGACACCCGAAGTGGTTAAGGTTTGTCTTTTAATGCAGGATGCTTGGCGAAGCAGTTTTGAGGGCTTCATTGCCTCGTTAGCTAGCCTGTCGCCACATATTATGCAGAGTGGGCTTGGCGCGTCATAGTCTTTTAAATGCAGCTTTCCTTTTCTTAGAAGTCGTACCCTCTTCTTCTTCCGTCTCCTCATTGGGCTTTTTTCCCTTTCCGAAGAAGCTTTCCAAACATCTCTGTTTCTTGCTCATTTTTGCTTGCTTCGCGGGCTCAACTGAGGTGACATGTCACGTGACCGAGACGAGCGTCTTGACCTGAACCGACGGATGTAATTGGGAGAGAATCGCCAATTCTTTTATATTTTTCAAAATAAATACTTACTCATTTTTGCTAGCTTTGCGGGCTCGACTGGGGAAACATGTCACGTGACCGGGACGAGCGTCTTGACCTGAATTAATTGATCGTCGATTAAAACAATTATTTTTTTTTTTCTGTGTGGCTTGGCGGCCCGGTACAAAGTGACCCACGGACCGGTACCGGTCCGCGGCCCGGTGGTTGGGGACCACTGGTTTAGAGTCATTATTAAATACAGATTTCAGACTCTCAAAAGTATGAATTATTTGATAGCTCTAGTCCTTCTGTAAAGCAGACTGATTTAGCTTTGTTTATCAAAATAAGAGCATATGCGTTTACTTTGGGAAACAATAACCATTAATGCTTTTTGTGATATTGCTTTAGCTGGTGTTCAGTTGTTTCTTTAACTTCTAAATAATGCCAAACTAACAAAAACAATTGGTTTTCGATTTGGTAATCGATATATTTTTTTAATATAACAATGCAAATAAAATTGTAATGATTGTTTGATTAAAAGGCGGAATAATTGATAGAATAATCAATTCCCCAAATATTCAATAGTGACAGCCCTAGGACATATCTTTTAAACTCCCATTCACTCATATGTCCTGTATTGGTAATATAACTCAGGGTTGTATATGAAGTCCAGCCATTTGTGGTGATTGTGATATACTCTGACTGCATAAAGTTCTGTTGGATGACAGCTTGTGCATCGGTGGAAAGATAATCTAATACAGATTGACTAAAATGTGCTCATGAAGGAAACCCGCATTTAAGCTTCAGGTTCGCTACTACCCTTTTAAAACCCTTGTTGTCCACAACAAAATGGCGGCAAATCCTCTGCAATGTGGCACGACTTGTATCTCGTTATTTCTTGTGCCCTTGCGAAAATCAAACAACTTACCAACAAAACCTTTTTATTCATCATAAACTATATACAATTTGTGCTGCTTATCTAAGAATAGATATACATATGATTAAAAAAATATGTATTACTGTAATTCCATCCATCCATCCATTTTCTGTACGGCTTGTCCACACGGGGGTCGCTGGCGTGCTGGAGCCTATCCCAGCAGTCATCGGGCAGTAGGCAGCCAATCGCAGGGCACACAGAGACAAACAACCATCCGCACTCGCATTCACACCTATGGACAATTTGGAGGGCTTAATCAGCCTGCCATGCATGTTTTTGGGATGTGGGAGGAAAACGGAGTGCCCGGAGAAAACCCACGCAGGCACTCAGGCAGGAGAACATGCAAACTCCACACAGGGAGGGCCGGAGGTGGAATCGAACCCGCACCCTCTGAACTGTGAGGCGGATGTGCTAACCAGTGCGCCACCCACCGTGCGTCCTACTGTAATTCCTTTTTATTTTATTTTATTCTTTATGTTTTTCCTACTCAAAATAGTTCAGCGGTAGGGCAGCACCCTGGGACAATCCACCTGCTTTTTTTATATGAAAGGTGTGTTATCTATTTGTGATTGGTGGTGGTGATAGGGTCAAGAAACCAGATTAGAAGCAATATCTCTGATTGAAACACCAGCCCGTACCCCAAATTTGGTACCAAGCTGCAGCACGATTTGATGTCATGACTGATGTCATTTGTAAAAAGTGCCATGTAGCTACAGACTTTTAAGGACTCAAAGTCATAAATTGGTAACCTAATTTCTGTGAAGGCTAATTCAGGGAACGCAGCCTGACAGTGACTGCAGGGGACTGAGAAGACAAGGATCAGATGATTTTTTTTTCAGTAAGATTTCTGCTTTACCCCACTAACCACACCATACATAGCTCAATTTATGTGATGTGTTTATTTGAGATTATTTTTTTTCTGAGATAATGCAGCTTACTGTGATGTAATGATGCTGAGAGCACAGGAAATGCAACACGCGTACATGTACAGAGAATTTTTTGGAGAAACTTTCCTTTATCCAATTCCACTACCATTTAATTATAATATGATATATAATAATAATAATAATAAATATAATTTACGTATATAATATGAAATAACAAATATAATATGAACTTTTGCATATGGAGTGTTATTCATCTGAATTGCATGTTTCTGGTATAGGTTTGAAAGAGAGTTTTTTTCTGGTGTTCTATGGTTGGGGTAGTGCAATAACATCCTGCTCTCGATGCTTTACCTTTGGATTGTCCATATTATGTGTCCTCTCTGTATCCATTGTAGCCTGGTCATCCTGGAAGTGTCACGATCCGTCTCCGTTCGTTTCCTTGTTTTAAAGGGTACCTTTGGTCAACCTGTATAACGCAGGCACTGATTTAGTATAAAGTAAATGTACAATATCAAAAAAGAAATAACACAACACCTCTTAGGGACAAGAGATATATAGCCTGAAACATTACCATTTGACCGGCACTTTTGCTGCCTGGGGAAGAAATATGGCGCCCCGGATATGACGTCACAAAGTTGATTCCGTTTTGAGGCGCCCCAATCAGGCCTATATACGTACTACCTTCATAAGAAATCGATTATGTTGAAATTTAAGGGTAATGTGAGTAATGATGTAGGAATAAATGAATACAACGATTAGATGTTCTGTAGAAAAGGTTGTGCCCCCCCCCCCCCCGCACTGGCAAAGCTATCCGGCTGCCTAGCAAGCTCGAGGCAGGAACAAGTATTCTATTATACAGGGATGAGAATTTTCCGCGGAGCCACGGATTTCTGTGTTTTTTTCCGTCGAAAGTATTTTCGTGAATCGTGTAAATCCATTGAGAAAATTATTTTTTTTATATATGGGGGGAGCGGCCTTCTAGCTGGCCGGGCAACGTTAGCCTCGGCGACTCTCGCGGGCATTCCGCTGCCCGCCGCGACAGCGTATACCCCCCCCCCCCCCCCGTCTTCTTTTCCGTGCTTTTTCACATTTGCCATTCTCATCCCTGTATTATACAAATCAGCTTCCAGACATTTACTTAAAAGACCAATTGATCATAGCCATTACTAAAATCACTCAACAGGAAACTGACTTTCCTGGCAAAATGCGCTTGCCCGCCATGACGGGAAACCAATGTAAACAAACCACAATAATCGCCCAATAATTGATCAAAATCGGGTACAAAAACTGCTTATCACAGATACTACATACCTGTCTCAGACCGGCAATATTTTGTCTCTGGGATCTCTCTTCATGACGCTGCTGCCTTTTCACATTAGTTTTCCTCTGTTTATGGGCAAAGATTGTTGGCACTGCACCAACGCTGGGGACGAGATTGGAGCCAGCCAAGATGCTATCAACTTGCTGACGTCACGCAGCTGCCTGATCCGGGCCACAAACTAAGCAACATGGATGCTCCCAGTATTTCCATGTCACACTTACTAAAAGCCATTTATTTCCTACATGAGTTGCTTTTTTTAATAAACTTCAGAGATTTGATTAAGCCATATTCGTAGAACAGAAAAATGTTAATATGGCTAATGACCAAAGGTACACTTTAATGTTGCCATGGTTTCTGTTCGCGTCGCCCCTCCCCTCCTGTGTCTGCTCACAATCTATGTAATTGCCATCACCTGCCTCTCGTTACCTGTCGTGTTTAAGTCCTGTCTGCGTGTCACTCCCCGTCGGATTGTTTGCGTCTCATGTCTTCTTGTTTCTTGTTTTTCTAGTTGCTTGTCTGTTCTCGTCTTGTTTCATCTTTCTGTTCAGTTATTCATGTCCCTGGTCGAGTATCTATAGTCAGTCTTTTGAGTTCCTTCAATAAACCCTGGTCCAGGCTGCATTTGGTCGCCCAGCTCCATTCAATTCATGACAGGAAGGGGGATCCTCCCATCTGTGGTCTCTTCTCAAGGTTTCTCATTTAGCCTAGTAGGAGCTTTGAGTTTTTTCTTGCCCTCCTCGGATGTTTGAGAATAATTGTCAATTTTTGCACCTGTCGTCCTGAATGTTGTTAGCTACCTAAATGTTGTACAGAGGCTGAGCTCTACCGGAGTCAAATTCCTTGTTTGGCATGCTCAAACTTGGCAAATAAAGGATTGATTGATTGATTGATTGATTGATTGAACTACCCCTGCTCAGGTACTAATTGAGTTCAAATTGAGAATGTCCATCCATCCATCCATTATCTGAACCAAGACACATCATTCTCACTAGTCGCATCATGATTTCATATTTGCTTGCTTGACCCTATTTCCTTGTTCCGAAAATCAACAACAATATTATCAAACTTTATGACACCTCAATTAAATTACCTCCCAAGCCAGGTACAGAAATAGTTGTAACCAAGGACATTTTAAGATTAGGGGGTGCCTGAGAATATTTGTCATTTTTCACACGTCCTGAGTGTTGTTAGTCACCTAAATGTTGAACAGAGGCTGTGCTGTACCAAAGTCAAATTCCTTGTTTGGCACGCCCAAACATGGCAAATAGAAATTCTTGAATCTTGAATCTGTCTTTTATATTTTGTTTGGAAGGGGTTTTTTTAGGTTTTGGGAGTGGGGTCAGAATACATACTCTTTTAATGTACTTATTTGCATGCACATGCGCACACGTCACACACATACACACACACACACATGCGCGCACACACAAATTCATTCATTCACTATAGCGCTAAACTAAACGTCCAATGCTAACATGTATGTTGAAACCATATGCAACTGTCGTGCTTACTGGGATGAGGAAAGTAATTATTTTCAAGCCGCATCTGTATTCAGATGATGAGGACAGATTGGACAAACTGGTGTTATACTGAGATAATCATTTAAATGACCATGCTCTGACCAGGATGACCCAGCTTGAGAAAGATTAAAAATGGTAAAATGGAGAAACAGAAACCACTGAACTACGCAAGAGGAGGAAGATAAAAGATAAAAACCTGCATTAAGATAGTGCTCTATGGACCATTTTTTAAAAAGCGGAACAGCTGGTAAAAGCTGGTACATGCCTAAAGCCATACACAAAAGATGAAGTTGGTCTTTCTTAAGGTTCTATTGTGTGCATGCCCGTGTGTGTGTGTGTGTGTGTGTGTGTGTGTGTGTGTGTGTGTGTGTGTGTGTGCGTGTGTGCGTGCGTGCGTGCGCGCGAGTGCGTGCGTATGTGTGTGTGTGTGCGTGTGTGCGCGTGTGGTGCCTGCATGTGTCATGCATGCAACTGAAAGCCCAGCCTGCATGGGCATATGAGATACCAAAAATCAAATGATGCAGTATTTGGACCAGTATATGAAATCAGTTCAAAACAGCCTTATTTTCTTTGCTTGACAGGTTCTGTAAAATCTGTAATTAAAACCCATCAAATTGTTACAATATCCACACAAGACTTTTAGGAACCTTTATAATAGTTTTTTACATTTCATTGGTTTTTTTTAAACACTTTTTTTGTATTTCCAAACAATTTTGTAGAAATTTTAACCCTTTCAGAAACGTTCTTATTTATTTGAAAAAATAAGAGATTATTAAATTAGAGTAAATACATTGTTACAATATCCACACAAGACTTTTATGAACCTTTTATGAAGTGTAAACATGTCTGGCTCCTCTCTGCTCTTGCGTGCTGGCCGGCTGGCGCGTCCCCTGTGTTTATTTTTAAACACTATTGTACTTTTAAATACATTATTGTATTTTAAACACTTTTTTTTAAACATTCTCCTTTAAATTTTGTATGAGCCCGTGTTGCATTTGGTTGTCCTGCCTCATCCGTGACAAAATGAAGTGCAAATCAGAGATGCTGCCAATTCTGCTGATGTGAACGAAATGGAAGATTGGATACGTAGCACTGTGGGAGGCTGAGATAAAGCTAGCACTAGCATTAGCGAGAAGCTAACGAATGCATTTAACACATTATTGTGTACCCCAAGAATAATACAGCACCTTCGATGCAATTTATCTGATACAATTACTCAAAAATACACCCAGAAGAAGTGAAAACAGCTACAAAATCAGCAGAAAGACTGACGCTAATGATATGAAAACGAGTGCAAAGACAAAGTGAAATACAGTTTATTATTTTCGTGTCATCTCAAGCTTTAATGTGTCCATCGTTTCCATAGATTGAAGTTAAGTTAAAGTTAAAGGAACTGAAACATCAACGAAACAAAGTCTTTCAGCGAATCCTTCTCTATACTGACAAAAGATTTCAGAAACACTCCTTGAACTAGCAGGACTTCGACCACAGGCGTGGGAACACTGCTTGAAATATGAAATTTGACCAGGCACTTCTTTGAGGTTCTGATGTTAGGGGATGGTGCAATGATTTGTGTGGATTGATGCATCCAACAACGGAACATTTTGATCTCTCCACTTCGACATCCTTGAGTTGTTTGGGCTACAAGTAATAAACATGTCCAAATCGTAATAAACATGGCGGATTTGCGAATCCACCATGTTTGTTACTCGGATTTCTGTTTGGCAACACTCATTACCTTGTTTGGTTTGTCACGCCCCAACGGATGTGATGTTATGGATAAAAATACGTACCGTATTTTCACGACCAAAGGGCGCACCGTACTGAAAGGCGCAGTCTCAGTTATGTTTGCCATTACTGTATTTAACACGCATCATAGGGCGCATGCATGCCATGATTTACGGTAAACAAACAAAAAACATCACGGGAGCAAGAAAGTGAGTTCGGTTGTACTTTATTCTACTGTTTAACCATGTACTCTACTGTACTCACATTATTGTTGATCGATATTCATACGCAAATCCGTCCAAGTCCTCATCTTCTGTATCCAAATTAAAGAGTTGGGCAAGTTCGCCATCTGACATGCCTGACATTACGCCTCTTTATTAAAAGGCGCACCTTTGTTTTTCGAGGAAATTAAACGCGTTTATGTGCACCCTATGGTTGTGAAATTACGGTAAAAGAAAACGAAGAACGGAGTAAAAAATAGCCCCCCAAAATGATCATAAAAGTATCTCTGCAGCATCTGGAGGGATATACTGTAATTTTCGGACTAAAAGTCGCTCCGGAATATAGGTCGCATTAGCCATAAAATGCACAATAACGTGAAAAAAAAAAACATATAAGTCGCTCCGGAGTATAAGTCGCATTTTGGGGGGAAATTTATTCGACAAAATCCAACACCAAGAACAGACATGAACGAGCAACAACAGGCTAAACGATAGGTATGCTAACGTGACGTAAAAACAAACGAAGAGCTGAGAATGGGCCTGACGTAACATTCAGAGTTATTAAAAAAAACTATTACATAAATAACACGTTTATAAAACCATCTGTGTCACTCCAATTCATTAAATCCATCTATCGTCCTTTGTCAACAATGGGTGCGCGCCGCTGACGGCGCTTGCACTTCAAAATATTCCACAGGCCCATATAACGATATATAAATTAGATATCAAATAACTATTATATAAGCAATAATATTATCAAACCATCTGTGCACTCTAAATCATCGATCAAATTCCTCGTCCTTTGTCAACAACGCCGTGCGTGCGCCCTGACGTCAGCCTCGTCGTTATTCCACAGATCTAGTATATAACTATATTGTAGCGTTAACAAAGTACAAGGAAAGACGTGGGTTTGGTAAACGGCTCTTTATTTAACAAAACAAACTTCCAGGGGTGTGGCGGCGTGGACTTCCAGCCACGGAGGAGGAAAAGAGATCCATAGAATAGGACCGGGCGTGCGTAAAAGCCATGACCGAGCCCCATCCACCGTCCCCGGACAGACACCCGGCCGAGCGCCGGCCCCTGACTTCTATCCACGGAGGTGAAAGAGAGCTCCGTAGAGTAGGACCGGGCGTGCGTAAAAGCCATAATAGTTTTTCAAACCTTCTGTGTCTCTCCAAATCCTTAAATCCTTCAAACTCTTCGTCCTCCATGTCACTTAGAAACAAAGCCGCTAATGATGCCGGGAGTACGTGGGGCCCTTCGTCATCTTCGTCATCCCGTGATCAATCTTTGTCCTTTTTGTAACCAACCGCGCTGCTGACGTCACTTGAAATTCAAATTACAGTAATCCCTTGCTACATCGCGGTTCGTTTATTGCGGTTTCACTTTTTTTTTTTTTAAAATTCACATAGAAGTCACTCCTTATTATAAGTCGCCCCCCCACCCAAACTATGAAAAAAAACCGCGACTTATAGTCCGAAAATTACGGTATTACACTTTTCTACACTCCTGGAGACTCAAAAGAAAGAAAATGATTTTAAAAACAAGAACATTCGATTTTTCATGAGATGTCTCCTTTAACTACACCTGAACCTCGATTTCATGCGCTTCGATTCTACGCATCTTTCTGTCTAAATTGGTTGTGAAATTACGGTTATAGAAAACGAAGAACGGAGTATAAAATAGCCCCCCAAAACAATCATAAAAGTATCTCTGCAGCATCTGGAGGGATATATTACACTTTTCTACACTCCTGGAGACTCCAAAGAAAGAAAATGTTTTTAAAAGCAAAAACATTCGATTTTTCATGAGATGTCTCCTTTAACGACACCTGAACCTCGATTTCATGCGCTTCGATTCAACGCATCTTTCTGTCTAAATTGGTTAAGTCATGGACCCCAATTTATTTTTTATTGTAAAATATATTTTCTTTTCAACTGTGAGCATTAACTTTCAAACATTTGGAAAACAACACGCAACCATTGCTGATGCCCAAAACGTTGGGATGTAGCTTAGGTTAAATAAAAACATTTCAAATAAACTCAGAACAAAATGTTGTTATTTAGCGGACACTTCAATTGACTTCGCTGATTTTGAAGTAGTATTTTAAATGGACGATATAAAAACTGTACGGAGCTAAATGACTAGCACCTAAACTTTTGCGCTAGTTACCGTATTTTTCGGACTATAAGTCGCGTTTTTTTCATAGTTTGGGTGGGGGGGCGACTTATACTGAGGAGCAACTTATGTGATTTTTTTCACAAATTTTCAAAATGAAAAAAAAAAAAAGTGAAACCGCAATAAACGAACCGTGATGTAGCAAGGGATTACAGTTTGTAGGTTGAACTGCAAGTGACGTCAGCGGCGCGGCGGTTGTTTACATAAAGGACAAAGGATTCGATCACGGGATGACGAAGATGACGAAGGGCCCCACGTACTACCGGCATCATTAGCGGCTTTGTTTGTAAGTGACACGGAGGACGAAGAGTTTGAAGGGTTTAATGATTTGGAGTGACACAGAAGGTTTGAAATACTATTATGGCTTTTACGCACGCCCGGTCCTACTCTACGGAGCTCTCTTTCACCTCCGTGGATGGAAGTCGGGGGCCGGCGCTCGGCCGGGTGGCTGTCCGGGGACGGTGGATGGGGCACGGACATGGCTTCTACGCACGCCCGGTCCTATTCTATGGAGCTCTCTTCCACCTCCGTGGCTGGAAGTGCCACCTCCGGGGATGGAAATCCACGCCGCCACACGCCGGTGCTTGGGGCCGTGTGGCGGTGAACTATTTATGTTATAGTTATTTG
The DNA here is from genome assembly GCF_901709675.1 of Syngnathus acus. Taxonomy (NCBI): domain Eukaryota; kingdom Metazoa; phylum Chordata; class Actinopteri; order Syngnathiformes; family Syngnathidae; genus Syngnathus; species Syngnathus acus. Next base: position 15,436,509 of record NC_051087.1, on the reverse strand, counting down.
ATATATTTCATTTCGTGTAGCAACTTGTATATGTTTTTAGCGTTAAAGTTCAGGAGTTGTTGGCTCGTTGAACTCTTGTTTTGTTAAAAAAACAGCCGTTTACCAAACCTACGTCATTCCTGGTACTTTAACGCTACAATATTGTTGTTATATATGTACTGGATCTGTGGAATACCGACGAGGCTGACGTCAGCGGCGCACGCGCGGCGTTGTTGACAAAGGACGAGGAATTTGATCGATGGATTTAATGATATGGAGTGACACAGATGGTTTGATATTGTTGTTTATATGATAGTTATTTGATATATTTTATTTCATGTAGCAACTTGTATATGTTTTTATCGTTACAGTTCAGTAGTTGTTGGCTCGTTGAACTCTTGTTTTGTTCAATAAAGAGCCGTTTACCAAACCCACGTCTTTCCTGGTACTTTGTTAACGCTACAATATAGTTATATACTAATCTGTGGAATAACGACGAGGCTGACGTCAGCGGCGCACGCGCGGCATTGTTGACAAAGGATGAGGAATTAATCGATGGATTTAATGATTTGGAGTGACACAGATGGTTTGATAATATTGTTGTTTATATGATAGTTATTTGATATATACTTTATATATCGTTACATGGGTCTGTGGAATATTTAGAATATTTAGACGTCAGCGGCGCGGTGCATACGCGGCATCGTTTCCATAAAGGACGATCGATGGATTTAATGAATTAACAGATAGTTTGATAAACGTGTTATTTATGTAATAGTTATTTATAGCATTTTGGGGGAAGTTTATTCGACAAAATCCAACACCAAGAACAGCCATGAACGAGCAACAACACGCTAAACAAGGGGTGGGCAATTACGGTCCTCGAGGGCCGGTGTCCTGCATGTTTTATAGGTCTCCTTACTGCAACACACCTGATTCAAATGATCAGGATTGTTATCCAGCTTCTGCAGACCTTGCTAATTATCTGACCATTTGAATCAGGTGTGTTGCAACAGGGTGACATACGTAGAAAACATGCAGGACACCGGCCCTCGAGGACTGGAATTGCCCACCCCAGGGCTAAACGATAGGTATGCTAACGTGACATAAACACAAACGAAGAGCTGAGAACGGGCCTGACGTAACATTTAGAGTTATTCAAATAACTATTACATAAATAACACATTCTTAGACTGATCGCTATAATGTAAATAAGATCTTTTACTTTTATTCTCAGATTTCCTTTTATACTTTTTTAAATTTTGTAATGTTTGCACTAAGAAGGGAGCAGCTATCCGAATTTCGTTGTACACCTAAGTTGTAATATGACAATAAAGGGCATTCTATTCTATTCTATTCTATTCTATCCTAATTAGCGTGTGCCCGTGGCCCTGGCTCTCTACCATTTTCTTCTTCAGTCCGTTTTCATGCAAACATATGTGTGAACTTTGCACACTTGGCAGGATCATCATCTAAAGCAGGGGTGTTGTCGGATTTGGTCCACAATTTGGGAGGCGCGCTACCCGCGCCTCATGGCAAAAGCCATAGCTAATCACCTGTTATCCAATTTACTCACTGCGTGCTCGTTTTATTTCTTCAGTTTTAAGAAAAGGCTAAGACACCGAAACAAAATTTAGAATTACACAGGTTGGTTGAGTTCAATCACTATTCTTGTTAAGAAAGCTCTGTTTTCAGGAAAGTACAATACAGCGCTGGGCCTTTTGTTTTTTGGAATTATGTGAGCTTTTGGTTGTGACATCATCAATTTATTAATGTTCCCTGACTATGCAAAATTTGTAATCACCACTTACCATGTTTTTGTTTGTTTGTTCTTTTGATACTCCATGTACTTGCTTACGTCTGTCACGAACGGAGTGGAAATGGAGCAGGGCGACCAAGTGCAGCTCGGACCAGGGTTTATTGCAGCAAACTCAAAAGACAGACCCAGCAAACTGACGTGACTAAACAACGAAACCAATAGGACTGATCGCCAAAACGTGAAACAAAAGACAGGAACCAAACAAACCGCGTGACAGTGAGACATGCATTGTCCACATCTCATGCAATGCTCCGACGGCGAGTGACACGCAAACAGAACTTAACACAGGTAACGAGAGGCAGGTGCGTGTGATTACACTAATCAAGGGCACACAGGAAGGGAGGGGCGAGCACACAGACACAGAACTGGGGACGAGACATGACAACGTCATCATATTCTTAGTTTAATCATGCTTCCAACCATATATTTTCTTTGTTAGGCAAAATATTTCCCTCTGTCCAGAACGTTCAGTAGTACCGTATTTTCCGCCCTAAAAGGCGCACCTAAAAACCTAAAATTTTCTCAAAAGCCGACAGTGCGCCTTATAGGCCAGTGCGCCTTATATATGGATCAACTGATGAATTTGTTGATCCATACTGGTTGTACACAGTGCTCTGCCAAAATGTTTCAGTACGTTTTAGTACGACTAATAAATTACAAGGTCGCATCGCTTCCCAGCATTACGGCAACTGTAGTCAGGGGGCGTCACCGAATAGCTGTTGTACCCGCGAGGCTATTTCCTGTCAAAATAGGCTGCTCTGTTAATGTTTCGAGTAAATCTACGGATCGATATGGAAGGGAAACATAGGTAAGTAGTACCAATGCGTTAGATCGAACTTTAGTCAGTTCCGATCATTTTATAGGAGATCGTTTGAGAAACGCGATTGTTTACACTTTGCTGAGGCTCATGGGAGATTGCGAGGTGAGGCTCGTGAGACTTTGCGGATGGCTAATGCTATTGCGATAGCTGCTATACGTACCAGGCTATTTCATGTCAAAATAGGCTGCTCTGTTAATGTTTCGAGTAAATCTACGGATCGATATGGAAGGGAAACATAGGTAAGTAGTACAAATGCGTTGGATCGAACTTTAGTCAGTTCCGATCATTTTATAGGAGATCGTTTGAGAAACGCGATTGTTTACACTTTGCTGAGGCTCATGGGAGATTGCGAGGTGAGGCTCGTGAGACTTTGCGGATGGCTAATGCTATTGCGATAGCTGCTATACGTACCAGGCTATTTCATGTCAAAATAGGCTGCTCTGTTAATGTTTCGAGTAAATCTACGGATCGATATGGAAGGGAAACATAGGTAAGTAGTACAAATGCGTTGGATCGAACTTTAGTCAGTTCCGATCATTTTATAGGAGATCGTTTGAGAAACGCGATTGTTTACACTTTGCTGAGGCTCATGGGAGATTGCGAGGTGAGGCTCGTGAGACTTTGCGGATGGCTAATGCTATTGCGATAGCTGCTATACGTACCAGGCTATTTCATGTCAAAATAGGCTGCTCTGTTAATGTTTCGAGTAAATCTACGGATCGATATGGAAGGGAAACATAGGTAAGTAGTACAAATGCGTTGGATCGAACTTTAGTCAGTTCCGATCATTTTATAGGAGATCGTTTGAGAAACGCGATTGTTTACACTTTGCTGAGGCTCATGGGAGATTGCGAGGTGAGGCTCGTGAGACTTTGCGGATGGCTAATGCTATTGCGATAGCTGCTATACGTACCAGGCTATTTCATGTCAAAATAGGCTGCTCTGTTAATGTTTCGAGTAAATCTACGGATCGATATGGAAGGGAAACATAGGTAAGTAGTACCAATGCGTTGGATCGAACTTTAGTCAGTTCCGATCATTTTATAGGAGATCGTTTGAGAAACGCGATTGTTTACACTTCGCTGAGGCTCGTGAGACTTTGCGGATGGCTAATGCTATTGCGATAGCTGCTATACGTACCAGGCTATTTCATGTCAAAATAGGCTGCTCTGTTAATGTTTCGAGTAAATCTACGGATCGATATGGAAGGGAAACATAGGTAAGTAGTACCAATGCGTTAGATCGAACTTTAGTCAGTTCTGATCATTTTATAGGAGATCGTTTGAGAAACGCGATTGTTTATAGAGGGCTCGTTGGTTATTGGCTAGTAGATGCATACCGCAACCCTAGTCAACCTCAGTTTGATGCAGTATAGCTTCTATTTTATGCGCCTTATAAGCCGGTGCGCCTTATATATGGACAAAGTTTTAAAATGGGCCGTTCATTGAAGGTGCGCCTTATAACCCGGTGCGCCTTTTAGGGCGGAAAATACGGTAATTGAAAACTGGTGTCTAGCATTAGTCAAAACTTAAGATATAATCAAGTACTGAGCATTTTTAGACGACTTTGGCAGTGTCCGTGATTTAGAAAATTATCAGGCATGCATTAAACAGTTCCTTAAGGGTCATTGAGCTATTCAGGCAATATATCAAAAAACATTTGTTATTTCAAAGTGCACAAAAATACATATCAGATCATAAAGTTATAAAAACCTTTGTCAAAAATGTCTAGTTATGTCTACTTTATTGATTTGGTGTGTAGGTATAATTATATGCTTAAAATGTTTCTTTTATGGATTTAATATGTGAATATACTTGTCTGCTTATGTACTTTATTCAATGAGGTTTGAGCATATTTGTTTTTGTAGCTAGGCAGGACTTTTTGTATTTCGACCCCATTCCTTCACTGTCAAACCTTTTTTTCGCGGGCCGCATTGTAGTCATAGTTTCTTTCGGAGGGCCATTATGACTGTCAACCCAAATAATTGTATGAGCACCTCATATTATATACCAGGGGTCACCAACCTTTCTTAAACCGAGAGCTACTTCCTGGGTACTGATTAAGGCAAAGGGCTACCAGTTTGACACACACTTCTGAAATAGCCAATTTGCTCAATTTGGCTTTCACTGTGTTATTATTGGCATTTCCAGTTCACATGTAAGTGTGATTTTAACAAGAATAGCAGAAATACAGTCAAACCTTGGTTACAGAAGGCGGTTCGAGAAGCGAATTGGTCGAATTCCCGAATCAGTTTTTCCCATTACAAATAATGGAAACATTTTTAATCCATTTCAAGACAAAAAACACGCCTTTTTTAAGCATTTTTTCATTTGCACATATTTGTCCGATCGCGCAACTGCAGCGCACCGCCGAACGCGCAACCGTAGCGCGTCGCCCACCGCGCAACTGCACCGCGCTGGTCGCATTATTGTGACAGAGCTGTCGCTGACATTTAGAAAATATTTTTAAAGTCCTGATGTACTTTCCAAAATTTAAGTGGACCTCAGTGCGCAGGGAGCTTAATTTGGTCCGATCGCGCAACCGCAGCGCACCGCCGAACGCGCAACTGTAGCGCGTCGCCGACCGCGCAACTGCACCGCGCTGGTCGCATTATTGTGACAGAGCCGTCGCTAAAATTTAGAAAATATTTTAAATGGACCTAAGTGCGCAGGGAGCTTAATTTGGTCTGATCGCGCAACCGCAGCGCGCCGGGCGCTCACTGTCGCATTGCTTTAAGAGCGTCTTTGTGTTTTAGGATAACATGTAATGGTATCTCCCAACTGAAAACACTTGAAAGAAAACTGCAATGGAAAAGGGGTGTTTTAAGACATGTTGGTTTTTCTTGGATTAAAAACATTTATACGACTTAAGTAGTAGCCTATATGAAAATGATGGTCCACCCCCACACACACCCCCAACACACACACACACACACACACACACACACACACACACACACACACACACTCACACACACATTGGAGTGGCCCTCCGAGAGAAATCCCGGCTCTCCCGATTACCCAGCACGCCATTGCCCACGACCCTCGTGAGGCTAAGCGGTTCAGATAATGGATGGCTGGATACTTTTTTGTTAAACTATTCAGTAGGAGGAAAGACCTCAGCCGCATTTGAAAAATTAGCCTCTAACTAACTGACTCTCGTGTTTGTATTCACATTTGCACTTTAGGGCTAAATCATACAATTTCTTGCAGTCTGCTCAATAAAAAGAAAACATTTTGTAAATTGACAAAGGCATTATTTTATATAAAAAAATTTGCAAAAATCTCATCTGGTCCCTGAGGACCCCATCTTGTGAGACATCTCATTTTGTTGGATTTCTCTCGTCCTATCCCTAGACATAAAGCAGTGTAAATGTCCCAGATGAGCACCTACTGCCTCACAAGTTGAATGAAAATAAATTATCCTGTTTTTTATGAATTACCTTTTACAGTCGGTTACACCATGAATGACCTGATCTTCGAGTGGCAGGAGAATGGACCGGTCCAAGTGGCCGAAGGACTAACGCTCCCACAGTTCATCCTTAAAGACGAATCCGACCTCAGATACTGTACCAAGCACTACAACACAGGTAACATCCACACTCATACACTTCTGAATGTACGAAAATATTCCACTCCCTAAAAAAGTACAATAAATTCATCTTTATTGCAGGACATAGTACATTCCAGACGCATCCGCTAAATAGAGAGTACACATTATTTTGAAAGTTATACTTATTCGATAATAAAACACAGTTGCACTTCCTAAAATACACTTTTAGTGTTCTTAAGTGCCTGTTCTCACTATATCAGTCAGGAAATGGGAGACTTTCACTAAAGTATTTATTAGTCATTCAGAGTTGAACTCTACTGTGAAACTGACACAATACAGATGAGAATTAAACATTCTGTATTGAAACAAAAACAATGCACACCCGCATAAGTTTGTAACGGAATGTAGCATGGATGTTACAGTAAACTTTCACACAATTGCTACTTTAACACTGGTTTCAATAACACATCCAACCAGAGCATACACCCAGGCAAATGTTCTCTTCTCTTTGTGACTAACTCTCACTGTTGGGTACTTCAGTATAATTCGTGGACCCTCACTGCTTTTTCTTCTTGATGTTATTACACTGCATCTTTACTAACAGACTACAATGCCACAAGGCAAGTCATGGCACAACATGGCACTACACTGAAACTGGAAAAGTCATCAACCGGCCTTCACTGTATAGTTTGTGAAACATAGACAGCAGTACCTCCACCTTCTGTATGTGCCCTGTTACAGGTAAATTTACTTGTATTGAAGTGCGGTTCCACCTGGAGCGTCAGATGGGCTACTACCTGATCCAAATGTACATCCCGTCTCTGCTGATTGTTATTCTCTCCTGGGTCTCCTTTTGGATTAACATGGATGCGGCCCCGGCCAGAGTGGCGCTTGGCATCACTACTGTCCTCACAATGACAACACAGAGCTCAGGCTCCAGGACTTCATTGCCAAAGGTCAGTTGTGGGGTATTTTGTTGTTTAGCTTTTGTCTGGTTGGCTTTACTTTCGATGCGTTACGCTCCTCTTAACATCCAACAGCAATTTGACAGTTAGAGCACTGCCTAACTTGGAGCGTGCACTGCCAGTCAGCTTTAAAAGAACTGATGTGCAGTGATCAATTATTAAAGATAAATACTCACATTACTCTGCATGAGTTGGTCAACACGATTACATGATAGTATTGTTGACTTATTCAGTTATGTTTTTAGCAATGTGCATCTCTTTGTAAACCAGTCTGACAAAATTACAAAACACTGAATGTGTAATACACCTAATTAATATAGTTTTCAGTGTGTTTCATGAGTTTAAGCTATTTTACACTTTGACCATGAGATTTCAAATATACAATGAAATGCATTGCTCTACAATAACTTTTCACCTGGTAGCGCTAATGCTGCCATCTTTTAAGTTGGTTGGACAAGCACTTGATTTGGTTGCAACCTTTTTCTTTCTTTTTTTTTTCTACATAACAAGACATTCATTAATTCATTTATTATTCGGAACGTTTATCCTCACAAGGATTGCAGGTGTGCTGGAGCTTATCCCGATGGATGCTAGTTGATGGCTGTCTTGATTGGTATATTCTGATTTTTTATTAAGTACAGATTGACAATGACTGAATTTATAATATTTGCAAAATATTTTGCTGTGATTACAAAGTTTGTCTTGTAATTTTTTATTTACTTATTGCCAGTGTAAATGCTAAAATGAAAACGACAGATATGTCTATGTATTTAGCAATTATTTATCAATTCCTGATTGATTTGCTAAATGTACAATAGGTACATAAAATTCCAAATGTGAGACTACTTTTGCATTTCTTTTTAGAGCATTCTATGTGGAGATGCTATGTCTCTGTCAATCCTAAATGATTTGTTAGGAGCAACAGTGATTTTATTAACGGTCTTCAAACTGAATGGACTTCACCCATTCTGCTCACATATGATGAAATGACGTGTCACGTTGGTAACAGCCAATCAATGGCAAGAACGTAATTACTATATCGCATGTGTGTGAACAAGCAGACACTAAGACAAATGGAGGGTTTTTAACACACGCATACACACAGTGCAGTTGATGAAATAAAAACAATGTCACAATGTTCCAGTCCTTTACCGGCCAGGACGTGAAAAGAGCAGCAGGCTTGGAGAATACGGAGCAAAGAAGTTCGAGTATCTTGTGAGTCGACGGAATTGTCTGCAATAGGGCTAGGAGGAAAAAGTTGAGCAAGTCAACATCAAAAATTGGTCGCTGCAACCCCCCCAGAGACATTTCCGAGCTTTGTATGCTCACCATACGACATTTACAGGCCAGATTCTAGTCTCCAGTCCACTGTACGCTCGCTAAACCAATCATCAATTTGTCACATTATTAGCACCCTCTTTTGGTAGAAAGTTGACACTGCAGTCAGTGACATTTTTTGTTTCCAGAGGAGCAAGTCGTGTTGCAACAGTAATTTTTATTTGGCGTAGTTTTAATGCCAGATGCCCTTTCAGACTTATGCTTCATACTTATTTTAAATTATGTGGTTTGAAATTAGGGTCTGTCATACCCATTTGGATGCTACTGTTGTGACTGGGATTTGAACAGTGGTTGCTATCTATCCATCCAGCGTCCATCCATTTTCTGTGCTGCTTATCCTCACAAGGGTCGTGGGTGTGCTGGAGCCTATCCCAGTGGACTTTGGGGGATACCCTGAACTGATTGCCAGCCAATCACAGGGCAGACACAGATGAACAACCATTCACACTCTCAACCTACGGACAATAGGTGTGCTCAGTCGGCCTACCATGCATGTCTTTGGATTGTGGGAGGAAGTACCCGGAGGAAACCTATGGAGGCATGGGGAGAACATGCAAACTCCACTCTGGAAGGCCGGAGCCGGAAACGAACCCACAATGTTGCACTGTGAGGCGGACGTGGCTAACCAGTGCCCCACCGTGCGCTGTGGTTGCTAGTTAGAAGTATTTACCCCAGCATCAGTATATGCAAAGCACTGCATGGTGTTTGTAAATGTCGTATTAAGATGTATAACAGATGGAAATGGCAACTCATTTTTGTTAAACAATAATGCTCAACCTAGCATATTGATGTCTGTTGTCAAAACATCTCTAGCAGAGATCCAATGTGACGTGATGTATATTCTTGGAAACGTCCATCCATCCATCCATACATCCATCCATACATCCATACATCCATACATCCATACATCCATTCACCCATCCATCTTTTTCCGCTTATCCGGGGTCAGGTCGCGGGGGCAGCAGCTTTAGGAGGGACTCCCAGGCTTCCCTCTCTCCAGCCACTTCGTCCAGCTCATCCTGGGGGATCCCAAGGCATTCCCAGGCCAGCTAAGAGACATAGTCTCTCCAGCGCGTCCTGGGTCGTCCACGGGATCTCCTGCCGGTGGGAGATGCCCGGAACACCTCCCCAAGGAGGCGTCCAGGAGGCATCCTGGTGAGATGCCTGAGCCACCTCATCTGGTTCCTCTCAACGTGGAGGAGCAGCGGCTCTACTCCGAGTCTTTCCCGGATGACCGAGCTTCTCACCCTATCTCTAAGGGAGAGCCCGGACACCCTGCGGAGGAAACTCATTTCGGCCGCTTGTATCCGGGAACTTGTTCTTTCGGTCACGACCCATAGCTCGTGACCGTAGGTGAGGGTAGGAGCGTAGATCGACCGGTAAAATGAGAGCTTTGCCTTTTGGCTCAGCTGTCTCTTCACCACGACGGACCGGTACATAGTCCACATTACAGCCGACGCCACACTGATCCGCCTGTCGATCTCACGCTCCATCCTGCCCTCGCTCGTGAACAAGACCCCAAGATACTTGAACTCCTCCACTTGGGGCAGGATCTCATCCCCGATCCGGAGAGGGCATTCCACCCTTTTCCGACCAAGGGCCATGGACTCAGATTTGGAGGTGCTGACCCTCCTCCCGACCGCATCACACTCGGCTGCGAACCGCTCCAGTGAGAGCTGGAGATCACGGCTTGAAGAAGCCAACAGCACCACGTCGTCTACAAAAAGCAGAGATGCAATGCTGAGTTCCCCAAACCGGACACCCTCAATACCTCGGCTGCGCCTAGAAATTCTGTCCATAAAAGTTATGAACAGAATCGGTGACAAAGGACAGCCTTGGCGGAGTCCAACCCTCGCTGGGAAAGAATCCAACTTACTGCCGGAAATGCGAACCGCCCTTATCAGTTGGCTCGGCACCCCGTACTCCCGAAGCACTTGGCAGAACTTCCCGAGGGACACGGTCGAACGCCTTCACCAAGTCCACAAAACATGTGGACTGGTTGAGCGAACTCCCATGCACCCTCGCGGATCCTGCCGAGGGTATAGAGCTGGTCCACTGTTCCACGGCCAGGACGAAAACCACACTGCTCCTCCTGAATCCGAGATTCGACCTCCCGACGGACCCTCCTCTCCAGCACCCCTGAAGAGACCTTACCAGGGAGGCTGAGTGTGATTCCTCTGTAGTTGGAACACACCCTCCGGTACCCCTTCTTAAAGAGGGGAACCACCACCCCAGTCTGCCAATCCAGAGGCACCGTCCACGATGTCCACGCTATGCTGTAGAGGCGTGTCAGCCATGACAGCCCCACAACATCCAGAGCCTTTAAAAACTCCGGGCAGATCTCATCCACCCCTGGGGCCTTGCCCCCAAGAAGTTTTTTAACTTCCTCAGTGACTTCGACCCCAGAGATTGAAGAATCCACCAGAGTCTCCAGGCCTTGCTTCCACAATGGAAGGCGTGTCGGTGGAATTGAGGTCTTTGAAGTATTCTCCCCACCGACTCATGACGTCCCGAGTCGAAATCAGCAGCACGCCATCTTCACTGTAAACAGTGTTGACGGTGCACTGCTTCCCCCTCCTGAGACGCCGGATGGTGGACCAGAATTTCCTCGAAGCCGTCCGGAAGTCGTTCTCCACGGCCTCGCCGAACTCCTCCCACGCCCCGGTTTTTGCCTCAGCAACCGCCGAAGCCGCGTTCCGCTTGGCCATCCGGTACCCCTCAGCTGCCTCCAGAGTCCCACAGGCCAAAACGACCCGATAGGATTCCTTCTTCAGCTTGACGGCATCCCTTACCGCCGGTGTCCACCAGCGGGTTTGGGGATTGCCGCCACGACAGGCACCAACCACCTTACGGCCACAGCTCCGGTCGGCTGCCTCAACTATGGAGGCACAGAACATGGTCCACTCGGACTCAATGTCCCCCGCCTCCTCCGGGACGTGGGAAAAGCTCTGCCGGAGCTGGGAGTTGAAGCTCTTCCTGACAGGGGGTTCTGCCAGATGTTCCCAGCAGACCCTCAGAGTACATTTGGGTTAGTGTCCAAAACACGTGGCCACAAATCCGATGACACGACTACAAAGTCGATCATCGAACTGCGGCCTAGGGTGTCCTGTTGCCAAGTGCACACATGGACACCCTTATGCTTGAACATGGTGTTCATTATTGACAATCCATGTCGAGCACAGAATTCCAACAATAGAACACCGCTCGGGTTCAGATCGGGGGGTCGTTCCTCCCAATCACGCCTTTCCAGGTCTCACTGTCATTGCCCACATGAGCATTGAAGTCACCCAGAACGATGGAGTCCCCAGAAGGAGCGCTCTCCACCACTTCTTCCAAGGACTCCAAAAAGGGTGGGTACTCTGAGCTGCCGTTTGGTGCATAGACACAAACAACAGTCAGGACCCCTACCCCCACCCGAAGGCGGAGGGAGGCTACCCTCTCGTTCACTAGGGTGAACCCCAACGTACAGGCGCCCAGCCAGGGGTCAATAAGTATACCCACACCTGCTCGACGCCTCTCACCATGGGCAACTCCAGAGTGGAAGAGAGTCCAGCCCCTCTCGAGAGGGCTTGTACCAGAACCCAAACTGTGTGTGGAGGCAAGTCCGACTACGTCTAGTCAGAACTTTTCTGCCTCGCACACCAGCTCGGGCTCCTTTCCAGCCAGAGAGGTGACATTCCATGTTCCAAGAGTCAGCTACTGCAGCCGGGGATCGTACCGCCAAGATCCCCGCCTTTTGCTGCCGGCCAGCTCACTCTGCGCCCGACCCCTTTGGCCCCTCCTACAGGTGGTGAGCCAATGGGAAGGGGGACCCACATTTTCTTTTCGGGCTGTGCCCGGCCGGGCCCCATGGGCAAAGGCCCGGCCACCAGACGCTCGCCTTCGAGCCCCACCTCCAGGCCTGGCTCCAGAGGGGGGCCCCGGTGACCCGCGGCCGGGCGAGGGAAAACGAGGTCCATTTATTGTACTCATCATAAGGGTTTTTTGTGAGCCATGCTTTGTCTGGCCCCTCACCTAGGGCTCTTTTGCCATGGGTGACCCTACCAGGGGCATGAAGCCCCCGACAACATGGCTCCTAGGATTATTGGGACATGCAAACCCCTCCACCACGATAAGGTGATGGGACATGCAAACCCCTCCACCACGATAAGGTGACGACTCACGGAGGGGTCTTGGAAACATGTACACGTCTTGGAAACGTGTACAACAAAAATAAATAGCTAACCAATGTAATGCACGTTCGTTGTTCCAGCGGCTCGTGGGCTCACTCATATTGTTAACATGTGAGAATACTGTTAATATACACCCACCTTGGCAAACACAATTATTTTCAGATGCATGCTTATCACTGTCAAGCATTTAAAAAAATAGGCAGCTACGTCATAGTTTGAAGAGGCAATTAGCAGAGTAATTGATGGAATTGCTGAACGTCAACAAGACCAAGGAGATTGTTGTTGACTTCCGGAAGGGTCACACCCAACACCTGCCGCTGACCATCGACGGTGCTGTGGTGGAGAGAATGAGCAGCACCAGGTTCCTGGGGGTGCACATCAGTGAGGATCTCTCCTGGTCCACCAACACCGCATCACTGGCAAAGAAGGCCCAGCGCCGCCTGTACTTCCTGCGGAAACTCAGGCGAGCGAGTGCTCCTCCGGCCGTCATGACTACATTTTACCGTGGCACCATTGAGAGCGTCCTCTCCAGTTGTATTGCTGTTTGGGGTGGTAGCTGCACTGAATACAACATGAAGGGCCTGCAGCGCATAGTGAACACGGCTGGGGAGATTATTGGTGCTTCACTCCCCTCCTTGATGGACATTTACACCTCCCATCTCACCCGCAAGGCGACCACGATTGTGAGTGATGTGAGTCACCCCACTCACTCTTTGTTCGATCTTCTGCCCTCTGGGAGGAGGTACAGGAGCCTGCGCTCCCGCACCACCAGACTCACCAACAGCTTCATACTCCAGGCTGTTAGGATCCTGAACTCTCTCCCCCCTTCTGCGTAGCGTCCTGTACTTTTGCGCTATATTCTGACTGTCTGCTGTGTGCACACTTGCTCCGTTTTGCTCCTCTTATTTATTGTGTTATTTGTTTATTTATTATTTATTCATCACTCTTATTATTCATTGTTTGTGCCTTCTTGTTTTTATTTTGTGTTGTTTACTTGTATGTATATCGTGTACCGTAATTTTCGGACTATAAGTCGCTCCGGAGTACAAGTCGCATCAGCCATAAAATGCCCAAAAATGTGAAAAAAAACATATATAAGTCGCTCCGGAGTATAAATCGCATTTTGGGGGGCAATTTATTCAACAAAATCCAACACCAAGAACAGTCATGAACGAGCAACAACAGGCTAAACGATAGGTATGCTAACGTGACATAAACACAAACTAAGAGCTGAGAACGGCCCTGACGTAAAATTCAGCACTTCAAAATATTCCACAGGCCCATATAACGATATATAAATTATATATCAAATAACTATTATATAAGCAATAATGTTATCAAACCATCTGTGTCACTCCAAATCATTAAATCAATCGATCGTCCTTTGTCAACAATGGGTGCGCGCAGCTGACGGCGCTTGCACTTCAAAATATTCCACAGGCCCATATAACGATATATAAATTAGATATCAAATAACTATTATATAAGCAATAGTATTATCAAACCATCTGTGCACTCTAAATCATTAAATCCATCGATCAAATTCCTCATCCTTCGTCAACAACGCCGCGCGTGCGCCCTGACGTCAGCCTCGTCGTTATTCCACAGATCTACTATATAACTATATTGTAGTGTTAACAAAGTTCAAGGAAAGACGTGGGTTTGGTAAACGGCTCTTTATTTAACAAAACAAACTTCCAGGCGTGTGGCGGCGTGGACTTCCAGCCACGGAAGTGGAAGAGAGCTCCATAGAATAGGACCGGGCGTGCGTAAAAACCATGACCGAGCCCCATCCACTGTCCCCGGACAGCCACCCGGCCGAGCGCCGGCCCTCGACTTCCATCCACGGAGGTGAAAGACAGCTCGGTAGAGTAGAACCGGGCGTGCGTAAAAGCATTGTCCGAGCCCCATCCACCGTCCCTGGACAGCCACCCGGCCGAGCGCCGACCCCCGACTTCAATCCACGGAAGTGAAAGAGAGCTCCGTAGCGTAGGACCGGGCGTGGGTAAAAGCCATAATATTTTTTCAAACCTTCTGTGTCACTCCAAATCCTTAAATCCTTCAAACTCTTCGTCCGCCGTGTCACTTAGAAACAAAGCTAATGATGTACATGGGGCCCTTCGTCATCTTCGTCATCCCGTGATCAATCTTTGTCCTTTATGTAAACAACCGCCGCGCCACGCCGCGTCGCGCTCCTGACGTCACTTGAAATTCAAATTACAGTAATCCCTTGCTACATCGCGGTTTGTTTATCGCGGTTTCACTTTTTTTTTTTTTTTGGAAAACTTTTGAAAAAAAACATAAGTCGCTCCTTATTATAAGTCGCCCCCCCCACCCAAACTATGAAAAAAAAACGCGACTTATAGTCCGAAAATTACGGTACTATGTCTTGTCACCGTGGGATAGTGGAAACGTAATTTCGATTTCTTTGTGTGTCTTGGCATGTGAAGAGATTGACATTAAAGCAGACTTTGACTTTTGACTTTGAATAATTGATAGGATAATTCGATTCTAAAACGTTTTGGTTGTGACAGCCCTATTCTCCAACTAACCAAGATAGCATTTACCGTATTTTCCGCACTATTAGGCGCACCGGATTATAAGGCGCACCTTCAATGAACGGCCCATTTTAAAACTTTGTCCATATATAAGGCGCACCGGATTATAAGGCGCATAAAATAGAAGCTATACTGCAACAAACTGAGGTTGACTAGGGTTGCGGTATGCATCCACTAGCCAATAACCAACGAGCCCTCTGTAAACAATCGCGTTTCTCAAACGATCTCCTATAAAATGATCGGAACTGACTAAAGTTCGACCTAACGCATTGGTACTACTTACCTATGTTTCCCTTCCATATCGATCCGTAGATTTACTCGAAACATTAACAGAGCAGCCTATTTTGACATGAAATAGCCTGGTGCGTATAGCAGCTATCGTTATAGCATTAGCCATCCGCAAATTCCCATGAGCCTCAGCTCGCAATCTCCCATGAGCCTCAGCAAAGTGTAAACAATCGCGTTTCTCAAACGATCTCCTATAAAATGATCGGAACTGACTAAAGTTGGATCTAACGCATTGGTACTACTTACCTATGTTTCCCTTCCACATCGATCCGTAGATTTACTCGAAACATTAACAGAGCAGCCTATTTTGACATGAAATAGCCTGGTGCGTATAGCAGCTATCGTTATAGCATTAGCCATCCGCAATTTCCCATGAGCCTCAGCTCGCAATCTCCCATGAGCCTCAGCAAAGTGTAAACAATCGCGTTTCTCAAACGATCTCCTATAAAATGATCGGAACTGACTAAAGTTGGATCTAATGCATTGGTACTACTTACCTATGTTTCCCTTCCATATCGATCCGTAGATTTACTCGAAACATTAACAGAGCAGCCTATTTTGACATGAAATAGCCTGGTGCGTATAGCAGCTATCGTTATAGCATTAGCCATCCGCAATTTCCCATGAGCCTCAGCTCGCAATCTCCCATGAGCCTCAGCAAAGTGTAAACAATCGCGTTTCTCAAACGATCTCCTATAAAATGATCGGAACTGACTAAAGTTCGATCTAGCGCATTGGTACTACTTACCTATGTTTCCCTTCCATATCGATCCGTAGATTTACTCGAAACATTAACAGAGCAGCCTATTTTGACATGAAATAGCCTGGTGTGTATAGCAGCTATCGTTATAGCATTAGCCATCCGCAAATTCCCATGAGCCTCAGCTTGCAATCTCCTATGAGCCTCAGCAAAGTGTAAACAATCGCGTTTCTCAAATGATCTCCTATAAAATGATCGGAACTGACTAAAGTTCGATCTAACACATTGGTACTGCTTACCTATGTTTCCCTTCCATATCAATCCGTAAATTTACTCGAAACATTAACGGAGCAGCCTATTTTGAAATGAAATAGCCTCGCGGGTACAACAGCTATTCGGTGACGCCCCCTGACTACAGTTGCCGTAATGTTGGGAAGCGATGTGACCTTGTAATTTACTAGTCGTACTAAAACGTACTGAAACATTTTGGCAGAGCACTGTGTACAACCAGTATGGATCAACAAATTCATCAATTGACCCATATATAAGGCGCACTGGACTATAAGGCGCACTGTCGGCTTTTGAGAAAATTTTAGGTTTTTAGGTGCGCCTTATAGTCCGGAAAATACGGGAACTAAATTTGAAACAGTGTTTTCCTTTTGCAATTTTGTCCTGGAATCTGGCAGCCGGAAGCATAGCATTTTGTGTAAATTGGTGTCAGTGAGAAGGTCCTATATTGTAGATCAGCGGTGCACGTAGCATGCGCACAGAGCCAGATTTGACAGGGAACACCCACAGTGTAGGTTTGCTCCACCCAGAGTGCGTACCTGGTGTGAGGGAGCATAATTGACAGATTTGAGTGGACAGGAGAATGCGTGCAGCCTGAAAAGCGAGCAGCTGGACGCCTTTCCTTACTCATGCACACAATAATATGGCCTATTGTCACTACACGTAGCTTTTTTAGGGGCGGCGTGGCTCAGAGTACTCATCTCCCAACCCTAAAACTGTGGGTTTGATCCTCAACCCTGCGACTGTGTTCAAGTGTCCTTGAGCAAGACACTGAACCCTAATTTGATCCCAGTGGACCCATGCAGCACCTTGCATGGCAGCAGCCTCACATTTGGTGTATGAATGGGTGAATGTGATGCATTGTAAAGCGCTTTGGGCACCATACGCTGTAGATTAAGCGCTATGTCATCATCATCAGTTTAAAGTCCGCTTTCCAGGCACCGCTGGGTTGGACTGGATTCACAATATGGCTTTCTTCCACCGGGGACGGTCCATGGCCATCTCGTGGTTGAGAGTGCCTATACTGAGAACATTTTTGGAGCAAAACTTTTTACAGTCTGATGCCCTTCCTGACACTAACCCAAGGGGAAATTGATTTTCTGTAGGGGTTGACTCCCTTAGCCCATTCCTCTCCCGAGGAGCCCACTGGGCAGTGGTACTATTTAACCCATAGTTAGGGGCTGGTTCGTGGGCACCAGGGCGTGTCCACACACCGGTGGGCCTGCGTGCCGCACGTCTAGGGGCCAAACCTCCTCCGAGTCCCTTGTAGTTTAGCCTGGGTCCGTGTTGTACCCAGTTACCATGTGTCGCCGCGTGGAGGCACTACATAGGGCTTGCTGTTAGAGAGGCTATGTACTGGCAGGGAGAGACTTACGCACTCGGCTCTCCCGTTCGCATACTGCTAGCCAGCGGTGAGGGTTGACAGTGAGAACACTCCACCAACACTCCACCAACACACTAGACGCATCATAACAACCCGACTTGGTCTTATGAAGTCCAAGCTATGTGCAGTCCATGAATCATTTACCCTATTTTCCGGACTATAAGTCGCTCCGGAGTACAAGTCGCACCAGCCATAGAATGCATAATAAAGAAGATCAGGGGATGTTTGAGAATAATTGTCAATTTTTGCACATGTCCTGAATGTTGTTAGTCACCGAAATGTTGAACAGAGGCTGAGATCTACCGGAGTCAAATTCCTTGTTTGGCATGCCCAAACATGGCCAATAAACTTCTTGAATCTTGAATTAAGCGCATCTAGTGTGTGTGCATGCATGTGTGTGCGTGCGTGTTTGTGTGTGTGCGTGTTTGTGTGTGTTTGTGTGTGTGTGTGTGTGTGTGTGTGTGTGTGTGTGTGTGTGTGTGTGTGTGTGTGTGTGTGTGTGTGTGTGTGTGTGTGTGTGTGTGTGTGTGTGTGTGTGTGTGTGTGTGTGTGAGAGAGAGGGAGAGAAAGAGCCCTTCAGTCTTTTTGTGGCATCTTGTATGCATGAGAAAAAATTTGAAATGAAGCACTTTGTTACGTCACCCTTATTAGCATGCCCATTTCTCTCTCACGTATGGCCAACCTACACCACATTAACGTGTGCGTGTGTGTTTAGGAGCAAGGAGTTTTATCGTGTTCTCAGTGCCAAACAGAGCTTTGCACTCTACTATGTTCCGCATGTCTGAATACAGCATAATTTCATTAAAAAATGAGGTCACATCCTCTGACACAACAGGCATCAGATGTTCAACTAGTAGCTTCTACTTTAAAATAATATTTAAAAGCGTTTTACGGAAAGTTGCTGTAAAACAATAATTACTACAGACAAAGTTCACAAGTGCTTTCGAGTGAATTAATGAAATATAAATAAAATCCTCAATTCATATCCAAATCTGGACCTTGACTATGAGTTGTGTCATTGTATCTTACAGGTCTCCTATGTGAAGGCAATAGACATCTGGATGGCAGTGTGTCTTCTCTTTGTCTTCTCTGCACTGTTGGAGTATGCTGCAGTTAATTTTGTTTCTAGGCAACATAAAGAGCTGCTACGATTCAGGCGACATCCCAAGAAGAGCAAGGTACTCAAAGATATGTACGAGGGAAAAAAATATACTCCAATATTGGAGCATTTGTCCGTAGCTGGACAATGAAATAGTGATTCATGTTATCTTTTAAGCATGTCAATTTAAGGGCACCAGGCTGCCCCCCAGTGGTGAAATACTAGTACTTCATTCGCTTGCTGCAACATGAAATGAGAACTCTGTCACGTGCCGTGCCAGAGACGCTCGGCCGGCAACTTCCCTCAGCCACACCCCTTCGTTATCGTAATGTCTGTCACCTGCTCCCTCTTATTATCTGATGTATTTAAACCCTGCCCGTTTGTTTCTCCCTGTCGGTGTCTACTGTTGTCTCCCGTCTGTGTCCGTGCCTAGTGCTCCTGTCAGCTCGTCCAGTTTCCCCCCCGGTCTTGTGTGGAGGCTCACGGTCAGATTCTGTTCCGCGTCCGAGTGGACTTCTGTCTGTCTGTTTGCTGGCCGTAAGTCTCTATCCCGTCTGTGTCTTCGTTTTCCCCACCTACCTCCCTTCCAACTCCCTTTCCCTTTAATAAACCCTGGTTCAAGCTGTATTTGGTCGCCCTGCTCCAATCATTCCCGACAAACTGAGGTTTCGACTTCTATTATGACTGAGCATGATTAAGTTTCCCCACCTTATTTCTGTTGTAGCGAATATGGGGTAGTTAAGGATAAAATTAATTAACTAATTAACTAATTATTAATTACCGTTTTTTTCCATGTATAATGCGCCCCCATGTATAATACGCACCCTAAAAATGGCATGTTGATGCTGGAAAAAACCCTGTACCCATGTATAATACGCACCCAAATTTTGACTCCTACTTAAGTCCGTAAACGTAAAATTATTTCAGAAAAAAGATCATCTTTGGGAACAACCGGATGTTATTCTGCCGGTCAGTATCACTGCGCATGCGCTAGCAAACTCAATAGCGAAGAAATGTTTCGGATTTGTGTAGGGTACATTGTGACAGCAAACGAGCAGGTGATCGAGCAAGCGTCTGATACGAGAGCATTGTGTTCGTATGGAGCGTGTTTGAAGTGAACAGCAGAGAAGAAAGCGCATCTGTAATGGCGGCCTCCGTATGATATCCGGATTAAAAAAAAAATAAATAAATAAAAAATTGTACCCATGTATAATGCGCACCCCAGATTTTAGGACAATAAATTAGTTAAATTTTGCGCATTATACATGGGAAAAAACGGTAGTTAGTTAAATAATTATCCATTTTGTTAGTGGTGGCAGAAATCTACTGCCAGCGGTGTAATCAACTGCCACTAGGGCACCACGTTGTTTTTTTTCTTAATAGTTTCAAAAAAGTTTAAATAAACGGAAACCTGAAATTAGTTTATTAATCCAAAGGAGGCTACAGTTAATAAATGAGTTTGGTTAAAAAAAACTTCGAGGTCCAGCCAAGCCACGTAGAAAGAAGGTGGCGCAAGGTTGAAAGAAAAAGGCAAAAATAAAAATTGGAAAAGGCTGGTTTCGCACAGCACGTGGTCAGGGGGAGTTCTCTAGTAGTGCCGGGCTGGTGATGCACACCTGGCTTTTGCAGTGTTCAGCCTGTTTTAGGCCTCAGAAAGGTTTTAGCACGCTAAGTCCCCCTATTGTGGAGTCGGTCAGGGGCCGACGTGAGCTCACAGTCACGGCCTTTGTACAAACGTGTGGACCAGTACTGGCATCCAGCCAACAAAGAAAACAGGTTTCCCAAGTGAGACCACGTGCCAGCAGAGTCCAGCCGCGCCCATGAGTGAAGGTCGTAAAACAGGCCTTAGGGAGATAAGCCAGCAAACAAAGAAAGGAACGAGAGAGTGGAGGAAGTGATTTGGCTTTTAAACTGCAAAAAAAAAAAAGGGAATCTGGCCTCCGCTTCACGGATAGGCTGAAGAACTCTGTAATCTAATCCGGTCTTTTGAACAGGAGGAGTTAGGATCACCCATTCCTAAAATTGAAATGTGCAATTATTACTTTGTGCCTAAAACTAGCTTTGAAAATCTAATCAATGGTCACACAATCCACCATGAGTAAAATCTGAAAAACATTACACATTGTATTTCTAAAATATACGTACCTCATAATCCAATAGGTTAATTAATAGATCATTGTATAGAACATAATCAGATACAAATTCAGAAAAATGAAAAACAGAAATGAAATTCTCTCAAAGTTCTCAAAATTGCATATGCATGCGGTTTCTCAGTTTGCTTTAATGATTTTAAATGCATTTAGTATCTTGCATGACTTCTGCTTATTGAGGGGGGTGAAATGTTTGATATGTGCATGCACAGGATGGGTCTTCAGACAACTCCTGTGGAGTTTAAATGCGGAGGGGATTGTCGCTACACTGTGTTAGTGCATGGCTCTGCATGGCTTCATCGCAGTATGTAGTAGTTTTGTTTTTTCACAAGCCATCTAAACAAGATGAGCCTGATGCATGATTTGAATCTTTGTTTCCTGGGAGCATCCAGCATTCAGTCAACTTGCAGATTTCACATTTACTGCAGATAACACGTTTACTTCTTTTCAATGTAATGGAAAATTAATAGAAGTGGTGGACTTTTTTCCATTAGAAGTTTTGCATACGAATTAGAAGGCAATTCCCTTTTAGATTAAACCACTTCTTCCCGCTGAACAAAACAAATATATGATAGCAAATGATTGCAAAATTTTAGAAAATGAGTGTATTTCTCAAGCAATTTTCTCCTTTTGACTTCTGCCTACTATTTGTGAAAATGAAGTTTTTAACTAACACAAGCTAATGTAAATGAGAAATCTTGTGTGTTAGTGGAATACTGGACTGGAAGAAAATGATTTTAAAAAAGGAAGAAGACATACATGTGTAAGATCTTGTTTTGAATGTAGCTTTACCATGTATAAATGATTATTACAAATTACTCATGATAATTAAGGATGAAAAACATCAGTCTAAAAGATATACATTTCAAATTTAAATATCTGTAGTTAAAAGTGTTTTGTAAATGTTTCTCAAAATGTAGCAGGTAGTTTGAAATTCGACCCACTGCAATAAAATGTAACTATAATTGTAATTGTGTAACTATAATTGAATGACTTTACAAATGTAACGAACACATATAATACATTGACTGAATGAATGAGCACTGCGTACTTGGTATTTGTGTTGGATGCACCCCCCTTCCCCCTTTTTGGTTTCTCTCCGTTGATCACTGGTGTGCATGCTGTCGACTGGTAGAACGGTGGAGGTGCAGTTGATGCAGATGCGCTAGCTGAATCCCTCCATCGTGTAAATGTCGACAACGGCCTCAAGGCATCAGACCCTCTCTATGGATCTATCACCAACATCTACAGCAGCAACTACAGGGTAATGAATGGCACAATACATTGAGTGTGTTGGCATGTATTTGCATGTGCATGTGACATAATGCAACCAGTTTATTGTCTTTCTTCACCAGCATTCTGCCAGCAAATAAAGCCGGTTGAGAGATGAGGGCATAACCTTAAGGAGGGTGTTAATCACGGAAAAATGCAAAGACAGTGAAATATCCTACAGTATATTTAAAATTATGCTGCACCAAACATTTTTGTCATGTATTTCTACAAGTATCTGCTTGTATTCTAAGCAAATATCAGACAAATCTAAACACTGAGGGCCTGATTTACTAAGTTCCCCAATAGTGTGTGCTAAATTACATGTCACACTAACATTGCGTGCACTGATGGTAGGCGTGTTACACATGATCTAATAAGATTGCCATCTTTTATTTAGACCCTGAATAAGGAATTGCGTGTTCACCTACTCCAACTGATTGAGCGTAATGTTGACAGGAGTAAAAATGGTCAAGCATTTAAAAGACGATTTTGCACTTCAAGTTAGCGCTCATTGTTTTTGTCCTGGAAAAATGCAAAATAAAGGTTGTCGTGATGGAGTGGGAAGTGTTGGTTGAAGAGGTAAAGAAATGTGAGGTGTAGAAAAAAAAGATCCCTCCAGTAAATTTTGGGGGAAGCCAGCAATTCAATAAAAGCCGTGTTGTCCAGAGTGCACAGCAATCGGATGTGCATATCCTGCATATCATAGTGTTGAAAACTAGGACAGCAGACCCATAAATGTGCTCTGCAGATGCCAACTGCAATTGACACTGTGAAATGCAGAGAAAAAATGAGGATTGTCACAGGTGAGACTATGGCCTAACACCTCGAGACTGGCTCAACATTTAGTTCCAGTATTCCGTTGGCTCGATTTTTTTTTATTTTATTTTTTTTATTCTGGCATTTCAAAAATGTTTACCCAAGCATCAAGGTTTTCGCTGCCCCCTCTCATCATGCCTGGACGACAGAGTGGTGCCACACTGTGTGCCAGTTTTGACCTGCATATCAGACATGGTATTTTAGCTCAAAATCAGCTACACAATTTGGGTCGGGATTGACAAATCTCACTTTGCATGCAAAATGAATCTATTTTCTTATAGTCCTCGCGGGAACCTACGAAATGAACCTCGCGTTCATTTTGCCCATTTGGCAAATGTGATCCTCTGAGCACCCGGTTAGCAGATCAGCATCTACATCTGTTTGTGTGATCATTCAAGTTTGCAAACGTTTATTCTGGCACAAACCCTTAGTAAATCAAGCCTCTAGACAATTAACATAGACTGCTGCTTATTTGCATACTGTAAAACACAGTAAGCAGACAATTTGAACTTGCCATATTTAAATAAATGTGAGTACCCACAATTTTACAATAAAGCAGCGATGCCCAACATTTTCACACAAAATACTTAATTGTTTTTTAAGAAAAGCTCAGGATCTACGGTCTACAATTTGTACTGTACAAGATCTTTCCTCATCAAGAATACAAACAGGGTAGTTTACCCAAACGAAGCACAATCTCTTTTGGGAAGGTGGCAAATCTTTGATTGAGAAAAATATTATATTAATAGGAAATATTGAAATGTCTGGTGTCAACAAAACCCTTATTAACTATACAAATCATGTTTTAAATGACATGTTAAATGTTTTAGCTGCCACTTGAATGTATGTAAAATGTTGCTGTAAATAGGAGGGGAAAATATGGAATGACTTGTGGATCTTTGAAGAAAAGAGTGGGCCAAATTAATGTACTATTATTTGTTTACCAAAGCAAACTGCCTTTGAAATTAGACCAAGTGTAATGTCAACCAGCATCATACCACAAATTATTTGGCTTCGGAGGTTTCACTGTATTGTCCTTTAAATTTAACAATAAAAATTAGAAGTTTATGGAGCACACAAAAGCAGTGAGATTTCTACTGCTCTCTTCTGTCCAACAGGAAGGGGAAGTGCATGAGACCAGAGTGACCTCTACAGCCGCTGTAACCTCCACTCCCAGCAATAGCAAGGACTCCAAGGCCACCACTAACAATACTGTCACTGCACCAAACACTCAAGGAGCCACGGCAAACACTGCTCTGAATCGCCCGGGCGTCGCTTCAGGAGGTGGGAAAAGCATGGAGGAGATGAGGAAGTTATTTATCGACCGAGCCAAAAAGATTGACACGGTGTCGAGGGCCGGTTTCCCCCTTGCCTTCCTGTTTTTCAACATATTCTACTGGGTTCTTTATAAAATACTTCGCCATGAAGATTTCCATTATCCATAAACAGACACACATGCACTGCATATGTGGGGACATGTTTTCTTCCTTTATTTGGTCACATTTCCTCTATCATGTGACCTGTGACCTCAAATTGCCCCAATGTTGCCACAATCATAGATGTACAAGAAGAAACAAGCATACACAGATGTAAAATAATCATGATTTGGTCATGTTGAAGACCATTCGGCATGACTCAGACAACACAGTTTTTTTTGTTTTGTTTTTTATGAGAAAACAGGGTTTGAGATCTGTGCTTGTAATTTCAATGCCCGATTTCAATTTAGTGCCTACTTCATTTTTGAGGGTCTGTATTGTTTCATCTCCATCACGTTCAAATTATGATCACTTGTGCTTATATTAAATTAACACCAAAAACAACACTCATGCCAGAAAGGCAAGCAGGCAAACACATGGCAGAAGAACAAAAAAAATGGAAGTGACTGTAAATCTACTAATCTTAAGAATTGATACTTTGGCCAGTTTTTACATTTGACAGTTTCCTAGGCCAGCCGAGAGACATAGTCTATTCGATGGAGATTTGCAATGACATCCGGATCACAATGGCTTTGTGCATCTAACCAGTTTACTTAAATTTCCGTAAATGACGCAATTCATGACTCATATGATTAAGGCCTGATTTGGTTTGCATTTGTACTGTTTTTTCCTGATTATACTGCCTCGTTCTATATCCAGACTGAGCCACATTGGAGGAAAAAAAAACACACCAGAATTGGGTCACTTGAACTGTTTCGCCTAAATCCAGCCAGACTGTTCTTGACTGGTTTGAACTCTGCCCACTTTTTGTTAATGACAAAAAAAGTGCATTAATTTTGAAAAGAAGTGAAAGATAATAAGAACTGATCTCGTAGGGCGGTGCTCTCGCTCGCGCCCTCTTTTGATGAGCCGCCACTGCCGTGAAGCTTCTGGAATTCTGTGAATTTCTGCAAAGGTTGGTCATAAAATGAAGTCTCATCAAAATCACAAGAATAAACACAGAGTTTGCATGAACTAATACCACACAAAGAATTATTTTTTTTCTTTTTTGGGGGGTGGGGGACCTGGTGTGAATATTTCTCATGAGGTCTTATGACAGCATCTCGGATGGGTTGAGGTCAGGATTTGTCTTTGTATTTAAACTAAAGTTGTATAACGATGGAATAGGTTACACAAGTGTCTAAGAGTCTTGATGTTAATCAGTCTATAAGCGTCTTTGGGTTTTTGAAAAGCGCTATACAAATTTAATGAATTATTATTAGTCTATGGTCAGACAAATTTGTTGCTTCTCTTCTAATGTATGGCTATCAAGTAAAGGGGTCTGCAAAAGGTAAAAAAGAACCAATTCTCTAAAGACGTTGAAATCACTGGCAAACCCCAATGTCCGTTGACAAATCTACAAGCATCAAACGAGAATGAAGTTCATGGGAGAATACCAAGGAGGGCATTTTGAATTTTGCTAAAGAGCCCTTGGCTGCTTCACAGCACTACTGTAAAAATATTCTGTGGACAGATGAAACCAAATTGAATTGTTTGGGAGGAACACACAGTACAACACCATGTGTGAAGGGAAGCATGGTGAAGGGAGCTTCATGGTATGGGCGTGCTTTGCTTAATCTCAGGCTGGACCGCCTGAATGACCATTGAGTAGTGGAAAGTCGGACTCAAGGATATGCCTGCCCGTACCATGTCTAAATAGTGACGCACGTAGTCTAATGTGATTTTTGACAGATTTGATCGGGGCACAGGCAGACAGACACAGAGCTCTCCGGACATGTGTGGATTAATAAAATTGACAACAGCGGACATCATAAATGCCAACTATTTAATTCGCTAGTGATTATCACCAAATGTAATGATGTTACCACCTTGTGTTGTCTGTCGCCACACTGGCTAAGAGCAATGAAAATTCTCTGGCATGCCTCATTTTCTGCACAGAGCTATCTCCATAAGAGACGTTAGGGTGCTCCATATAAAGGGAATTAATAGCCACCTTTATTGGCGGAGAATGGTCAGCTCTGTTCACAGCGGAAACTGCTCCTTTTTAAATATAGTACAGTATGCCAGTTTGCACTTGTCTGTAAAACTACCAACTGCTGATCTAACCCACATCAACTCTGGATTTGTCAGAACACAAAAATAGAGCTCATACACTTTGACAGACTTTGTCGTTCAGAAAACTAACCTAACCGTTAAGATCTGCACAGGTGTATGACACAGAATGAATTTCATGGCATTTGGCTCAGCGCAACATTTAAAATATGAATTAAAAATGTGGTACAGAGAATGGATGAATGAATAAATGAATTAAAATTATGTGTATGCAATTTTTGTATATACGTATGCAGCAGTAATTAAATACTACATAAAGCGTTCAGAGTTAATCCAAAATCTGTTTATCTTTTAAAAAAAACATGTACCATAATTTTCGGACTAAAAGTCGCTCCGGAATATAGGTCGCATTAGCCATAAAATGCACAATAATGTGAAAAAAAGACATATATAAGTCGCTCCGGAGTATAAGTCGCATTTTGGGGGGAAATGTATTCGACAAAATCCAACACCAAGAACAGACATGAACGAGCAACAACAGGCTAAACGATAGGTATGCTAATGTGACAAACACAAACGAAGAGCTGAGAACAGGCCTGACGTAACATTCAGAGTTATTAAAAAAACTATCACATAAATAACACGTTTATAAAACTATCTGTGTCACTCCGATTCATTAAATCCATCGATCGTCCTTTGTCAACAATGGGTGCGCGCCGCTGACGGCGCTTGCACTTCAAAATATTCCACAGGCCCATATAACGATATATAAATTAGATATCAAATAACTATTATATAAGTAATAATATTATCAAACCATCTGTGCACTCTAAATCATTAAATCCATCGATCAGATTCCTCGTCCTTTGTCAACAACGCCGCGCGTGCGCCCTGACGTCAACCTCGTCGTTATTCCACAGATCTAGTATATAACTATATTATAGCGTTAACAAAGTACAAGGAAAGACGTGGGTTTGGTAAACGGCTCTTTATTTAACAAAACAAACTTACAGGCGTGTGGCGGCGTGGACTTCCAGCCACGGAGGTGGAAGAGAGATCCATAGAATAGGACCGGGCGTGCGTAAAAGCCATGACCGAGCCCCATCCACCGTCCCCGGACAGCCACCCGGCCGAGCGCCGGCCCCCGACTTCTATCCACGGAGGTGAAAGAGAGCTCCGTAGAGTAGGACTGGGCGTGTGTAAAAGCCATAATAGTTTTTCAAACCTTCTGTGTCACTCCAAATCATTAAATCCTTCAAACTCTTTGTCCTCCGTGTCACTTAGAAACAAAGCCGCTAATGATGCCGGTAGTACGTGGGGCCCTTCGTCATCTTCGTCATCCCGTGATCAATCTTTGTCCTTTTTGTAAACAACCGCCACGCCGCGCCGCGCTGCTGACGTCACTTGAAATTCAAATTACAGTAATCCCTTGCTACATCGCGGTTCCACTTTTTTTTTTTTTTTTTTGAAAAGATTCACATATAAGTCGCTCCTTATTATAAGTCGCACCCCACCCAAACTTTGAAAAGAAACGCGACTTATAGTCCGAAAATTACGGTATTTGTATTTTAAAATATAGTAGTCCATTTTCACCTCCCCACATAAGCCTTTCTGGTCGCAGTTGGGTATGTTGGGTTCCTGTCTTACTTTTTTTTTTTAAGGTTTTATATGATATACGAGCATGACAATTTTCTTGTTTCGAACACTTTCTATTTGTGTCTTTTTAAATGTGTACAAATAAAGATATCACACCAAAGGGCAGTTTTACAAGTGTTTCATATTATTGCTAGCTGGAAAAGTCAAGTTTATCATCACTGGTTCATAGCAGTTTTTCCCACCTCCGCCATACCTACTTGGGAGTGAAGTGTTCTTGGTATTCAGGAAATTAGTTGAGCCAAACTTTCATCTCAAACAAGGAGAAGACTGATCAGAGATGCAGCCAAGAGGCCCATGATCACTCTGGATGAACTGCAGATAACTACAGCTGAGGTGGGAGAGTCTGTCCATAGGACAACAATCAGTCGTGCACTGCACAAATCTGGCCTTTATGGAAGAGTGGCAAGAAGAAAGCCATTTCTCAAAGATATCCATAAAAAGTCTCATTTAAAGTTTGCCACAAGCCACCTGGGAGACACACCAAACATGTGGAAGAAGGTGCTCTGGTCAGATGAAACCAAAATCGAACTTTTTGGCCACAATGCAAAACGATATGTTTGGCGTAAAAGCAACACAGCTCATCACCCTGAACACACCATCCCCACTGTCAAACATGGTGGTGGCAGCATCATGGTTTGGGCCTGCTTTTCTTCAGCAGGGACAAGGAAGATGGCTAAAATTGATGGGAAGATGGATGGAGCCAAATACAGGACCATTCTGGAAGAAAATCTGTTGGAGTCTGCAAAAGACCTGAGACTGGGACGGAGATTTATCTTCCAACAGGACAATGATCCAAAACATAAAGCCAAATCTACAATGGAATGGTTCACAAATAGACGTATCCAGGTGTTAGAATGGCCAAGTCAAAGTCCAGACCTGAATCCAATCGAGAATCTGTGGAAAGAGCTGAAGACTGCTGTTCACAAACGCTCTCCATCCAACCTCACTGAGCTCGAGCTGTTTTGCAAGGAAGAATGGGCAAGAATTCCAGTCTCTCGATGTGCAAAACTGATAGAGACATACCCCAAGCGACTTGCAGCTGTAATTGCAGCAAAAGGTGGCGCTGCAAAGTATTAGCGCAAGGGGGCCGAATAATATTGCACGCCCCACTTTTCAGTTTTTTATTTGTTAAAAAAGTTTAAATTATCCAATAAATTTTGTTCCACTTCACGATTGTGTCCCACTTGTTGTTGATTCTTGACAAAAAATTTAACTTTTACATCTTTATGTTTGAAGCCTGAAATGTCGCGAAATGTTGAAAGGTTCAAGGGGGCCGAATACTTTCGCAAGGCACTGTAACTCATCAACAGTCAGTTTAGTTTTATCTCTATCACTGTTATGTTAAGTTGGTGCACAATGGAATTTCAAAATCCTCAAAATTAATATTAATATTCTGAATGACCATACAAGCGTCATACAGTCGTAGAATATAATTACTATTGATTAGCAATAACAAGAACAAGTTTAATTACTAAAGATTTTAGAGACACTTCATGATGAATGAAGATGGTGTTATATAATTTGGGTTGCAGATGTGTCTTGCAGAACATTCTTGCCCTTGCACACGGACACAGTTTAACACGTTTGAAAAGGCACACTATTAAATGTTATTTTAAGTGATAGTTTTCATTGATGTGCTGCTCTAATTTCAACATCAAAATTAATTCTGTATTCACAGACCGGTAAGAAGAGTGGAACCGCAAATACGGTGGCTCTTTTCCCATTTTTTTTTTATGAAAAGTAGCACTCAATTTTACTTGTTGAAAGTGAAAATCCTTCAAATTTGTGTCTGATATTTCACACCATAAACTGTTTCAAAATTAAGCTTTCCTTGCTAGATTTCCATTGTAGTTTCATTCAATTAAAATTATATTTATTGCACTCTGTGTACTGTATACATGATAGACTTATTTTGTTTATTGGCATTGTTTCAACAATGAACTGGCGCTGATTTTGTATTATTTCTTCAACTGTGGTCCAAAGGTGGTATAGGTGTTTGGATTTGTGGGGATTTCACTTTGTCACTTAAATACGAATCTCTGAGAGGTTGTGATTTTATAAGAGCAAAGATTTTAATAAAATGTCACTTTGCGTGATTGTTGCAATGATCATCACTCTTCCGCATAACATCATCATTGTATTCTTCAAAGAAAGCCACATGTTTACTGAGGTAGGTGAAAGACAAATTGTATTTGGGATTATTTGATTGATTGATATATCTTTATTTCAAACATATTTAAAACATAAAAAGAGAAAAATAAAACAAATAACACTTTAAAGTGCCATATTTAAGTCCATGAAACAAACAAACAATAAACCAAAAAACTGGAAAAGAAAACATAAGAAAGAATGCTCGAAAAGGAGTAGGAGAAAGCATAGCTTTTTAGATTCCTACCCCTTTCTCACTTTATCCATCAAACTAATGATTCAACATATAAATCTACAACAGAACACAAGTAGACACACTTTCACACTTATTTTTCATTTTTGCTTGTGTGTAGCCATTTCGCATTTTTAGCCCTTGTACCCGCTAAACAACATATTTTTGTATTTTTTTTTTAAACTGGTGGATGTTTGGACTTTGCTTGAGTTCCTCATTTAGATTGTTCCATAGTTTGACCCCGGTTATAGTTATACAGAAACCTTTTAAGGTTTTTCTTATGTTTAAAATTTTGAAGTTGTGATTCCCCCTTAACTCCCTCCCGATTCCTAAATAAGTTTTGGATATTTTCTGGTAGTTGTTTTGCTTTTGCCCTATACATGATGATTGCTGTTTGATAAGATACTATGTCAGTGAATTTCAATAGTTTGGATTGTATGAAAAGTGGATTTGTGTGCTCCAAGTAGTTGACTTTATGAATACCGTTTTTTGCCATGTATAATGCGCAAAATTTAACTAATTTATTGTCCTAAAATCTGGGGTGCGCATTATACATGGGTACAATTTTTATTTTTTATTTTTTTAATAAAATCATGGTACAACAATTTTTGAAGAAAATCTTGTCACGGATGGAGTGTGGAAAGGAGCGGGGCGACCAAGTGCAGCTTGGACCAGGGTTTATTGGAGGAACTCAAAACACAGACTTGGTAAACTAATTGTGATAAATAACTGGAACATCACTCAAATATTGGTGATCCCGTTGAGAGTCTCACATATTTCTTCGCTATTGAGTTTGCTACTGCATGCGCAGTGATACTGACCGGCAGAATAACATCCGGTTGTTCCCAAATATGATCTTTTTTCTGAAATCATTTTACGTTTACGGACTTAAGTAACCCGGCCGGGTCATACCAAAGACTATAAAAATGGGACCCATTGCCTCCCTGCTTGGCACTCAGCATTAAGGGTTGGAATTGGGGGGTTAGATCACCAAATGATTCCCGAGCGCGGCGCCGCTGCTGCTCACTGCTCCCCTGTCCCCCAAGGGATGGATCAAAATCACACGGGGATGGGTCAAATGCAGAGGACAAATTTCACCACACCCAGATGCGTGTGTGACGATCATTGGGACTTAAAAAAAAAAAAAAAAAAAGTCAAAATTTGGGTGCATATTATACATGGGTACAAGCTTTTTTCCAGCATCGACATGCCATTTTTAGGGTGCGTATTATACATGGGGGCGCATTATACATGAAAAAAAACGGTAGTCCTTAGTTATTGCTCTTTTCTGCAGGATGAATAGAATAGAATAGAATAGAATAGAATAGAATAGAATAGTGGCTGTAGTGAAGTTTTGTAAGTATTACCCCAAACCTCAGCACAGTAATGCAAATATTGCAAGACAAGTGAACAATAAAGTGTCCGAAGTGAATGATAATCCAGTAGTTCTTTTGCTTTCTATATGACTGCAATGCTTCTTGAGATTTTGGACAGTACGTGTTTGATGTGTGGATTCCAACTCAGCCTGTCATCGATTGTAACCCCAAGAAACGTGTTTTCCTGCACCCAATTTCAGTCCCATCTATTTCTATTCGTACCTTTATGTTCGCTGTGCCTTTGCCAAATAACATAAACTTAGTCTTACATACCTTTAATGATCAATTGTTTCCAGTCAAACCAGATTTTCCTCATTTAACACTGATTCCACTTGTTGGATGTTATTACCTGAACAAAACATATTGGTGTCATCTGCAAAATCGACCAGTTTTAATTCTCTAGATCAGTGATCCCCAACCTTTTTTGCGCCACGGACCGGTTACGTGTCAGAAATATTTTCGCGGACCAGCCTTTATATAAATAAATAATAGATTTATATAACTAAATAATACATTTATATAAATAAATAATACATTTATAATAAATACATGAATACGATGAAATAAAATGATACGACTGGCATAAAAACAAGTATAAACGACATTAAAATAAAACTCACCATTACATTGAATTAGTGGGAGCACTGAGCTTGTTTCTCAGAAACGAGCCGGTCCCATCTAGGCGTAATCGGAGACAATGACACCCGAAGTGGTTAAGGTTTGTCTTTTAATGCAGGATGCTTGGTCTCCATGTGCCGAAGCAGTTTTGAGGGCTTCATTGCCTCGTTAGCTAGCCTGTCGCCACATATTATGCAGAGTGGGCTTGGCGCGTCATAGTCTTTTAAATGCAGCTTTCCTTTTCTTAGAAGTCGTAGCCTCTTCTTCTTCCGTCTCCTCATTGGGCTTTTTTCCCTTTCCGAAGAAGCTTTCCAAACATCTCTGTGTCTTGCTCATTTTTGCTTGCTTCGCGGGCTCAACTGAGGTGACATGTCACGTGACCGAGACGAGCGTCTTGACCTGAACCGACGGATGTAATTGGGAGAGAATCGGCAATTTTTTTACATTTTTCAAAATAAATACTTACTCATTTTTGCTAGCTTTGCGGGCTCGACTGGAGAAACATGTCACGTGACCGGGACGAGCGTCTTGACCTGAATTAATTGATCGTCGATTAAAACAATTTTTATTTATTTTTTCTGTGTGGCTTGGCGGCCCGGTACAAAGTGACCCACGGACCGGTACCGGTCCGCGGCCCGGTGGTTGGGGACCACTGCTCTAGATACTTTGCACATATCATTTACCGTAATTTTCGGACTAAAAGTCGCTCGGAGTAAAAGTCGCATCAGCCATAAAATGCCCAAAAAAGTGAAAAAAAAACATATATAAGTCGCTCCGGAGTATAAGTCGCATTTTGGGGGGCAATTTATTCGACAAAATCCAACACCAAGAACAGACATGAACGAGCAACAACAGGCTAAACGATAGGTATGCTAACGTGACATAAACACAAACAAAGAGCTGAGAACGGGCCTGACGTAACATTCAGAATTATTCAAATAACTACTGTATAAATAACACGTTTATAAAACCATCTGTGTCACTCCAATTCATTAAATCCATCGATCGTCCTTTATGTCAACAATGGGTGCGCGGCGCTTGCACTTCAAAATATTCCACAGGCCTATATAACGAAATATAAATTAGATATCAAATAACTATTATATAAGCAATAATATTATCAAACCATCTGTGCACTCTAAATCATTAAATCCATCGATCAAATTCCTCGTCCTTTGTCAACAACGCCGCACGTGCGCCCTGACGTCAGCCTCGTCGTTATTCCACAGATCTAGTATATAACTATATTGTAGCGTTAACAAAGTACAAGGAAAGACGTGGGTTTGGTAAACGGCTCTTTATTTGACAAAACAAACTTCCAGGCGTGTGGCGGCGTGGACTTACAGCCACGGAGGTGGAAGAGAGATCCATAGAATAGGACCGGGCGTGCGTAAAAGCCATAATAGTTTTTCAAACCTTCTGTGTCACTCCAAATCCTTAAATCCTTCAAACTCTTCGTCCTCCGTGTCACTTAGAAACAAAGCCGCTAATGATGCCGGTAGTACGTGGGGCCCTTCGTCATCTTCGTCATCCCG
Source organism: Syngnathus acus (assembly GCF_901709675.1). Taxonomy (NCBI): domain Eukaryota; kingdom Metazoa; phylum Chordata; class Actinopteri; order Syngnathiformes; family Syngnathidae; genus Syngnathus; species Syngnathus acus. The sequence goes on along the minus strand of NC_051087.1, from coordinate 15,402,256 downwards.
TGATCAATCTTTGTCCTTTTTGTAAACAACCGCCGCGCCGCGTCGCGCTGGTGACGTCACTTGAAATTCAAATTACAGTAATCCCTTGCTACATCGCGGTTCGTTTATCGCGGTTAAAAATGTTTCCAAAAAAACACATATAAGTCGCTCCTTATTATAAGTCGCCCACCCACCCAAACTATGAAAAAAACCGCGATTTATAGTCCGAAAATTACGGTATATACAAAATAAATAATTTAGGGCCTAATACTGACCCTTGTGGGAAACCACAAGCAATGTCCAAATAGAGCTGTGATTACCCATCTGTCAGGTTTAAATCGCTGACTGAACAACTATTAAGAGAAGAGCATCAGCAAACAAACCACAAGTGAGACAGAATATCAAGTCTTTTCTCGCGAGGAGTGCAGTACAGATAGTTTACAACAATCTCACAACACTAAATATCTGTGTACACTCCCGCTCTTTTTATTTGGATTTGCCCTGCCCACAATTATGAGACGAAAGCCCCTAAAGGAAGGGGGGGGGGGAGCACGTGGGCTTTGCCTCGTAAGCAAAATAATAAGAACGTGAGAAAAAGGAGTTTGAGTTGAGAAGAGAAAGTCCTTGAGCTCTAGCAAGGGAGGTTTTACGACCTTGTGTAGGATGAGACAGGCTAGGTTATTAATTACTGGATACGCACAAACATAATCTAACGATCAAGATAGCTTGGAAAACCCAGACTTTGATGGTCACTTGTAGGTTCATCTGAAGTGCAAGACAGCAATGAGGCATGTTGTCTAACAAAGCGGTCTTTGTTAAGAAGGAACTGTCTCGGTAGATGTCTTCTTTTTGCTGAGTTATCAGCTGCGTCCTGTCTGACCTCTCTCCTGGCCCAGCCGTACCTTTTCTCTTCTGTGGTACATCATAAAAACAGCAAGGCCAAACAGCAAGCATATATTGCAGTAATATTGCGGTAAAGCATTGATTAGAGAACGCATGATAACATATATATACATTTTTCTAACACCATCTTTACAAACTGTTGCCGTCCTCTCAGATAATCCTTTATCCAGTCTAATACTAATCCCTTTATCCCATATTTTTTCCAGTTTATTAAGTAGTATGTTATGATCAATTGTGTCAAAAGCCTTTTTGAGGTTGATGAATACTCCTATTGCATGTCTTTTGTTGTCTATTGCATCTGATTTCCTCGATTGATTCCATTAATGCCTGTGTTGTTGATCTGTTAACCCTAAAGCCAGATTGGTTCTCTGCAATTAATTTATGTTTTACCATGAATCCTTCCATCATCGGCATCACAGTCTCGAAAGACCATAGATTTCTTGTGTCTGGAGGTTAGGTGCTCTTTGCACAGCGTCTGCTGTGGCTGGTGAGTCCTCTCCAGTTTTATGGAAGCCTTGAGTTTCCCAGGCATCAGGGCTTCCCTCTCGGCCTTCCTGTTGTCATCCAAAGGAACGGTGAACCGATACATTTGGCATCAGGTTGGCTGCAGGAGTTGCCAGAACGATGCTTTTTTTTAAAGCATGAGTCTGCCTAACGGAGTCCGAGCCGGGTTTCCTGTCGGGGTTTGCTCCCTTAGCCTTTTCGTTCCAGACGATACCCACAAGGCAGCGGGGGTGCTATTTCCCCCATAGCTGGGACAGTGGTTAGCGTGCGCCAGGACATCCACGCACCGGTGGGCCTGTACGTCGCGCCTAGGGGCCCACTGTTGCTCCCCCGATCGATCCCCTGCAATTTGGCCTGGAGCCGTGAGGCACCCAGTTACCATGTGTGGCCACGAGGAGGCATGCAGAAGTCTTGACGGTGGAGAGGCTATGTACCGGCTGAGGAGACTTACGTACTCGGCTCCTCTTTTCGCCCCCGGAAACAGGGGGCTAGCCGGCGGCAGTAGCTGAAAGCAGAAGGTAGCAAGCAGGAAGAAGCATGCAACATGCACTAACTACGAGCACTACTACTCCAACACCACTGCACTTCGCATCACAACGCCCTGTGTGCAAGCACACACACACACGAATCCTTCCATTCTACTGTTAAAAAGCTTTTCCAATAGTTTTGAGAGTTGTGGCGATATTGAGATAGGTCTGTAGTTTGTAAAGTTGTGTTTGCTCCCAGTTTTATAAAGCGGAATGATAAGCAATTTTCATCTCCTTTGGGAATTTACCAGTTAAAAATGACAAATTACAGATGTGCACAAGTGGCTTTGAAATCCCCTCAATGATTTACTTTACTAATGTCAGTAAGTAAGATGGCGGCGCGTGCACACGCTGCGGCCTCTCTCTGTCCCGAACGGTGTTTTGTTTTGTCGTTTAATGTGGGTTTGTCCGCCAGTTTTGTGTGTTCGTCTCGTCGTACCGGGTTGTGCTTCAAGTGCGGCGGGCTGGTTCTGCTCGACATCGGCGAAAGCGAGTTTTGTGGCGACCTGAACTTTGAAGCGGGGACATTAAAGGCGCTCGGTCTGCGCCGTCCTGGAGCGTCGCCGGACTCGCCTGCTATTCTTCCCCCGGTTGGGCGTCCGGGCCTGGCTGGCGGCCACCCCAGCTCGCCCGGCCGTGCCTTCCATTCTTCTGGCGGACGTTCGATCGCTGGACATCAACATGCCTGCTGAGTTCTGCGGACCGGACAGTGCGTAGCTGCTGTGCGTCTGGAGCGGATGGCGCGCTATCGGGCGGACCGGGCCATTGTACGAGGGGGAACATCGCGTGGAGGTGGACTGTGCGTCTACATCCGTGAAGAATGGTGCCGGGACTTTGTTGTGAGATGCCAGCACTGCTCGCCACTGGCGAAGTTTGTGATCTCCGGGCTGTTGGGGTCCTGAACTCTCTCCCCGTTGTTTTACTTGTGTGTTAATCGTGTGCTGTGTCTCGTCACCGTGGGATAGGGGGAACGGTATTTCGGTTTCTTTGTGTGTCCTAGCATGAAGGAATTGACAATAAAGCTGATTCTGATTCTGATATCAAATGATAATTGGAATCAACCTCCCATCTATCCAAGACTTGTACCTGTCTAGGACCAGGAAACGTGCAAGTAACATCTCTGCAGACCCTTCTCACCCAGGTTGCATTCTGTTTGAACTACTCCCCTCCGGACGGCGTTATAGAGCTCTGTACGCCAAAACCAGACAGCTTCTTCCCCCAGGCTGTTGCTCTGATGAACTCACACGGTTCTTAGAGTCTCAGAGTCATTGCTGTGCAATAACATCCTGCTCTCCACACCTTTTTTGAATTGTCTACACTGTTTGTACTATGTGTCCTCTCTGCATCCATTGCAGCCTGGTCATCCTGGAAGAGGGACCCTCCCATCTGTGGTCTCTTCTCAAGGTTTCTCATTTCCCCTAGCTGGAGTTTTGAGTTTGACCTTGCCCTCTTGGGAGTTTAAGATCAGGGGATGTTTGAGAATATTTGCCATTTTTCACATGTCTTGAGTGTTGTTAGTCACCTAAATGTTGAACAGAGGCTGTGATTTACCGAAGTCAAATTCCTTGTTTGGCACGCTCAAACATGGCGAATAAAAACTCTTGAATTGCAGGCATTATCACCCATACATTTCATTAAACCCGTGTTGGAAATTTTCATTTTCTACACAAGCTAGTTCAAAGTTCAATTCACAAATTTTAAAATGAACTGGTTCAGTTCATAGTTCATAATTGATTTATGTAAATTAAGTTCATCATTCCAAAAATGAAAAGTTCATAGTTCTTGTTTTCCCCCAATCAAAAAAAGAAGGTTGCTGTGAGCGTTCACGAAGCAAAAATGTGCTACGTCCAGTTCACATTCATCCAAAATATGAACGAGTTCATGAACCTTCATTCATTGAACGCGTTCAGGTATAAACAGACACAAAGCAATAAACAGATACACAGACCTGCTTCAGCAAACTCTCAGTACCCTTAACATATAGTTAAGGATCACCTTTCTTTGTGATCATGAGGCCTGTCTCATTTCAACGAGGGGAAGATATAGTAAAGCAGTGATCCCCAACCTTTTTTGCGCCACGGACCGGTTACGTGTCAGAAATATTTTTGCGGACCGGCCTTTATATAAATAAATAATAGATTTATATAACTAAATAATACATTTATATAAATAAATAATACATTTATAATAAATATATGAATACGATGAAATAAAATGATACGACTGGCATAAAAACAAGTATAAACGACATTAAAATAAAACTCACCATTACATTGAATTAGTGGGAGCACTGAGCTTGTGTCTCAGAAACGAGCCGGTCCCATCTAGGCGTAATCGGAGACAATGACACCCGAAGTGGTTAAGGTTTGTCTTTTAATGCAGGATGCTTGGTCTCCATGTGCCGAAGCAGTTTTGAGGGCTTCATTGCCTCGTTAGCTAGCCTGTCGCCACATATTATGCAGAGTGGGCTTGGCGCGTCATAGTCTTTTAAATGCAGCTTTCCTTTTCTTAGAAGTCGTAGCCTCTTCTTCTTCCGTCTCCTCACTGTAGTAAAGAACACCACACGATAAGGTGATAGCTTGGCTTCCAAACTCCCCAAGAATAAACAGGAAGGTTTTCAGTCCTGCCTTGAGCGAGTTGCTGTGGTAGATAAACGTGATAACCATGCAAAAATAATTACCCTCACTGCAATTAGTGTATTTTGGACCAATAATAATAATAGACAAAAACAATTACCCTCACTGCGATTAGTGTATTTTGGACCAATAATAATAATAAAATATTTACAGATAGTTGCTAAAATGACACTCAATGCAATCCGTGTATTTTGGACCAATAATAATAAAAATAATAATGAAATGTCTTTATGTTTAAAGATACCGTGTTTCCATGCATAATGCAGTCAATGAATTGTCATGCCTTAAAGACAAAACCCATATTGCTTTCATTCATTTGTTTTCTATAGTGCTTACCGTCTTTTTCCGTGCATAATACGCACCCTAAAAATGGCATGTCGATGCTGGAAAAAAGCCTGTACCCATGTATAATACGCACCCACATTTTGACTCTTACTTAAGTCCGTAAACGTAAAATTATTTCAGAAAAAAGATCATCTTTGGGAACAACCGGATGTTATTCTGCCGGTCAGTATCACTGCGCATGCGCTAGCAAACTTGATAGCGAAGAAATGTTTCGGATTTGTGTAGGGTACATTGTGACAGCAAACGAGCAGGTGATCGAGCAAGCGTCTGATACGAGAGCATTGTGTTCGTATGGAGCGTGTTTGAAGTGAACAGCAGAGAAGAAAGGAACAAGGCAAAGTGTTGTGAAATAAAATATTACCTGTAATACGCATTTTGTTATTTGCTGATTGAAACTGCGAATTAAACTGTGAATTGAAACTAATAGGTAGAGAACTGAACTCGCTCTTTATATAGTAGCTGACGTGTCTTGCGCATCCGTTCTGCGCATACTGTCATGGCGGCCTCCGTATGATATCCGGTCTGCGATGGAGATTAAAAAACAAACAATATTTGACAATAATACACCATCAAGGATTGCACCATCGCATCAAACGATGTGTCGTCAATTATGAATTTTACTGACTAAGTGTGTTGGGCAGGATGGCTGAATGTGATGCGCGATTGACAACAAACAAGAAGAAAGGTGTGATTTCAAGTTTTATTTCGAGGGAGATTTTCTTCAAAAATCGTTGTACCCATGCATAATGCGCACCCCAGATTTTAGGACAATAAATTTGTTAAATTTTGCGCATTATGCATGGAAAAAACACGGGAGTTGCTAAAATCACAATCTTTGTACACATTATAAGCAAATGCGACGTCACAGTCAAAAAAGATGGATGAATGGATTGAATTGTCAAATTATTGCTGCAGGGCTCTCCCTACAGTGTTTTGATGGGAATTGCTCCTCTGACTAAGTTGTATGACAGATCATGATAGATTTAATACATCAATAAGTCGTTACATAACCCTCCCGGTGTGGTGTGAATCTGTAGAATGTGTTTAAAGGGTGGTTCTAGTGGCCATAGGACATACTGAAAGCATGTGGCTGTGAAGGCAAAATGACCAAATATTATTGATTATTATAGCGGTCATTGTAAATTGTGACTGTAAAAAATTGTATTGAAAGATGTGTGAGGTGAAACAGGATAATTTATCAAACTGGAAAATTAACTGGTTAGTTTTTATTATCCAATAGCATTGTTGTTAAAACGACAAGTCTTTTGTTATAATAGGGTTCTTTTCAAACAAGGTTAAAACTGATACACCCAAAATATAAATCGTATTCAAGTGAATAGTAGTAAATAGAGCTCCTGGTCTCCTCCTTCTCCGAGTTGTAGATGTTTACACGGCATCTGTTCAAGCCCATTGTTACTCGATGTAATGCAACGTTTACCAAACACTGGAGTGAAATCCTGCACCCACTGCTTCTCCTTTGTCCCATAACCTGGGTGAGTTCAACGCTGTCAATGACGAATCCTCTTTCTAAAGCATCCCTGGAGGAACCACACTCAAATATGGGTTATCTTAGTTACTTTATTGGACAATCTGGAAGAAGTCTTTCCAGATGGGAAATGCAGATAGTTACGTAATACTGGATCCAAATGGTTGTACTCAGTTGTAGGATATCCCGTACATTTTGAATGTGAAAATGAGAAGCGTGAAAGAGTGCTGAGAAAGGGGTGGGGAAGGAAATAGGTGGAGTTAGGAGGGCAGGTACAACTGTTGAATAAATCTGTAATTATTATCCAACAGTTTACTTAGACTATATGACGCGCTCACTCACTCGCGCACGCACGCACTCACACACAAACACACACACACACACACACACACACACACACACACACACACACACACACACACACACACACACACACACACAGTATTTGTTTGGACTGATATGCAGAAGGAGAGAGGGAGACAGTGAAAAGGGGGAGGGAAAGCAATACCCAACCAAAAGAGTAGAAACAGACGGAATACTGAGCGAGCCTCCGAGTGTGTTCAAAGACAGAGAAGGAGTCAGATAGGTATGAGAGTCCTCAGGTAGGTGGACAGCAAAAAAGAAAAAATTCAAAGTGAGCGATAGGTTGACACAGAGAAGCCAAAGTGTATAGGATCATGTCTCTGAATGGGAGGGTGGCTCTGGTGACCGGGGGAGCTCAGGGCATCGGGAGAGCCGTAGTCCAGTCCCTCCTACAGAGCTCAGCTAAGGTCAGTCCTGATCTGTCTAACCGCTTCTTGTCATCACTTTGACCATTTCTCACACTGTCGGAACATTGCCATGAAACCGATTGTGTTTCCCTGAATAGACAGCTCTTGCACAACTGTCTTGACTCTTATCTTTTGCTGCACAACCTGTTTTGACCGAACTGCTTTGGTTTCACCTGGTGGCACAGATTCTGTGTGCCAATTTGCATAACTGTCATAGAATGATCATTACATGAAAGTGACTTTTTTGATGAAACGGTCTGGGGGATTGTTGGCTGAAGTACTGACAACATTACCTGAGACTGATTGGCAGTCGAGTGTATTTATTTTACACAAACAAACAAAAACATCAGCAGAGTCCTTTTGATGTTTTCCTTCAAGCTTTTGTGTCCTTTAGGTGGCTGTTGTTGACCTGAACAAGACCTGTGGTGACGAGTGCAAGAAACAACTGGACACGGAATTTGGAGCTGACAGCAGCACTTTTATTCAGTGTGATGTTTCCAATGGTGACTCACTGAGAGGTAACAGCTTGTGGGAGTGACATAGTATAATAGGGAACATTTCATATAGTTATCCCATAATAGAAAAGTCTAATTTTTGCTCCTATGGTTTTAGCCCAACACGATAGCGAATTCATAAAAAGTCTCGGATTGGTAAATGATTTCCGACTTTCCAAGAGGCTTTACAAACATTTTCCAGGAGCGTTTCCTTGCTTCTATGCTTGCATATGCTGACGGTTACATTGAGAGTGTGAGAACAGCTGCCACAGACAAGCTGTGACAATCCGGTCACTTGAGGATCTCGCTGACAAGCAGCAATCAGAGTTCAGTTCAAATGAAGCTTGTCTGGTCTTGTACGTAGTCACATGACTGCTTGTTTCGCTGCATTTCTGCTGTTGGTTCGACAGTGCGTTATTTTGAACATTGTGCACTGTATATGGGGAAATGCGCCTTCGAGGGAGCAAAAGGAAAGTGCTTTCCATGTGTGACACCGCAAAACCCTGCAGGTTACCAACTGTGGAATGCTGTTTGACGTTGCTTCTAAATGTGTGACTGCTGTCAATTAGTATGTGTTGAAAAGATAACTTTTCTGAAGTCAGGTGTGTTTGTTTCTGATTGTGTGTTGGCCAAGTGTGGAATGCAGCCGCGATTGACACATGCAGGTTTTACCACCTCGTCAGTTGTTGATGAAACCTGATCTGTCTGTTCACATGTGGATATAAACAAACTGGTGGCTCGCTGTGGGAGGGATTTGTGCACGAAAAAGCCATTGACGGGTCCTTAAGTGACTGAAAATGTACTGAATCCTTGAATAAAAAGGGAGACAGTACAACGACACCGTTCTGAACTAACTGGAGATGACGTGTGGTTTAGACAGCTGAAGAGAAACGTTGAAGATATAAGGAGAGAAAGCATAAAAGATCATTTCTAGTTCAAAATGAGCTATCGTGGACCAAGTTTAGATATGTTCTTCGGTAATAAAAGAAGGAATGGGTTACAAAGCTATCAACAGTCACCAGAAATCACCAGAAAGTGATTCTAAGTGAATAGAAGCTAAGCTGTTAGGGGCTACGATTCATACTTTTTTACTTTCTTAATTTTTGCTGCATTCTGCTGAAGCGAGCTGTGAACCATCCAGCCCTGTTTTGCAGCGAATTTATCCTATCTACACTATCACGATTAAGAGAAAAACTAAAGCTAGTGATCAACAACATACAAGTAGTAGCTTTTTTCCTTTGGAGAAAAAATGAAAACTATCCACTTGACCTGTGTATTGCAATGAGAAGTCATACGTGGTTCATTCATCATGCGGCAATCGTGATGTGATGTCATCTTTAGTAGAGGTCTTCAGGAAAAGAGATCAAAAAGCCTCACCTAATTTTCCCTACCTATTTTGACCTCCTCTATAGCATGAGCCTCTATGGAGGCTAAACACTGCTGGTCGTCTTTTGTACTTGTCATTCGGCGTCTTGCTTTGTGTGCATGTGTGTCACATCACAAACGCGTTCCATTCATATTTGTTTTTCGAAAGTGAACGAGTACATAAACTGATGGAATTTAACAAAAAAATTCCACAACTATCTTGTCAAAGTTAATTTTTCTTTGATGGAAAAAGAATCATAAAAGTACTATTTTTCTGCTCCTCTTGACATAGTTTGAGAAACCCTGCATTAAACGATTGTTATAATAAGAGCCCGTGTCAGGTTTTATCCCTTGTTATACAAATGTCTTAAAGCATTCACTCATGCCATTTGATTTCTGTCATTTAGATGCCTTCCAGAGCACCGTCGACCAGTTTGGTCATCTAGACATTGTCATCAACAATGCTGGAATCAACAATGAAAAGAACTGGGAGAAGACCATTCAAGTGAACTTGGTGAGGTGATGATAATAGGTGTGGAGTTTATTTATTTTGCTAACTAATACTGCAAACTTCAATGTACTCCTTAGAATCCCCGCAAAGTACATTTGTGAGCTTCCAAATATTGATTCACTCAACAGACTACAAATCTGAATCGTTATCAATAGGGGTGTAACGATTCATCGATACACATCGATTAATCGATATAATGCTCTACGATTTATTAGACGCAACTTTATTTTGAAATCCAGTTCATTGTTGCTTGCTTCCTCTTTCCGGGAGCAGTACGCGGCGTGTTGTCTTGTGAGCAGAGCAGGCACGTGAAAGGGGAGCCGACAACTACGCGGCTCCTGGGCTGGTGCTATGGCTAGTGTCCAAGAAGACGAGGAAATTCGCTCCCCTTTGGGCTTCAAGTCATTCGTTTGGAAGCACTTTGGATTCCAAAGAAAAGATGGCTCAACGGACAATTAAAATTATTGTAAATAAATAGTTCAGTAATGCACTTTAAAGTTAATGGTATTACAAAAAAAGAAAGAATATTCATTTTTCTTTACTTATATGAGAAAAAATATAGGAATTTGATAAAGTTCAGTGTTAAAATAAGCACTTTGTATACTACAATACTCTTGTAATTTCCTAAATAAAGAGTTTGCAGTACCTTGTTGATTTTGCGTATGAATTGTTATAAATCAGGATATTGTTCTATATTTTTTATTTAAAAAAATAAAATAAAAAAGTAAATATCGATCGTGGAGCACTATATCGTGATGTATCATGAATGAATCACAGCAGGCTTTAAGATATCGGCAAATATCGTATCGTGCATCTTTGTATCGATATGATATCGTATCGTGACAAAACCCGCGATTTACACCCCTAGTTATCAAGCTTTCCCAAAGCTGGATGATTAGCTGATCTATTAAATCAGGTGTCTAGGAGAAGGGACACACCTAAAACAGGCTGGATAGGGGCTCTTGAGAATCGGAATTGGGCCTCCCTGACCTACAGTGGAGGCTGACAGGCTAGCTGCCTTTGCCAACCACTGCCGCTGTAAATGAGAACATGACACCTTACGGTTTTAGGAGTGCTATCTGAATCATGGCAGCACTTATTGATGCAGTATGACATTCTACAGCAAAATAAACCAGGAAAAAAAAAAAAGAACAGTGCCAGGAAACAAAAAAAGAACAGTGCCGTGTGCCATTTTACTATGTCAAAACAGGTCAAACGGATGCTGCGCAGGTTATGTCATTATTTTGATACTTAATCAAATTTAACTTTTTTTTTACAGGGAATCAGTTCCCATTGATACTTGCATTACTAATTTAATGTTCATATACAGCCTAATCAAATGAAGGACAATCAATTTTCAGTATTATGTTGCTTTAACTTTAGTTGAGCTTTAGTACACTTCAAATAGGCAGTCAGCTTCAGATCTTCAGACCACCCAAATTCAATCTCTGACCAAGTCTGCTGGGTCCAAATGAGTAAAGTAAGTAAACCAACTACAGCTACCCAGCGAGTGAATTAGAAAAGCTTTTACAGTGAAGTGTTTTGAGTAGATGGTCATCATATTCACCAGAGGAGCGGCCTTTAAAATGTGATTTAAATGAATTCATGAACGATTGTGTACATTAAACTTGTTTCTCGATTATTTTAGTGCTGTTTGGAGTTACATTTCCTTTGTGTGGCTTGACTAATTTCCTGTTCCTGCCAATTCTTTGTCCAGAGGCATAATGCTGTCAACTCTTAGTTTGTCATTCACACAGCCTCGGGAGCAGGAGTGACACTTTTTTGGGAGCCAGGGATGATTTAGCACTGTACAAATTCTGCCGAGCAAACAAAATAAAAAAGCAATGTTTAGACTCTCTGGGAGATTTATAAAGGTTTCGTTGAAAGTGAAATGTTACGATAACAAATCATCAGCTTTGCACTCACCATTTTTTTCTATAAATATGCCTATGTCCTCAAAACATAAAATAATTTGTAATTAAGCATTTTGTATGTGATATTTCAACACCAAAGATCATAATAATGCAAATCCAGAGGTTCTATTCTGGACAGACAACTAGGTAGAGCAATAGTCTTCAGTTTTAACACATCAATTTTCCGTCCACGTGCCTCATGTGATGCATTGTGGAGCTCGGGAATGGATCCACACAGAAAAATACCTGAGAAGGAAAAAAGAGGAGTCTCTCTCGTGATCTATTGTATGACTGCAAAGTAATTGTAATTCTGCAATTTGGCTGAGCACCGAGAGCAGAAATGTTTATCTTTCTTTACCATCTTTGACTGCTGAGCTAATTAAGAGGAGGAAATTCCTCATCAACAAACATAAGCAGGGATTGTTTTCCAGGGGACTTATCTGATGTTCTATTGGATTTTCTTGGTATGTGCTAGGAAGGATGTAAAACCGCTCCTAAGTTGTTACCATGTTTGAACCAAATGTTCCAATTTTGATTAACATGTACCGTAATTTTCGGACTAAAAGTCGCTCCGGAGTACAAGTCGCATCAGCCATAAAATACCCAAAAAAGTGAAAAAAAACATATATAAGTCGCTCCGGAGTATAAGTCGCATTTTGGGGGGCAATTTATTTGACAAAATCCAACACCAAGAACAGACATGAACGAGCAACAACAGGCTAAACGATAGGTATGCTAAGGTGACAAACACAAACAAAGAGCTGAGAACGGGCCTGACGTAACATTCAGAATTATTCAAATAACTATTACATAAATAACACGTTTATAAAACCATCTGTGTCACTCCAATTCATTAAATCCATCGATCGTCCTTTATGTCAACAATGGGTGCGCGGCGCTTGCACTTCAAAATATTCGACAGGCCCATATAACGATATATATAAATTAGATATCAAATAACTATTATATAAGCAATAATATTATCAAACCATCTGTGCACTCTAAATCATTAAATCCATCGATCAAATTCCTCGTCCTTTGTCAACAACGCCGCGCGTGCGCCCTGACGTCAGCCTCGTCGTTATTCCACAGATCTAGTATATAACTATATTGTAGCGTGAACAAAGTACAAGGAAAGACGTGGGTTTGGTAAACGGCTCTTTATTTAACAAAACAAACTTCCAGGCGTGTGGCAGCGTGGACTTACAGCCACGGAGGTGGAAGAGAGATCCATAGAATAGGACCGGGCGTGCGTAAAAGCCATGACCGAGCCCCATCCACCGTCCCCGGACAGCCACCCGGCCGAGCGCCGGCCCCCGACTTCTATCCACGGAGGTGAAAGAGAGCTCCGTAGAGTAGTAAAAGCCATAACAGTTTTTCAAACCTTCTGTTTCACTCCAAATCCTTAAATCCTTCAAACTCTTCGTCCTCCGTGTCACTTAGAAACAAAGCCGCTAATGATGCCGATAGTACGTGGGGCCCTTCGTCATCTTCGTCATCCCGTGATCAATCTTTGTCCTTTTTGTAAACAACCGCCGCGCCGCGTCGCGCTGCTGACGTCGCGCTGCTGACGTCCGTCACGCTGCTGACGTCACTTGAAATTCAAATTACAGTAATCCCTTGCTACATCGCGGTTTCACTTTTTTTGGGGGGGAAATTTTTTGAAAAAAAACATAAGTCGCTCCTTATTATAAGTCGCCCACCCACCCAAACTATGAAAGAAAACGCGACTTATAGTCCGAAAATTACGGTAATTAAATTATTTTTTAAGATTTTTATTTCTCCTTGTGTGCCACACGTCTGTTGTGAAGAATGTCACCATGATGAAGTTGTCCATTTTGTTACAGACTTCTGTCATAAATGGGACCTACCTGGCTCTAGAACATATGAGTAAGGAGCATGGCAAGGAAGGAGGCACAATCATCAATGTTTCTTCTATGGCAGGTACTAAACAGTTACACACTATATTGTGCACACTGTCACATGCGGACAAATAGCTTGCACTGCCACCATTTTTTTTACCTTCAAGAGCAAATTAAATTTTTCACAAATCAAATTCATACGCAGACATTAACTCACTAGATCAGGGGTTACCAATTCTGGTCCTCGGGGTCTGCCGGTGTCCTGCATGTTTTCTATGTCTCCCCTGGTGCGACACATCTGATTCAAATGGTTGGATAATCAGCAAGTTCTACAGAAGCTGGATAACCATCCCGATGATTTGAATCAGGTGTGTTGCAGAAGGGAGACAAAGTGTCGTGGCTGCCCCCTGTAAACAATCGCGTTTCTCAAACTACCTCCTATAAAATGATCGGAACTGACTAAAGTTCGATCTAACACATTGGTACTGCTTACCTATGTTTCCCTTCCATATCGATCTGTAAATTTACTCAAAACATTAACGGTGCAGCCTATTTTGAAATGAAATAGCCTCGTGCGTATAGCAGCTATCATTATAGCATTAGCCACGCGCAAACTCCCATGAGCCTCAGCTCGCAGACTCCCATGAGCCTCAGCAAAGTGTCGTGGCAGCCCCCTGTAAACAATCACGTTTCTCAAACTCTCTCCCATAAAAGTGATCGGAACCGACTAAAGACTGATTTAACACATTGGTGCTGCTTATTGATTGATTGATTGATTGAATATTTATTGATCCCCAGGGGTGGGGAAATTCAGGCCCCAGCAGTATCCATACCACAGACTGGGTATACAAAAGACATTAACGGAACAGCCTATTTTGAAATGAAATAGCCTCGCGGGTACAGCTATTCAGTGACGCCCCCTGACCACGGTTGCCGTAATGCTGGGAAGCGATGCGACCTTGTAATTTACTAGCCGTACTAAAACGTACTGGAACATTTTGGCAGAGCGCTGTGTACAACCAATATGAATCAACAAATTCATCAATTGATCCATATATAAGGCGCTCTGCATTAAAAGGCGGACTGGGGTTTTTGGAGTAAATTCTAAGTTTTTAAGTGCGCCTAATAGTGCGGAAAATACGGTAAACTATATAAATGGGGAAACTAACTATTGTAGGTAGTCAACATATATGGAGTAGTATGACTTTCTCCAAGGACCTGAATCGACAGTGGAGTGGTGAAACTGGTTTACTTTTCACATATGACCCCATTTGGTTAATTTTCCTCAGTCAACTCCATCAGGGGAGGGCCTTGGTGATCCGCATCCAGGCGAAACAAAATATAGCCCAATGGATTTCTTCATCTTTGGGGTACCAGCTCCGTGGCCTAGTGGTAGAGTGTCCGCCCTGAGACTGGAAGGTTGTGGGTTCAAACCCTGGCCGGGTCATACCAAAGACTATAAAAATGGGACCCATTGCCTCCCTGCTTGGCACTCAGCATTAAGGGTTGGAATTGGGGGGTTAGCTCACCAAATGATTCCCGAGCGCGGCACCGCTGCTGCTCACTGCTCCCCTCTCCCCCAGGGGATGGATCAAAATCACACGGGGATGGGTTAAATGCAGAGGACAAATCTCACCACACCCAGATGTGTGTGTGACGATCATTGGGACTTTAACTTTAACTTTAATTAAGCCGTGCTTTGTCTGGTTTTCCACCGAGGCATAAAGAATAAAAAACACAACAACGTAGAGACACAAAACCCCTCCGCCAACTTTCGGGCTTAGCATCAGGGAAGGGCCTTGGTGATCCACGTCCAGGCGAAACAAAATATGGCCCAATGAATATCTTTACTTTGGGGTTATTAAGCCATGCTTTGTCTGGTTTTTCACCTAGGCATAAAGGCATAAAAACACAACAACGTAGAGACACAAAAACCCCTCCGCCATAATAAGGTGATGGCTGAAGGAGTAGCTGTTGATATTTTGTTTAGATTATTGCCATATGTTTAATTAACATTAATATGGCTATGTCTTTTATGCATCGTTTTGCTACAGCCTTCCTGCACTCTCCTCACCAGCCTGTCTACACAGCCACAAAACATGGAGTCATTGGTTTTACCAGGGTTATGGCCGTAAGTAGAAGACTCAAATGCACTATTAGTAGCTAGATAGGAGCTAGTCATGTAAACCAAACATATACTTTGAGTGCTGTCTACGGTGGGACATCACTGTCATATTTTACAGGATGCATCTTCGCAGAGCGACTACGGCGTGCGCATCAATGTGCTGTGTCCTGCCTTTGTCGACACTCCTCTGCTCCACTCAGTAGAACAGGAGGAAAACATGGGAAAATTTGTCAAATTCAAGGATGATTTCAAGCGCAGCATGAACAAGTTTGGAGTTTTACAGTGAGTATGCCTTCCATAACACATGCAAACATATAAGTTGTAATTCATTCTGTAATCATGCGATTACCAACTGTAATGGAATGTAGGGGAACAATTAAGCTTGAACAGTCTCTTCTGAAATAGTAGCGGACCATTTATTTTGATTTAATAGAAATAAAAGTAGTTACGGAACAATCATCTTAAATTGCTGCTTTTACAGTTAATCATTTAATTTTAATTGTACAAGAAAGAATTTAAGGAAAATTATATTATTGTGGTGGACCTCAGGACCAGGCCTCTCACCCAGCAGGCCTGTGTGTGTGCGCGCCATTGTTGGATGGAAGTAGACTTTTCCCTGCACATTAATGTGATGTTCTTCATTTGCATCAAAATTGGGGTGTTCGACACACAAACCCGAGTACGTCGTGCCTGACATTATGGTAATCTTTTCTTGATCAGCCGATCAACGTGCACTTAATTCATGTACGTTGACCGGGAATTTTGAAATTGTGGTGGGGGTGTGGGCGCTGTGGATGCCAGCCCCCCTCTCCTTTTAATACTGAAGGCAATGCTAATAAAATATATTTGAGATGATAATGATAATAATTTCTTCAATCAATGGATTTCTACAATGATTTAGAGAGAGTGTCCCACGCTGTCGTCATATTTCTAAATGAAATATCATGATGTCCACCATGAACAACCGCAGAGCACCAAATTTGGCTGCCTGCACCTCAATTAAATACACCAAAATTGTGTTAGACCACCTGCGCATCGAAATAAAGCTCCCTGTCTTAAATGTTGTCTATTTTTTGTTGCCAAATTGCAAAATGCCCCTGAGGCACGCCAGGAAGACCCAGTGAGGTATAGAGTGTCAACAAATTCACAAACATGCCAAACTAAACCATTGTCCCAGCATTAAAATGATGATGCGTCCATTTCTATGCCAAACACAGACTTCTTTCTTTTACCAAATTGCCAGATGAGTTGATGGCCAGATGGCCCAAAAATGCTTAACCAGACTTGCGCTGGCATGAATGAAGCTACATCTGATTTTACGGCAAGCGTACAGTCGCTAGTGTAGAAAAATACGGCCTTCGTGTGTGATGTCTTGGTTGACAGAAAATTGGGTTGAAATGAAAATGTATGAATCTGTGGCCTATGAATTAACTCCGCTCGCAATATGTTCTTTGAATACAGGACATCAAAAGGCTGACAATAAATCCAGATATAGTTCTTAAAGATGTAGTTAAACCATTTGTTGAAATGCATGGAAGACAGCACAGAGGGCTTTTTTTTTTTTTACCCTATTCTGTTTAGATTCCTGTTTGTCAAGTTGTTTATGTTGTTTGGAGTTGGGAGGATGTTTTGTCTTTGAGGAAATTCATGTATAGTGTAGTTATAATCAGCCAACAAGTGGCTTGTGACACTAAATTACTCACATTAAAGAAGATCAGTGAACCAGTAGTGTCAGAGGTGATGATGAACATTGTTTAAATAAGAAAGTCAAACACACTACAAGCACCAATCCATATTTGAGGCTGATATAACAGTTGCTATTTTGGGGAGTATTTTATGGTGTAGTGCAAGATGTTGGCAAAGCTTTTTAATAGTAAAAAGGCCTCTCCAGAGAAGTACCAGTGATTAAACCAGACCAGCGCAGGGGTGTCCAAACTGAGTCCTGGAGTGCTGCTGTCCTGCCTGTTTTCCATGATCAAGCTTCATCAGAGCTTGCTGATGAATTCATTATTTGAATCAGGTGTCTTGCAGCAGGGGATCTTAGAAGACAGGTCGGACAGTGTCCCTTCAGGACGGGAGCTAGACATGCCTGCTCTCGTCTATGCTAATCTAAGTGTTTTTTTGTTTTTTTTAAATGTCATTTAATACCAATCTCCTTCCTCATCTCCAGGCCATCAATGATCGCAGAAGGTATGATGAGATTGATTAACGACACCAGCCTAAACGGTGCAGTGATGAAGATTACATGCTCCAAAGGAATCCACTTCCACACTTATGAACCCATGTCTGCTTGACCATTGCATAATGGATTACCCCGTGCTGGAGAGCTGAAGAGAGCAGTGGTACAAAGCTGTAACCTGAAAGACTGGAACATAACAGTCTGATATGTCAGGACATGTGGTGGGAATCCTATCAGTATAGAACCCACAAATGTTTGGATTCTAGTGCACAACGTGGCTTGAACATTACTTAAATATGTCAATACAAATAAAGGAACTAATTTCTATGACAAAATAACAGAATTAATGCAGTACTAGCTTTATTACCAATGCAACCTTCAGAAAACCAAAAGTGCAATACAATGGACCTCCGGCCGCTATTCCACCACCCAAAAAACCACAGTGGTCATAGAATCTGACAAAAGTAATACATTCAAATGGAGTGCAAAATAGACAATGAAAATCAGATATTAGTTTTGAATTGTTTCATCAGAATTATTTTGAAAACCAAATGCATGAAATTGGCCTGGACAAAAAAGATGACAAATATGACTTGATAAAGTAATGACTACAATGAACTTTCAATGAGACATACACCTCTGAGCGGGTATTTTGGCCCACTCATCATTGGCAAATTGCGCCAGTTGTGCTAGGTTTGAAGGGTCTTATAGCATTTATCTTTTAGGGTGCTTGTATAAATAGTGTTCCCTCGATTATCGCGCGGGTTTCGTTCCTGAAAATGCCCGCAATACGTGAAATCCGCGAAGTTGAGGTTGGCTTTTTATTTAAATTTTTTCCCTCTAAAACTTGATACACTTAATAATTTTACCTTTTAAAATGCAAAATGAAGAATAAATAGCGAGCCGCAGGCTCTGTGAGGAGTGTCTTCTGCCCGCCGGCAACAGACTAATACAACGGAACGTTGGCTAAAACTTCAGTTAAAATCTTTTTATTTGATCCTAAAATGGCTTACCAGAACAAGACTCCTGCCATGCATTTTAGCCAAGGGTACAATCCTGGTGGATTAATGCGACGTTCAACCTTTAAAATCAAGTTTGATGGCCATGCCTGTTCCTCCTCTGCTGCTTCTTATTGGTCGTCGTTATCTTCTTGGTTGTCGTCTTCTTCTTCGTCCTTGTTGTTTTCTTCTCTCTTCTTTTAAAACCAGGAAGAAGCACTACTGCTGATATATATATGCTGATATATATCCATTATAGTCAATCATGAAGCTTCTGTAATTAAGTAGTGTCACAACTGTAACTAACTATTATTACCTAAGTAATATTTGCACAAAAACCATGTGGGATTGTTTGCATTTGTGTTTTGACTTAGAAGGATGTTTGCTGCCAATTACCACACATTGAGCAGTGATAATTGACATTTGAATATACTGTTTGTTGATGTTGTTTTACCTTATCCTCATATGCATGTATGCAAAGGGGGCAGCTGCCAGAGTTGTGCTTGGAGACTAAAAGAGAAAATCAAAAGTTATTAAAGCTTTGGAGCAGGTGGAAGCAAATGAAATAAAATCAAGACCATGACACCTTGACAGCTCATGTATGTACTTATTTAATACACCTGTAAGCCTATATTTGTTATATATACGTATATATGTGTGTATATATATATATATACACTACCGTTCAAAAGTTTGGGGTCACAAAATTGTTTGGGTGACCCCAAACTTTTGAACGGTAGTGTAAATATTATTATAATAAAATATTATGAATTAAATATTATAAATTATATCTTATATTTGTATAAGATTATATATAATCTATGAATATAAGTATACATATATATTATAAGATTTTTTACACAGAAGATTATATATATAATCTATAAATAATTATCTAAATAAATATATACACTACCGTTCAAAAGTTTGGGGTCACCCAAACAATTTTGTGACCCCAAACTTTTGAACGGTAGTGTATATATAATTATATATAATTATATATACATATATATAATAATAATAATAATAATAATAATTATCTATTATTATATAATACCTTTTATTATAGGTATTATATAAAATATAATATAATATATTATATTGACAAAAATATGTCACACACACACACACACACACACATTATATATACCGTAATTTTCGGACTATAAGTCGCGTTTTTTTCATAGTTTGGGTGGGGGGGCGACTTATAATAAGGAGCGACTTACCGTTTTTTTCCATGTATAATGCGCAGAATTTAACTAATTTATTGTCCTAAAATCTGGGGTGCGCATTATACATGGGTACAATTTTTTTTAATTTATTTTTAAATTTCTTTTTTTTTTTTTTTTTTAAGAAAATCATGGTACAACAATGTTTGAAGAAAATCTTGTCACGGATGGTTCTTTACAACGTCACTTTCCTCTCTTTTCATTTTAACCTAACTGATCGCGGTGGTGCCTTTCTGGGCAGTCGGAGAAAACGGCAACAAAAAAAATACATCCAGCCTAGTTAAGAAATCACCAGAAAGATCACCATGACAATTGTGAATAATAAATAAATAATTATTATATATATTATTATTATAATAATAAATAATTGTGATAAATAACTGGAACATCACTCAAATATTGGTGATCCCGTTGAGCCAATGTTCCCTCTAATTTTTCATGTATCTGGGCATACACACAAGCTCCCTGAGCAAACTGAGGACTACTGTGAGCAACATCAGGTGGCCAACCCGCGGCTCGCTCTTTGCCGGGTTTCATGCAGCTCGCTTCGCTTCGGGGGGGGGGGGGGGGGGGGGTTGCGCGATTGCGCACGCGCGCAGCTTAGAGGGAACATTGCTTGAGAGTCTCACATATTTCTTCGCTATCGAGTTTGCTACTGCATGCGCAGTGATACTGACCGGCAGAATAACATCCGGTTGTTCCCAAAGATGATCTTTTTTCTGAAATAATTTTACGTTTACGGACTTAAGTAACCCGGCCGGGTCATACCAAAGACTATAAAAATGGGACCCATTGCCTCCCTGCTTGGCACTCAGCATTAAGGGTTGGAATTGGGGGGTTAGATCACCAAATGATTCCCGAGCGCGGCGCCGCTGCTGCTCACTGCTCCCCTCTCCCCCAGGGGATGGATCAAAATCACACGGGGATGGGTCAAATGCAGAGGACAAATTTCACCACACCCAGATGCGTGTGTGACGATCATTGGGACTTAAAAATAAATAAATAAATAAATAAATAAATAAAAAATAAAGTCAAAATTTGGGTGCGTATTATACATGGGTACAGGCTTTTTTCCAGCATTGACATGCCATTTTTAGGGTGCGTATTATACATGGGGGCGCATTATACATGGAAAAAAACGGTACTTTATAATCATATAAAGCCGTTCTCAGCTCTTCGTTTGTGTTTATGTCACGTTAGCATACCTATCGTTTAGCCTGTTGTTGCTCGTTCATGACTGTTCTTGGTGTTGGATTTTGTCGAATAAATTGCCCCCCAAAATGCGACTTATACTCCGGAGCGACTTACGTATATATATTTTTTTCATATTTTTGGGCATTTTATGGCTGATTCGACTTGTACTCCGGAGCGACTTATAGTCCGAAAATTACGGTATATATATATATATATATTATTATTATAATATGTATATATATATATATATGTGTGTGTGTAAATATATATATATATATATATATATATATATATATATATATATATATGTGTGTGTGTAAATATATATATATATATATACTGTATATGTGTGTAAATATATATATATATATATATATATATATACATATTATATATATATATATATTCAAGATTCAAGATTCAAGAGTTTTTATTCGCCATGTTTGAGCGTGCCAAACAAGGAATTTGACTTCGGTAAAACACACCCTCTGTTCAACATATAGGTGACTAACAACACTCAGGACATGTGAATAATGGCAAAAACAGTGTAGACAAATTCAAAAGGTGTGAAGAGCAGGATGTTATTGCACAGTAATGCCTCTGAGACTCTATGAGTGGTGTGAGTTCATCAGAGCAACAGCCTGGGGGAAGAAGCTGTCTCGGTGTCTGCTGGTTTTGGCGTACCGAGCTCTATAACGCCGTCCGGAGGGGAGTAGTTCAAACAGACTGCAACCTGGGTGAGAAGGGTCTGTTCCAAGATGGCGTCACCCCAGTTGGCCGCGGCCGCTACGGGTCTCAACAATCGACGAGGATTTTCACAAAATATGTCGCCTAGGACAGTGGTCCCCAACCACCGGGCCGCGGACCGGTACCGGTCCGTGGGTCACTTGGTACCGGGCCGCGGAGCCGCACAGGAAAAAAAAAAAAAATTTTTTTTTTTTTTCATTGACGATCAATTCATTCAGATTAAGACGCTCGTCCCGGTCACGTGACATGTTTCCCCAGTCGAGCCCGCAAAGCTAGCAAAAATGAGTAAGAATTTATTTCGAAAAATATAAAAAATTTGGCGAATCTCTCCCAATTACATCTGTCAGTGCATCTGAAAAATAAGGACTCTTGACACAGGGCGCTCGTCTCGGTCACGTGACATGTCACCACAGTCAAGCCCGCGAGGCAAGCAAAAATGAGCAAGAAACGGAGAAGTTTGGAAAGCTTCTTCGGAAAGGGAAAAACGTCCAATGAGGACACTGAAGAAGAAGAGGCTACGACTTCTAAGAAAAGGAAAGCTGCATTTAAAAGAACATTTCTGGAGTCCTACTTAAAATATGGATTTATCGCCACAGGTGACTCTGACGCGCCAAGTTCACTCCGCATATGTGGCGAAAGGCTAGCTAACGAGGCAATGAAGCCTTCAAACCTGCTTCGGCACATGGAGACCAAGCATCCTGCATTTAAAGACAAACCGTAACCACTTCGGGTGTCATTGTCTCCGATTACGCCTAGATGGGAACGGCTCATTTCTGAGAAAAGAGCTCGGTGCTCCCACGAATTCAACGTTTTATTTTTATGTGGTTTATATTTGTTTTTATGCCAGTCGTATCATTTTATTTCATCCTATTTATATATATAAATATTTAAATAATAAATATATAAATATATTTATTTATATAAAGGCCGGTCCGCGAAAATATTTCTGACACGTAACCGGTCCGTGGTGCAAAAAAGGTTGGGGACCACTGGCCTAGGACACTACAAACAACACAAAGTTTAGTTTATCCATCCAGTAGATTAGTGTATGATCGCCAGCGCCTGCTGGAGGTACGGTCATCAAGTGTTTTCGGACTCGTAGCCACAACTACCCTAGTCTGTTTGCGTAGCCTCGGAGTGCTTAGGGCGCTAGCCCCAGAAGCTCACGACGCAGCGGGCTCGCCGGGCAGCACACGCCGGAGGAGGAGTAAGCGTAGGCGGTGTGACCGGCGGCGAAAGCGCGGCTGTCGAGGTGGGCTAACGGCTAAGCTTAGAGCTAACCCCTACAAACCGCCGCTTCCATCCATCTTCCTCTCCAACGTCCGCTCACTGGATAATAAAATGGACCATCTAAAACTGGAACTCTCTTCAAAGAGGGAAGTTAGAAACTGCTGCGCTCTCATCCTGACGGAGACATGGCTGAACTCATCGATGCCGGACAACGCCGTTAGCCTGGAGGGGCTCGCTACATTCCGCGCCGACAGAAACAGCGAGCTAAGCGGTAAATCCCGAGGAGGTGGGCTGTGTGTCTACATCAACAACAACTGGTGCAAAAATGCTAGATCTGTCGCCAGCTTCTGCTCTTCGGACATCGAGCTTTTGACTGTTAACTGCAGACCCTTCTACCTGCCCAGAGAGTTTACTGTTGTTAGCATCACGGCTGTGTACGTGCCTCCTAGCGCTAACACTAAAGAGGCCATGAGGGTTCTCTATCGGACAATCAGTGAGCTGCAATCCACGCACACAGAGGGGGTTTTCATCATTGCTGGGGACTTCAACCAGGCTAGCATGAAGACTATTCTCCCTCATTTTTACCAACACGTGGATTTTCCAACTCGGGGAGAGAACACTCTGGACTTGGTTTACACCAATATAAAGGATGCATTCAGAGCAGCCCCCCGCCCCCACCTCGGCTCTTCAGACCACCTATCTGTTATGCTAATCCCTGCATACAGGCCCCTGCTGATCAGAGCAAAACCCACAGTGAAGCAGGTGAGGGTGTGGTCTGAGGGGGCCATGGAGGCACTCCAGGACTGCTTTGAGTGCTCTGACTGGGACATGTTCAAATCAGCAGCAACATATGACAATCAGATCGACATTGATGAGTACGCCATGACTGTGTCAGCCTACATCAACAAATGCTCCGAGGACGTCAGCACCACTAAGAACATCATCACCCGAGCCAACCAACGACCCTGGATGACTGAGGATGTACGTCATACGCTACGAGCACGGAACTCAGCCTTCAAGTCTGGCGACAAGGAGGCACTGAGGACAGCGAGAGCCAACTTGAACCGTGCCATCAGGCTAGCGAAGCGAAGCCACAGTCGGAAAATTCAGGATTTTTTCCACGACGCCAATAACACCAGGAGCATGTGGCAAGGCATACGGGCGATCACGGACTACAACTTACCCTCCCCCCCGGTGGGTGAGGTTGATGCTGACTTCCTAAATGGTCTAAATAACTTCTTTGGGCGTTTTGAGGCACTAAACAGCACTCCTGCAGTTAAAACTGTTCCCCACCAGGAAGAGGAGGCCCTCTGCCTTGACTCAGCCGACGTGTGGAAGACTCTGAGAAGAGTCAAGCCACGTAAGGCCCCAGGCCCCGACAACATACCTGGGCGGGTGTTCAAGGAATGTGCAGGCCAGCTGGCTGGTGTCATCACAGACATTTTTAACATCTCGCTGGACCAAGCCAAAGTGCCAGTGTGCTTCAAGGCTGCCTCCATCATTCCGGTGCCGAAGAAACCTCAAATCACCTCATGGAATGACTACAGACCTGTGGCACTGACTCCCATCATGATGAAGTGCTTCGAAAGGCTGCTCAAAGATCACATCGTCTCCAGACTCCCCCCAACATTCGATCCGTTCCAGTTTGCCTACCGGCAGAACCGCTCTACTGAGGATGCCATCTCCTCCGTTCTTCACCTGAGCCTGGCTCACCTGGAGGAGAGGAACACCCACGTGCGGTTGCTGTTCCTGGACTTCAGCTCAGCGTTTAACACCATCATTCCACAACATCTGGTGGAAAAACTGGAACACCTGGGCTTCAGCACCCCCCTTCGGAACTGGCTGCTAGACTTCCTCACCAACAGACCTCAGTCAGTCCGGGTTGGACAGAACACCTCAGATGTCATCACCCTCAGCACAGGCTCCCCTCAGGGCTGCGTCCTGAGCCCCCTGCTGTTCACCCTGATGACACACGACTGCGCCCCCAGGTTCACCACCAATCACATCGTGAAGTTTGCAGACGACACAACGGTGGTGGGCCTCATCAGGGACAACAACGACCTGGACTACAGAGAGGAGGTGGAGCAGTTGGTGGGCTGGTGCAGAGAAAATAGCCTGATCCTGAATGTGGAGAAGACGAAGGAGATCATCGTCGACTTCAGGAAGAACCAGCCTCACCACGCTCCACTGATCATCAACAGCTCAGCTGTGGAGGTGGTCAGCAGCACTAAATTCCTGGGAGTCCACATCACAGACGACCTCACCTGGACTGTGAACACCACAACACTGGTCAAGAGGGCACAGAAGCGCTTGTACTTCCTGCGGAGGATGAGGAGAGCCCACCTGCCCCCACCCATCATGAGGACGTTCTACCGAAGCACCATAGAGAGCATTCTGACAAGCTGTCTCTCGGTGTGGTGTGGAGGTTGCAGCGCCTCCGATTGGAAGAACCTGAGGAGAGTGGTGAGGACAGCAGAGAGGATCATCGGGGCTTCTCTTCCCTCCATTCAGGACTTGTCATCCCAGCGCTGCGTGTCCCGAGCCCGTAATATTATCAGTGACCCATCACACCCCCACCATGGACTGTTCTCCCTGCTGCCCTCTGGGAAGAGGTTTCGCAGCATCCGCTGCAGGTCCACCAGGTTCTGCAATAGTTTTTTCCCTGCTGTCGTCAGACTGTTGAACATTCAAACGTAGCATTCCTCTGCACACTTGTAAATACTGCTTTTGTCTCGTGCACTGTTTACATACTTTATCACTGCTGCACTTTGTACTTTATACCGTAATTTTCGGACTATAAGTCGCACCGGAGTATAAGTCGCACCAGCCATAAAATGCCCAAAAAAGTGAAAAAAAACATATATATGTATATAAGTCGCTCCTGAGTATAAGTCGCCCCCCCACCCAAACTATGAAAAAAACCGCGACTTATAGTCCGAAAATTACGGTAATTATCTTATTTCATATTTTTATATAGAATGTCTTTTTTTTTTTAACCAGCCGAAATACCACTACATTGTTGAAAGCCGTATGCAATGAAATTTCGTTTTGTACACACCTAGTGTTGACAAAATGACAATAAAGTTCTGTCTAAGTCTAAGTCTAAGTCTGTAGAGATGTTCCTTGCACGTTTCCTGGTCCTGGACAGGTACAAGTCTTGGATAGATGGGAGGTTGATTCCAATGATCTTTTCTGCAGTCCTGATTGTCCGTTGCAGTCTGTGCTTGTCTTGTTTGGAGGCTGATCCAAACCAGACAGTGATGGAGGTGCAGAGGACAGACTGGATGATGGCAGTGTAGAAGGTCTTCAGAAGCTCTCGCGGCAGGTTGAACTTCTTGAGCTGTCTCAGGAAGTACAGCCTCTGCTGGGCCTTCTTCCGGACAGAGTCTATGTGGCCGGTCCATTTCAGGTCCCGAGAGATTGTGGTTCCCAGGAACTTGAAGGTGTCTGTGGAGAGAATAGTATTACTGGGGATAGTGAGGGGTAAAAGTGGTGAAGGGTCTCGCCTGAAATCCACTGTCATCTCCACGGTCTTGAGCGGGTTCAGCTCCAGAAGGTTTTGGTTGCACCAGTGGACCAGCCGTTCCACCTCCTGTCTGTACGCAGTCTCATCACCGTCCTGGATCAGTCCGATGAGACTGGTGTCGTCTGCATACTTCAGGAGCTTCACAGGAGAGTCATCTGAGGAGAAATCATTGGTGTAGAGAGAGAAGAGCAGTGGGGAGAGGACGCACCCCTGAGGGGCTCCAGTATTGGTGGTCCGGGTGTCAGATGTGATGCCCCCCAGCCTCACACGCTGTCTCCTGTTGGTCAGGAAGCTGGTGATCCACTGACAGGTGGGGGCAGGCACCGCAAGCTGGATGAGCTTCTGTTGGAGGATGTCAGGAGCGATGGTGTTGAACGCCGAGCTGAAGTCCACGAACAGGATCCTGGCGTACGTTCCTGGGGTGTCCAGGTGGTGCAGGATGTAGTGCAGTCCCATGTTGACCGCATCATCCACTGACCTGTTTGCCCGGTAGGCAAACTGGAGGGGGTCAAGCAGGGGGCCCGTGACCTCCTTATATATATATATATATATATGTATATACACACACACACAAACACAGTATATATCCATCCACATACTTTACCACTTGTCGCGGGCATGCTGGAGTCCCAACAGTCATCGGGCAGTAGGCGAGGGACACCCTGAACTACAAACCGGATTCGGTTGAAGTTGCGAAATTGTGTAAAATTTAAATAAAAACAAAATACAATGATTTGAAAATCCTTTTCAACCTATATTCAATTGAATACACTACAAAGACAACATATTCAATGCTCAAACTCAAACTTTATTTTATTTTTCAAATAATAATTAACTTAAAATTTCATGGCTGCAACACGTGCAGTAGAAGTTGGGGAAGGGCATGTTTACCACTTCGTTACATCACCTTTCCTTTTACTAACACTCAATAAACATTTTGGAAGAGAGGAGACTAATTCTCTTAGCTTCTCATGTGGAATTCTTTCCCATTCTTGCTTGATGAACCGCTTCAGTTGTTCAACAGTCCGGGGTCTTCCCTGTCGTATTTTACGCTTCATAATGCGCCACACATTTTCAATGGGAGACAGGTCTGGACTTGAAGCGGGCCAGGGGAGAACCTGGACTCTTTTACTTCGAAGCCACGCTGTTGTAACACGTGCAGAATGTGGCTTGGCATTATCTTGCTGAAATAAGCAGCGGCGTCCATGAAAAAGACGTCGCTTGGACGGCAGCATATGTTTCTCCAAAATCTGTATGTACTTTTCAGCATTTATGTTGCCTTCACAGAAATGTAAGTCACCTATGCCATGGGAGCTAATGCACCCCCATACCATCACAGATGTTGGCTTTTGAACTTTGCGTCGATAACAGTCTGGATGGTCCGCTTCCTCTTTGGTCCGAAGGACACAACGTCCAGTGTTTCCAAAAACAATTTGAAAAGTGGACTCATCAGACCACAACACACTTTTTTATTGTGCATCAGTCCATTTTACATGAGCTCGGGCCCAGAGAACCCGGCGGCGTTTCTGGATGTTGTTCATGAACGGTTTTTGCTTTGCATGGTAGAGTTTTAACCCGCACTTACTGATGTAGTGATGAACTGTATTTACTGACAGTGGTTTTCTGAAGTTTTCCTGAGCCCATTTGATGATATCCTTTACACACTCATGTCGGTTTTTAAGGCAGTGCCGTATGAGGGATCGAAGGTCACGGTCATTCAGTCTTGGTTTCCGGCCGTGGCGCTTACTTCACCAGATTCTCTGAACCTTTTGATGATATTATGGACCGTAGATGTTGAAAACCCTAAATTCTTTGCCATTTTGCTTTGAGAAATTTTGTTCTTAAACTGTTCAAATATTTTCTCACGCAGTTGTGGACTAAGTGGTGAACCTCGCCCCATCCTTGCTTGTGAATGAGTGAGCATGTTTAGGGAGGCTCCTTTTATACCCAATCATGGTACCCAATTAGCCTGATCACATGTGGGGTGTTCCAAATAGGTGTTTGATGAGCTTTTCTCAGTTTTCTCAGTAATTTTTGCCACCTTTCCCAACTTCTACTGGAAGTATTGCAGCCATGAAATTCAAAGTTAATTATTATTTGGCAAAAAACAATTAAGTTGATCAGTTTGAACATTAAATATGTTCTCTTTGTAGTGTATCCAATTGAATATGGGTTAAGAAGCATTTTCAAATCGTTGTATTTCGGTTTTATTTACATTTTACACAATTTCCCAACTTTAACCGAATCCGGTTTGTAGTTGCCAGCCAATCGCAGGGCAGGGCACCAGGGACGAACAACCCTTCGCACTCACACCTAGGGACAATTTGGAGTGCTCAATCGGTCTACCAAGCATGTTTTTGGGATGCGGGAGGAAGTACCCGGAGGAAACCTACGTAGGTACATCGAACCCACACCCTCCTTGCTGCGAGGCGGACGTGCTAACCAGTGCAACAGAGAGCCGCCTATATATACACTGCTCAAAAAAATTAAATGAACACTTTAAAACACATCAGATTTCAACGGTGACAACAAAAATGTTGGATATCTATACTGATATGGACAGTTTAATGTCTCAGGAACAAAAGGATGCCACATCTTTTGATGGAAATAAAAGTTGTCAGCCTACAGAGGGCTCAGTATATAGACGCCCCAAAAATCAAAGTGAAAAAATTATCTGTCAGGCTCGTCCATTTTGCCTAAATTCAATTTCTGCAACTCAAAATTATTTTCAGTAATTTGTGTGGCCCCCACGTGCTTGTATGCATGCTTGACAACGTCGCGGCATGCTCCTAATGAGACGACGGATGGTGTCTTGTGGGATGTCCTCCCAGATCTGTCTCAGGGCATCAGTGAGCTCCTGTAAAGTCTGAGGAGCAACCTGGCGGTGTCTGATGGACTGAAACATTATGTCCCAGAGGTGTTCTATCGGGTTGAGATCAGGTGATCGTGAGGGCCATTCAATTGTGTCAATTACTTCATCCTCCAGACACTGTCTGCATACTCCTGCCACATGAGGCCGGGCATTGTCGTGGATCAGGAGGAACCCAGGACCTACTGCACCAGCGTAGGGTCTGACCATGGGTGCAAGGATTTCATCCCGATACCTAATGGCAGTCAGACTGCCGTTCTCTAGCCTGTAGAGGTCTGTTCGTCCCTCCATGGAAATGCCTCCCCAGACCATCACTGACCCACCACCGAACCGGTCATGCTGAATGATGTTGCAGGCAGCATAGCGCTCTCCTTGGCTTCTCCAGACCCTTTCACATCTATCACAGGTGCTCAGGGTAAACCCGCTCTCATCTGTGAAAAGCACAGGGCGCCAGTGGCGGACTTGCCAATTCTGGTGTTCTATGGCAAATGCCAATCAAGCTCCACGGTGCTGAGCAGTGAGCACAGGGTACACTACAGGATGTCGTGCCCTGATGCCACCCTCGTGAAGTCTGTTTCTGACTGTTTGGACAGAGACATTCACACCAGTAGCCTGCTGGAGGTCATTCTGTAGGGCTCGGGCAGTGCTCAACCTGTTTCTCCTTGCACAAAGCAGCAGATATCGGTCCTGCTGATGGGATGAGGACCGTCTACGGCCCTGTTGCCTCCACCTGCAAAACCAGTCCTGTTTTGGGGACCATCTCGTTGTTGCCCCTCTAGTGCACCTGTTGTTAATTCCATCAACACCAATGCAGCTGAAACTGATTAACAACCCCCTCTGCCGCGTACCTGACCAAAACCTTATCAGAAAAGTGTAATTTAATTCATGCCATACCCTGATAAAAAACTGTTCCTTCACGCACATGCACACACTCAAAACCTGGAATAATCTTAGTTACATCATCACTACCTTTTTTCTGTATTTTTGGTTGTTTCCTACCTGTGTGGGCGATGTGATGCATGATATTTTTCTTTTTATGATTTTTTTTTATTATCCAGATCATGTTCCAGTCGTAACCAGGTTATGTTCAGACATTTGACCAACAAAATACGGACAATCCATGAGAAATTGACAGCTCTGAAAAGGTAAATGCATCTATTAAAACACATCCAATTTAACTCTCCATCTGTGAAATTATAGCTAATATAAAGCATGAATAAACGATTACATTATTTTGTTGAATCAATCACATTATCATGTCACGTGCCACTCAGCCGCGAACTTTCCCTCAGCCACGCCCCCGTATCACCGTAATGACTGACACCTGCTCCCTCTTGTTTACCATTGTATTTAAACCCTGCTCGCGTGTTTCTTCCTCTGTTAATGTCCGTCTGTTTCTGCTGCTGTTGTTCCTGTCCCGCTTGTGCGTTCCCCCCCGGTCTCGTGTGTAGGCTCACAGTCAATACCCGCTACCTGTCTCTGTTCCTGGTCCGAGTGGACTTCTGTTCCCTGCCCGCTGTCAGTGAGCCTCTGTCCCACCTGTGTCTCTGTTCTCCACTACCCCCCTTCCCTTCAATAAACCCTGGTCCAAGCTGCACATGGTCACCCTGCTCCATTCATACATGACATATCAAAGCTCTTTGAGCTTTAGTATTGTATATTTCATTCATTGCCAGTGCCTTTTCATACCGCTATGACTGCCACCAATAATCTATATTTTTTTTATTTATACAATTATGGGAAGAAAACGACACAAAACAACACAGCCATGCAACACCAGCTTCATTTTGCTGTCCAACTGTTCTTTTTACAGTGGTGAAATAAACTGAACTCAGAGGCTTACCATATTTATGACGCATGTACAAACAAGATGACACGCTTTTTTTTTAACAAAAAATGATTCCCCACACAGAGAGAAAATGTACAAACAGGAACTTTTATAACATTACTTTTATAACATTTTAACATTGTATTTGTAGTTCCACAAATGCTTTGTTTAAAGGACTTTATTGCACCCTCCTTGAGTGCGGGCGTAGTGCGTGTGCGTGGGTGGGGTGTTAGAAGGGGTTAATACGCACTCCTGTACCGAGTGGAGAGAAGGGGTTGACTTTTGCCCACATCAGAGCATCATTCAGGGAAATAGCTGATTTGCCATCTTCAAGTAAAAATACTGGACCCTGCATGTAAAAAAAGAAAAAAATAGTTACATTTTAAAAAGCACTTCTGCACACTGGTACAAACAACCCATGGAAAAATTATGCCAGTCTCAGAGGAATATCCTCATTCTGTTGTTTAGTTTTGTAGAAAAACATGACAAATCACAGACATGGCACAAAACTGAAGTCATTTCCAATGGAAACGTTCTGGTTTGAAGAAACAGTAAAAGCAATAAAATAAAACAAATGTGCTTGTCAGTAAGTTACTTGTTTATATCAAGCAGAGAGAAAAATTGAATCACTCTGTTCTGAGGACAAAAATCTGGAATCATGACAACCCAACCAATAAGAAACAAACAATTCAACACACCACACTTGCACCGCCTCTAGCTTTTATTATACCTGGCAGACTCAATGGCCTGGATTTAATAATTATGGACCTTAAAGCATCAGCCAAAATAATCTACCAAATGACCGATGTTATTTATTACTATGCAGCCTTAACCATACTTATATACTGTGCATAAATATCTAACACTTCAGTTGGGCAGTTATCATTAAAGCACAGTTGCAGTACAATTTGAATGTATGTCATAGTTTCTGTCAGTGTGTCTGTGTGCTCGCCCCTCCTCTCTTGTGTGCCCATGATCAGTGTGATCATCCTCACCTGCCTTTCGTTACCTGTCACGTATTTAAGTCCTGTCTGCGTGTCACAACCTTGTCAGATTATTTCTTGTCTCTCGTCGTTCCTGTCTTTCTGTTTTTGCATCGGTCGTTTTCTGTTTGCCATCCCTGTCGGTCAGTCTGTCGGTGGGTCCATTAAGTTATGTTAGTTTGCCGGTTCTGTTGGTCTTGTTCCCATTGTCTTCCTTTCCAACTACCTTTTCCCTTCAATAAACCCTGGTCCAAACTGCATTTGATCGCCCTGCTTCATTCCGACCGTGACAGTATCATTCTTTTATCTTCCAAACCACTTATCCTGACGAAGGTCGTGGGTGTGCTGGTACACCCTGAGCTGGTTGCCGGCCAATCACAGGTCACACGTAGACAAACAACTCCACAAATGACGGCCGAGTCGAAATCAAATTTCAGAATTGTGAGCCACCGTGCTACCGCAATGAGAATTTTTATTTTTTTTATTTATTGCTGACTTTGTTAATGTTGTTGTTGGCTGTCAGCGAGTTTTATTCTGTGTCATGTCTTAGATCTGCTTCTTTTTTCTCCAAATTTAAACATCTGAATCAATGGTCAGAGACTATTGAGACTGGCAATTCCATAATTTTTGCCAGAATTACAAGAGTTTTCACTGGTATTTAATATCTAACAAGTTGTCCGCTGAGTGTAATGGCTTGTTATATTTTGTCCCAGTTCTTTATCTTTAATGCTTGCTATGCTAATAGTAATTACTAGGAGGCTATTTAATGTATGCCAGAAAGATCGAGACACAACTTTGGAGCCTTCTCTGAAAAATTGCGAAAGAAGGTCAAATCCCTACCTCCAAGGTCTCTATTCTTCTACTACTCTTGGCCGCCCTCCTGCAAAGGGGTGAGTCTGCCTAGCCTGTGTGATAATGTGTGATTTTGTAGTCTTAACTGAAATCCACTCATGCTAAGTGTCATAGAGAAGGGAAGGCCAGTGAAAGCAAGAGAAGGGTAATTGCAAGCTAACAGCATAGCTCAAGCCACCAAGCTGATCACATGTGCCAAAGAGGCCTACTCAAACAGGCTAATCATACAAACCAAAAAAAGAACCACACACACCTGTATTCTGGAACCAGTAAAACAAGAAAGTTGAACATCAGAGTGACTTGGCAGATTGGAGCCTGTCACGTAATCAGCACCGCATGAGACTAGTGGAGGAAGGACATAAGGTATTTTAAACACAATTGTTTGGTTTCAGTGAACTTTCTTATGTTTGTGACTGTTCTTACCTGAGTTCACAGGCAGGATTCTTTTCTCAAGGCAGCGGAAGTCCTCTTTTTGACTCTCTGATGGAGGGCTATTAAAAAAGGCACTGTTCTAAATATATATTTTAAAATAAATGCAATACTGTATATGATTTGTTCTATTTTTGGAAAAAAATTGTTGACTAAAATTAATGTTTGACTTGACATTGATTAATATGTAGTGAGTTTTTTGTTTTTGTTGTAGTAGCATTTAATTTAAGAGCAAAATATTTTCATAGAACATGATTCTATAGAGGGCATCCATTGCAAAGGGAAATATTTGCCTATATCTGCTGGCGTGTGTTTGTTTAATACATTTCACCAATATTACAGAGTGCCCATACATGAATCTCGGAATGCATCGTGTTTGCATATGTTGGTGACAGGTGAAAGGAAATAGACGTGAGAGGGCACTTCAGCTGCAGAGAGACTGCTCATTTCTCTAAAGTCAGCCACGGAGATGCTAATCCTTTTAATATGTTGAAGTATCATAAGTTTTGGTGCCAATTGGTAGCTGTTTTTGTACATTTTAAGCAATAGTCTTACCAATGAGTTCCAATGGGAAAATTGTGATCTCTTCCTTCCGTGATCAAGACATGGAGAGGAGGGGTGCGTGGCCTTATTCCTCATTAAAAATGGGTGTTTTTAAAGCCATTGGTTGTTTCATTATTTCTCCAAAATGAATGGATCAAACAAAAACTGCATTTTCCTGATATAAAAATAAATACCCCAGACCATCACACAACCACCAACACATTTGACTGTCTGTTGGTATGATGGTTTTATGAAATGCTGTGTTACAATTATGACAGAGGTACAAGGCACAATCTGTAATTTATACTGAGTTGCTGGTGAAAATGTCCCTTATGTTGTTGGTGGACTCTTAAAATTCCTATCTTGTACTTTGGCGAAATATGCCTCAGAATTTGTGATGGATGATGTGTGTGTACACCTACTTGTCGCTACTCTGAGTGCATACTCGCCAGGCATCCAATTCCATTGACAGCTGGTCAATCTTCAGAGGAACACTCACTTCTCTCCGTTTCAACAATTGACTGT
Organism: Syngnathus acus; assembly: GCF_901709675.1. NCBI lineage: Eukaryota > Metazoa > Chordata > Actinopteri > Syngnathiformes > Syngnathidae > Syngnathus > Syngnathus acus. The sequence goes on along the minus strand of NC_051087.1, from coordinate 15,367,704 downwards.
GTCACAGAGAGGGAAATGAGATGGTAGCACACCTGGACATGTTGGTATTAGCAATTATGATTATTATGATTAGCCAAAACATAATCGTCGACTGGTGCAGTGGGAACCGGCCTCAGCCACACCGGCCGTTGGAGAAAATTCATGCATTTTCCAGCAAATGTCAACTTGAACTGAACACAAACTTGTGCACTTTTCTGTAAACGTGTAAGTACACGTTTGTAAGTGATTAATCATTGTGTACCTGGTGTATTCATAGAGTGCAGGTACAATGCCGGAGTACTGTCTTCTTATGGCAAGCAACCCGCCAATGTAACCACACAGGATCAACAGCTCACTGCGGGCTCTACATGCACGCACACACACACGCACGCACACACGATGATCAGTTCTGACATTATATGGGAAGTAGATGTTATTGAAATAATACATAATAATTGGTTTACTGAGTGAACTTAGCCATGAGGAGGCGGTCAGTTCTGATATAACTCAACAGGTCAAGTATTGGATGAATACTCTCCACCGTCCAGTCAGATCCAGTCAGTTGTTCTAATGGAGATTAAAATGAAAGCCAGTCTGTCATCAAACATGCAGCAGATGTATACAAACATAAAAACAAAAGCAAATTTGACTACAAGCAAATATTACAACTAATTCTTGCACCGTTGAAATGTATAGTAACTAGGGGTGTAACGATTCATCGATACACACCGATTAATCGATATAATGCTCTACGATTTGTTGGCATCGATGCTAAACGTAAACATCGATCTATATCGCCCGTTTTTGACCTCGGACATTAGACGCGACTTTATTTTGAAATCCAGTTCATTGTTGCTTGCTTCCTCTTTCCGGGAGCAGTGCGCGGCGTGTTGTGTTGTGAGCAGAGCAGGCACGTGAAAGGGGAGCCGACAACTACGCGGCTCCTGGGCTGGTGCTATGGCTAGTGTCCAAGAAGACGAGGAAATTCGCTCCCCTTTGAGTAGACACCGTGTAATGTTAAAATTCTATATAAAGAGTTATAAATTAAGTTATTTTTGTTTTATAGAAGAGTTAAATAACAACATACATATTTTATTTATGTATAGTTCTCTGGTATTGCAAGAGAATGGTTTTTTTTGCATTTGGATTAGAACATATGGTCAAGGTGTAATGTTTACTACATTCATTATAAAGAACTTATTTTTGTTTTGTAATTAAATAGTTCAGTAATGCACTTTAAAGTTAATGGTATTACAAAAAAAGAAAGAATATTCATTTTTCTTTACTTACTAATATGAGAAAAAATATAGGAATTTGATCAAGTTCAGTGTTAAAATAAGCACTTTGTATACTATAATACTCTTGTAATTTCCTAAATAAAGAGTTTGCAGTACCTTGTTGATTTTGCGTATGAATTGTTATAAATCAGGATATTGTTCTATATCGATCGTAGAGCACTATATCGTGATGTATCATGAATGAATCACAGCAGGCTTTAAGATATCGGCAAATATCGTAACGTGGTTCTTTGTATCGATATGATATCGTATCGTGACAAAACCCGCGATTTACACCCCTAATAGTAACCAGTCGAACTTTAGGACCAAATACAGTAGAATGAAGAAGTGTAGTACATTGGTCAAGTCAGGTCCAACAATGAAAATAAATCATATAGTGAAATCTTCGATGTAGAATCAAAATGTGGTTGTTGTTTTTTTTGCCAATCCCCATTTCAAGTAAATTTAAACACATGTACTAAAAACTGACAGTGTGTTTCACACAAAAGCAATCAATAATTAGTCGTTAAGAAAACTTGGACATCAATGAAAAGTGCAACAGTTAAAGCATTGACAAATCACATGTACCAATACCATTTCCAAAAGCATTGTACGATCTACAAACCGGATTCGGTTGAAGTTGGAAAATTGTGTAAAATGTAAATAAAACCAAAATACAACGATTTGAAAATCCTTCTCAACCCATAGTCAATTGAATACACTACAAAGAGAACATATTTAATGTTCAAACTGATAAACTTCATTGTTTTTTTGCCAAATAATAATTAACTTTGAATTTCATGGCTGCAACACTTCCAGTAGAAGTTGGGAAAGGTGGCAAAAAATACTGAGAAAGCTGAGAAAAGCTCATCAAACACCTTATTGGAACATCCCACATGTGATCAGGCTAATTGGGTACCATGATTGGGTATAAAAGGAGCCTCCCCAAACATGCTCACTCATTCACAAGCAAGGATGGGGCGAGGTTCACCACTTTGTCCACGACTACGTGAGAAAATATTTGAACAGTTTAAGAACAACATTTCTCAAAGCAAAATTGCAAGGAATTTAGGGTTTTCAACATCTACAGTCCATAATATCATCAAAAGGTTCAGAGAATCTGGTGAAATCACTCCACGTAAGCGCCACGGCCAGAAACCAAGATTGAATGACCGTGACCTTCGATCCCTCAGACGGCACTGCCTTAAAAACCGACATTAGTGTGTAAAGGATATCACCAAATGGGCTCAGGAAAACTTAAAAAAACCACTGTCAGTAAATACAGTTCATCACTACATCAGTAAGTGCGGGTTAAAACTCTACCATGCAAAGCAAAAGCCGTTTATGAACAACATCCAGAAACACCGCCGGGTTCTCTGGGCCCAAGCTCATGTAAAATGGACTGATGCACAATGAAAAAGTGTTTTGTGGTCTGATGAGTCCACTTTTCAAATTGTTTTTGGAAACACTGGACGTTGTGTCCTTCGGACCAAAGAGGAAGCGGACCATCCAGACTGTTATCAACGCAAAGTTCAGAAGCCAATATCTGTGATGGTATGGGGGTGCATTAGTTCCCATGGCATAGGTGACTTACATTTCTGTGAAGGCAACATAAATGCTGAAAACTACATACAGATTTTGGAGCAACATATGCTGCCGTCCGAGCGACGTCTTTTTCATGGACGCCGCTGCTTATTTCAGCAAGATAATGCCAAGCCACATTCTGCACGTGTTACAACAGCGTGGCTTCGAAGTAAAAGAGTCCAGGTTCTCCCCTGGCCCGCTTCAAGTCCAGCCCTGTCTCCCATTGAAAATGTGTGGCGCATTATGAAGCGTAAAATACGACAGGGACGACCCCGGACTGTTGAACAACTGAAGCGGTTTATCAAGCAAGAATGGGAAAGAATTCCACATGAGAAGCTAAGAGAATTAGTCTCCTCTCTTCCAAAACGTTTATTGAGTGTTATTAAAAGGAAAGGTGATGTAACAAAGTGGTAAACATACCCTTTCCCAACTTCTACTGCACGTGTTGCAGCCATGAAATTCTAAGTTAATTATTATTTGAAAATTAAAATAAAGTTTATGAGTTTGAGCATTAAATATGTTGTCTTTGTAGTGTATTCAATTGAATATAGGTTGAAAAGGATTTTCAAATCATTGTATTTTGTTTTTATTTACATTTTACACAATTTCCCAACTTCAACCAAATCTGGTTTGTATGTGATTCAAAGAAATAATTTACCGATTTGACCTTTATATACCTGTCATTCCCAAATGTTCAAAAACAATGCAAAATATACGTAGACGTCAGCAATATTACATTGTCATATGTGTTTATGAATGAAATCATGATGAGTTGTCAATACCTTTGACATGATCAATTGCTATCTTATATACCTGTCATTCACAAATGTTCAAAAACAATGCAAAATATAGATGTCAGCAATATTACATTGTCATATATGTTTATGAATGAAATCATGATGAGTTGTCAATACCTTTGACATGATCAATTGCTATCTTAAGGGCGTTCTCAGGTTCAGTGGTCAGAAGGTGAAATTTAACAGCTGAAAAGAGATCTCCTTCACTCATGGATTCCTCTGCTAATGCTCTACACTCCTCTAACGAGGGGAGACAACACTGGAATTACAAAAGACACGTGTTCATAGTCCGATTCTAATAAGTTTCATCAGTTGCACATGCAAGAAAAATACAAATCAATGAGTTAATTTTTAGGAGATCTGCGCATTCTGCCGTTGTCACCATTTTTCAAGTACAGTAGAACCCCGGAACTCAACTCAACATATTCGTAGTTTGACGCGAAATGTCGAGCAACCTTTGCCTCAAATCTCAAAGAAATCTTCGAAATCCAACAAACTTGCGCGCTCGGAGGTGGCCGCTTTGGGTGGCCACTAGCGCGCTCAGAAGCCAGTGATGGCAACTGAACGGTGGAGTTTCCTTTTAAGCTGTACTCTTACCTCCATTGTTGGATACTACAATCACATGGACTCAATTGACATTCAAATACAGTTCAAATATACCCTGTCTACTGACTTTTCACCAGATTTGTGCAACAAGTGCAACAACTCGGAAAAGACAGCAAACCTCCAGGAAATGTTGTGGGGTCTGGCAGGCGCTGTGGGCAGTGAAGGTAAACTACTACTTAAACCTTGCTGTCAAGCCTCCTTGCATATACAAGGTCAGATCCAGACAAAGGGTGATCTGAAACAATAACTAGCGGGAAATCACTGCATTAGGGACTGTTGGATGTCTATGTGAAGCCCTTTGAGACTGCTTGTGATTTAGGGCTATACAAATAAACTTGACTTGACTTGACTTGACTTGGATTTATTCATAAAACCTGGTTACGCGCTTCAGTGCAACTGTACTTGAGGCTAACTGTGGCACAAAGTAAAGTTTCATCTAGAAGTGTCAATTAAACAATTAATCAGTCAGTAATTGATTATCAAATTAATCAACAACTATTTTAATAATTGAGTCATTGTTTAGAGCTATTGTGGTACCTAATATCATCCAAACTCACTGATTTTAACCTCGCTCTAATTTCTGTCAGTCGTAGACTGACTTTTGAGTTTAGTCAAAATCAAGGACATTTGTATACATTTGCTTTTTTCTTTGGAAAACAATTACCCAATAACTGAACCAATAACTTAATCAATCCAAAAAAAGCCTTGTACGTCACTAGTCCTTCATGCGTGATATTGTTTAAATGTTGCTTAGTTGTGAGTTGCTGATTGTGAAGGGGTACATTTGCCTGGCTTATGTGCGGGCAGCATGGGATTGAGTCCCGTTCAGTGGAGGTGTGCATGTGGGTGTGATAGTTTGTCTCTATATGTTCCCTGTGACCAGTTTGAGGTGTAGTTAGCTGGGATAAACAGTGTTGAGACTAGATTGATTATTTGGCATTGGCACTGGTAAAAACAAACTATAACAATTGCTTAATAGATTGATTATTTGGCATTGGCACTGGTAAAAACAAACTATAACAATTGCTTAATAAACATGAGTAGAAATATAAAAAATAGTTTTTCCATAAACAAAATAACAGTGTATCTGATAATTCAATAAATCAATAGACTAATCACTAGAATAATAGACTGTAAAAGACTACGACTAATGGCAACTTGTGTAGTGTAGTTAGCTGGGATAAACTGTGTTGAGAATGGATCGGTTGTTTTTACCACTAAAAGATATCAAATAAACAATAATTGCGTAATAAACATGAGGAGAAATATAAAAACTGGTTTTGCCACACACTTTAATGCAAAATGACAGTTCATCTGACTATCCAATTAATCAATAGACTAATCAATAGAATAATAGATTGTAAAAGACTACAACTAATGACAACTTGATTGCATGCTCGCCAGTCGCCACGGTATGCAGATGAGTGATTCAGTAAATGGATGGATCAATTAAAAAAAACGCATCATACTGTCATAATAGTTGTTAAATACTTGCGTGACACTGAAAAAATAGTCACGGCTTGTTGATGTGGATCAATGGTTTTTAATCGCTTGTTTTATTTTGGTCCTTAATTCTAAAGTAAACTAACTAAAATATTTGGAGTCCTGCCTTTTTTCTTTTTTTTTTTTTTTTTTTAAATTCTTCATGTGACTATGTATGCAAACGTCACTGCTAAGCAAATCATTTTGTGTGATATTTTTTGGAAGCATCAATATTACTAACTACACTGTAAATAAAATACTCCCAAGTGCAGTCCCACTGTCATATTTCTGACAGAATTTTACAAATAACAAAATTCAGATTGTTCAACAAGTGAATTTCTATAGGTTGGCAGCTATGTGAACATGATGCATTCAACAATTTTGGTAAAACTAACTATAGTGCTCATGTAACCACAAAAAGAAAAGTTGGGGCGCATTAGAGCAAAGTGTACAAAAAATTAGTCTAGAGGCCTGATTACTCTTGTCCTACTTACCCTTTCATGTAACTGGTTGATTTCTGCAGTGCTCCCAGAGTAAAAGGCACAGACCTTAGCCAGTAAAATATTGTTCTCAGGAATCATTTTAAGTAGATCAACTGACAGATTCCTAAATGTAAACACAGTAAAGAACAATAAATCAATTACATGTTTTGTTTTTTTAACTGCAAATCATAGTTGTCGACTCAAAAGCCAGATACATAAAGCCCTCCACATCACTTCATGTGGCCCGTGAAAGCTTGACATAATTTTCTTTCATGGCTTCCGTTTAAAACTAACCATATAAATGGTAAACCAATGCAAATTCTTCCAAAAGTTTGTTATGGCGTTTGGCAAACTGTACACTTCAATTTCAACAATGTTTTTTTTTCTCGCAACTCTTGCAAAAAAAAACTTTGGAGTCCACATAAAGACAAATCGATGTCCCGTGGACAGATTCTCCCACCTGAAGCTCCTCCAACATTATGTTGGCTCTATTAGATGCACTGTGAATAAGTAGCCTTCACAGAAATTTAGTGGCAGGATGCTGTCACTGCATAAGTAACAATGGGCATACAATGTGGGAAATGTAGTTTATTATCATGTTCAACGCACGCTTTAAAAAACATATTGTAAGACAAGGCCTTTCAAGGTCTCACATACAGGGCACATTAAATGATTTGGTGGGCCACATTTGGCTTGGGGGCCTTGAGTTTGACATAAACCCCACACCAGAGGCATAATATATTTTGATTAATTTGTTACCTTTAGAAATTACTTATTACTTATTACTTACTTATTACTTATACAAATGTTACAACGATTCACTATTAGCTCAGTATTTTTTTTCACAACTAGATGATGCATCAGATTAATTTGACAGTATATGTTGTATAAATGTACTATATTTCACCCCTCTCCTAGGCTGCAACATCACAATAAACACATTGTTTAACGGCGTCCCTTGGGACGTTCCCAAAGAAGCACATGACCATTTGAACTATCCGGTAGAATAAACCAGACATTATGAAGCTGTCATTTGTGAGTTATAGCTCAGAATTACTATTAAATGGCCATGGTGAGCTATTACATATGTATAGATGAAGTGTAGTGTCCTGGCGCCGGTGGCATCCAACAAGTGAATAAACTGACTTTGATGGCGATCATGAATGCTCATCTTCCTCCTTGCTAAATTTGTATTAAGCAGGATTTCTTATTAGGAAGCAGGCTGTTTCCTCAACGGCCATTCCCCTACAAGCTGGTCTGTAACTGTCAGAAGACTAGCACAAACAACAAAACGTCACACCATCTCATCTGAGTCAGCAAATTATAAATTGATTATTGATTAGCCATGCCCAATTAAACAAACTTAATTTATTACTTTTCATACAGTAATATAAAGATATATTACTTTCAAATTCCAGTACCGTAATTTCTGGACTACAGACCGCACCTGCTAAAATTAGGAGAAAATCCCGTTTTGTTCATGTATAAGCCTATAAGATGCAGGAAATGTCCTCACTTCTATCACCTGCCTTACCAAAATAAATCCTCTTACAATATCATGGAAAATTATGAAAAATCCATAAATAAGGCACACCAGACTATAAGACGCAGGGTTCAAAGCTTGTGCAAAAACTAGCGACTTACAGTCCGGAACACATTTTGGAAGCAACTTGCCCAACATTGGAAGTGGGCACTTACACCTGTCATTGACTGTATGTCAGTTCCGAATTCCCGTTTTTGCTGGCGGACTGGCACCTGATGGTACCTTTCAAGCACTGACGAGTTTCAGCCAAACCCAGATAAGACTGCCACAAACTCAAAAAGCAGATGGGGGGCAGTTTGGGGACAAGAAGCAGGAGGTAATATTAAGAACTTATATTTTTCTGTGGAACGTGATTGTGTGTTGTAAGCACAATTTTTTTACTGACGTTTCTAAAGTAGCGGGGACGAAATGTAATTTAGCGATGAATGAAGCGGGTTAAAAATAACAATGACAAACTTTTAGGTAAGCCACTGGCGAATAACTGAAGAATCATATCCAATCGTCTTTTTTGGAGAGATGCACACCACTAATGTTGAATTTAGGAAATCTCTGCCATTTCAGGTGCCACACCTTATCACCGAAGGTTGGCACACCACCCCATCTAAAAAAAAAACACACAACAGCTGCACTTCCTATGCCAGCTGAGAAGAATCTCCTACCCAATTCTATCCTGGTCCCCTTCTACAGAAGCACCATCGAGAGCCTGTTGACTAGTTGCATCTCGGTCTGATTTGGGGCCTGCAAGGCCATAGATTGCAACTCTCTACAGAGAGCGGTGAGGACAGGGAGAAAACGATCAGAGCCCTGTTCCCCTCTATCAAAGACATTTGACAGAACTTCTGCTGACCAGAACCTATTCCTCCATCTTGGACTTTTTTCAGGCTGATTTGCATGCTGACCTCTGGCAGAGGACATTCAGTTAATCCAGATTCAGGCACAGCTTCTTTCCCGTGGCCACAAGATTGCCACTGAGCTACAAGTTTACTATCATTATCATCATTAATACTTCTGAAATTATGTTGATGGTGCAATAAAATCATTACATCATTTTGTTCTTTTATTGAGTAATGCAAATTGTTTTTATTTGGCTAAATTTACTGTATTTTTTTATACTCACTTGGTTATCTATTTAATTCAGTGATACTGTGAGTTAAGGTATACCGGAATTTTAATGTGCGGCAATCGTGTTGGACTAGATATAAATTCTAAAGTCTAGTCTTTTCCAAAACGAAATAAATTACTAATTCAAAGACGATCTATCATGCCATGCATTCAAAGCTCAATTCACGTTAATATGTTTAGAATTTAAATCGGTAAATAAATGTCACAATGGATAATTTTACAATGGATTCATGGAGACCGCTTCATCTACTCATCAGAAAGGTATAGATATTTCTAAATCTTGTCTGCCTTTCAGGATTACGTAGTAAGGGGACTCACCATGTCAGTGGGGTCATGTACTTCCTGGCCAGGAGTTCAAGACAGTAGGCCGTACTCTGAGCGGCCGTCTCTCCAAGAACTATACCCACACATGCAGCCAACTCCAGCTCATTACCTCTGATCAAACTAGACATGGCTAACTAAAAAACACAGAGATATAGAACATATGACAGAAGCAAATTGTTTGATTTTTCAACACTTGAGTAGTTATTGGTAACTCCTAAGTAAATTAAACTGAGCAAATACCTCAACCTCTGCAATAAATGATACGTACAGTATATGCGGGTATTACATTCACATCAATAACCCAATATCAATAACAGACTATAAGCAGACTATTTTTACAGAGGGTTGTCTAATTATAGCCACACTTTCGCTCATTTGACTGTTAGGATTAGACTAAACAAGAAACCACTCTCAATATCAGAAATCTAACAGTTTATAATATAAAATAATGTCAAAAATTATTTGCTCCTCAAGTACTGATGGTCATTCATTTGCTTCTGTCTTTTCTTGAATGTATATGCAGTGTTTAACACATGGATGGTCACATACACTCATACATACAGTACGTACCTTGACATTATCGACTGCTAGGTGGCAGCATGCAGCCAGAACAGAGCAGCCATCCTGAAAGTACCACTCAGCCAGCTGTTCGCATACCTTATGAAGTAGACTGTGGGGGGTAGAATCATTATTTCTACTGCACTGTTTATTTGGGACAGATAGTTTAATTACATTACATTACCTTTACCCCACCCCGCTAGATTCAATTTTTTTTAACAGTAATTTTACAGTTTGCAATTTTATATTTTCAAAAATGCAAACTCAACCAGAAAACAAACAAACAAACAAACAAACAAACAAACATAAAACAGAACAGGCTCCTCTTCCAACAGATGGCTCGAGTTCAGTCATTTCAATAACATAAAATCACAGGGTGCAGCTTAAAATGTTTTCTTATATTATGTCCATATTCTGAACAAAATGAATAAATATTGAAACTTCATAAGTTCGCTGTCCTTTACAGTGTAAATTATATGTTCCAGAGGAAGTGCTGACAGCATCTGATTCATCTATTGTTTGACAGTTGTCCTGTGACAAGACTTCCATACCAATACAACATGCTATCATTAAATCAATACAGTGCTTATTCCTATTACAGATGTGTTTTTCTGAAAATAATTTCAACACAAAAGACCTTGGCTTTGGAGGACTTTTTTTTGGAACGAACCCTTATCACGTTTATTTCATCCTAAAACCTTCTTACTTCTCCATTATGCCACATACCACAAAATAATGCTCCCCGTTTCCCCCGGTTCATTTGAAACGTGTGCGGAAGGTCTTGATTCTATTCGTTTGTTTCCACTGGTGTCCTATAAATTCTCATTAGCCATTTGTACTGGATTTGTTTATTAGTTCAAGGCAGTGCTTCTCAATAATTTTCTGTGATGCCCCCCCTAGGGAGAAGAAAACATTTCGCTTACATTTTTTCTTGCACTGAGCAATTTGGTACGCTGCTTTGTATGATGCTTACAGTGCTTGCTGATTGACTGAAGTAGCATTCACAAAGTGGGATGACTGTTGGCAATATTCAGCCCGTTTTCACTGAAAAACCTCAAGCATCTTATCAGCGTGATTGGGGTGCAATGACTTTATAAGTGCCGCCTTACTTTATTTGGCTTCATACTGTCCGCTGCCAACATTGTAAGGCAGAGTAAACACACCGGTCTTTCCTCGTCTCCCATTGTAGTCGCACTGAAGTCGACCGAGCGCTACGTACGCTTTGTCATATTTCCTTGTCTTAGCTTTCATGTGACCCTCAATTCTCTTATCTCCGTCCTTCTCCGCCGTTCTTTTCAACCCTGTTCAATATTTTTCCATAGTGTCCCACTGCACTTTTTATCGCCTGCTCTGTGCTGTGTGTGCGTATGTTTCGTGCGCTCTACACTGTAGAGCAGGGGTGGCCAACCAGTCAGAGACTAAGAGCCACATTTTTTTACTGTGTACCGCAGGACCTCCAAGCCTGCTTTGACTGCACCGATTGGGGAGTTTTCGAGGCTGCAACTTCAGACTTGCATGAACTCACTGACACTGTCACATCATACATCAGTTTTTGTGAGGATCTGTGTGTGCAGACTAAGACCTTCTGCACGTACAACAACGACAAACCTTGGTTTACACCGAACCTCAGGAGGCTGCGCAAAGTCAAGGAGGAGGCCTACAGGAGCGGCGACCGCGACCTGTTCAAGCAGACCAGAAACACACTGAACCGAGAGGTCAGGAAAGCCAGGAGGTGTTACGGGGAGAACCTGAAGAGACACATCTCTGCCAATCCTCAAAGTCAAAGTCAAAGTCAGCTTTATTGTCAATCCCTTCATGTGTCAAGACACACAAAGAAACCGAAATTCCGTTTCCTCCATCCCACGGTGACGAGACATAGTACACGATAGACATAAAAGTAGACGACACAAAATAAAAACAAGAAGGCACAAACGATAAATAATAAATAAAAAATAATAAATAAATAATATGAGCGATGAATAAATAATAAACAAATAACCCAAATCCTGATCCCTCAACAGTGTGGAAAGGTCTGCAGAGCATCACGGGGTACAAGAAACGAACCCCCCGTCCTGTGGAGAGCCCAAGGCTTGCTAACCAGCTAAACAGGTTCTACTGCAGGTTTGATCGGTCCTCCCACACAACGGGACTTCCTGCAGCACAATCTACATACTCACCTCTCCCCACAACTACTCTGTCCACACCTCTATCATCGTTGTCACCCACTCTGTCATGCCTCGTCCACAGTTTTGTGATGTGTCATCGTTTCTGTGTCTGTGTGCTCGCCCCTCCCTTCCTGTGTGCCCTTGATTAGTGTAATCACACGCACCTGCCTCTCGTTACCTGTGTCGTATTTAAGTTCTGTTTGCGCGTCACTCGCCGTCGGAGCATTGCACGAGATGTGGACAATGCATGTCTCACTGTCACGCGGTTTGTTTGGTTCCTGTCTTATGTTTCACGTTTTGGCGATCAGTCCTGTTAGTTATGTTGTTTAGTCACGTCAGTTTGCCGGGTCTGTCTTTTGAGTTCCTGAAATAAACCCTGGTCCAAGCTGCATTTGGTCGTCCTCGCTCCATTCCTCCACCCCGAAGCCTGACACACTCTCTCTCTTGCAGAGGCCGCACCCGCACTCCAGATCCGCGAGGAGGAAGTGCGCCAGATGTTCCGGAGACAAAAGACCAGGAAGGCACGGGGCACAGACGGCGTGTCACCTTCCTGCTTGAAAGTCTGCGCTGAGCAGCTGGCGCCCACCTTTGCACGGATCTTCAACCGCTCTCTGGAGCTGTGTGAGGTGCCCTCGTGCTTCAAGAGCTCCACCATCGTTCCAGTGGCCAAGAAGCCCGCCATCACAGGTTTGAATGACTACAGACCTGTCGCGCTGACATCTGTGGTCATGAAATCTTTCGAGAGGTTAGTGCTGAACCACCTGAAGGATGTCACGGGCCCCCTGCTTGACCCCCTCCAGTTTGCCTTCCGGGCAAACAGGTCAGTGGATGATGCGGTCAACATGGGACTGCACTACATCCTGCACCACCTGGACACCCCAGGAACGTACGCCAGGATCCTGTTCGTGGACTTCAGCTCGGCGTTCAACATCGCTCCTGACATCCTCCAACAGAAGCTCATCCAGCTTGCGGTGCCTGCCTCCACCTGTCAGTGGATCATCAGCTTCCTGACCAACAGGAGACAGCGTGTGAGGCTGGGGGGCATCACATCTGACACCCGGACCACCAATACTGGAGCCCCTCAGGGGTGCGTCCTCTCCCCACTGCTCTTCTCTCTCTACACCAATGATTTCTCCTCAGGTGACTCTCCTGTGAAGCTCCTGAAGTATGCAGACGACACCACTCTCATCGGACTGATCCAGGACGGTGATGAGACTGCGTACAGACAAGAGGTGGAGCGGCTGGTCCACTGGTGCAGCCAAAACCACCTGGAGCTGAACCCGCTCAAGACCGTGGAGATGACAGTGGACTTCAGGCGAGACCCTTCACCACTTTTACCCCTCACTATCCGCAGTAATACTATTCTCTCCACAGACACCTTCAAGTTCCTGGGAACCACAATCTCTCGGGACCTGAAATGGACCGGCCACATAGACTCTGTCCGGAAGAAGGCCCAGCAGAGGCTGTACTTCCTGAGACAGCTCAAGAAGTTCAACCTGCCGCGAGAGCTTCTGAAGACCTTCTACACTGCCATCATCCAGTCTGTCCTCTGCACCTCCATTACTGTCTGGTTTGGATCAGCCTCCAAACAAGACAAGCACAGACTGCAACGGACAATCAGGACTGCAGAAAAGATCATTGGAATCAACCTCCCATCTATCCAAGACTTGTACCTGTCCAGGACCAGGAAACATGCAACGAACATCTCTACAGACCCTTCTCACCCAGGTTGCAGTCTGTTTGAACTACTCCCCTCCGGACGGCGTTATAGAGCTCGGTACGCCAAAACCAGCAGACACAGAGACAGCTTCTTCCCCCAGGCTGTTGCTCTGATGAACTCACACCACTCTTAGAGTCTCAGAGTCATTACTGTGCAATAACATCCTGCTCTTCACACCTTTTTGAATTTGTCTACACTGTTTTTGCCATTTTTCACATGTCCTGAGTGTTGTTAGTCACCTAAATGTTGAACAGAGGGTGTGTTTTACCGAAGTCAAATTCCTTGTTTGGCACGCTCAAACATGGCGAATAAAAAACTCTTGAATCTTGAATCTTCTCCTAGTCAGAATCTTGAATTTTCACATTATAAAACCTCAATATGATATATTTCTGTAAATATTCAACCTAAAGAAATGTTGACTGTCATAGTGCCATTTAAAATGGTTCTGTTGGTAAAGCATTGATTTTAAGGGTACTTCACCTTGCAGAACAATGACAAATGTACAATGATGAAGATGGCTTTGGCATGTTTGTGTGCTTTACCTTTGGTATTGATGTCTGTTATCCACATCATTGTTCTTGTGGTTTATAGAGGAGGTTTGCGGTGTACGGATGTTCCCCTCACATGCCCCCTAAAACAAAAATGCTCAACAATTTTTTTTCACCTCAGGTTTATAAAGGAGAGGCTTTTGGCCAACTGCCTGTGAAGTGGACGCTTATTTAAACCTCAAATATAGTTCATAGCATAGCATTCATTGCACTTCACTTTTTCAACATTTCCACAGCCTAATTCCAAAATGGATTGAATAAATATTTAATTTAAAATTTCAAAACCAACGCCCTATCACGTAATAAAAAAACAAAAATGTTTAAATGTTTTTTTCCTGACTTTTGCACAAGAAAAAAAATAAAATGAAAATGAAATATAACTACCGTATTTTCCGGACTATAAGTCGCTCCGGAGTACAAGTCGCACCAGCCATAAAATGCAAAATAAAGAAAAAAACATAAGTCGCACCGGAGTACAAGTCGCATTTTTGGGGGAACTTTATTTGACAAAATCCAACACCCAGAACAGACATGAATAGGCAAAAACAGGCTAAACGATACGGTATGCTAACGTTACATTAGGGATGTCCAAACTACGGCCCGCGGGCCGCAGTTGGCCCGCGGTCCATTTTTTATTGGCCCGCCTGAAAACATAATTGAATGTGGCCCGCACAACAGCTTGAGCACTTCTCAGTTCCCACAGTAGATGGAGCCCGCCACACAAAGCGCTTGACGTCTGATTAGCCCCTCCCCCCCCCCCCCCCCCCCCGGAAGAGAAGAGAACGCGCAGCGTTTGATTTGACGTCACACTAGGCCCCCCCCCCGGGAGAGAAGCGAACGCGCTGCGCTTGACGTCCGATTAGCAAGCCACCCCCCCCCCCGAAAGAGAAGGTAACGCGCAGCGTTGGACGTCCCACTAGCACCCCCCCCCCCCGGAAGAGAAGGGAACGCGCAGCGTTGGCCATCCCACTAGCAAGGAAGAGAAGGGAACGCGCAGCGTTGGACGTCCCACTAGCACCCCCCCCCCCCCGGAAGAGAAGGGAACGCGCAGCGTTGGACGTCCCACTAGCACCCCCCCCACCCCCCCCGGGAGAGAAGCGACAACAAATATTGGCCCCCGGGCCCCTTCACGTTACTAAATATGGCCCTCCTTGCAAAAGGTTTGGACACCCCTACGTTACATAAACATAAACGAGGAACTGAGAACGTGCCTGACGTAACATATTAACAGTTATTCAAATAATTATAACATAAATAACAAGTTTATCAAACGATCCGTGTCACTCCAAATCATTAACTCCATCGAAATCTTCGTCCTTTGTGTCACTTATAAACAACGCCGCTGCTGACTCCGGAAGTGCATGCGGCGCTGACGTCGGACTCATTGTCAGTTGTGGTTCCAATTATTCCACAGGCTTATATCACTGTATATAAACTATATACCAAATAACTATAACGTAAATAAAAATTTTATCAAACCATCTGTGTCTCTCCAAATCATTAAATCCATCGAAATCTTCATCTTTTGTGTCACTTGTAAACAACGCCGCTGCTCACTCCGGAAGTGCATGCGGCGCTGACGTCGGACTCATCGTCACTTGCGGTTCTAATTATTCCACAGGCCTATAGAACTATATACAAACGATATATCAAATAACTATAACGTAAATATCAATTTTATCGAACCATCCGTGTCGCTCCAAATCTTTAAATCCAACAAAATCTTCGTCCTCCGTGTCACTTGTAAACGTGCGGCTCTAGAGTCAGACTCAGTGTCAGTTGCGGTTCCGATTATTCCACAGGCCTAGTGCGCCCTCTTGCGGTTTAACGTGAAAATAACATGTGACATGATAAAACTATACGAGTAAGTAAATACCGTATTTTCCGGACTAAAAGGGCGCACCGGACTATAAGGCGCACCTTCAATGAAGGGCCCATTTTAAAACGTTGTCCTTATATAAGGCGCACCGGACTATAAAGCGCACCATTAATGCATCATGTCAGATTTTTAATCTAAATCAAATCATTCTCCATTTTATCTTTTTTATTTCAACTTCAGACGCAACAAATTACCGTTTTTTTCCATGTATAATGCGCAAAATTTAACTAATTTATTGTCCTAAAATCTGGGGTGCGCATTATACATGGGTACAATTTTTATTTTTATTTTTAGTTTTTATTTATTTATTTATTTTTACTTTTTTTTTTTTTGTGAAGAAAATCATGATACAACAAATTTTGAAGAAAATCTTGTCACGGATGGTTCTTTACAACGTCACTTTCCTCTCTTTTCATTTTAACCTAACTGATCGCGGTGATGCCTTTCTGGGCAGTCGGAGAAATCAACGCCAACAAAAAAAATACATCCAGCCTAGTTAAGAAATCACCAGAAAGATCACCATGACAATTGTGAATAATAAATAAATAATTATTATATATATTATATATATTATTACTATAATAATAAATAATTGTGATAAATAACTGGAACATCACTCAAATATTGGTGATCCCGTTGAGAGTCTCACATATTTCTTCGCTATCGAGTTTGCTACTGCATGCGCAGTGATACTGACCGGCAGAATAACATCCGGTTGTTCCCAAAGATGATCTTTTTTCTGAAATAATTTTATGTTTATGGACTTAAGTAACCCAGCCGGGTCATACCAAAGACTATAAAAATGGGACCCATTGCCTCCCTGCTTGGCACTCAGCATTAAGGGTTGGAATTGGGAGGTTAGATCACCAAATGATTCCCGAGCGCGGCGCCACTGCTGCTCACTGCTCCCCTCTCCCCCAGGGGATGGATCAAAATCACACGGGGATGGGTCAAATGCAGACGACAAATTTCACCACACCCAGACGCGTGTGTGACGATCATTGGGACTTTAAAAAAAAAAAAAAAAAAAAAAAACTTTAAAAAGTCAAAATTTGGGTGCGTATTATACATGGGTACAGGCTTTTTTCCAGCATCGACATGCCATTTTTAGGGTGCGTATTATACATGGGGGCGCATTATACATGGAAAACAACGGTACTTTATAATCACAAAATAATGATCCATAGTCTTTTTGATTCATGATTCATAGTCTTCAGCGGGCCACTTATGATTGATTTCATGGCACAATGCTTCGGGCCAGTTTAAATTTATGAATTTGGTCCATATATAAGGCGCACCGGACTATAAGGCGCACTGTCGGCTTTTGAGAAAATCTTAGGTTTTTAGGTGCGCCTTGTAGTCCGGAAAATACGGTAATGTGTTCATGATGATCAAGTAATAAACTGTTCATAATTTCATATATAAGTCGCTCCTGATTATTCGTCGTACCCCCGGCCAAACTATGAAAAAAGCTACGACTTATAGTCCGGAAAATACAGTAAATAAAAGAATAAATTTGAGTCAAAGTTGGGGAAAGATTGCTGAAGTATGTTAACCTGCTGTCTGTTGGTACCTGTCAGGGTGTTATTGTGTTGTGTGAGAAAAAAGCAACTTTAGTTAGTTTCTTTAGAAATATTTGAAAATTCTCTGGCTAAGTTCAAAGCTAGGGATAAGTAATCATTTCTCTTACATTATTAAAAGAATAAAAATCCCCTTGCCCTAGAATTATATTCAATGTAACAAACTTAATTCTAAATTCCACGCACGTAATGGGTATAATTTTAGACTCCCATTTAAACCCAGTCAATTATCTGTCGTGAATAAAATGCTATTGTGGTATTCCCCAATGTACCTGTGCAACTAGTAAGGCCTCAACCAGTTGTCCTCTGCCAGTGAAGAATGCTACAAGTTTCTTAACGTCTCCTGTAGCAATGCAGTACGGGATTGCATCATCGTTATCCTCCACCATCAGCTGATCAGCTCTCCTACAATACAACCATAACAGACATTTAAAAAAAAGGTAGAATTGTGCTCATACGTAAGATTACCGTATTTTTCGGACTAAAAGTCGCTCCGGAATATAGGTCGCATTAGCCATAAAATGCACAATAACGTGAAAAAAGACATATATAAGTCGCTCCGGAGTATAAGTTGCATTTTGGGGGACATTTATTCGACAAAATCCAACACCAAGAACAGACATGAACGAGCAACAACGGGCTAAACAATAGGTAAGCTAACGTGATATAAACACAAACGAAGAGCTGAGAACGGGCCTGACGTAACATTCAGAATTATTCAAATAACTATTACAAAAATAACACGTTTATAAAACCATCTGTGTCACTCCAATTCATTAAATCCATCGATCGTCCTTTATGTCAACAATGGGTGCGCGGCGCTTGCACTTCAAAATATTCCACAGGCCCATATAACGATATATAAAATATATATCAAATAACTATTACATAAGCAATAATATTATCAAACCATCTGTGTCACTCCAAATCATTAAATCCATCGATCAAATTCCTCGTCCTTTGTCAACAACGCCGCGCGCGCGCCCTGACGTCAGCCTCGTCGTTATTCCACAGATCTAGGATATAACTATATTGTAGCGTTAACAAAGTACAAGGAAAGATGTGGGTTTGGTAAACGGCTCTTTATTTAACAAAACAAGAGTTCAACGAGCCAACAACTGCTGAACTGTAACAATAAAACCATGTACAAGTTGCTAAACGAAATAAAATATATCAAATAATTATAACATAAATAGTTCACCGCAACACGGCCCCAAGCACCGGCGTTGACTTTCAGGCGTGTGGCGGCGTGGATTTCCATCCCCTGAGGTGGCACTTCCAGCCACGGAGGTGGAAGAGAGCTCCATAGAATAGGACCGGGCGTGCGTAAAAGCCATGTCCGAGCCCCATCCACCGTCCCCGGACAGCCACCCGGCCGAGCACCGGCTCCCGACTTCCATCCACGGAGGTGAAAGAGAGCTCCGTAGAGTAGGACCGGGCGTGCGTAAAAGCTGTGTCCGAGCCCCATCCACCGTCCTCAGACAGCCACCCAGGCGAGCGCCGGCCCCCGACATCCATCCACGGACGTGAAAGAGAGCTCCGTAGAGTAGGACCGGGCGTGCGTAAAAGCCATAATAGTTTTTCAAACCTTCTGTGTCACTCCAAATCATTAAATCCTTCAAACTCTTCGTCCTCCGTGTCACTTACAAACAAAGCCGCTAATGATGCCGGTAGTACGTGGGGCCCTTCGTCATCTTCGTCATCCCGTGATCGAATCTTTGTCCTTTATGTAAACAACCGCCGCGCCGCGCTGCCGACGTCACTTGAAATTCAAATTACAGTAATCCCTTGCTAGATCGCGGTTCGTTTATCGCGGTTTCACTTTTTTTTTTTTAATTTTGAAAAAATTCACATATAAGTCGCTCCTCAGTATAAGTCGCCCCCCCACCCAAACTATGAAAAAAAACGCGACTTATAGTCCGAAAATTACGGTACATACACTTCTGAGCACAACTGTACGTTCGACTACTTTCTCACTGAAAAGTTCAAGTATCTCTCATACAAGTATCTCTTGGGCATAAACTAAGTCTGTAACCATGCACAGTAATCCCTCGTTTATCGTGGATAATTGGTTCCAAAAAACCACCCGCGATAAGTGAAATTCGCGAAGTACGGTGAGCCTCTCATCTGTACTTTTTTTTTTATCTGTACATTTTTTGTGTGTCAATAGATGTATATGAAACCATTTGTGCAAATTTTTTTATTAGAACATTAAATAATTGTTTCAAACATGTAAATAATAGCGGCTCGGTGGCGCACTGTGTAGCACGTCCGCCTCACAGTTAGGAGGGTGCGGGTTCGATTCCACCTCCGGCCCTCCCTGTGTGGAGTTTGCATGTTCTCCCCGGGCCAGCGTGAGTTTTCTCCGGGCACTCCGGTTTCCTCCCACATCCCAAAAACATGCTTGGTAGGCCGATTGAAGTCTCCAAATTGTCCCTAGGTGTGGTGCGAGTGCAAATGGTTGTTTGTCTCTGTGTGCCCTGCGATTGGCTGGCAACCGGTTCAGGGTGTCCCCCGCCTACTGCCCGATGACGGCTGGGATGGGCTCCAGCACACCCGCGACCCCCGTGGGGACTAAGCGGTTCAGAAAATGGATGGATGGATGGATGTAAATAATACATTAATAGTATAAATAACATATAGAACATTTTGTATAAATATTGAAAATATAAATATTATACGTGTGTGCGTGTAACATGTTAACAAGAAGTACTGGGCAGGCTAACGAGTTAGCGGAAAGATGCTAATTCACGATCGTGCTAACACGCGAAAACGGACCTCTAAAGGAATTTAAACGAACATTTGGAGCAAACTACGTTGTCCTAAAGGTTAGACACATGTGATCGTTCATTTCTCTTGTTAGGAGACCCACTTACATCTCCAATGACTCCTGTACCACTGTAACCGACATGTCAGGGAACAGAGACAGGGCTACCAAGTGCAGCACGATCCTTTATTGGCAAAAGGGAAAATGGGGACGTAGAACGCTGGACCTGCGGTCTGGCTGGCGTGGCTGAGCAAGTAGTCAGAACAGGCGACGATCTGGAGCGTGGTCGAAGGACAAGCAAGTAGTCAGGACAGGCGACGATCTGGAGCGTGGTCGAAGGACAAGCAAGTAGTCAGGACAGGCGACGATCTGGAGCGTGGTCGAAGGACAAGCAAGTAGTCAGGACAGGCGACGATCTGGAGCGTGGTCAAAGGACAAGCAAGTAGTCGGCTACAAAGTTTGGTCCGGGGACAAAAAGGCAGCAGTATCACGGGCAGGGTAATCAGACGAACTGACAACCACTGGCAGAACACAGAGAGGTTAAATAGGGAACCTAACGAGCTGTAGCAGGTGCTGGCAATTCCATGAGTCGGGCTAGGCTGGAAGTCAGGTGACGTGGGAACGTGACAGAACCCCCCCCCCAAAGGGACGGCCCCCGACGTCCCAAAAACAGAACCCCGAGTCGGAGCAGGAGGCCGGGCGGGAGGAGGGGAACCCAAGACGTGCGTCAGTCAATAGTCCAACAAGTCCGAGTCAGAACACGTCGACCAAGCCCCGTCATCAGGCGGCACCACCGCCCAGTCCTCCTCCCCAGCAGCGGCATCGGGAGATGCCGACCAGGGGGCCGGCGCGGGAACCGAATGGGTCCCTACCGGACGACTCCGAGCAGGAAGCCGGTCAGACCATAACACCCCGCCCACTGGAGCAGAACCCGGCTGCGGACGTCGCAACGGCAGCCGAGTAAGGGCCCGGGCCATACGCCGCGGCCGACGGCGAGACCGGACCCGCGGCCGCTGCCCACGGGCTGGAGAAGCGGAGGGCCGAGAGGCAAGGGCACGGGCTGGAGTCGAATAGCGGTTCTGGGGCAGGGACTCGCGACAGGTGGTGGGGGGCAAGAAAACCGACCCCAAACGGATCCCTGCTTGGCGGGTGCCCTCAGGTCTCTTCTGGCAAGAGGCCACCCAGTGACCCTCACCCCCGCAGTACAGGCAAAGCCTATCTCTGATGCGCTGACTGCGCTCCCTCACAGAGAGAGAGGTGCGTCCTATCTCCATCGGTTCCGGCCAGCTGGGCTGGGTGTGAGGAGCAGTAAAGGCGCGCTGACTTACGTGGACAGGGTCCCTGGCGGACGACAGGTCAGGCGGAAAACACGGTGCTCTCCCTGACACCCGAGGTGTCGGGCTGATGTCACGGCGACGGGGGGGCGGAGTCACCCTCCTCGCGTCGCCTTGACTGGATCCGCCGGTCCACCCGTGCTGCCAGGTCCATGGCCACTTCAAGGGTCTGAGGGCGCTCGTAGGACACCATCTCGTCCTTGATATACTCCGCGAGTCCGTGGATGAAGGCACCGACGAGAGCCGGGGTGTTCCAGTCGCTACGACGCGCCACCGTCTGGAACCGGATGGCGTACTGGGCGACGGATCTGCTGCCTTGGTGCAGCGTGAGGAGCTCTGTGGAGGCGTCCTCCGAGGCGGAGCCCAAGTCAAACACGCGCAGGATCTCAGCTGCGAAGGCGTCGAACGACGAACAGGCGGGTCCCTGCCGCTCATATTCTGCCGTTCCCCACAGCCATGCCTCGCCCGTCAGGTGAGTGAGCACGAAACCCACCTTGGCTGGTTCCGTGGCAAATGTGACGGGCTGGAGGTCGAACAAGACGCGGCAGTTTGTCAGAAAGGCCCGGACGTACTTGGGGTCACCGTCGAACCTCGCGAGGTTGCTGAGTCTGGGCTCAGGGACGTCCACGTGCTGCCCGGGCGCCGAGGCAGGACGGGGCGTGGACATAACGGTGGGCTGATCGGCGGGGCTGAGCGGAACGGTCGTGGACAGAGCTTGCGCAAACCGGTCTGCAGCAGCCAGAGGAGCCAAGTCTTTGAGGTCCCTGAGAGCCTCTACCAGTTCCTGGTGGAGCTGATGGTGCTGCTGCAGTTGCTGTTGCTGCTGCTGCAGTTGCTGTTGCTGCTGCTGCAGTTGCTGTTGCTGCAGCTGGAGCTGCTGTTGCTGCTGCTGGACGACCCTAGTTAATGCCGCCATCTCCTCTGAGGTCTTGCTGAGCTCCCACTCCGTGTGGGTCAAGCGGTCCATGTCTAAGGAATCGTGCGCTGGTTGCATTTTTGGTCAGTTCGTTCTGTCAGGGAACAGAGACAGGGCTACCAAGTGCAGCACGATCCTTTATTGGCAAAAGGGAAAATGGGGACGTAGAACGCTGGACCTGCGGTCTGGCTGGCGTGGCTGAGCAAGTAGTCAGAACAGGTGACGATCTGGAGCGTGGTCGAAGGACAAGCAAGTAGTCAGGACAGGCGACGATCTGGAGCGTGGTCGAAGGACAAGCAAGTAGTCAGGACAGGCGACGATCTGGAGCGTGGTCGAAGGACAAGCAAGTAGTCAGGACAGGCGACGATCTGGAGCGTGGTCGAAGGACAAGCAAGTAGTCGGCTACAAAGTTTGGTCCGGGGACAAAAAGGCAGCAGTATCACGGGCAGGGTAATCAGACGAACTGACAACCACTGGCAGAACACAGAGAGGTTAAATAGGGAACCTAACGAGCTGTAGCAGGTGCTGGCAATTCCATGAGTCGGGCTAGGCTGGAAGTCAGGTGACGTGGGAACGTGACACGACATATGTAAACGAACGTAAAATAGGAAGTGGTATCGCCTGAAAACGGCCTTCAAAATAAATCACCCTACCTCAAATCAAAGCACGGCTGAATAACAAATAACATGGAGAATTCTTAACATATACTGTAAATATGTTTTTAGAACAACTTTTATTATTATAAATGTTTTATAACAAGGTACAAGAGTACATACTGTAAATATATTTTTAGAACTCTTTTATTATTATAACAGTTTTTCTATAACAAGGTACAACACTGTAAATATGTTTTCAGAACTCTTAATATTATAACAATTTCTTTATAAAAAGGTACAAGTGTACGCACTGCAATTGTGTGGGCACTCCTTGCCTTCTGCTGGCGTGTGGGCAAGCTTTATGCCATAATTCCTCAATTTACAAGTTTTATTTTGACTTTTAGAATTTTTTTAATTTGGAAAAAAATCCACGATGTAGTGAAACCGTGATAAAAGAACCACGATGTAGCGAGGGATTACTGTATATTTCTCCAGAGTATAATGTTTTTTTTAATGCATTTGTGGTATTGGTGTCTTTTTTATTCGTACGTTGATCTTACAATACCTCAAATTATTCCTCAGAGCCTTCTCAAAGTTGTGTCACTGAAAATCTCTTTTGTCACATTGCCTCAGCAAGCAAATCATAATTTACCTGTGCTAATATTTTGTCTACCCCTGTTTGTCCTCAGTGATGTCCTGCTACACTCATTGGTCATTGCTCAGTATTCTTATTGCATAATTGATCAATATACAGTATAGGTGCAGTTAAATAAAAACCTACCTTTGCATCAGTTTTTTCCAGTACTTCATGGATACTCCTGGTGCTACAGCTAATGCTTTCTCCCACTGCGAGAAAGAAATATTTATACACTTAATTATGAATTCATTACATTCTCAACAAGTCCCTTTTCTTTGATCTGTCCTCAAAAGATAGATAAAACAAGTTACAAACTTAAGTTTGTTAAAATGGATTCACTTCACGAGTAGAAAATATTTATTTTTTGCTGTTATTGTAGTTATAAGGGTCAAAAACACATTTGTTGAGTAAAGTGTGAGTGCGTGTGCTGTATACTACGCAGAACAAACATGTAAGGTGCAAAAGTGCACATGCAGCACCTGTCCAAGCTCCACCATTAATTCACAGTATCGCTGAATCTGTCCTAGTCTCAAATGGATATCTCCTGCTTCTTTAAGGCGTTCTTCTTTACTCGGAGCACCAATACCACCTCCGAATTTAGACATCTTGACAATGGTCAATTCCTGGGCTTCAGACTGAGGGACAACACAAAAAGAGGAGAGGATAGACAAAAATAATTTTGTAATCATGGTCAAAGAATGAGTCAACTCATAGGTAGAGTGAACATGCATGAATCTGTATACACAACACAACCATTCCAATTTACAAAGCAACTGTACTAGAGAGTTTACAAGTCCATACTCTGCGTCCTTCAGGGACTGGTTGCTCTGGTAGATAGGAACAGCTTGGCCTAATGAGGGCGGCTCGTTGGCGCACTGGGTAGCGCGTCCGCCTCACAGTTAGGAGGGTGCGGGTTCGATTCCACCTCCGGCCCTCCCTGTGTGGAGTTTGCATGTTCTCCCCGGGCCAGCGTGGGTTTTCTCCGGGCACTCCGGTTTCCTCCCACATCCCAAAAACATGCTTGGTAGGCCGATTGAAGACTCCAAATTGTCCCCCGGTGTGAGTGCGAGTGCAAATGGTTGTTTGTCTCTGTGTGCCCTGCGATTGGCTGGCAACCGGTTCAGGGTGTCCCCGCCTACTGCCCGATGACGGCTGGGATAGGCTCCAGCACACCCGCGACCCCGGTGGGGACTAAGCGGTTCAGAAAATGGATGGATGGATGGATGGATGGATGGATGGATGGATGGATGGATGGCCTAATGAGAGGCTTTTGGCCAAATGCCTGTTAAGTGGACGCTTATTTAAATCTCACATATAGTTCATCTATTGTGTCCTGTTTGTTATTGTCTGTGTGTATTTTCAATTACATAAACTATGAGTACAGTAATTGCGCCCAATTTGTGGGAAAGGCGCTGGGTAGAGCTTAAGTGGTAGGCAAAGAGTGAGGTCGGTCTTGCCGGGCTATAGGTGATTATAGCTAAAGGGGAAATTAATTGTAGACAGGGTAAGAAGGTGTAAAACATTTTGTGATCTCAGAAACACAATAGAGTTCACCACTACTGTGGGACCCTTACCAGAGTACCATTCAGTTCCAGTTTAAGTGAGTTGATCTCCTGTTTGTATTTGCTAATGCCCATGGAATAATCTTTTGCCTCAGCTGCAGGAGGCTGATTAATCTCTTTTGTTCATTTGAGGAATTGTATCATGGACTACATTCTGAACGTATGATTTTTGTTTGGGCGGGTATTCTTCTTCTGTTTATAGCTTGCATTTACAGGTTTGGTTTTAGTTTTAATGTTTTTTGACAACACTGCAATGGAGGCCTTGCTTCCAACTGGCCTGCTCTGAATTTAAATTAAGGTGTTAAAAAAATGAAAATGAAAAATTGCATTGTGCAAGTGGTCACAATCTTGTGTCTGTGCTCTACGGAAATTTATCACAGATATAAAATACCAGTGTCACATGCTCGTTCCACCTGCCATCCAGTGATTTACCTTCGGTCAATTGTTCTCAACCTGGCACTGATCAGAACCTCGGACAGTTCTCTTTCTCTGCTCCTGCCCCTCTCGTCCTGTTATGCAGTCATCAGCATTGATTGTGTCGGTTCGTCTGGCTTTCTACCTGTCTGATACCTGTATGCTATCCGTCAGTTACGCGACCTGTTATTCTGTTCTTCTGCCCGTGTTGCTCCCTATTATCCAGCTTTCCACTTCCCCTTTCCTCCCAACTCAATAAAGATCTGTGCTGCACATGGTCGCTCTGTCTCTGCTCATGATAATCAGTTGTTCATACTAATTATTCAGTAAATAAAAAATGACATTTAATTTGGTAGGATGGTGGTTATGACTGCTGCATTGTTTAGTGAGTAATCAGCTTCCACACACATTTGTTACAGATACTTACTGTTTTAAACTTCAGTAGATGTTTCATGTGCATTACACCCTTGCTGTAGCTACCTGGTAGCAGTGAGTCGTCCTGCCCATTAATGACAGATACCAAGTCCCACAGGTTGCTGCTTCCCCCTGGAGGCTAGCAGGAAAAAACGCATGCACATAAGTAAATTAGTCCAAAGTCAAGTATAATTTATTTATATAGCTCTTAATCACAGAACGGTCTCAAAGGACTACACATGGCCAGAGTTGACAAATTAAATACAGGAAGGCAACGGAAAAACACCCACAAAAAAAAAATATTGGTCACAAATCGGTTGGAGCAGTTTCATTAAAGTACAATCAATTGGGTGATTCATGTAAATGAAGTCGCTGAGACACCAGACCAAAGCAGCACTCTTCTGATAATATATGCACGTCAGCACATAATTGAAAGATTGTCCATGCTTCTGTAGCTCGCAAACAATCAAGCACCATGTCGCTCAACACCTGATCCAATCGTTCTCCAAAGTGTAATCTGTGGCATCAAAAGGCAATCCGGCATTACATCTTTCACATCAAAAGTGGAATCCTATTCAGTAGACTTATTTCCCAGTATTTACTTTTCATATTTAATTCTGCAATCTAGTCCTACGTTTATACAGGTGACAGTTATCTATAGTAATGTGTTCAATGAACATAGTGGCTTTTTATAATTGTTTAAGTTATTAAATATTTGTACATGAAAAATAATCAGAGAGAGGAGGCAAAAACGAGGCTGCAGGGCCGGCGCGCTAACCAGGCTACGGAAGCGGCCGTTCAAACCACCGCTCCCTAGCCTGTTTCTTACCAACGCCAGGTCTCTTGCTAACAAGATGGATGAACTAAGGCTACAGATGTCTGCGAACCAGACCGCGAAGGACTGCTGCATGGTGCTGATCACCGAAACCTGGCTTCATCCACTCATACCGGACTCTGCTATCGAGCTAGCAGGCTACACCACACAGCGTCATGACAGGACTGAGAACTCCGGCAAGAGCAAGGGGGGGGGCTCTGTATGTACGTCAATAACAACTGGTGTACTAATATGGTGACTGTAGACAGTCACTGCTGCCCGGACCTGGAGTATGTGACTATTAAATGCAGGCCCTTTTACCTCCCTCGAGAATTTACCGTAGTCATGACGGCTGTTGTTTACATACCTCCGGAGGCTAATGCTAAGCTAGCTATTGGACGATTACATGGCAGTATTAGCAGCCAGCTGAGCAGATATCCTGACGCAGTCCACATCATGGCAGGGGACTTTAATCATGTAGACTTGAGAGCAGCACTCCCTAGTTTCCACCAGCATGTTAAGTGTGCCACTAGAGGAGTTAACACTCTGGACAAGGTCTACTCCAACATCAAGCTAGGCTACAGGGCAAAACAGCTACCTCACCTGGGCCAGTCTGACCACATGTCACTGCTATTAATCCCGGCATATACCACCATCAGGAAATCAGCTCCTGTCATCACTAAAACTGTTAAAACCTGGCCTGATGACGCCTCTCAGCAGTTGCAGGACTGCTTCGACAGGACTAACTGGGACATCTTCGAACACCGGGACTTGAACGTGTTCACAGACAGTGTTCTGTGTTATATCAAGCACTGCACAGACACTGTCACAGTGGAAAAACCTATACGGATATACCCCAACCAGAAGCCCTGGATGACCCGGGAGGTCCTTCGGCTGCTGGAGGAGAGGGACACCGCCCTGTCCCTCAGGTCTGAGGACGGGGCTTTCTACAGCAACCTGAGGAGAGGCATCAGAGAGGCCCAGCTTGCTTATAAGAAGAGGATTGAGGATCACCTGGACAGCAACAACAGCAAGCAGGTGTGGCAGGGAGTCCAGCATCTCACCAACTACAGAACCACCATCGGAGCTGCTGAAGGGGACGCCTCACTGGCAGAGGTCCTTAATACCTTCTTTGCCCAGTTCGAGTCCGAGCCACCTGGAGCGGCCACATCACATCCCACAGTCCGCAGCAGCTTCACCCTCACAGTGAAGGAGCACGAGGTGAGGCGCACGCTGCGGACCATCAACTCGAGGAAGGCTGCGGGTCCTGACGGCGTCACTGGGCGTGTCTTGAAGGACTGCGCAGATCAGCTGGCTGGAGTCTTCACAAAGACTTTCAACCAGTCCCTTACTGAGTCCATCGTCCCATCCTGTTTAAAATCCTCCACTATAGTCCCCCTGCCCAAGACACGCCACATCACCAGCCTTAATGACTACCGGCCAGTCGCACTCACCCCGGTGGTGATGAAGTGCTTTGAAAAGCTGGTACGGGGTCACATCACATCACTCCTGTTCAGAGGTTTTGACCCCCACCAGTTTGCCTACAGGGCAAATAGATCCACAGATGACGCAGTAGCTACAGCCCTCCACGCTGCACTGTCCCACCTGGAGCAGCCGGGAAGCTATGTGCGGATGCTCTTTGTGGACTTTAGCTCTGCTTTTAACACCATCCTCCCCCACAGACTGGTGGACATACTGGGGGGCCTGGGACTTCCACACAATACTTGCAGGTGGATTAAGAGCTTCCTGACGGGTTGCAGCCAGAGGGTGAGAGTGGGCCGTCATACATCCACGCCTCTCAGTCTTGGTACCGGCTCCCCACAGGGCTGCGTACTGAGCCCACTGCTTTACACGCTCTACACACATGCATGCACCCCCCACATTCTGAAGGACACTTCCCACCCTGGCCACTCCCTTTTCGAACTGTTGCCATCAGGCAGACGCTATAGATCAATTAGGTCAAGGACTAGCAGATTCGCCAACAGTTTTTACCCTACGGCGGTAGTCACATTGAATGCCGCTAATGTAAATGAATACGTCTGTGTATGTTCTTCTGTGGGTTTTAGCTTGTATTTTTTTATCTTTTTTATTCTATTTATTTATTTTTTATCTCATGCGCTGATCGGTTGGCACTTTTTAAATTTCGTTGTACATGTGTGACAATGACAATAAAGATCTATTCTATTCTATTCTATATTTAATTCTGCAATCTAGTCCTACGTTTATACAGGTGACAGTTATCTATAGTAATGGGTTCAATGAACATAGTGGCTTTTTATAATTGTTTAAGTTATTAAATATTTGTACATGAAAGATAATCAGGAAATTGATTGCAGACTAAATATTAACTTTTTAGTAATGGTGTAACTAGTTAGTTACCAGAATTGGGATAAATGGTGTAGCAGTAGTGCTTCCAGTGCCAGGACTCCCTGGAATCCCAGACCTGTTCGCGAAGTTTCCCCTGGCGTTTTCTTGCCCCACCACCAGGCTAAGCTATTCACTTGAATGAGAGCACAGGGTGCTGGCTTCAAGCGGCCACCGGAGGCCTTGGACGCTGGAGTGTGATAACAACTGAGCCGTACCGTTTCCTTTTTAACTGTACTTTTTCATTCGCAGCTGGACACTAGAATCGTGCAGACTTATTCGACATGGGATGTCAATACAAATTGCTAGTTTAGTGACTTTTTACCGCACTTTAAACATCTCAGACGAGAGCGCAACCAGCAAGACTAGTGAGACTAGCATTCTCAGTGATTCAAAACAGCAGCGGTTCTGCAGAAAATGAATTACTGCACTTTAGTAGCATTGTTCACTGCATCTAAGTTTGACTCTGTACCAAATTGTAGTATCAAACTATTACAAACTATCACACGATTACAAATTACATCAACAAATAGAAAAGAGTTACCGAACAGCATTCGGAGAACCAACGCAGCTTCTTGGCGGTAATGTCAGAGCATAGTTTTTCCAGCTCCTGTTTGATGTCTCTTGATACTTTGCCACAGAGCAGTGGTGGAGAGTTGGGAACCATAGCTTTATCTGCAAGACACATAACCTGTGAGGGTCTATACCAGACGTGAGCAAACTACGGCCCGCGGGCCACATCCGGCCCACGGGGCCGTTTAATCCGGCCCGCCAAACCTGAATAAATTGGATTATTAAAAAAATGTTGGGGTCATTTTCCCTGCAATGACTGTGTTTCCCCAGTAGATGGGGAAACGCTCGCTCGCGCTTTTACTCCCGGAAGCCGTGTCATAAATCTCAGTGCACACTCACAAGTGCGTGTACGTACTCAGTAGTACGGACCCGGCGCACTCTGCGCTCTATTTCCTTCAATGCTGAGATTGCATTTCGAGTGTGGGCTGTGACGTCAGCATTCTCGAAATTCGTGCACTGAGCTTTCAGATGCAGTTTTACGCCAAAGCCACCCACAAACCTTACCCTGGAACCCTTCCATTAAAATGAGTGGCCCAAGGAAAAGAAAGGTGGACACTGAGTGCAGAGTGTTTAAAAAGGAGTGGACAATTATTTGGCTCGACCTATGTGTGTGAGCAGACGTTCAGCCACATGAACATCAACAAAGCCCCATCACAGATCTAGGTTAACGGACCAACACCTCGGCCCTATCCTAAGAATTGCCACAACGAATTTTATTCCAGACTGTGATGCACTAGCAAAATAAGGGAGACCAACAACACAGTGGGAACACCCACTGAAAATGAAGGGGAGTTTCTCAAGTTTGTTGTAAAAAAATGCATTTTGAAAATAATGTGTACAAATAGCAGCGATTGAAACTAGCGACCATTCTCATTTTCACACAATGCAGGATGCTCAAGGACATTGATGCACCACCTGTTTGCAACTAATCTTAACTTTTAAAGTTCTTAAGGCCGACTTTAAGGAGGTGTTTCCCGTTTCCTCACCTCTGTCACCAGGTGTTTGTGAGTTAAAGATTTACTTCTGATTTTCAGATATCTGTCACAGTGTTGCTGTTTTGATTTCTTTATTACTTTATTTAGATGTATTGTTTCACTGATTCTTCAAGATGATGTATTTGGTCAGAATGTTTGCCGTTTGATTTGATTTCGCCTCATAAGATTAACATCTTTCATAAATCTGACCTGCAGGTGCTGAAGTGATGGAAACTGTTATTCATAATAACAGTGTCGTATTTAATGAGAATCACTGATAGTTTTTTGGTGAAATCTTTTTTTAATGCTGTTGATAAATGCATGTTTTCAAAAAGCTTTTTTTGAATATCCATGCTTTACTACCTACTAAAGGCCAAAACCTTTTATGCTGTGACCTTTACGTGTCGTTCATATTACTTTAGACAAACACTACATCTATCTGCTCCTGGTTCGGCCCCCCCGGTCAAAATTTAGAACCCAATTCAGCCCGCAAGTCAAAAAGATTGCACACCCCTGGTCTATACCTTTGTAGAATCCAGAACAGAACAAAACAGAACCAACCCAGTATGAATAAAGCTTACCAGTGTTTCCAATTATTTTCTCCCAAGGTTGGTTGGTGAGGATGTTTAGCAGCAGAGGAGAGATTAGAGGGGTCAAAGACCAAAGCCTCACTGTGCTGTCTCTGCTACAACTGGCCATGGTGAAAGGACGATTCTGATGGCATGTTAAACCTAAACACACACACGCACACACACAAACACACACACACACACAAACACACGCTCGCTCCCCCAGAGACATACGCACACCCACACACAAATTAGATTTGAGAATAATTAATTATAATAAGATCTTTTTGTTGTTACTTTTCAGACTGCTATAAAAGAAACTATACCATTGGCTATCTATTGTAATTCTACAACAAGGGGGTGTCACTGCCCATTTTGAAACTGAGATCTACTTCTTTGAGCCATGATTCAATGGTAGTTAGTCAATCAGTGAGTCAGTCAGTCAGTTTGTTAGTTTGTTAGTTAGGTACATACTTCTGAAATAACACATTTAATCAAATTACTAAAATTGTTTTATTTTTTATATTTTGATATATTTTGATAAACTGACATCCACTTCTTTAAGCCATGATTTAATACAATTAGTTAATTACTCAGTCAGTCAGTGAGGGAGTAAGTCAGTTTGTTACATACTTCTGAAATAACACATTTAATCAAATTACTAAATTGCTTTATTTTTTATATTCTGTTTCTCATGACCAAATAGGGTGTCCAAAACCCAAACCTTCATCATGACATTCTCTCACATTTAAAGATGTGATAATGTGGTATCAATATGGAACACTTTATTGCTATAAAGCCTCGGCAAATGCTAACATTTAAAAATTATCAAAACCCTAGGAAATCTCAACGTCCCATGAGTAATGCTTCTTTTTAAAACAGGCCTGCAATCTACTCATTTGTTCCTTGGGGGTTCACCTACATTCAAAGAAATAATTTGTTGAAAATGTGCTCGGTGAACGTAATAAAAATATGGAAATAATTTCCACCTAATTACTATTTTGTTGAACCAACTATAATTGCAAATAGTCAAGTTAAGTGAACATAAGTACATTTTCCATTTGTTTACACAAAATACGCCCATTATGCTTTTTCTCAGTATACCCAAAATAACTCCACATATACAGGGAGAAGATGCTAACTCGCATAGGAAAGCCAAAGCATGGATTTGAACCCATGACCTCAGAACTACAAGATAAACAGAAAAGAAACTCCACACATACAGGGAGAAGATGTTAACTCACATGGGGAAAGCCAAAGCATGGATTTGAACCCATGACCTCAGAACTGGAAGTTAAACAGTTGTCTACTTTCCCACAATGGTTATTTTCACTCCAAATGGCATGTTAGGCAAATTTTGTACCAGGTGTTAGTCCACACTTGTTAAAGTCACAGCAAAGAAAAGGTAATTGACTTGTGTTATTTCAACATGAAATTATCTATTACTTGTGACGTGAACCATGTTTTATCCAAATACTACTTAATGTTGTTCCTCTTACAAATATGATTACCGTATATTCCGCACTATTAGGCGCACTTAAAAACTTAAAATTTACTCAAAAAAACACAGTGCGCCTTATAATGAAGAGTGCCTTATATATGGATCAATAGATGAATTTGTTGATCCATACTGGTTGTACACAGCGCTCTGCCAAAATGTTTCAGTACGTTTTAGTACGACCAGTAAATTACAA
This sequence comes from Syngnathus acus, assembly GCF_901709675.1. Taxonomy (NCBI): domain Eukaryota; kingdom Metazoa; phylum Chordata; class Actinopteri; order Syngnathiformes; family Syngnathidae; genus Syngnathus; species Syngnathus acus. Next base: position 15,334,430 of record NC_051087.1, on the reverse strand, counting down.
GGTCGCATCGCTTCCCAGCATTACGGCAACTGTGGTCAGGGGGCGTCACTGAATAGCTGTTGTACCCACGAGGCTATTTCATTTCAAAATAGGCTGTTCCGTTAATGTTTTCGAGTACATTTACGGATCAATATCCAATGGAATCATAAATAAGGAGCACCAATGTGTTAAATCAGTCTTTAGTCGGTTCCGATCACTTTTATGGGAGAGAGTTTGAGAGACGTGATTGTTTACAGGGGGCTACCATGACACTTTGCTGAGGCTCATGGGAGTCTGCGAGCTGAGGCTCATGGGAGTTAGCAGGTGGCTAATGCTATAATGATAGCTGCTATATGCACGAGGCTATTTCTTTTCAAAATAGGCTGCTCCGTTAAGGTTTCAAATACCGTTTTTTTCCGTGTATAATACGCAAAATTTAACTAATTTATTGTCCTAAAATCTGGGGTGCGCATTATACATGGGTACAAATTTTTTTAAAATTTTTTTTCTTTTTTTTTTAAGAAAATCATGGTACTGGTACGAGTATTGATTTATGTATTGTTCTCTTCTTGTCATGTTGTGAAAGAATGTGGGTTGAATAAATACCGAAAGAACAATAGTGTGTTTGTACTGTGCTCTGGTCATTTCGTCAAAGAAGGGATAATAGTCCTCTTCTCTTCTTGACTGACAATGAATGTGATAGTTTAATACAATCAGCAAATAACAAAATGCGTATTACAGGTAATATTTTATTTCACAACACTTTGCCTTGTTCCTTTCGTCTCTGCTGTTCACTTCAAACACGCTCCATACGAACGCAATGCTCTCGTATCAGACGCTTGCTCGATCACCTGCTCGTTTGCTGTCACAATGTACCCTACACAAATCCGAAACATTTGTTGCGGCTCCGAGTCACAACGAGGGGCAAATTTTGGTTTCCAAGGGTGTTTTTATTCCTCTTCAACGTCTCTCCCATACAGAGCCGCCTTTTTCACATGTCCGCACGTCACTTTCCTCTCTTTTCATCTGATCGCGGTGGTGCCTTTACGGGCAGTCGGAGAAATCAACGCCAACAAAAAAAAATACATCCAGCCTAGTTAAGACCATACCAAAGACTATAAAAATGGGACCCATTGCCTCCCTGCGTGTGTGACGATCATTGGGACTTAAAAAAAAAAATAAAAAATAAATAAATAAAATAAAATAAAATTGGGTGCGTATTATACATGGGTACAGGCTTTTTTCCAGCATCAACATGCCATTTTTAGGGTGCGTATTATACATGGGGGCGCATTATACACGGAAAAAAACGGTAAATTTACGAATCGATATGGAAGGGAAACATAAGTAAGCAGTACCAATGCGTTAGATCGAACTTTAGTCGGTTCTGATCACTTTTATAGGAGATAGTTTGAGAAACGCGATTGTTTACTGAGGGCTCATTGGTTATTGGCTAGTGGATGCATACCGCAATCCTAGTCAACCTCAGTTTGTTGCAGTATAGCTTCTATTTTATGCGCCTTTTAATCCGGTGCGCTCTATATATGAAATCATTTCTAAAATAAAACATTCTATGAGGGTGCGCCTTATAATCCAGTGCGCTTTTTGGAGCGAAAAATACGGTACCTATTGATTTAAGTAAATGAACTAGGCAGCCAATCTCATTTTTTGCTGGCGAACCCTGTTCTACAGCCTTTCATATTCTTTCGAGCCATCATTTTTACCGTAAACATCAGCACCATGATCATAGACTGTGTCCAGGCAGTTGCCATCTCTTGTGTCCCAAACTCTGATTGTATAATCCCAAGAGCCTAGAAAAAAAAAAAAATACGTTAAGGAGCCAGTGTGTATACATTTTTGATTTATCAATGTTGTCTAGTGGTGAAATAATAGAGTGCAATGACCCAAGTCATTTTCTTGATAGGCTATAACTCCCATGTTCATGTTTGTTGTAGGTTTTAGGCTTATTTGTTCAATTTTTTCCTAGTTGCATCTCGACTATAACTTTGTCCATTCATAAACGCTGACTGATCTTATTTTAACAGTTGAAGAGCAAACTGTATAATACTAAAAGTATAGTTACAGTTGGTACAAAAAGCATACCTGAAATTAGGAGGTATGGAATCTCTGTGTTCCACATCAGGCCTCTGACTGGTGCCTTATGACCACTCAACACATTGATACATGCATCCTGTGTGTAGTCCCATATACGAACAGTACTGTCCAAACATAATCACAAGTGCTCTTTTAATTTAAAGTTGTTTTTTAACAGCACAATGTACAGATAAATTCACTTGTGCATAGTATTGTACAGTATTGTATGCCCATACATTATTATCATTTCATTTATCTTTAGAATTTGGGGGGAAATTGTCTTTAACAGTTTGTGTTTCAACCCACCCATCATCTGATCCAGAACACAGTATCCCCTCTCTGAGCGGAGACCAACGGACATGAAATACTTTAGCTAGGTGTCCAGTGAAGACTTTGAGTGGCTGGTCTGAGCTGGTGGCCAGGTAATACACGCGAACATTCTTATCCTCACAACCAGTAGCAATCATATCCCTGCGGGAAGAGTTCAGCCATTATAAAACAGTTATAGCTATGTTAGTGTCTAAAATAATAACCTGATAGCGTTATCTTGCAATTGTGTTTTATTTTCTGTATGGATTCAGTAATAATTGACATACTTTGCTTTTCTTGTTAAAAAGGTAGAACATACTTGTTGTTTTGACTCCAGTCACAGCCAAAAACTGCAGCAGGATGTTTGTACTTGTGAAGGATTTTACCATCAATGGTTCGAATAATGCTGTTAAAAAAAGGAGACAAAAACTCAAGATACATACATAATGTATGTAATCAGCATTTTGGAAGAATATTGATATCCATCCATGAATTTTCTATACCGCTTGTCCCCATGGGGGTCGCGGGCGTGCTGGAGCCTATCCCAGCAGTCATCAGGCAGTAGGCGGGGGACATCCTGAACTGGTTGCCAGCATATCGCAGGGCACACAGAGACGAACAACCATTCACACTCGCACTCACACCTAGGGACGATTTGGAGTGTTCAATTGGCCTACCAAGCGTGTTTTTGGGGATGTGGGAGGAAACCAGAGTGCCCGGAGAAAACCCACGCAGGTACGGAGAGAACATGCAAACTCCACACAGGGAGGGCCGGTGGTGGAATCGAACCCACACCCTCCTAACTGTGAGGCGGACGTGCTAAGCAGTGTGCTAACCAGTGTGCCGCCGAACCGCCAGAATATTGATATATACTGTAATATAATAATGTAAAAATAAAATTACCACTTACCAGAATCCATCACCACTACAGGTTGCAATTCGCTTTGAATCTTTGTGACTCCAGGATATACAAAATATGCCATTTTTACCATGCTGGAGGAGGATTAAACGAACATTAACAAAAGGTCACATTTTCATACAGTTACATAGACTTCAAGTATTAAAAGAAACCAGATAACATATTTGACCCAGGAAAAGGTCAGGCAAATCATGTTTCTTATTTCTTTTTTTACAACAAATAAAAGGACTGTACCATATCATATACACCCGCAACATACAGTATAACATACAGCAAAATAGAATAAAAAAATTAGATTTGAAATAAACAGATTATGCTCACACATCTACAACCTCCTTTTGTAAAATCGGGCAGTGTTACGAAATATGGAAAAAACATAATATTATAATATATTATAGCAGTGAAGCAAGAAACCTCATTAAAGCGTGTGATTATTTTTCCTTTCCGGATGTCCCAAATGAAAGCTCCATTGCGTGATGTTGCTCCTGCAATGCAGTTTAGGTCACCTTCAAAGCACACAGAGTGTTTTACATTCTTTTGTTAAAACTGGGATATTGTACTGAATTTGTGTGTACCGTATTTTCCGCCCTAAAAGGCGCACCTAAAAACCTAAAATTTTCTCAAAAGCCGACAGTGCGCCTTATAGGCCAGTGCGCCTTATATATGGATCAACTGATGAATTTGTTGATCCATACTGGTTGTACACAGTGCTCTGCCAAAATGTTTCAGTACGTTTTAGTACGACTAATAAATTACAAGGTCGCATCGCTTCCCAGCATTACGGCAACTGTAGTCAGGGGGCGTCACCGAATAGCTGTTGTACCCGCGAGGCTATTTCATGTCAAAATAGGCTGCTCTGTTAATGTTTCGAGTAAATCTACGGATCGATATGGAAGGGAAACATAGGTAAGTAGTACCAATGCGTTAGATCGAACTTTAGTCAGTTCCGATCATTTTATAGGAGATCGTTTGAGAAACGCGATTGTTTACACTTTGCTGAGGCTCATGGGAGATTGCGAGCTGAGGCTCGTGAGACTTTGCGGATGGCTAATGCTATTGCGATAGCTGCTATACGTACCAGGCTATTTCATGTCAAAATAGGCTGCTCTGTTAATGTTTCGAGTAAATCTACGGATCGATATGGAAGGGAAACATAGGTAAGTAGTACCAATGCGTTGGATCGAACTTTAGTCAGTTCCGATCATTTTATAGGAGATCGTTTGAGAAACGCGATTGTTTACACTTCGCTGAGGCTCGTGAGACTTTGCGGATGGCTAATGCTATTGCGATAGCTGCTATACGTACCAGGCTATTTCATGTCAAAATAGGCTGCTCTGTTAATGTTTCGAGTAAATCTACGGATCGATATGGAAGGGAAACATAGGTAAGTAGTACCAATGCGTTAGATCGAACTTTAGTCAGTTCCGATCATTTTATAGGAGATCGTTTGAGAAACGCGATTGTTTACACTTTGCTGAGGCTCATGGGAGATTGCGAGGTGAGGCTCGTGAGACTTTGCGGATGGCTAATGCTATTGCGATAGCTGCTATACGTACCAGGCTATTTCATGTCAAAATAGGCTGCTCTGTTAATGTTTCGAGTAAATCTACGGATCGATATGGAAGGGAAACATAGGTAAGTAGTACCAATGCGTTGGATCGAACTTTAGTCAGTTCCGATCATTTTATAGGAGATCGTTTGAGAAACGCGATTGTTTACACTTCGCTGAGGCTCGTGAGACTTTGCGGATGGCTAATGCTATTGCGATAGCTGCTATACGTACCAGGCTATTTCATGTCAAAATAGGCTGCTCTGTTAATGTTTCGAGTAAATCTACGGATCGATATGGAAGGGAAACATAGGTAAGTAGTACCAATGCGTTAGATCGAACTTTAGTCAGTTCTGATCATTTTATAGGAGATCGTTTGAGAAACGCGATTGTTTACAGAGGGCTCGTTGGTTATTGGCTAGTGGATGCATACCGCAACCCTAGTCAACCTCAGTTTGATGCAGTATAGCTTCTATTTTATGCGCCTTATAATCCGGTGCGCCTTATATATGGACAAAGTTTTAAAATGGGCCGTTCATTGAAGGTGCGCCTTATAACCCGGTGCGCCTTTTAGGGCGGAAAATACGGTACATGAGTAAGTGTAGGTGGGTGTGCTTATGTTACCTGGAGCCCAGGACAAGGAGTAAACCACACCTTCATTGCCTGGGGAGGTATAAACTGCTGTTAGTGTGTTTGTGTCCCATATTTTGATGGTTCCATCAAAACTAGCAGTGGCCAACAAGTTAGGATCATCAGGCTTGAACTTGCAATCGAAGATGGTCTCGACATGGCCCTGCAAATGGTCAACTGTCATGAATTCTTCTAAGACATAATTCTAAAACATGTTTCAGTTACTTAAAGAAAGTATTTTTTCATTGTTTTTAGAAAAAAATGCAAAATGCAACTCCTTTCATTAGAATACCAGGTCTCGTAGAAAGTCCCACTTCTTGGCACCCATGTCATAGAGTCCTACCCCTCCATCCATAAAACAACACACTGCATGGCCAGGAGGCAAAGAGAAGGACTGGTTCTGTGACAAGGTCGGGGGAGGTACTGCCTCACTCGTAGAGCTGGTGTGTTGACTTTTACCGGAACAACAGGAACTCTGAGCTATAAGTGACAGAATCAAACAAAAATATTATATATATTTGCATCACAATAAATTAGAATTTCATGGAAAAGTTCAACTGGACAATTTCAGTTCAATTCAAAAATTGGAGCTCATATGTATATTATGCGGAGGGCAGCACGATGGTTGACTGGTTGGCACGTTCGCCTCACAGTCCAGAGGTTGTGGGTTCGCCTTCCTGTGTGGAGTTTGCATGTTCTCTCCGTTTCTGTGCGGGTTTCCTCAGTGTACTCCTTTCACATTCTTAAAACATGTCCATAGCTGTGATTTTGAGTGTGAATGGTTGTTTATCTATGTGCACCCTGTGATAGGCTGGCAAACAAATCAGGATATCGCTGCCTACTGTCCAAAAACTGCTGGGATAGGCTCCAGCACACCCATGACCCTCATGAAGATAAGTGGTTCAGAAAATTAATTGATGGATATAATTTAGATTCACGACACACAATTTCCAAAACAATTAACATTCCATAAAGAGCCAATCTAGTTTTTTTTAATGCTGGTAGATGGCCACACTTGGTTGAAAGGTCAGCCTCCATGGAACCATGGATTTCCATCCATCCATCCATCCAGCCATCCAGCCATCCATCCATTTATTTCTGTCATCGTATGTTGTCACTAGGGCCGTGTGGTGGATTTTTTAAGTCCAACTTTAATATTTCTCCAAGCTGACCTCCAAGGTTTGTTGCACAGATGCATATCTGAAATTGATGGACTCGAATGGGCCACTTGCATGGCTACGCTTCACTGCATCTCTAGCCCTGACAAAAGAAGCATTCGCCCTGCTATGGCTGCATCCAGTGTCCAGTGAACAGGCTGACCGCTGCACTCGTTTTTCAAGTTATGGGTGCACACTAGGCCAAGTAGCTTTGAATATTTTTTCCCCTTAATAGAACAAAAATCACGATTTAAAAAATGCATTTTATGTTTATCTTGTGTGATCTTTACCTGCATTTGCTGTTCTTAAACATTTAAGTCGAGAACCAGAAGGTGCAAATACATTTTCATGGCACTATAATGAAATGGTGTCACGTGCCGTGCCAGAGGACGCGCAGCTTCCCTCAGCCACACCCCTTTCATCACCGTAATGTCTGTCACCTACTCCCTCTTGTTATCTCATGTATTTAAACCCTGCCTGTGTGTTTCTCCCTGTCGGTGTCTACTGTTGCTTTCAGTCTGTGTCTGCGCCTGTCGTTCCTGTCCTGCTCATCCATTCGCCCCCGGTCTTGTGTGGAGCCTCACCGTCAGAATCTGTTCCCGTGTCTGTTCCGTGTCCGAGTGGACTTCTGTTTCCTGCCTGCTGTCCGTGAGCCTCTGTCCCGCCTGTGTCTTTGTTCGCCCACCTCCCTTCCCTTCAATAAACCCTGGCCCAAGCTGTATTTGGTCACCCTGCTCCACTCAATCGTCACAAATGGTATCTTTTATCTATCATTATTCTTGTGCTTTATCCTTGAGACGTGCAAATTATTAGGCTACATACAGTATACAGCCAGAAATCTTTCTTTGGGGTGGCCAGGGTGACACAATATCTCACCGAGAGGTGGCCATAAGCATATGCAAATGCACATGACCGCAGTTGTATATCTGGATTCCCGTAACCGTTTCAACTCCCTGAAAACTCAGTTTATCATACCATCCACATTCAGGATTTCATGAAATAAAATTCACACCAATCCGAAAACTTGCTCAACACATTTATAATACGAGCAAGATCAAATAAAAACAGAAGGCAATGTTTTGCAGCTTAATCTACCAGATAATGCGAGCTTATTATCTATGGCTTTGCTTTAGTGTATGTAGACATGTCTGGTTAACTCTTTACCTTGCAAAAAGGCTGCTTTAATGTCCATCGAGTTCAGCTGCCATTTCTTTTGAGATATAACAGCCATAATCATTTTTAAAGACTCTGAGGCACATGTGGGTGAGTCTTTTGGGAGCTCGTCTGTGCTCATTTCCGCAAAGCCTCTTGCAACTAACCTGGCTTTAGGTACGACCCCCTGTGGTGTTTCCTTGAGTGTGCACACCCACCTTGTGGAGATGCATTTCTGACCTTTATCTTTGACCTCTTCAAACACATTGTTCTGTTTCCAGTTGATGAGTTCAGCGTGTTTGGCAGAAATGAAGGCATGATTATTCACAATCAGTATGTCCTCTACATGGCAGTCTGTACATAAGTCAGCATGCTCAGTTGGACTCAGCTGAAGATTGTCCACTTGTCCTAAATCCACTGATCCAGTTGTGCCAGCAATTTCCTCAGGTTCTGTATACTGTAAGTTGTACCAGTTTTTGTATGTTCCAGTGGACTTTCCTGCCCGGCTGAGGATTTTTCCGGTTTGTGCTTGGCCACTTACACTGTCTGTATATGTGACCACCTGTCCAGTTTTCAGCTTTAGTCCTTCAATAATAGTATTTGAACGTGCTGATGTGTGAGGGGGCTCATTGTTATCCTCAGCATCTTCATCGTTTAAGGGTGCCTCTTTTTTACTTTCATCTACAGTGTTATTTTCAAAAAGTCCAGTTTCTGGTAAGGAGGCATTTTCAGTTCTCATTAACGGCTCATCTCTTTCCCTCAACACACAGCCATCAACCCTTCGAAGTCTGGATTGATGCACACGGACATAAGTGCCCCGTGCCGAACAAATATCACCACACCATCTTGGCCGATGACCACACCTGGACCTTTCCACTCTGTCGAATCCACCCGTTTATAGTAAACTTTATCCCCCGTTTCATATAGGTCATCAGTGGGTCGTTGTTGTTTATGAAGGGCTCTTCGGATCCGCTCAGAGCATTCTGCTTCTGTGAACGCTTTCCTTGTGGCATGCAATGCTGAGATGTGCTGAGCTATCCAAGTAGACATGCTAGTCCCTTCCAGAGCTGGCGGCTTATCAGTGAAAACTGACGGCAACACAAGTTGGTAAGGACTGTAGCCATGCACATTATGCAAAGAGTTTTTTGCCATCAGGGCCCAGTCAAGGGCTGTCTTCCAATCACATCCGTTGTCTCTCTTTACTTTCAATAGGATTTCCGTGAGGGTTTGATTATGCCTTTCTAAGAGGCCATTGCTCCATGGGCTATACGTTGCAGTTGTTTTCACTTCCATCTTAAAGTTTTCAGCCATGTCCCTCATTTCTTCATTATTAAATTCACCCCCATTGTCAGTGAACAGTCTGCGTGGCGGGCCAGGAACACTTATCCAGCAGTGAATAAAGTGCTTCACAATTTCTTTGGGTTTCTTTGTGGTAACAATGCTCCCTGCACTGAATCTTGTGAAGTGGTCAATGGCATGCAAATACCACACCCCTGGCTCTAGCTCATGTAAGTCCATAGCTACAGTTTCATTGTAGGCTGAGGCCATGGGTAGACCTACTGGTTGGTTTACTATACCTGATGCATGTCTCATAAGTTCTTTATAATTTCATGCAGGATTGTGATGCACTCCTCATCAGTATTACCTGAGCAGGTCAGTAGTTTTTTCAGTCTGTCAACTGAGGCATGTCCAAACTGTGCAATTTCAATAGCATCTTTTGTTTCACTTTTTTTGTCATATGTTCTGTCACAATAAGAATGCCGTTTTCATTTAGGATGTCACTTCCATCTGGGGTATTTTTGTCCCTCAAGTTCACACAATAATGTCCTGATGATGTTAATTCAAGTTTCACTGGTTGCTTGAACATAATGGCCTTGTCATTCTCAATGTCCAAAACAGCACCAGCTCTTTTCAGTGAAATCTTGCTTAACAGCAAAGGGATATCGGCTGGGACAACTTCTGTCTCAATTTGGCATTTAGTTTGTGCTATCACAGCTGGGATTTTCACTTTCTATGTAGAATGGACAATTTTCCCATCACAAAACTTGAATGGTCTTGCACTTTTCACATCTTTCATTTTCAACAACTCATCCTGTGTTAGTTGACTAACATAATGATCAAGCCATTTTTCACCACACACTGTTCTGGTGCAAATTGTATCAATTACAGCAGATCCTAGAGACTCCACCATGAAAATCTCTGTGTTAGTCAATGCATCTTTAGACAATAAGGTAATGTTGCATTCATCAACCTCCATTTGTTGTTCTTCTTCTGTTAGTTTAGCATGTTCATTTTTGTGGGGGCAGTCTTTTGCCCAGTGATATAAACTTTGGCAGACTGCACATCTCGTTCTTCTATCATATCTGTCAAATGGATTGGTACCTTGAACAGCTGCTTGTTGTCGCGGATTTGACCTACTTTCTCTCCTGCCGGAAAACCTTGTGTAGTAGGCATCGTCAGTTGCATCTCCGCTCACCTGCAGTGCACCGACTCCGCCTTGTGGCGTATTGTTGCTAAATATCCTCTTCAAGGCAGCCTTCATATTGTCAAACGTGAGGCTTGGACAAGCGGTAAGTGCCAACTGTTTGTCTTTAATATAAAGTCCCGCAGGCGGCTCGGTGGCGCACTGGGTAGCACGTCCGCCTCACAGTTGGGAGGGTGCGGGTTCGATTCCACCTCCGGCCCTCCCTGTGTGGAGTTTGCATGTTCTCCCCGGGCCCGCGTGGGTTTTCTCCGGGCATCCCAAAAACATGCTTGGTAGGCCGATTGAAGACTCCAAATTGTCCCTAGGTGTGAGTGCGAGTGCAATTGGTTGTTTGTCTCTGTGTGCCCTGCGATCGGCTGGCAACCGGTTCAGGGTGTCCCCCGCCTACTGCCCGTTGACGGCTGGAATAGGCTCCAGCACTCCCGCGACCCCCGTGGGGACTAAGCGGTTCAGAAAATGGATGGATGGATGGATAAAGTCCCGCAGTGTCTAGCAGCTTGAAAGCTAACACCGCATCTGGTAACTCCATTTTGGACTGGCGAATTCTGTTGTACCTCCGTTCAAACTCGACAATGTAGTCCGCCATTGAGATGCCCGTGTCTTTCGTTATCCGGTCGAACTCCGTATATGCCTCGTATTGGCGGTCCTTTTCTTCTTTCAAAAACACAGAGTCCAGTTTTCCCAAAAGTGTAGTCATTCCATCATCTGTATTCAAATCCCCTGCGGATACTTTCAGCGGGCTGTCTCTTGCTCTTCTCGTTAGCGACAAGGCAACCGCCAAAGCCTGCTTCTTTTTATCCAAGAACGTAACAAGTCTCCATATTTCGACTTCATTTTTCCAATTTTCGTAAGACTTCTTCTCATCAAACGCTGGCGGAACTTTGTAATTACCAGTGGCCATCCTCTGCTACCATGTGAATTTGAATAACGACGATAACAACAACTGTGCGTCTCACTAGACTTTACTTGTACACTTCAACAACGTTACTCCATTACAACAACTGAATCATTTCCTTGACTCCCGACATACAACGCGTCCGCACATGCGCAGTAGGAAAAGCATATAACAAATGCATATAGCAAACGCATA